>NC_133503.1:154495000-155120000 GCF_049354715.1 Callithrix jacchus
ATTTCTTCTTCATATATTTACTTCATATGTAATGTGTAAATTTTACATTTGCCACATGTAAACTGTACTTTGTGATGGAACTCCCCTTCCTGGAGATGCCAGGATGAAAGTTCCTCCGGGGTCTATCTGCCACTGGCAAGAGTGAAATCATGGCACAGAAAGAGTTGGGAAGACTCAGATTTGAGCTCCAAAGAGATGCGACGTTTTGAGCAAGTTACTGAACCTGTCTGAGAATCATTGTCTCTATGTGAGCACATGAGAGGTTTTGTGAAAAGTGGAAACACAGTGTATTAAGTACTTGAACATACTCAGTAACTTGTAACAATTATGTCTTTGAACAACCTTTCTGCCTTACAGTGCTTTAGGAATCAATTTCAGGATGATTTTTAGGGGAAAAAGGAAATTCCAATTTGTAGCAGAACCAACTTTGGTATACCTGGGGGGAATGGTGGTATAGTAATAATTTGAAACATTTTTGAACATTAGTCACTGTATAATTAAAAACAAACTACTGTTGCTGAACTATAGTGTCTCTTAGTAAAGTGATTGATTTTAGATAGCATTTCGTTAGTTTTAAGAATTCTTTTTTAAAAAGCCTGCTTCTATTTATGGCAACACGGAGGATTAGGTGCCTACTGATAAAAACATGCTAGATGATACATTACACACACATTTGTGTATATTATATCTTAAATTACATATACACATCCTAAAACACATATAAGTGTTTTTAGTAAATAGTTGCTGGTGGGAGAGTAAAGGAATTTTTCTGAGGCCTGCGTCAATTAGTGCTGTAGACCCACCGTGGTCATTGAAAGTATCTGCTGGTTCCTGGTGGCATGGACCCTAAGTTTTGATAGGCAGTGAACATGGGGCACAGAGCTAAAGGCTGAGGCCAGAGGAGAGGTCATAAGAGACATGTGGATAACGTAAGGACTCCCAGACAGTGACAGCATCCTCCCCATGGGAGCTATTAAAAAGAATTCTTAAACACAGGACCACACTCACACTGGTCTGGAGCCAGAATTCATACTATTTGGTTTAAGAAGGAAAAGGGGGGGAAAAAAAGCTTGAGGTTTAAAGTGTATTGGTAGTGAACCCAGCATAGGTAAACATATATCTTCTCTGGAGGAACTCTCCTTAAACTAAGGCTCAAAGATTCCCCTCAGATAGAGTCCCAAGAACATGACCTCATTCTAATATAAATGAACTTATGAGGAAACAAGCTACCCTAAGTGACAGTAAGCAAATAAAACAAATTACATAAACTCTCAGATATTACAGATATTAGAATTACCAGGTGTAGACTAAAATAAGAGCAGATAGAAAATATGATGTGGGATGAAGAGAACCAAAGTTGGCCAAGCAGGTTTGGAACAGAACCAAAGGGGTCTGTAAATGATACATATATGGTAATTTAAAATTTACAGCATAACATTGATTAAGCAGATTAGATCCAGTGAAAGGGATGACAAAATGAAAGCTACATCTAAAGAGACTGAGATTAAAAATAGAGAAGAAAGGGTAAGAGATCTGGAGGAATAGAAAACAAAGGTCTTACATGTTGAATTAGCCTCCCACAGAAAGCTACTAGGATGGAGGATGGCCAGTATGCAAAGTAATGGCTGAGGACTTTTACCAAGTGGCAAGTCCTCAGATAGAAGAAGCCAACGAATACTAAACTAGTTCAATAAAAAGAAATCTTAGGGCCGGGCGTGGTGGCTCACGCCTGTAACCCCAGCACTTTGGGAGGTTGAGGCGGGTGGATCACGAGGTCAAGAGATCGAGACCATCCTGGTCAACGTGGTGAAACCCCATCTCTACTAAAAATATGAAAAATTAGCTGGGCACGGTGGCGCATGCCTGTAATCCCAGCTACTCAGGAGGCTGAGGCAGGAGAATTGCCTGAACCCAGGAGGCGAAGGTTGCGGTGAGCCGAGATCGTGCCATTGCACTCCAGCCTGCGTAATAAGAGTGAAACTCTGTCTCAAAAGAAAAAAAAGAAGAAATCTTAGTACTAGATACATGACAGTAAAACTGGAATATTGATAGGTGGCAGGAGGAGAGGAAGCAGTTACAGAGAAAAGACAGATAACCCAGAAGGAACTGGCTGACAGATGGCTTGTATTTTAACAGCAAAAGCAGATCAAGAAGATAGTGCAATGATAGCCTTAAAGCGATGAGAGAAAAAGTCATCTTCCTCACCTAAAAATGACAGAATGCTTACAAAATTTTATAGCACTTCTGAGAAAAGAAAAATAGAGCTCACTAACATTCAAGATCTAAGTTTTGCTTATCCAGAATTAGCCACTGATGCAGAAGAGACACGCACATCAAGCACAGTAAAAGTAAGCCACAAAAAGATGCTCATGCAAATAACTGGAATACATCTCCTGACTGCTTTTCCCCACATAAGAATAAAAACAAAAACAAGAGGGACAGGCTCTTAAGTAATTTACTTATTACACTCTGCCTTGTTCAAATGAAATTTAAGGGAGATGTTGGTTCCCTGGATTCAGACAGGAGAAAAACCACCTAACACACATACCAGAAAGTCACGTGTGTATGTTCGGCACTGTTTCGTGCTTTTTAACTTTGGAGAGTAGGGAGGAGGAACGGAAGAAAGTCAGATGGTGAGGAAGATGATACTTAGATGTTTATAGAAGCTAATACTGAAAGAAACAAAAGCACTGAATCTGGTGGGAAATGTAAAGCACGATGTGTCCCCATTTAAAACACTAAAATATTAATATGGATTGAAAAAAGCAATCAACTTCTGAGTGTTCCCAAGGAGGTATTACATTCTCAGGGATTAACCCTGCAAGTGGAAAATAAAACTTAAATCATGGTCACATAAGTGTATATGTAAAAGTCAAGGCCATTTATGCCAGTTATGACTTGTCAAGTATCATTCTTCTAACATCTTAGAAACACTTGGCAAGTTTATTCTCATGACACATTACCCATCCTGAAAGTTTCAATAAAATGATACTACATAGAAATCTGAGCTCAGATCCTTCTTGCACTCTTTAATGTTTCTGTCCTAATTGTCCTCCTGCTCCACCCTTCTAATTTCTCAAGATGGAGGGAGGCAGTTGTGTACATTCTGAAGCTAAGGAGCAGATTTATGAAATCAAGAATACTTTTGGCTCCTAAGAGAAAAAAGTGACAAACATTTGTCTTCTTTTTCTTCTAGGTTGTCCTTCTACTCAGGCCACTCTTCGTTCTCCATGTACTGCATGCTGTTTGTGGCAGTAAGTACTTTGTGTATATTGATGGTTAGGTTCTGTGCTGCATGGAATTAATGTGCTCAGCATCAGTGTCCTCTCCTGTCCTAATAAATTAGCCAGTGGCAAAAGGTAAAGCAGATAATCTGCAAATCTGTAAGTTTCATGATACGAATTAGTTGATGTATGCCCTTACTTTGGGACGTTTCCTAAAGTGGTTTTCTGGAACACACAGCTTCTGTGTAATCACAGAGGGTCACTAATCTGAAGGACTGGGCCAAGGGGCTGCTGCTGCTTGTTAACCACCTCCCTAACTGGAAGCCATTCCCCTCTCTGCTCAGTGTGGGTGAACAGCAGCAGAGCTGCTTTCCTCCTGGGCTCTGCTGTGGCGAGGAGTTTTGATCATTAGCTGTCCTTGTTCCTATTTGAGCAGATTTTGTTTTCCTTTCATTTTCTAAAACATTCCCAGACTGCTCTGCAAGGAACCAGAAGGGTTTTTCAACTTCTGAGAAAGGCAGTTGCCACTTCTGGAGCTTGTCATCTATACAACTTCCAGGTCTAATTCTGATGCCAGCCTGTAGAGCAGCAGCATGGCAATTTGCACTTGCATCATACCAAGCTGGCAGTGAGGACTTAGGAAGATTTCCACCCACATTTTGCATCTTAAACTAGAGATGAGTATGTAGTTTGAGAGTAACTAATGCCAAGAACCAGGCTTTAAGACACATTCAAGAGATTTTTAAAGGTCAATTTTATTTGATTTTAATCTTTTTATAATGTTCTCTTTACATATAAAGTATTATTAATAAAACACTGTATGTTTGGGTGCATACAGTTGTCTTCTGTGTAAATTTGTGGTTTCCTGTGTTTTTCCCTTTGATCACATTAAGTGCTGTATGATAATTTAATGCTTAGATTTAAAGTGCACGGTATGTATTAAGGGAAAACTAATGGGAGTTAATTTAGTCTCAGAGAAAATTTAAAATGTTTTACTACAATCTTGTTTTTATTTGAGAAACCAAATTCCAACCATTAAAAGAATATATAAATTGAAGATGTGTTATATAAAATTCAAAATCACAACTTCAAACCATTACAACAGCTAATTTTCAAAGTTTTCATTTTACATGAATTAAATTTAGTGAGGAAGCACAGAGTATGACTCAGCAGAATTTAGGGCTTCCTTTTTAAGACACGCTCAAATGTTTCTGCAGATGCGGCATGGAAAATGTGACTTATCTGAAGGTAGCGGCAAATACTATTCTGACATCTTCTGTTGATTTATCTTATTTAAAAAAAAATCAGCATTCTTTCTTAAGGGAGACAACGTATTTTTTTCTTTTTAATTAGGTCACAAGGACTAGGGCAGACCTGGAAGGTTGGGCAATAGCTAGAGCCTTTACTGTCCTGAGAGCTCTTCCCAAAGCGTGGGCTTGTGACTACACTGAAGGGTGTTTGAATGTGTGGACATGCTTTGTATACCCTGGGCTATACCTCACTACCTCAGTAGGTGTAACTTTTGTCTCACTAGCTTTTGTGGTTTGTTATTTGCTCACCTGTGTGTCAGTGCCCACGTCCCTCTTTATGAGAGATCTAGGAATCTGAGTTTTGATTGATCTTGATAATTTGCATTTTATACTACTTTTATTTTTGACTAAAAAATTCCATGAAGGGATGAGGGATCATTGCCACTGTTTGACAAGCGAGGGAATAGGCACCTTGGGAGGGCTGCTGAATTCTGTGAGCTCTCAGGTCTCTTGATAATCAGGATCCCATGCTGTACTGATTGGTGACTTGGTCGGAACCCTAGTCCATTTATTTTAAAGGCCAGCTGATGCAGATCTCTGGAAGTAAAATGGCATTCTGGAAGTGACTGACACATAACTTTGACCCACTGTTTGTAATTTTTAAGAAAATTCTCAGATAAAACATTCCATATTTTATCATATTAGCTCCTCTTCCTTGACCCTTCTCAAAACACCCGTTACATGTGTGTAATTGGTCAAATAGAACTTGTACTGAGGGCTGTTTTGTGAGAGATTAAAATTACCATAGAGAGGATGACATTGATGTTTAGAGGGCCTCCATGGCAAGCCTGCTCTGTGGACATGCAGCCACATATGAGGGATATCAACTCCGGAAAATGCTGTCAGCCATAGCATGGTAATTGGGTCAGTATGAACCATTTAGACATGTTAAAAGAACAGCTTTAAACAAATTTAAGGGTTTCATTGAGCAAGGAAGAAACAACTCTTAAATTGGGCAGCCCTCAGAATCACAGCAGACTCAGAATGACTCCAGCGCTTCTAAGTGGTCAGGGAGAATTTGTGGACAGAAAAAGGAAAGTGAGTCCAGAAAATGAAGTGAGGTGCAGAAACTGTTGGACTGGTTACAGCTCGACCTTTGAGCCTTATTTGAGTGTGGTTTGAATGGCTGCAAGTGGCTGAAATATGGCTGCTGGGACTGGCTGAGACTCAGCTATTGTTACAGAAGCACATTCCTAAGTCAGGCTTGCAGTTCGCTTACCTACCAAGTTAGGCTGTACTTTGTAAAGAAGAACTCAAATATGTGAATAGGGGGTTTTCAGGCCAGATTTTAGTTTGATTTAGCAGATGGAAAGTTATAATGGCCTAGAAGAAAAAAAGAAGCCTTGATAAATAGATTTGTTATAGACCTTTCTGGAGAAGAAAGCAGGTCAAAGCAACTATACACTGCATTTTACCGACTCTAGGCAGTGGAAATATTTGCTTGATGTGGATGCAGGCCCCAGCTTTGATTTCAGCCCTGAATACCCAGATATCTCCTTGCTTTTCACATTAATGTACCACAGTTAACCTTTAAGCCCCGCCCCCAAATTCCTTGGGCAATGACTCATCTTGTTTCTCTGGGCATCTTGGCATCATGAGTCAGTCCCAGATTTGGGTGATGTAGTCATTTAAATCCTCTCTGAGGATAGTCTTTGATAGCCAAAACTTCCCTGTCAATTCCTGATACCCAGAAATTAACTTCTAGTTAAAAATGTCTCTTAAAACACCCTGCCATTGTTCTTCACTGGCAGGCAGTGCAGCCCTGCACACTTAACAGTGCCAAGAGAGTCAGCATCAGTGAAAACTTCCCAGGCCTGCGGGAGCTCAGGGCAGGGCTGCTTTGCACACAGCCAGTTTATATGCTTACTGACGCCCCATGAACTTGGCCGAATGCCAGAGATTCCACATTTATTTGATTATTCAGGAGAACAGCCATAGTTTGAGTCTGTATTTTCTTTCAATACAGTGAGGAGTGCTAAAATACTTTTCCTGAGACTATTCTATTGAGGCTGTAACCCCAGATGGTTTATATCACCGCCTGTTATGAAATTCCTCTATCTGTGCTTCAGCCAGACTCTCCTCCCTGCCATAAAACACCTCTGATCTGGGCCTTGCCCTCTGCCTTGTGTTTAGACAGTGCTGCCCACCTATCTAAACCCACTCAGACTCTTTCATACTATCCACATTTCTTAAGATTCATATAATCCTTCATTTAGCATTTACTGTATACTACCTAGCATTGTTGATATTTCATGTTTTCCAAACTTGATTATTGCTGAACATTAGGCAAATGATGAACAACTCATGGCCCAGAGACTACACAAATCTGCCTGATTTTGAGGTGGGATTCAAGATCTAAATTTAGTGCCTCAGTGACTCCTAAGAATGGTGAAATTAAAGCCCAAAGAAGACTAAACTGAGGCCTGCTTTCCAGTGTTCTGCTGGCCAAATGTGTCATCAAATGTAGGTGTAGCAATCAGTTTGGTTTGCCTGGCTAGTCATAAAAGCACTGTTTCAAAATAAGTAGGCCAAGGTATATTTCTTTGTGTTGAGCCTGCTGTTTGTTATTAGTCTAATTCTGGGGTTGGCAGTTTTTTTCAGTAAAAGGTCAGATAATAAATATTTAGGCTTTGTAGATCACATATTATTTTTTGGAAAAAAAAAAAAGCTCCTTAAAAATGTGAAAACTGTTTTAACTTGCAAGCTGACCCCTTGACCCTAGTTTAAAAATGGAGAAAAACCCTCTTAATTTATTAACAATAGAATATTAAGAGGCTATGAGACAAAAGTGACATTTTACAATAAGAAGTGTTAACAAGGTTAGTCAAGGAAAGGAAAAATCAAAATAAAACAGCTTCAAAAAATATCTCATTCAACAATTATTTTAAAGGTGAGATATTCTAGTAAGATGCTTTAATGGAAGTTAAGTGTTTCAGAAATGTCAACCAAAAATGGTTATATCCTTCCTGTCTTAGTTTTGGCTGCTATAATCAATTGTAGAAGACTGGGTGGTTTATAAAAAACAAGTTTATTTCTCAGTCTGGAAGCTGGAAATCTAAGATTAGGGTACCAGCATGGTTGGGTAATGGTGGGGCCTTCTTCCAGGTTGCAGAACGTCCTCAAACAGTGGAAAGGGCAAGGGAGGTCTCCTGGGTCTCTTGTTAGTGCATTAATCCCTTTTCATGAGGTTTAACCCCTTATGACCTAATCACCTACAAGAAGCCCTATTTTCCTAATACAATCGCCTTGCAGGGGGTACCGAAACCTCATCTTTCTGGGCTCAGGCCATCCTCCTACCTCAACCTCTCAAGTAGCTGGGACCACAGGCGCATGTCACCAAGCCTAGCTTTTTTTTTTTTTTTTTTTTTTGTAGAGATGGGGTGTCACCGCGTTGCTCAGGCTGGTCTTGAACTGAGCTCAGGCGATCTGCCTGCCTTGGCCTTCTAAAGTGCTGGCATTACAGGCGTGAGCCACCATACCTGGGCCCTTTACTACTTTTTCTTGCCTCATTACTCAGGGTTAGGTCTTCACTGCTATGGTGAATAGGAGGGGTCAAAATAGCATCCTTAAGTCTTATTCCAGTTCTTAGAGGAAAGGCTTTCAGCTTTTCCCCATTCAGCATGGTGTTAGTTGTGTGTTATATATAACATTTATCATGTTGAGATATGTCCCCTTCATGCCTAGTTTTTGTTGAGAATTTTTTTTTTATCATCAAGGGATGTTGAAGTTTATCACATTTTCATCACATTTGAATGTAATATCACATTTATTGATTTGCCTATGTTGAAACCTCCTTGAATCCCTGAGATAAATCCCACTTGATTGTGGCATACCTTTTTGATGTGCTGTTATATTAGGCTGGCTAGCATTTTGTTAAGGATTTTTGCATCTGTTTATCAGAGATATTGGCTTACAGCTTTCTTATGTTGCATCCTTGTCTGTTTTTTTGTGTCAGGGTAATGCTCCCCTCATTAAATGAGTGAGGGACAATTTCCTTCTTTTCAATTTTTTAGAATAGGATAATAGGTGTTAGTTCTTTGTAAGTTTGGTAGAATTCAGTAATAAAGCCATTTGGTCCTGGACTTTCCTTTGTTGGGAGACATTTTATTACTGATTGAATCTCATTATTGGTCTGTTCAGGTTTTCTCTTTCTTCCTGATTCAGTCTTGGAAGACTGTGTATCCAGGAATTTATCCATTTACTCTAGGCTTTCCAGTTTGTTAGTGCACAGTGTTAATAATAATCTCTGATAGTCAGGCATGGTAGCTCATGCCGGTGATCCCAGGAGTTTGAGAGGTCAAGAGGGGAGATCCTTTGAGGCCAGGAGTTCAAGACCAGTGGGCAACACAGCAACATGCTGTCTCTACCAGAAAACAACAACAAAATCAGCCAGACACTCTGGCACGCTCCTGTAGTCCTAGCTATTCAGGAGGCTGAGATGGGAGGATCACTTGAATCCAGGAGGCTGAGATTGCAGTGAGTGATGATCATGCCACTGTGCTCCAGACTGGGTGACAGTGAGACCCTATCTCCAAATAGATGATTGGAGATAGTCTCAGATGTTCTTTTGTAGTTCTGTGTTATCAGTTTTAATGTCTCCGTTTACATTTCCGAATTTATTTGGGTCTTCTTTTTCTCTTGTCAATTTTATCTTTTCATAAAAGCAACTTTTTTTGTTGATCCTTTGTAGTTGTAAAAGTTCATTTTGTTTAGTTCTGCTCTGCTCTTTAGTATTTCTTTCCTTCTACCAATTTTGGATTTGTTCTTTTCCATTACCTTGAGGTGCATTGTTAAATTATTTACTTGAAATCTTTCTAATTTTTTTTTTTTTTTGAGACAGTTTCATTCTCGTTTCCCAGGCTGGAGTGCAGTGGTGCAATCTTGGCTCACTGCAACCTCTGCCTCCTGGGTTCAAGAGATTCTCCTGCCTCAGCCGCCCAAGTAGCTGGAACTACAGGCACGCACCACCATGCCCAGCTAATTTTTTGTATTTAGTAGAGTCAAGGTTTCACCATGTTGGCCAGGCTGGTCTCAAACTCCTGACCTTAGGTGATCCACCCACCTCAGCCTCCCAAAGTGCTGGGATTACAGGCTTGAGCCACTGTGCCCAACCTCTAGATTTTTGATGTAGGCATTTATTGGTACTGATTTACCTCCGAGCATTGCTTTTGTTATATCCCTTGGGTTTTTGTATGTCCTGCCTCTATTTTCATTTTTTTCAAGAAATTTTTAAATTTCCTCCTTAACTTCTTCCCTGACCCAGTGGTCATTCAGGAGCATGTTGAATTTTCATGTATTTGTACAGTTTCCCAAGTTCCTCATTGTTTATTTTTAGTTTTATTCCATCATGATCTGAGAAGTCTTTGGCTGGCGGGGTTTATTTCTTGCAGCTTATTCCATACATCATCCCATTTTCTTCTAGTCTGTAAGCTGGCTGCTGAGAAATTCACTGTTAGTCTGACAGGCGTTCCCCTTCTAAGTGACTAGATACTTGTCTCTAGCTGTTTTATTCTTTGACTTTTGACAGTTTGACTGTAAAATGCCATGAATTTTTGAATGCATCTATTTGGGGATCTCTAAGCTTCCGATATATCGGTGTCTAAATCTCTTGCTAGACTTGGGAAGTTTTCAGATATTATTTCATTAAATAGGTTTCCTATCCCTTTTCTGTTTTCTGAGACACCAGAAATTTGAATATTTGATCACTTCATGGTGCCACATATGTCATATAGCAGTTGCACATTCCTTCTTATTTTTGTCTGTCTGGCTTCCAAAGACCTGATTTTCAGTTCTAAAATTCTTCTGCTGATACTGTCTACTGTTGAAACTTTTGGATCTAGTTTGTATTTCATTCAGTAAATTCTTCAGTTTCAAATTTTTTTTTTTTTAAAAACTGTCTTTGGTAAGTTTCTCATTTATATATAAATGGTTTCTCTGATTACTTTGTATTATTTTTCTGATTTCTGTTTCTTGTATCTCACTGAACTTCTTTTTTTTGAATCATTGAATTCTTTTTCTGAGATTTCACAAATTTCTTCACTGGAATCTGTTGCTAGAAAATTACCATGTTCCTTTGGAAGCGTCCCTTCTTCATGTTTCTTGTATCCGTATTTTGATAATCTGTACATTGGGTGTAAGTCACTTCTCCCAGGTTTTTGAATTTGCCTTCATAGGGGAGGATATTTTCCTGAAGATGTATCTGTGGTATTGATTGGGCATATCACTTTGGCTTTGATTCCAGATGCATGCAGTAATGTAGTGTAGTCTCGGTATGATTTTTACATGTGTGTGTGTGTGTATGTATTTATTGCACTTTGGGGTACATGTGAAGAATATGCAGGATTGTTGCATAGGTACACACATGGCAATGTTTGCTGCCTCCATCCCCATCACCTATATCTTCCATTTCTCCCCATGTTATCCCTCCCCAACTCCCTACCCCTCACTGTCCCTCCCCTAGTCCCCACCCACAGACCTCAGTGTGTGATGCTCCCCTCCCTGTGTCCATGTGTTCTCATTATTCAACACCCACCTATGAGTGAGAACATGCAGTGTTTGATTTTCTGTTCTTGTGTCAGTTTGCTGGTTCCCACGTTCATCCATGTTCCTTCAAAGGACATGAACTCATTTCTTATGGCTGCATAGTATTCCATGGCATATATGTGCCACATTTTCCCCATCTAGTCTATCATCGATGGGTATTTGGGTTGGTTCCAGGTCTTTGCTATTGTATACAGTTCTGCAATGAACATACGTGTGCATGTGTCTTCATAATAGAACGATTTATAATCCTTTGGATATATACCCAGTAATGGGATTGCTGGGTTAAGCAGTATTTCTGTTTCTAGATCCTTGAGGAATCGCCACACTGTCTTCCACAATGGTTGAACTAATTTACACTCCCACCAACAGTGTAAAAGTGTTCCTATTTCTCCACATCCTCTGCAGCATCTGTTGTGTCCAGATTTTTTAATGATCGCCATTCTAACTGGTGTGAGATGGTATCTCAATGTGGTTTTGATTTGCATTTCTCTAATGACCAGTGATGATAAGCATTTTTTCATATGTTTGCTGGCTTCATATGTCTTTTGAAAAGTGTCTGTTCATACCCTTCACCCACTTTTGAATGGGTTTGTTTTTTTCTTGTAAATCTGTTTTAGTAGTTCGTAGATTCTGGATATAAGTCCTTTGTCAGATGGGTAAACTGCAAACATTTTTTCCCATTTTGTTGGTTGCCATTGTTTCTTTTGCTGTGCAGAATCAGTTGTGTGTGATTTCCTCATTGCAGTTGTTAGTTGCTGCAATGAAGTGTTTGCTGGAGATGGGAACATCAGGTAGGCCCATCCTCGAGCACCAAGAGGCAGCAGCAGGCTGAGCATGCCCGTCCTTGGGCCCTGGGGCAGTGTATGGTAGCACTGACATTAGAGGGTCCTAGTGGGCTGATTCTTGGGCCACCAGGTAGCTTGCTTGGTGCCAGCAGTAGCATGGTGAGCAGGTCCTTGGGCTTGCTGCCCACAGACAGCAGGTCAGGTGGTGCATGTGGGTGGTGGGTAGCAGCAGATTGGGTGATCCCTTCCTCAGGCCCCTGGGAGGTGTGCTCAGTTGTCAATGATAGGTACACCCTCCAGTGCCTGGGCACAGGGGTAGATGGAGCCAGGCTGGATAGGTCCCTCAGTGGTGTGTGTAGGGCCTGGCTGTGGTATGCAGGAGTGGTTTTTCCATGGCAACAGCCATAAACAGGTGGGTTAGGAGCATGCACCTTGGCCCCAGATGGCATTTGCAGGGTAGGGTAGCCTGTAATCAGGCTTGACAATGCACAGTGGCTCTGCTGGTTCACTGCCAGTGGCTTGCATAATATTTTGATGGGGGATGTTAATGGGGCTTCAGAGATGTGGATAAGTGAGGGCTGTTGGGCCTCAGGGAGATAAGCTCCTTTTCTGGAGCAATGCCATCATGCAGTCCCCAAGCTCCCTGTTTGTGTGGGTTGAGCATTTCTCCCTTGGTTGGGATTCCAGGACTTCACAATGGGAATATGGATGTGGACTGTTGGGGGTCACTTACCCTTTTCCTGCATGGGGGAGCCTCCCCAACCAATCCCTGCCAAGCACCCTGCTGTGCATCCCGCTCCTTACTTGCAGGTGTTTCCTGTCATTTTGGTGTTAAATGCCCGCAGTCTCTCAGGTGATCTATTTAAAGTGTGAATTACTGCTGTTTTGGTGGTTCTTCAAGGAGAAAGCAAGTACCAGATGCCTTTAGTCAGCCATCTTGAAACCCCCTCCATTGTTTCTGACTAAATGGCTTGCTGTCCTTGACCACAGCTTTTGCTTCCTCCTAACTTTAGTTTGCAAATAACCTATTATGTACTCATTAGGCACCTTTCCTACTGCTTTTGAAATTAGAGAACTCCTTCATACTTCTGGTATAAATTCCAGAGTCAAAATATAACCTAGCAGATCTCTGGTGATGCCTGGTGTTAAGTTATCTAGTCAGTGCAGGGAGATGTGGGTATGCAGGGAGATGGCAGGGCTGTGTGGTCCAAATTGGACTGACTCTTACAGCTGTATCTGTGAATGGGCAATTCCACCCAGAAGGGGAATTCAAAAGTAATGTTGCCACTGAGCCTGTCTGGTACCACACACTGTGTTGGATATAGAGCTCTGTAAGTTCAGATTCTCAAAAGAAGTAACTGAATGCCTTACCTAGAAGGGATGTAATAGATAAGGTTGGCAAATGGCATGTATAGGGAGGAGAGAAGAGTGGAATCTGCAAAGGAAGGAAACTATAAGAGCCTTTTTACTATTAACCTTGGCACTGAAGCACGAGCTGTGTCCCTATATCTATTTCTAATAGAACAGTACTGTACTGAGAAGCTTCAGACATTCAACTTCTCTGTGGCAGCTATGGAAAACTAAAGGAATGGACTTTCTTTTAAAGGAAGTCATGGCAAGTGCTTATTTTGCTCAGAATCAAAGTAGAGCCACCAGAAAGACATCACCTTTTAGCTTTGTTGAACCTACTCATATTTTGCTGGCAAGATGGGAGGGGAAAAGCCAGTCTGGATTTCTGGGCATGTCAACTGTGGAACTCAAGTTGACCCAAGGTCTGAGAAATTCAGGGTGTCCACTTCCTTGGTCTCTTCAGAAATGGAAGTCTTCATAGAGCTACACTGACTACCCTGGCCCAGGGAAACACAGTATGGGCACATAGGAAGCACAGTTCAGGCTGTGACTATTTGTCACTAGAGAAGCCAAGGACTAGAGTACAGGGTTAGGTTCAGAACCACAACTGGGGAATCCAGAATTCTCTCACAGTGAAATAATTTTGGGGTCCATGGTTACAGTTTCACTGATGGGGGAAACTGCTATTTGCTAGATGTGTGAGGAGAAAACCAGCTATAGGGAGAAAGGCTTCCCTTAAAAGTGTCAGAGCTTAGCTAATTATTGATCATGTAAGTAAATGTTAATTGCTTTCACTGGCATGTTGGGGAAGAAATCTGGAGAAAATAATACTCAGTATGAGTTTGCAGACTACCTACAGTGAAAGCCAGGGTTCTTTAGAATGAACATATTGCTACAGGGATCTTAGAATCTTAGGAAAGGCCCTGAAGTCCTATCTATTTCTGAGTTTCCTTCAGGTTGGAAGTAGCATGGGACTAGCTTAAGTCCATTTTAGGGTTGCTGTTTTCTTGCTTTGTCCTTAGCATAGTTGGGTACAGTATTCCCCAAGATGTCTATATTCATAAGTATTTGTAATTCCTAGGTATATACTTTTATAGTCTGAATAAGCTATGCATTTAACTTCTGTATGAAAAGGTAGCAAAATAACCAAATGGGGACAGCTGAACTTTTTGACAGTAGTATCTAACCCTTGGCTTCTGCTGCAATCAAGGAACTTTTCTCCTTAAAATGAATAGTTTCCAATTAAGGTAGAAATAATAAGGTGAATCTTGAGACAAGGTTCTTACTACTTACTTTTTTCACAGCTTGAACAACAAACAAACAAAAGTAAGGATTCTGCAGAAAGCCAGTGGTACTTAAACTAGCTGATGAGTCAGATTCAGTTACACAGCTGGGACGCTCTCTTAGAACTAGATGTTTACACTAAGTACTTGATAAAACTAGGTGAGCCCTGGGTCTTTGCCAGTGGTTGGGAACTGAACATCCATGGCAGTGCCCAGAGAGCTGGGAATGGATTTGTGTCATCTATTTTAAATAGGCAGTGTCCATGGGGAGAGCTCATGTATGTATACTGTTTTCTGAAGACTGCATTTAATTCAGTCTATGCGTCACTGAAGAGAATTTTAAAAGAAAATGTTAAAATTATATTGTTTTGGGATAGAAATTAGGTAGCTGTCTCTCTCTCTTTTTTATTTTTTTGAGACAGAGTCTCACGTCTCCCAGGCTGGAAGGCAGTAGCACGATCTCGGCTCACTGCAACCTCTGCCTCCCAGGTTCAAGAAATTCTCCTGCTTTAGCCTCCCAAGTACCTGGGATTATAGGCATGTACCCCCACACCCAGCCAATTTTTGTACTTTCAGTAGAGACGGGGTTTTGCCATGCTAGCCAGGTTGCTGTCAAACTTCTGACCTCAGGTGATCTGTCCACCTCGGTCTCCCAGTGTTGGGATTATAGGCGTGAACCACCGTGCTTGGCCCCCTTTTTTAAAAATGAGAGTGGAATCCCTAAAAAGAATCCTTTCTACATAAAGTTTTTAAGGATGCACCCAAAGTCAAAGACAGGCTGACACGAGAAAGTGGAATTTCTTAGGTCTGATTAGTGTATAGAAAAGTCATAGAACTTAAAGGGGGTACAGGTACTACTGAAAGAATACATTTCTCTGCTGGACCATAACTACAACCTGTATTATACTTGCAAATACAGATTATTTAGTCTCAGTTGCACTGTTAAACAGTTTGAGGGTAGGAGAGCTCTCTTTGGTGAATTAATCAAATAGTCCCTAGACAGGCCCAAAGCAAGGGCAACCTGTGCCCAGAATACTAGCACTTTATCCCACGACACAGAACTAATGGCAATACTGGGTCAGGCATGGTGGCGCCACGTCTGTAATCCCAGCACTTTTGGAGGCCAATGCAGGTGGGTTGCTTGAGATGAAAAGTTTGAGGCGAGCCTAGGCAATATAGTGAGACTCCCAGCTCTACAAAAAATAAAAACAGTTAGCTGGATGCCACTCAGTGGCATGTACCTATACTCCCAGATACTTGGGAAGCGGAGATGGAAGGACTGCTTGAGTCCCAGGAGTTTGAGGCTGCAGTGAGCTATGACTACACCACTGCAATCCAGTCTGGGCAACAGAGCAAGACCTCATTTCTTTAAGGAAAACAACCAACCAATGGCAGTACTGGCCTTGATGATCAGAATTGTAACCCAGACTGCAAGGAGAGGAACTGTCCCTGAAATCCTGTTTAGAAAGCCATCAACAGGAAACACCTGTTTATATAGTTTTTGAAGGGTGGTGTAACTAGACTGGCAGTAGATTCTTCTAAACAAGTTAGTAGGGCAATAGTTTTGTTTCTTTCAAAGGATTAACGTTTAGGCAGCAATACATACATGAATATTTGCCTAGAAGTCCTACTCCCTATATAATATTTTGATAATCATTTTAAATGCCAACCCTTTCTATATAGAAAGTTATGCATTGTTATGTTAAATAAACTATTTTCTTTATTCTTATCTTTTCTGTTAGCTTTATCTTCAAGCCAGGATGAAGGGAGACTGGGCAAGACTCTTACGCCCCACACTGCAATTTGGTCTTGTTGCTGTATCCATTTATGTGGGCCTTTCTCGAGTTTCTGATTACAAACACCACTGGAGTGATGTGTTGACTGGACTCATTCAAGGAGCTTTGGTTGCAGTATTAGTTGTAAGTACATCTCGATATTGCTAAACGTTTAGATACGTAAATAGAAAAAAATTCCCACTGAGAAAACTGTGCAGTGGGCAAGAATCCCAAGGTTATTAAGTCACTTTAGGATCCACAGCTGGTAAAAACCAGGTTGCTCTTTGTAAAACTTAGTATTTTTATAAAATCTTAGTATTTTTTATTGTAAAAGGCCCTGGCTAGAAATGGTTTATTTTGGTTGGGGGGCAGGGGCGGGGATGAGTTGAAAAAACTAATTCACATGCAGAAATAACTCTTTTATTTAGTATTGGCAAAATGAAGCTATTTGCTGAAGGACATAAAGCAACTCTTAATTTGGAATAATCTCCTTTAAAAAACCCCAGTTAGCTTCTAATTTTTTCTATGCTTACTCTGTACATCTCAAATTATATCTTTTTGTTTGTATTTATCTTAGGATGCTGTTGATCACAACTTTGTATATAGTTTTTAACTTAATCTAAATCATACTATTAAATATTTTGCTCTGTAGGCTGTATATGTATCAGATTTCTTCAAAGAAAGAACTTCCTTTAAAGAAAGAAAAGAGGAGGACTCTCATACAACTCTGCACGAAACACCAACGGGGAATCACTATCGGAGCAATCACCAGCCTTAATGGGCAGCCAGGTGCCCAGGTGAAGCTGGCCTGTTTTCTAAAGAAAAATGATTGCCACAAGGCAAGAGGATGCATCTTTCTTCCCAGTGTACAAGCCTTTAAAGGACTGCTGCTGCTGCTGCTATGCCTCTTGGATGCCCACTTTGTGTGTACATAGTTACCTTTAACACAGTGGTTACTGAACAGCTCTAAATTCATTTAAAAAATTACAAGCCTTCCACCAAAACAGTGCCCCACCTGTATACATTTTTATTAAAAAAATGTAATGCTTATGTATAAATGTGTATGTAATAACGCTTTCTATGAATGATGTTTGATTTAAATATAATACATATTAAAATGTTTGAGGACAACTGTCTTGAGACAGGAGAACCAAATCCACATTTGCAGGCATTTGTAGTCAACTATAATCAAACAGGTGGTGAATAATATAATTTAAAATCTCACATTCCTTTAGCTGACTCTACAAGTAGAGGCTGGCAGCAAACACAATATCTCTCTTGATTTTGGTGATTCCTAAGAGAGAAGAAAATAAGGTTTAAACTTTCAAGACCTAACTTGTCTCTACTGAAGTTTTAAAGACAGCATACCAATCCTGATTCAACTGGTGAGAGAGCAGCCCGGAAAGTCAAATACCTTGCTGAACACCTAGAGGAATTTGCAGCCACCTCTGTGAGGTAGAAAATACAGAAGCCAGACCCCTGTTCTTCTGACCCTGAACTACTCTATGGGCGATGGCCAGGAAGGAGATGTCCAGAACTGCTTAAAAAGACAAATTCTAGGAAGGGCTAAACTGTCTAAAGAAAGGCAAATCCAAAGACTTGGATTTTCAGCCTATATCAGAAGACACTGTATTGTTTTTCAGCTCCCATGTGAAATTCTTTCTGGGCCAAGGCAGGACAAATAGATACTTTATTTACAAATTATTTTTAAAACTTTGACACCTACACTTAAACTCTTGAGTTATTAAACAGGCCTGCTTTTATCAACGATATGGAAATATAAGCCAGATTTGCAAACCTCTTCTTAGGACACTTAAGTGGTTGGCAGAGATCACTAGCATTGACTGACTTGGCAACAATGTGGTTACTGCTTTTTGATCTTTTAACTTAGTCCTTTTTCTTGGTCAGGATTCCATAGAAATGACAAAACTATTTACGGGCATAGTTATGCCCCTTCCCCTCAACCCCAACCCCATTACAGCCACCTTGGTTTAGCCATCCTTTCTTGATCTGGTCTTCCCGCTTCTACTGTACTATGCTACAGACTTGCCCTGATATAAGAGCAAGAATCACCTTGTAAAGTCCAAGTCAAGGCAGGTTACTCCCAAGCTCCACACCTCCAATCACTGCAGAGTTGAGAAGTCTGGGGCTGGGAGCTATGAAATCCTTTCCTTTCTCACTTCAATCCCTACTACTCTACTCACTGTTCATTCTGCTCCAGCCACACTAGCGTCTAGCGTCTTGCTGGTGTTCAAGTATATCAAGCATATACCAAGGGGCTTAATTGCCACCCTCCCTGTGGAGGCACTAGACCTTCTTATCCATCTGCGAATTCTATTGTCTTTTCTGCTTTTTTTACCTTATAGACTTATCACCATCTTGTAAGTTTAACTGTTGACTTATTATCTATCTCCCCACACTAAAATGTAAACTCTATGAAGGCAGTGATATCTTTTTGTTCACTATATCCCCTAGTGCTTAAAACAACACCTGGCATGTAGTAAGTGTACAATCAATATATACAAATGGATGTATATATAAAATCTCAACAAACCCCCCTCCAACACACTAAATTTTATAGAAACACTAGTAGATGGCTCCCTATGACAATACGGTGAAGAACATCTCAAAATGTCCTCCTAGGTGGTAGTCCAGGGCTCAAGGTTTGCTTCACAAAATTTGCCTAAATTAGAAACAGCTTATGCATTTGATACTGACCTTCTGCAAATTTATTTTCCAGCTCAGTGTTTCCAATGGCTTTTGCTGCTTGACACATTTGTCGAAGCAGTTCTTCCAGGCGCCTCATACAACGAATTATGCTGCCTGGATAGAAAAGGAACAAAACACTTGTAAAATGGAAATAATCAGGAACTGCAGCATTTTTGTTGAGAGGCAAGGCAGGAGAATACAGGATAATTAACAGTACTTTGAGGGACTTCCCATGAAGTAAATCAGGTAGCAAACCTGTCAGGCACTGGGGAAGGCTACCAAGATGAAAGGCTTAACTCCCATCTCTGACTGATTACTAGAGAAAGACCTCTTTATTACTAACGTGCTGACGCTTGGTATTAGGTAGGAAAACAAAATGCCCTAGGAGGAGGGAGCAACTCTCGTGAAGGCTGCAAAGATGACATAATCTGTGTCTGTAAGAACAAGGCAGTATGTCTCAGGCAGCAACAAGGGAAGAACCACCATGACAATGCGGGAAAGACTGGCGAACCACAGCTTTCAAGGACTCTGAATGTGGCCTAGTGAGGCATCTGGACACAATCCATACCATCTCCTAGAATACAACAGATTGTTTTTAGTACGAGAGTAGCAGGATAAAATTTGCCATTTTAAAGGTGGACTCATTCATTCTTCTTGACCTTAGATTCTTTCATTAGTACATTCTTTACACAGAGTGTTCTCAAGGAGCACAAGGAAAGATGCCTTTTCCCGTGGGTCTAGACTCTGAGAAAAGTGTTTGTATCAAAGCTGAAGAAGATATAAACATAGTTTCACTTTTGCTGGGCTTATCCAAAGAGGGGCAGAGATTGTGAGATCCTTTCTCTAAGTGCTACCTACCTAAATCTAAAACGCTTGTGACTTCATTTTTAATGCATGAAATAAATACATTAGAAATACCAGTTCTCAAAATGCAATCTGTAGAACAATGAACTCACTGTTTACACTATTATTAAATTAATAATTATTAATTTGTTATTTCTATTCTTAGCTGCTAGGAATGCAGGCTCCAATACTGCCTTGCAATGAAACAGGAAATTTAATTGCAGAAACTTCTGGGTGTCAAGGAGTTGGGATAGAGAGGGTAATATCACGTTATCTATGCAATCAGATATTAAACGTTAAGCAAACAAAATAAGTGGGTTAAAATGTAACTAGATTTTTACCTGAGACCAGATTCTTACAGGTCATTTAGGACTGAAATGAAATCCTTTACAAAGTCTTCTGCTATGTAGGACATTAAAAAGAGCCAGACATACTCTCTCTCAAACACTGTTTTGACTGACTTAAAATGTGTACCAAGAAAGAGAATGTGATATTATTTCACAAATTTTAATAACTCGTGTTACCCAGAATCTGCAAAAGCTATCAGAGACCAAACAATGCAAAGTAAATTACTAAGATGAAGAATAAACTAAGGCAAGTAAATGCACATCCAGGCCAGAGGGTACTGTCAAGATATTTTATAAACATTTTGATTCAATTTCTGGAAAATTTAGTTTTGACACAGTTTCAGGTAGCAAGATAACAAGAAAATGAGGCCAGCAGGCACAAGGCTGCAAATACAACTCACAGAGTCTCATCAACAAATCACTGGGTGTGTGTACAAACTGTCCACAGCTGCCTGAAGCACAGAAGCTACTCCCTCCAGGGATTAATGAAGACGAAGGGTTAAGTAGTGAATGATAGAGCATCTCTCCTACCTACTACAGTTCTCTCTAATCCAAGGGCTATCCTTATGTCCAGCTTTAGAAATCATCCTGCCTCCTCAGCCTGACTAGGTGCTAGACAAAAGCTTCAAAGCCATGACCCATTATAGGCTAAATGAAGCTGACCAAAACCAAACCAAACCAAACCAAAACCACATTAACTTACTGGTTACAAATCTTTTCTTTTGGTCCTGCCAGAGTAGAAAGAGAAATCAAATTCTTTCTAATTGTTGTGTCTAAAAAAATTTTTTTTCAAATAGTGGTAAAATATAAAACACAAAATCCACCTTTTTAACCATGTTAAAATATACAATTCAATTACTGCCCTTTTAAAAAATTCAGGTTTACTACATTCTGGAAGAACTCACATGGAGATATAATTCACACACCATAAAATTATTTTAAATAAGTGTAAAACTGAGTGGTTTTTAGTATATTGAGACTTGTGTAACCATCATCATTATCTAATTTTTAGAGGATTTTTACCTGCCCCCACCAAAACCCTGTTCCCATTAAGCAGTTACATGTCTTCCTGTCTCTCCAGCCCATGGCAACCACTAATATGCTTTGTTTCTACGAATCTGCCTAATCTGGACATTTCATGTAAATGAAATTATACACTATGTGGCCTTTGTATCTGCCGTCTTTCAACTTAGCTTAATGTGTTCAAGATTTGTCCATATTGTAGTATGAGTCAGTATGTCTTTTTTAATAACTGAAAGCTGTTCCATTTAATCTTTATTAAAATGGAACACCTTGCCATTTAAAATGGCAAAAGCCACTATTACTTTTACATCAACCTAATGTATACCACAATTTATTCATCTATTGATGGACACTTTGGACTACATGTTTTTATTCAAGAGCATTTTAATAAACATCAGCCTTACTTACCTACCTGGTTGATGAACAAAACAGCCATTATTCTCATTAAGGACAGAAAGCAGCAGATTTTCCCAAACATCATTTCTGCCTTCAGCTTTCTGGCATACCCTAAAGCAGTTTCTCACAGTTCACACTCTGACCCTAATTCAATACCCTAGTGTAGCCTGGCCTGAGGTTAGACTCACACATGTATCTTGCAACTACCTATCACTAAACCCCAGCTTAGGCTGTACCCTTTCTTGACAGCAGAGACTGCTGCTCACACTGTAACTACCATGATTCCTGATTACCACTACGGTCTCACAATTATTCATCAAATGAGTAAGCATCAGGTACTAAAACTGTGCCAAAATGTAAACGCAGAAACAATTATTAATAAACTGTTACTCTATTATTATTAGCAAGAATACTTTTAAAAGACAAATGCCCTGAAAAATCACTCAAGACACTGACAATGCTAAGAAAGGGTAACACTGCTACTTGAAAGGCATGTGAAAATGTGTGTGGTGGGGACAGTTGAGGAATGCACTTCACAGCATTTGCTTTCAAAACGTGGCATACAGAGGGAGCAGGACTGAAATAAGATAAAAGCATATGGCAGGCAGAGGTATAGTAAATAAGAGATGATTCATAGAAGCTTTCCTAATGACTCTTGCTCAGTGGAAAACAAATCCTTTGTCATCCTTCATAGTTAAGAGTATAATAATGTTTATGCAGAGTCAGAAATAAATAAATAGTAACAGCAGCCTCTGGATTACTTGACTAAAACCCTAGGCATCAGCCCATACAAATATTTTGTTTAAAACTGTCATTCAAATTTAGTTTAATGAAAATAAAAAAACAGCTACATTCTGTCATTTTTTTTCAGGGTGATAACAGAATAAATACTTAATATGTCTTCAAAATTCCTCAACCTGAATCACAAGAGAAACTTTTCTTTTGTGTTAGACATCCCCAAACACATGGTTTTAATCATTACAGTGTTAGCTAGCCTCAGTTAATGTTTGAAGAATACTTAAAACCACTTCTGAGGCTCAGGATACGAAATGACCGACATTTTATTTTTATATAAAAAGAAAACTAAGAATTTAATTAGGAACAAATATGGTTTGTGCACAGCACATTAGAAAGTTCAAATGCAATTATTGTCTGCCTATAAAAACAGAGACACACTGTACTGTGTGCTACAGCTCTGATTACAGTATTTTTCCAATCAGAAAACATACATAGGCCGGGTGCAGTGGCTCATGCCTGTAACCTCAACACCTTGGGAGGCCGAAGCAGGTGGACTGCTTGAGCCCAGGGGTTTGAGACCAGCCGAGGCTTCACGGTAAAACCCCATCTCTACAAATAATACAAAGATTAGCTGGGCATGGTGGTACATGCCTGTGGTCCTGGCTACTCCAGAGGCTGAGGTGGGAGGATCGCATAAGCCTGGGAGGTGGAGGTTGCAGTAAGCTGAGATCACACACACCACTGCACTCCAGCCTGGCTGACAGAGCCAGGCCCTGTTGCAAAAAAAATAAAAACCAACCATGTACAATAATGAGATGCAGAGAAAATGGTTATTCTTGAAATGGAAGCACTATATAATACTGTAAAAATAAAACAGAGAAATACTATTCTAAGAAAATGAAGGTTCTGATTTTTTGCTACTTCTATCAAAAAACAGTTTTAAGAGCGAATCCAGAGTATATCTCAATCCCAATTTTTAGAAACGTTTAAGCTGATCTGCTGGCTCACACACAATAAAAACATAATTATGCTGATGTTAGATCCAATTTCAACTTAGAGCTAAAAAACAGATTTTCTAAAATTTTCAAACTTCGATTTCAAGCAATCTCTGATGTAGAAATAGCCCCTGAGGAATTGAAAGAGGACAGAATAGACTTCAGGAATGCTAGTATACCATGGAAAAAGTCAACTCATAGGTGGCATCTAGTATGAACTACAAACCATCCATCTTCAATTTGGCATTTTAGGACTTATCTTCCATACTGTGATAACTTCCACTCAGGTAGAAAGAACAGAAAAATAATCCATAAAGACAATTTTATGTGAATTCCTAGATTTTAAAAAAATATATGACAGGCCAGGTATACTGCCCCCTGCTTTTTACTTTTCTTTAAAAAAAAAAAAAAAAAGCTACCTCTGCTACATACCACTTATTGTTTTATGTCAGTGTGTTTTGACTTTTCAGAGAGGCAGATATTACATAAATAGGAGTATTGTATTAACAAGTCTTGAAAATATTTAGGCATAGAACAGTTATTAGTTTCATCCTTATGTTTCAAAAAGATGTCAGACTGAAGACTGGTGGTGCTCTATGTGATCGCCCTAGTGCTGCTGAAACACAATTGTCATACACAGGTTGCTGTGCTCCTATGTAAGCAATTTTCATGAGTACATCATCCCTCTTCTCACTGACTCAGCTGTTGCTACACATGATCAACTATTAGAGACCTGTTTAGTATTATTCCAAGCATGAATCTTCTGTGGATGTTGATGATGATATAGTTTAGTGTAGGGTTTAAGAAATTTTCAGGTGATCCAAAATTTAAGGATAAGGTGTTATGGTGCCTATGCAAAGTTACATGTAGTCACAGAGACCAGAGTTTAAATCATGGTGCTGTCACATCGCCTTGGTCAAACTGTTTACCATAGTCTCCTTGTGAAAGTGGAGGTAGTATCTACCCTGAATTGCTATCTGGTGATTACAATAAATTATACAGAGCTCTTAGCACAGTGTTCAGCATATAGTACTTAATGAATAATGACTTTCTCAGTAACAGAATACAGTATTCAAAGAATGACTTGGGACTGTATGACTAAATGATCATTTAGAGGAGGCTTAGAAGTTTATAAACTTTAGAAAAAAGATGTAAGATACCACACCATAATTTAAAAATAATGTACTATAAACTTTAACATTAAAAACCTAAAAACACATAACATTCAATGTAGTAAAGGCCCTACATTTAAATTTTTAATATTCTGTTGCAGAGAAGTTTAACCTAAGCATCATAAAAATAATTGACTCATAAAATCAGTAATCTATTACTTCTTCAATAATATAAGTTGAAAGGAATATGGGGTCTGTTAAACATGTAATTTTTCTCAAACTAAACCTATAAGCAATAGTAGCAGTATTTTAAATATTCTTATCATCTTTATACAGGGCAAACTCATTTATTTTCATTTTTAAGAAAGTTCAATGTAAATTATCTCATTCAATAAATACAACTGGCTATTTATAAACACCTACAAGGCAATCTTTTCCTACTGAATGCAGCATTTCTAAATACGGTTTTCTCTAAACAGTCTTCTATTTTTTCCCTGAGATGGAGTCTCACTCTGTTGCCCAGGCTCGAGTGCAGTGGCACGATCTTACCTCACTGCAACCTCCACCTCCTGAGTTCAAGCAGTTCTTCTGCCTGAGCCTCCTGAGAGCTGGGACTACAGGTGCACGCCACTATGCCTGGCTTTTTATTTTTTTTTTGTAGTTTAGTGGAGACAGGGTTTCACCGTGTTGCCCAGGCTGGTCTCAAACTCCTGAGCTCAGGCAATCTGCCCACCTCAGCCTCCCAAAGTGCTGAGATTATAGGTGTGAGCCACCGTGCCTGCCAACAGTCTACTTATTTTTTTGCTTCTTATAATTCCCTTATAATTACTCCTTATATTTCTTTTGTCTTAGTTTTTTTTTCATTTAAATTTCTCTTCAGTTGAGTAAAATTATTCTTCAGTCTCTTAAAATTCTGCTCATTAAATTTAATCTGATTCATGTTGCAATAACAGTCTGACTAAAGCCAAGTCAGTTATTACATATTCAATGACTGATCATTTTCAGCTCTGCTATTTTTAGTGGAATTAGATAGCTAACCAGGAGAATAAAATTGAAAAAGAAAAATACCCATAGAAATATGACTTACTAGGGTTATCTGTTTTTAATTGTAGAGACTCACAGAATTAAAACTGCATGGAATTATAAAGTTTAAAATAGTTTCTAAATGACTTTCTAATGAACAGAATGCTTATTAAATAATAAAAGAATTTTTAGAGAATTTTTTTTATCTACATAATAGGGAGAATATTTCATTTAATTACCAAACATTAAAAATACATATTATTCTTGTTTAGTTAAAAAAAAAAAACAAAAAACCATCCTAGGCCAGGTGCGGTGGCTCAAGCCTGTAATCCCAGCACTCTGGGAGGCCAAGGCAGGTGGATCATGAGGACAAGAGATCAAAACCATCCTGGTCAACATGGTGAAACCCCGTTTCTACTAAAAATACAAAAAATTAGCTGGGCATGGTGGCACCTGCCTGTAATCCCAGCCACTCAGGAGGCTGAGGCAGGAGAATTGTGTGAACCCAGGAGGCGGAGGTTGCAGTGAGCCGAGATCGCACCATTGCACTCCAGCCTGGGTAACAAGAGCAAAACTCCGTCTCAAAAAAAAAAAACGACCCTAACTGTATTTCTTATATTGTAAATATATGTATATAAAAGTTAACCATACCTTCAAAGACATCTGTCATTTTGCAGATATGGGCAAATGTAGCTCCAGTTGCCCAGGTGTATACTACATCCATTAAGTGAGGTTTAAATGAGCTTAGATAAGTTTCCTCATCAATTTCCAATTTGGCTTCTGCAGAAACTTTTGCAATTCTTTTAGCACATTCCTTTAAAGATAAAAGACAGACTTAAAATTCCTTACTTACAATCTCCCATATCACTTTTTTCTTTAGGTTTCCAAAGCCAGTATTCCAGGAGGTCCCTTTTTCTTCCTAGGTATTATGTCTGTAGTGTGGACATTCTGCTTGCTCCTAAGTAGGCACAGTGCCTGTTCCATTGCTAAGTAATCAAACAGCCAATCTTTCCCATTATGTTGACGTAGTTAACTAAGAAAAATGTATCAAGATCGTGTTTTTCGACAGTGATACCATTTCTACAAAGACACAGAACCCCTCATTAAAATTATTCAAGAGCAGAATTTAACTAATCTCTAATTATTTCATTAACAAAATACAGTAACAAAACAGATTTAGAGAAACACAAATCCTATGGCAAGAATACACCTTTCCCTAACAATGCTTTAAAATGCATAAATCTTCATATTGTTTTCCTCTAAGTTAGAAACTTCATTCTTCTCTACTTGGCAATCTAAAAGGTCAAAAACGCTAGGCCTATGAAGACTTTGTTGGTTCTGGAAATTTAAATTTCTTAGTGATTTTAAGGCATGTTACATGTTCCACTGAAAGGCCTTTTTATTTTAATCAAAATTTTTTGAATTAGTATTTTTAAAATATTTTTACTTTTATTTTAGGGTCAGGGGTACATGTATAGGTTTGTTATCTACGTAAACCTGTGATTCAGGGGTTTGCTGTATGTATTATTTACCACCTGAGTACTAAGCATAATATGCCACAGTTTGTTTTCTTTTTTCTCCTTCAACCTCTCCTTCCTCCCTTCCTCCTCCCTCAAGTAGGCCCCAGTGTCTGTTGTTCTGATGGGGCCTTTTTATGACACATATTTTGTTTCTCTCTTGTAATTCCTTAGTTCATCTTTCCCTGCCTTTGTCTAATGTTGAAAAGGCAGATAAAATCGGCTTATCCTATGAAAATAATAAAAGACAAAAATGTATTACTATAAACTACTGTGGTTTTGAGAACCCAGAGACAAACCATTTCTTATGATAAAACAGATTTTAAAACTTTGTTACAGGCTGGGCACAGTGGCTCATGCCTGTAATCCCAGCACTTTGGGAGGCTGAGGTGGGCGAATCACTTAAAGTCAGGAGTTCGAGACCAGCCTGGCCAACATGTAAAACAAAAATTAGCTAAGTTTTGTACTAAAAATGCAAAAATTAGCTGAGTGTAGTGATGCGTGCCTGTAATCCCTGCTACTCAGGAGGCTGAGGCAGGAGAATTGCTTGAACCTGGGAGGTGGAGGTTGCAGTAAGTCTAGATCATGCCACTGCACTACAGGCCTGGGTGAGAGAGTGAGACTGTCTCAAAACAAAACAAAACAACAACAAAAAAAAAAAAAAAAAAAAAAACTTGGTTATAAACCAGAATGAAAAAATGTGCAAAAAATTAAAAATAAACTAAATCCTAGTCTATCAAGATACCATTCTCAGTACTGAGAAAGAAAATGACACAAGCACTAAGCTGTCAGTATAGCCTACTTACATTATGAAGTTTTTAATCTGCATTCACAACAATGCTATACAGTTCCTTACAATAATGGGAAACATTGTTGAATCACTAAAGTAAAAATCACAAGAGATGTTATCAGAGTAACATTAAATTACACGACAGACATTAAGTGACAAATTTAATCCTTATAGAAGTTATCTGTGTGAAATGGTAAACTACTATGACTAGATAATCAAAATGTTTATTTTACAATCTACTATTCATAAACTGTGTAGTTCAAAAAAAAACAAACTTACCTGCATTTGACGAAGTGGTCCTGCTAATTGTTCTGTTAATTTGGGCATTTCACTAGACTATAAAAGAAAAGGAAAATTAGATATAAAAATCCATGTTTAAAGTTCTTGGTTTTTCATACTACCTGTTTTAACAGATTAAACAAAGCTTTTAAGATATTCACTAATATCAAATTATATGACCTTAGTCATTAGCACTTAGAGTTTCTAATGAATTCAGTTAACACAGGCAAAATCCCTATTCCTCTCATCCTAAACTATAATATTCTGTTACTACATTTCAGAGGAAAATATTGCACCGCTAAATTTGCAAAGTGTGCTAACTAGCTACTATTTGTGATTATATATGGAACTGAGGGAGGGCAAATACTATAAACATACATGGTAGTTTAGTTAAATCAACATTAAAGGGTTTTATTACAGTTTAACATTGAAACAGTTTTAGCTTCTAGGCAACTTTCAATCTGTAGAAACTGAAAATTTAGCAACTGAAAACTTAGTATAAGACAGCTACAAGTTTCATCTGAGTTTCAGTATTTGTAGTATTGCTTTCCGACAGTTGAAAGTCTGTCAATTTCTGAATTAGATGATGGAGTTTCAAGTCTATCACTAAGTAGCCAAATGAGCTGCTTAAATTCTGTGTATTGGTTTTTTACCTTGTCAAAGAAAAATAAAGCCAGATCCTCAAAATGAATAGGCTTGTGATGAGAATAACAGACATTATTTGTGAAGAAATTTTTGACAAAGGTAGTTACTGTACAAAAATAAAATTACTATAAGAATGGTATATATGTATGTGTGAGACAGGGTTTAAAGTGATTATAGCTAAATTTTTTTAAAAGCAATGATAGGTTAGTTGCAACATATCTGCCTTTAAGCACCAGAATTTATATAGGACTTGATTTTGATTTGCATCATGCATATATGTATATTAAATCAAGAAACAGATTCCATATTACTGCTGTTAAAACCAAAAATTACTGATGAATGGTGAAAAAGCAAAATAGCCAGAATGACCTTAACATCTCCATTTAATCAAGAATCCAAGACTACGAAATGTTTTTGATATTGTGTCTATTCATGGTCAACAGTTTCACCTTCTTCTCTGCTGGTCACTTAGGTAGAAGGTACCAGTCCTGATATAAGGAGGTTAATTGTGATTTTAACAATGTTCTCCCACCAGGTATGTACACAGTTTGTTCCCTCATCTTTCCTGTAGTTCTCAATGTAAGTTTAACTTCATTTTCCTTTTCTAATCATCTTATTTAAAATAGTAACCCCATGCCCCCAGTGATCACTGACTCTTCTCACTTTTCTCCAAAAACCTTCAACCCCCATTTGACAAAATGCGTGTGTATTGTATTTCTTTATCTTCATCCACTAGCATGTAAGTATCAGGAAACAAACATTTCTGCTACATCTCTGTTGCTTAGATCTGTACACTGCCCACAATGGGTGCTTAATATATTTCTGTATGCACTTGATGTTTATATTATAAAGATCTATGTAACCTTTTAAATATTATTTTTAAAATGTTGAGGTATAGTTTTACAACACATTTTAAAATAGAAGTTATTATATCAAGCAAATTTCATCTTACTTACAACAAGTATTTTACTATATTTACTAGAAGACATTCTTTTTGGCAGAAAACATTGTTCAAAGAATCAAAAAATCCACATGATGATTTATACAATCCTCTATCTCAACGTTGAAAGGCACCAACATAAGAACAGATGACACTGCATATAACAAAGTGTGGTTTCACTGACTACATCTTAACTGCATATACTGACACCTTGCCCCAAGATTTAAGAGCTGTGGTTTGGCTTAATCAACTCCTTTGAAGAGGTAACATAATTGGCCTCTCAGAAGAAGGAGCTATTATATAACACAGTATAAAACAACAACAATGCAAATAATGAAAAATAAGACAAAATTTGACATGGGTAGAAAACAACCTATCCCCAAACTATTTACAAACCTAAATCTCTGAACCTTCCAAATCAAAGTAAGTTTGACAAATGTTCTTAATTATCTTTATCTTGGACATTGATATAATAAAAATGTAAGCCTAAGGAAAAACAAACACAATTATTTTGTAAAGTAATGCATTCCTTTTGTATGCATATTTGATAGGTGCATGGTAGTCAATCTCAAGAAAGCATAAGCTGTTTTTGGTTATTGTCCTACTTGTTATCATCGACACTACAGCTGTGATTCTAATCAGTAATGAGGTACCTAAAAAAAGTACCTACCTACTTTAAGAAGTAATATATTTGATCTGATTAATAAATAAGAAAACAGTTAACAAGTAAACAGATCGATGGTAGAACAACAACAACAAAAAACCCCAACAATTTGTCCTATACAATTTACTTAAAAGTTAAACTAAGAATATACAGTAAAAAATCCTCCAAAAATTTAGAATATTAAATTATTTTTAGAAGGCAGATTTCCTTGTCTTATTCTCATTCTAGCCACTTCATCTACAATAAATAAAGTCTTAAGTTTGAAATGTAAAATAATACATCTTACTTTTAAAAATGAATCATACTGGTTTTTGGAATATAGTACAAGGATAATTAATGTTCTTATGTGTTCCATCCAGCACTTCATTTTCTGATTTCTTAACAACTGTTGAAAGTGAACTAATTACTCATATGAAAAAAATTACTGCCAAACCAGTAAGGATCTTATGGTCACTACCTCAAACCCTGCCCATGAAAACTAACATTTTAGTTCCTAGCAGGATGGACAGCTTTGTTGTTATTCTCCAATACTGGGGAGAAGAGTTAATTCAACCTCACTCCCCCCTTTCATTTTTATCAGACTTTCATAGTTTTATTCTTATCTTTTTATTTCTAGGACTGTCAAGGACGGAGTCAAATGTTCAATGAATTAATTGGATTACAGAACAAATTTTAAACAAAATCTAATTAATGATGATTGTTGACAGGTAGATGATTATTGACAAGTCTTATTTTATTCTCCTTTCTAATAATACATATTCAATCATTTAATTTTCTTAGTACATTTGTGTTAAAATTGCTTTGACTTCCAATTAACATTCCTGTATAATATGTAAATATACTTGAAAATTAGTATATCCATAACACTATTAACTACGTGATGTGAATTAATAAATAAGATGTGCTGAATCAATTAACTCACGTTCTCTTGAAATACAAAGCAGCTTAATAATGCTGTTGCCTGTTCTGCAGAAAGGTCATTGAAAAGGCCATTAAACATCATCTCAGTTAGAAGGAGCTCATCAGCACTACAATGCCAAAACAAAATAATAAATTTAAAATGTCAGAATATTAAGACACATATGCACACACACATGCCCTTTACATGCCATTTTTAATAAAATATACTATTTGACCTTAAGAATCAATGAGGAATGACAATGATTTATTTAAGGACATAGCAGATCTTTATAATCACCAATAAATATGTAAAATGGGAATTTCACATAAAGATTCCAAATATCAAAATGCACACATTCACTGAAATAAGAACAATTTCTTAACCTTGTATATCAGGAAAAAAGTCATCACTGTCATTTAATTTGTAGGGCCAAAGGACTCTTTTAATTACATTTCACTTGTTTTACAAATAATATATAGAATAAAGATAATAAAAAACAATTTTCTAATCTTAATTAGAATGTATTCATAGAAGACTCACATTTTTTATTTTTATGTTTTAATTTTTTAAAGTGTTTATATTATAGTAGGGATGGGGTCTTGCTATGTTGTCCAGGCTGGTCTGGAACTCCTGAGCTCAAGCAGTCCTCCTGCCTTGGTCTCCCCAAATGCTGAGATTACAGGTGCAAGACATCACACCTGGCCAAAAGACTCACATTTTAATTCATATTTTCCAAAGGCTGAAAGTCTACATAACCAAGATGGGCAAGGGCCTTTGAATGCAACAAACTGCTACTCATCAACTGGCATCCACAAATCTGAAAAATACTCACCTAGGAAATACAATTCTAGATTTCAAGTACACCTCTAATAGGTAGGAACTAGCTCATCACTACTTCTGTTTCTTCCTGCACTTGCACTGTCAAAATGTACAACTCCAGATTTACGTCTCTTTTAAGTTCTAGCTTATTACTTTTGATTCCTCTTTTACAACAACAGAATATATATTTTTTTAACTGACAACTTGATTTTGTTGAGGAGTGGGAGGTCATCTTCTTTGCTTCATAACTGTAAAACATTTTCATATTCAGACTTATAAGGACAACATATTTATTATTATAAAGATTAGAATAATCAACCGGTTTGTTTTTTAATTTCTTCATAATCTGTTTCTTTTCAATTTCCTTTTATACACAACTGTATATCTTACCACTTGTGAACCATATAAGGAAACTTTGTTGCACAAATCAAGAAAGATGAAAGACTATTGTTACCAGTTCTTTTAGCAAAATGAGATGGTCTAGGTTCTTATCACCGACATTACATAACTAGGTCCCTTCTGTTGAATGACAAAATGAATGTCTCTCATTTATATATATATATATGAGAGAGAGAGAGACAGAGAGACAGTGTCCCTAGAAATATATTTTTCAGCTAAGCGCAGAGGCTCATGACTGTAATCCCAGCACTTTGCGAGGCTGAAACAGGTGGATCACTTGAGCCCAGGAGTTCAAGACTAGCCTAGGCAACACGGCAAAAGCCTGTCTCTACAAAAAAGTACAAAAATTAGCTGAGCATGGAAGCAAATGCTTGTAGTCCCAGCTACTCAAGAGGCTGAGGTGGGAGAATCACTTAAGCCCAGGAGGTCAAGACTACAGTGAGCCATGATCTTGCCACTGCATTCCAGCCAGAGTGACAGAGCTAGATCCTATCTCAAAAAAAGTCAAAAAGAGAAATATTGTTCATGCACCAGTTATTATGTCTGAGAATTCACCTAGGGTCTGAGACTTTGCTTATATAAACAATCTCACCATTATCACTTTGCCTAGAGTGATTTTTGTCCCTTTGTTTTTATCTTCTGATTTAAGTAATAATTGCAAAATGCCTTCATTTATTTTTCTTCTTGGGTGGAAAATGAAAATTCTGAATTTGCAACTGTGTTCAATTCAAGCTAAAAAAGAAATACTACAAAGATGATGTTTCTAGCACTCTATAATCAGGGTTCAATTGACCCATACAATAACTGTACTGTATTAATAAAAAAGTAAACTTTGCCTTTATTTTTTGGAAGGTCTTTAAAGAAGAATAAAGCCATGAACTATGAGAATCTACCAATAATTAAAACTATTTATAACTAAAAGTAAAAACCTAAATTTGGGTCTCTAGTGGTAAGCTAAGAGTTAAGTCAAGCAAAGACAGCAACAATACAAATGAAAAAAGACTATTTCAAGGAGCTATAGTCTAATGTGGGAGGCAGACAAGTAAGCTGATAATCACAGGACAGTGATCTAACGGAGTGCTCTAGATTTATATAAGTGGTTATGAAAAAAAAAAAAAAGGTGTGGAGCCTAAAATCAGATTGAGGAAGTTCAGAGCAAGTTTCAGAAGTTCTTTGAATAAAAATGCAAGAATCATAGGATATAAGGTAGGGTGAAAGAAAGGTCATATGAAGCAAAAGGAAAAGCATGTGTGGGATGTGACAATAGACAGGCTGGAGAGGGAGAGTAAGAATATACTAAATTATGGAATCTATTCTAAAAGCAATAAGGAATCACTGAGAGACTTTTACCAAATAGAATGGCATAAAGGGGCTGGATGGTGGGTGAAGTGGCTCACACCTGTAAACCCAGCACTTTGGGTGGCTAAGGTGGGCGGATCACTTAATCACAGAAATTCAAGACCAACCTGGGCAATACAGCAAGACCCCGCCTCTGCAGAAACTTAAAAAATAAATTAGCCAAGCTTGGTGACACACACTTATAGTCCCAGCTACTTGGGACTATAAGGCTGAGGCAGAAGGATCCCTTGAATTTGGGCAGCTGAGGCTGCAGTGAGCAGAGACTATGCCATTGCATTCCAGCCTGGGCAACAGAGAGACCCCATCTCAAGAATAAAAAAGGAACAATATACCAGATTTGTACTTTAGACTGAAAACTCAAGAAGGGAGGCAATGAATAATCAGGAGGGCACCTGCAGTAATTGAGGAAAAAAATAATGAGGGATGCATCTTAGCCAGTGGAAGTGTTTAAAAAGGCATGGAGGTAGAGGAAACTCAAAGACGGATGAGAGGAGTGTAGGGTGACACACCTCAGTTTTTGCAAATTTGGGGGAAAGTTAACAAACCTTGATATAATATTGTTATCGCTATAAATGAAAAACATATCTTGGAATAAAATCAGTTTCCATTCTTCCAAAACAAAATCTAATTTCCTTTACATAGCTAAAGGAAATTAATTTTTATATTAATTCTAAAACAATAGGTAATTATCAGAAGGAAATAAGCCCAATAACATTAGCGTATGAGTCAGTAGACTAGAATGGCAGTCTAGATTTAATTCTGGATATGTTATTAATTAAAATCCAATAGCACATTATCCTGTGATAATAACTAACTAGGGCTGGGTAGGCACTGTCCCCTTTTGGTCGCTAAGAGTTGTCCTTGTCACCTCAGTCTCCTCCTGGTTCTATGCAGATATCTGAGTCTATGACATCTGGACAGATGAACAATATAAATACATTTTTACCAAGAAAGTCTGAAATCATTTACAAAGCCTGTAATTCTCTGGTCCTGTCCATCCTGAGTATATAAAAAAACTGTTTCAAAAATGTCTTCTATATATTCACTAAGAATATGATCATCACTATATGGACAAAACAGGTCTTCAGACTGGATATTGCTTGAGCTACCAGCTTATGACTTTCTAGTTAAGGAGGACAGAGGCAAGCCGGCTCCTAAAGCAGGAGACATTTCTCATGGTGGGAAATAACTAACACACATTTAGTGTATTTTTATACAATTTAGTATCATAAACTGTATTTTCTAAAGATGGCCACAACAGCATCTCCTATACCACAAGTTCTTCTAGAACTGCCCTGATCTACAAAAACTGATATGTGCACACGTGGAAATTTCAATTTCAATTAAAATGATATAAAGTTCAGTTCCTCAGTCTAAGCACTTATCAAATGGCAAATAGTGGCTACTATACTGAACAGTGTAGAGATAGCACAATACCATCATTACAGAAAGCCATATTGGACAACAGCCACTTCCCCATTAAGAGGTAGAATCTAATTATCCCCCACTTGAATCTGGGAGGGTTTATGACTCACCTGTAATCAAGAGAATGTGGTGGAAATGATGTTGTATGATAAGCAAGCTAGGTTACAAAAGGTAAAGCTAGGTCCAAAAAGGCAACCGTAGTCAGCTAGAACACTCACAATGCAGACTTCAGCCACCATGTAAGCATCCTAGGGCTGCCATACTGTGAGGAAGCCCAAACTAGCTCATGTGGAGAGACCACATGGAGAAACAAGAGAGAGAGAGAGAGAGAGAGAGAGAGAGAGAGAGAGAGAGAGAGAGAGAGAGAGAGAGAGAGAGGTCCTAACACTCCCCAGCCGCTCCAGACTCTTACTATTCCAGCTTAACCACCTGTCTGATGGCAATCCCAGGGGACACTGAGCCACAACCATCCAAATACGCTCTTTCTGAATTTCTGATCCATAAAAACAAGAGAATAAAGTAACTGCTGATGTTTTAAATAGTTTAGTTTAGAGGTCATTTGTAATATGGCAAAAGATTACTGAAACAGAAAATAATATAACCAGTTTTAATCTGTGGCTTATAATAAGTTCTGTTGTAAAATCCTATTAGCCCAAAATCTAATTAAAATTTGCTATGCATGCAACAAGATAATGGTTACTAGGATACGTTTCAAGGTGGGAAAGTGTTAATAATTTTTTGACGTATATAAAATTACATATAAGCTAAGATTATGTAAAAATCCCACAAGGCCTTAAGAAAAGTCAAAGGAAATACATCCAAATGCTAGGAGTGCTTGTGTTAATTACTAAGATCTAAGAGATTTTTCTAATTTCTCAATTTCATGGTTCAAAACTGTAGAAGGTACAAGACAAACTATATTTTTAAGAAAGCACTTTTTTCCTAAAGACAACGGTCATTTTAAAATCACTTAAACCTGCAAGGTGGAGGTTGTAGTGAGCTGAGATCCCACCAGTGTACTCCAGCCTAAGCCACACAGTGAGACTCCATATCAAAAAAATAATCAAAAATGTTAAAAAAAATCAACTTTCTAGAAGAATACCAGATTTTACCTGCTTATCTCACAAGCCACTCGTCCTTTCATCTCTATTACATCAGAAGAAGTAGCAAATCCCAACCTTCTTAAAACACGTTTGCGACATTTGAGTTCATCCATTTGTAGAACTGTTCTTGCTTTCTTCAGTTCTCGCTTTGCAGATTTAATATCTATTGCAATCTAAAGCATATAAAGTACAAACAAAGTTCAATAATAAAGTGAACAATGTACAATGAGATTTATTCATAAAATCAAACAAAAAATATTTTTTAAGAACACCTTACGGTATACTTCTGGGTTAAAGTTTCAGTGTTGGGGAGATTGGGGAAAGTGGAGCTTCTTAGATACATTCTCAGAATATTACAGAAGAGTCATGATAAATACTACCTAAAATATCAAGTACATGGAAAATACAAAATCTCCATTTGAAAAATTTGAGGTAGAGCAAGAAGAAAGTACAAAAAACTTAAGAAGACAGAGAACAGAGACAGAGAACGGAGCATGGCTCTTGCTTAAATGAAGGGAGGTAAGGAGAAGGCTAAGAGGAGGAGAGTGAGTTGAATATTGTGAGTTAGACAAGGTAGGTTGTAAGAGTAGAAAAATTCAGTGGTGAAATTAGGATGGGCTCTCCCAGGACAGGATTCACTGGACAATTAATCATGCCCCCAAAGTACCAATCCCAGCAGCTCTAGCTTTTCGTCCTTAGGCATCAAGGGGTAGCTTAGAGAATAGAGGAAGAAAAATGAGGGTACAGAAATCTTTTCTCTTAACTGTCTACATTTCCCCCATGATGTCCTGAAAACTCTTCCTTCTTTTTGCCCTTAAAAGTTACATCATAAATTTGCCTAAGCTGGAATTGGTTTTAGCAAAGACAATAGGCCTTTATTCAAAACAGATATGAAAACTTAAAATGAAAATGTATCATCTTGAGGTCATCCTTTAGAGTAGATGAGTTTTAAAATTTAGTTAATCAGTAAATATTACATATTTTCCAACTATGACAAGCATACAGAAGTATAAGAACAAAAAATGACGGTATCCCGAAGTGGTGGTTCAGAAAAACACTGACAGGAAATTTTGTTAAGTTCAAATCCAAAGACAACAGAATTTTGAAGACTGTTGATTAAATTTCAACTAAGGAGGAAAAATTATGAAGATGATCAGCGTATTTATTCAGACATTACCTATGTATTCTATTTCTAGTGCTTTACATTATTACATTCTTGTAGCAATCCTAAAAGGTAGGGAACTAATATTAAATCTGCATTTTATAGATGAGAAAACTGAAGCATGGAGAGATTGCTAAATAAACTGGTCAAGAATACAGAGCTACTGAGTGATAAAGATGAAGTTCAGGCCGGGCATGGTGGCTCATGCCTATAATCCAAGCACTTTGGAGGCCAAGGTGGGTGGATCACCTGAAGTTGGGACTTCAAGACCAGTCTGACCAACATGGTGAAACCCCATCTTTAAACAAAACAAAACAAAACAAACAAAAAGATGAAGTTCAAACCCAAGCTATCAGACTCTAGAATATAAGCTCTTTTTAATTATTTAGATTGCTATGAACAGAGCTACTGAGTGATAAAGATGGGGTTCAAACCCAAGCTACCAGACCCTAGATGCAAGCTCTTAGTGATTTATATTGCTATGAACAGATGTGTTGTCAAATACCCTGTCATAGGAAGCAATGCTTTCCAACTTAGACAATGAATGCTTTGCTACCTAGCGTGACTTACCAGGCATATCGAAAAAAAGAACAAATCATTGTTTATTTAGGGTTTCTTTGACTGTCGTGACTGAGTATGCCTATGTGAGCAGAGCAAAGCATCATGCTAATTACTTTGAGACTTATAAAGCTTACAAGGTAGTAGAACAGAGTCCAATATTTAGGATTTTTTGAGTAATGTTTGTATTTTGAATATAAAAATGCTGAAATCTTTTAGATATAATGGGTTAAATAAAAATACTACTAAAGTTAATTCCATTGGTTTCTTCTTTTTTTAAACGTGGCTACTAAAAAATTTAAATGTGGCTGATACCGGACAATGCTGTACAAGATCTTTGTACATACAGTTGGCCCTCCATATCTGCGGGTTCCACATCTGTGGATTCAACCAACTGTGGATCAAAAATATTGGGGGGAAAATTGTTTAGATTGTACATGTACACTTTTCTTTCTTTTTTCTTTTTTTAAAGAGATGGAAGTCTCACTCTGTTACCCAGGCTGGAGAACAGTGGTGCAACCATGGCTCACTGTAGGCTCAACCTCCTTGGCTTAAGTGATCTTCCTACCTCAGTACCTGGGACTTCAGGTGGACACTATAATGCCTAATTTTTAAAATTTTTTTGCAGTGATGGGGGTCTCATCATGTTGCCCAGGCTGGTCTCAAACTCCTGGGCTCAAGTAAGCTTTCTGCCTTGGCCTCCCAAAGTGTTGGGATTACAGGTGTGAGCCACTTTGTCCAACTTGTATTTTTTTTCCATTAAAAAAAATTATATACACACACATAATATAATGTGCTTGTATGTATATAAGCACATATCTATAAACAGATATATACATATAAGCACATTATAGACAATGGTAGGGAGGGTGCAGGAAAAGAAAAAAAAGAACACTATAATCTAATTGCTCTAACATACCACTTAAAGTTTTCCTTTTAGTCTTTTCTGGTGTATGTTTATAATTTTGCTAAATACTAATCATAGTCCACATCAATTTCAGATCCTTTTTTCAGGTAATGCTCATGCATGAGCTTTCTTACATGATACTGCAGAATCTCCATAACAACTTTATTTGGCTAGTCCCTTCAGCCAGACAAGAAGGTCTTTTTCAGTATATTTGAGCAGCTCAGATCATCCCTTCAAACCACCTCCAAAGATGCTTTCGAGTCATCATTCAGTCACACTCAAGTCTACCTGTTCACATGTTGTGAAAACATAAGGCTAACCCTAGTGGCCATGGAGGGACTGACAGCAGGGAGAGAGCTGCTGCAATGGTCCTGGTAAAAGATGAACAGGCCAGAATCACAACTGGATATTTGTGTAAGTAACAAAAGCTTGTTGTGTCCCAGTTTCCTCATCTTGAGAAGAACCTGGCAAGCTTCCTGCCTAGCAGCACTTCAACGTGGATCAAAGCATGGATGTGTTCCCTGAACATGCAGCCAATACTGTCTATATGCTACAGAACCATATGATGGAAGTTCACAAAAAGCCAAAAAGGAAAAGTGCTTTAAAACTATGAACTGAACACATTACTCTACCAAAGGAGTTTCTACTCATGTATTTATCCAACAAACACTGGGGATTTACTTTATAAAAATTGACCATTTGCCATAAAAGGAATGAAGTACTGCTTTATGCTACAATATGCATAAACCTTGAAGACATGCTAAGTGAAAGAAGGCAGACACAAATGTCACATATCATATGATTCGATTTATATAAGAAATATCCAGAATAGGCAAAACCATACAGATAAAAAGTAGATTTGTGATTGCCAGGGGCTAGAGGATGGGAGAAACAGAGTGGCTGCTAATGGGTATAAAGTTCCTTCAGAGGGTAAGAAGAATGTTCTGAAGTCAGATAGGGGTGATAGTTCCAAGCATGTGTGAATACAGTAAAAACCAGTAAGTTGGACATTTTAAAAGGGTGAGTGCTATGCTATGTAAATTATATCTCAATTTTTAAAAAGAAGAAAAAACTAACAGAACATCCTATGTGAAATACCAAACTATAGCAAAATGAACTTTATATTGTGTTGCTGATGAGAGCTGACAGGTTCAGAGCTGACAGTTTATTTAAAAGATAGCTAGACATTTTCCTGTTTTAGCTGATCAAGCCAACAGGATAAGAAAATGAGAAACACATATTAATTCAGTGAAACATATAGAATTCTACTATAAAAACCAAGTTTCTGCCATACCTGTGCTTTTTTTTCACAAAGTGTATACACAGTTTCCAAATTTGGATCATTGTGAAGTGGATGAGAATACATTCGATGCTCAAAAGCTTCTACTTTCTGAATGACTTTTTTCAGCCCTTGATCTTGAATGCCCATATCATCAATAGGATCTAATAAGGGGACGCCATCAGGAAAACGTTTCTGAACTTCCTAAAACAAAATACATAAAATTCATTTTCATCTTATAGTCAAAATTAGTAAGACCAAACCAAATCAGTATTTCCTTTTATGCTATGCATATGGGCATAAAAATAAAAGGCATACTATATATATAATTTGATCTTTTCCCCATTAAAATTGTAGGGCATTTTTCCATAGCACTTGTTTATGAAAACTCCTTTTCAATACTATACTATGATTTACAGATGTATTATGATTTACTAATAAATCTACAAGTCATAGTTTGATCACAGTCCTGAATGTGGCACAACTCATTGATAAATTTGTTATTGTATATTTACACTGTTGTAACTTCTTGCCAACACAAGTAATCTTCTATTGAACATCTATATTTAAAACTGTTTTCAGATTATTTCCTTGGTGCTGATTCCTAGGGAAGGCACTACTGACTTGGAAAGTAAAGACTTTTTAAAAGGTCCTGAGACCTTTAGTTTAAAAAAAACATGATTAATGGTTAAGTGCAATAAACATATTCATATAGAGAAGGAATAGCTCACTGTAGGCTGGTATCCTATTGGGAAAGTAGGGTCTTGGATAAGCCTTAAAAATAAAATTTGGCTAGTTAGGAACTGTGAGTTGGGGAGGACAAACACATTAAGAGTAAATGACATGTGTAAAGGGTTCAAAGACATTTGCACATTGTTGTCTTAAATGAGCAAATAATGCAAGCTCTTTCAAAAGACTGAGATCTCTGGTAAGTGCATGTAGTACATTTTCAGGATATATGTCTGCCCTGATTCAAAGAGGGGGCTAGTGTCAGCACAGAAATCACAGAATCTTACACATCAACCTGGCCAATTATATAAAGAAATGGAGTCACAGGTGTGAAGTTCCAGAACAGAGAAAACACTAAAATTGTAGTTCTGTAGTTAAAAAAAGTATAATTAATTAATGTAGCAAAAGGAAAATCCCTATTCATTATGTGAAGGGTTCTGTTGGCAGGCCAATTTCCCTGATTCTTCCTCCTGTGGTTTCTCACTATGTGGTGACCGATGTAAATGAGTATGAAGGACCAAGAAAGAAAAAACAGTCTAACCTTGTTAAATTGTGATGCAAAACTGAGACTCAGGTTATCGTGAAATTAATGTGAAAGCTGAAATACATCAACACCAGATATAGCACAGGGATGTTAAAGACAAATACAGACAAGCCTGAAATTTGCCAACAGACAAACATGAATTTCAATTTTAACTTTAGCAAAATGAGAAATGACCTAAGCCAATAGCACAAAACAATTAGTTTATTTTTTTTTTCAAAATAATGGCATTACTTAATGGTAAATTAATAATGGTTAATGTGTATTTCTGCTCAAAACAGTGCCATTTTAAAAATACTAGAAAAAACAATTGCAGTGGGACTTGACGCTTCGAAGAACTTATATTTATTTACTACCAGACCAATAGTGATAAAAAACTTTTTAGGAGTGATTGCTTTGGAAAAGATATCTACCCTCTACACAAAAATTCTGTAAAACTGTCAAGAGAATCATTCATTTCAGGAAGCCCACCGTTGGAACACAGCTTAAGAATTCCTACTCTACACTGAAAGCATCCTACTTATCTTGCTTTCTCAGATTTTAGAACAGAGCTTTCACTGCACAGTAAATGCTCTTCAAATTATTAACTAAATAACTTTGTTAAAATCACTTCTTTTTTTTTTTCCTTAAAGAGACAAGGTCTCACTCTGTTGCACATGCTAGAGTGCAGTGATGTGAACATAGCTTACTATAACGTGGAACTCCTGGGTCAAGTGAACCTCCTGCCTTGGCCTCCTGAGTAGCTGGGACTATAGGTGCATACCACTAGTCCTACTAATTTTTAAAAAAATTTTTTGTAGAGATGGGGTCTCACTATGTTGCCCAGTCTGTTTTCAAATTCCTGGCCTCTGTTGATCCTTGTGCTGTCGCATCCCAGAGTTGGGATTACAGGCATGACCCACTGCACCTTTTTTCTACTAGAAAATTAAATTTACTACAAAATCGTAATTTTCCCTATTGAAAATAAAACAATTTCATGGATGTATTAACTATATTCAAAAATTGTTAAAAGTTCTGTCAGTACATGATTTTATAAATAAAACTTAGAGTCTATAGTTATTTTCAGCTGTAATGAATAAAGCAAAATGGTTTTCCTTGTGAGTCCTCTTTTACTAAATCACTTTGTTGGTAGATGCAAAGGGAGGACACATCCACATGAAGATCTGCTGCCATTATTTTTATAAAAAATAAGTGCCACTATGGTAGTATTTATAGGTATTCTGAAAGAAAGCAATATATTTTACAGCATTTCAGTTGCCTCTTTATAAACACTGTCTGCATTTACATAAAATTTATGTTTAATTTATAAAATTAATGCATACCTGTATTGATTTTAAAACACTCTGTCTATTGTCCACTGGCCGAAGATCTTTAGGAATGTAAAGTCTAACGCTGCTGATAGCAGACAGGAGATGCACCAAAACTGGGACAACCTATGACCAAAAAGTTATACAGTATTACAGTTAAAATTGTACATTTTCATGTTCTAGTATTTCCTAAACTTGGATCCTTAAAAGGAAGTTGCATTTACAACAAGTAGCAAGTCCATAACAATCACTATGGAGCAATCTCCCACACTGAACCTTTTATCTTAGTAGAAACTACTATATTTAAAAAGTAAAAACTAGTTCAAACACCTAAATAACAGGTAAATAAATGGTACATAAAAATAAGAGCTCCCTTCAACATAGAATCACAGTTTATTTATTTTTATGTTCTCAGATATTTGGCATTGTTAAAATATTGATACATAAATGTACTATAGTACTAAGAATGAAAGACTCTTGTTTAACAGGTTTAGGAGGTAAAGAAAGATTCATGTAAGTTCTGGATGGGCAGGAATGAAGAAAAGAGAAAAAGCACTTCAAAGAGAGAAAGCAGCATATTCCATCAGACATAATCTTGACGAACACCTATCTGCAATCTTTCTTCCACGCTTTCTCTTGTCAAAATGCTCCTCGCCATCAAATTTTGCTTCTTTTCAATTACTCTTGAATTCAGAGAGCCTCGATAAACGAGGCAAAGTTAATGTTCCCACAGGTCCACATCTGTCTCCCATGGCTACTTTTACACTGACCATGGATAAAAACACAATTTTCACTGCCTTGCTAACAAATATATTCATAGTGTTTTACTAAAGAAAAATGGTACAGTGGTTGAACATCTGAATTCTGTCTTCAGCTAGTCGTGTGACCCTGCACAAATTAACGCCAAACCATTGAAAGCACTTTTACTCTTTCTAGTTAAGTTTTTGGGGGGGAGTGTTTTTCCTTTTTTCTTGCCTGCCTTTTCCTACTCTTCCTTTTTAAATCATTTGAAATTACCTCGCAGACAACAATCACTTCATGTGACCAATAAATACATGTATCTGTTAAGAACAAGCACATTCTCCTTCAAGGCTTCAATATTATAAGATCTAACGAAATATTATATACAATCCCTATTCATATTTCCCCAGTGACTGACTAACAAACTTTATACATTACTATTATCATTATATTTTTGGATTCAGAGTCCAGCCAAGGACCACAGACTGCATTTAGTGGTCATGTCTCTTTAGCCTTCTTTAAACTAAAAATATACCTCACCTTTCTTGCCCTTTTATGGTACTGACATTTACATAGAATCCCAAATTTACAGAAAAGTTATAAAAATGAAATAAATCCTACATACCCTTACTTCAATTCACTAATTATATTTTTCCCATTTGCTTCATCGCTGTCTTTCCACACACATAAAGTACAAGTACTAAAGGAGGGAAATCTAATGTTGAGACAATGATATCATCTAATCTGTAGTCCATATTAAGATTTCATCCTCTTTTACAATATCTTTTATACCACTCTACCTTCCCCACTGCCACTCCATGAACCAAACTAGGATCATGCACTGATTTTAGTTGATACATTTCTTTCTTCTTTAATCTGGAACAGCTCCCCAGTTTTTCTGTGTCTCTCAAGACCTTGATTTTTTTTATAATGTAAGTTATTTTATAGAATGACCCTCAGTTTGGGTTTCTGCAGTCATGAGGAATCGTTAAGATTCAGATTATGCATTTTTGATAATGTTCTGTTCTACTCAATCTACTGGTCAACATTATTAGAGACAATGTTGATCACTTTGATCATTCAATTAAGATGCTATCTGCAGGATTCTTTATTATAGTATTACTTACTATTTTCCCCTCTACAATTAAAAAATTTGTAGTGAGAGCCTTTAGAGTCTTTCTAAATATCCTTTCTTCATTAAATTTTCAGTTCACTAGTTTTAGCATCCATGGATGATTCTTGCCAAAGTCAATTATTATTTGTGGTAGTTGCCTAAAACTTTTCTAATATCTATTTTATTTTACTATTTTATGAGATGGAGTCTTGCTCTGTTGCCCAGGCTGAAGTGCAATGGCACGATCTCAGCTCAGTGCAACCTCTACTTCCTGGGTTCAAGCAATTCTCCTGCCTCAGCCTCCTGAGTAGTGGGGATTACAGGTGTATGCCACCATGCCCAACTAATTTTTGTATTTAGCAGAGATGGGGGTTTCACCAGTTGGTCGGGCTTGTCTTGAACTCCTGACATCAAGTGATCTGCCCACTTCAGCCTTCCACAGTGCTGGGATTAAAGGTGTGAGCTACCATGCCCGGCCATTCATTTCCTTTATATGTCTCTTGGATTCGTGGACTATTTTATTTTCATATGGTTATGATCTTGTTTTTTTTTTTTTTTTTTGAGATACAGTCTTGTTCTGTCGCCCAGGGGGGAGTACAATGGTGCAATCTCAGCTCACTGCAACCTCCATCTCCTGGGTTCAAGCAATTCTCCTGCCTCAGCCTCTGCAGTAGCTGGGATTACAGGCACCTGCCCCCATACCTGGCTAATTTCTGTATTTTTAGTAGAGATGGGGTTACACCATGCCAGACAGTCTGGTCTTAAACGCCTGACCTCAGGTGATCTGCCTGCCTCTGCCTCCCAAAGTGCTGGAATTACAGGCATGAGCCACCATACCTGGCCCTTTACTATCATTTTTATTTTTATTTCCAAACTGTCTAATTCAGGGGTTCCAAAGCCCCAGGATGGTATCAGTCTGTGGCCTGCTAGGAACCTGGCCATGCAGCAAGAATGGTGGGCGAGCGAGCATTACCCTTTGAGCTCCCCCTCCTGGTCAGATCAGCAGCAGCAATGAATTCTCATAGCAGGGCAAACACGCATGCAAGTGATCCAGGTTGCCTGGTCTTTATGAGAGCTGAAGGCCTGATGATCTAAGGTGGGACAGTTTCATCCCCAAACCACCTCTGTCCCACACTGGCCCATGAAAAAATTATCTTCCACAAAACCAGTTCCTTGTGCCAAAAAGATTGGGGACTGCTAGTCTAATTCATTTTAGAGACAACATTCTGTAAGTTGCATTGGGTTTTTGGCCACCGATTTGTGAACCAGCAGTTGATGCACTGTTTGGGCAGAGAAGACTCAGGACATGAAAAATTATCAATACCAAGTAGCTGAAATCTAGAGTGAAAAATGCGCAATTTTTATGCACTAAGGTACATGTACATAACCCAAAAAGGTAGAAAAATTGAAAATAATTCAACTGGCTTTAGAAAGAATATTTTTATATACTTGTAGTTGAATTCAATATGCACAGGTATCTGCAAATTTCCTTCAAAACAGAATAACACTATTTTGTGAAGACGAGATTCAACAGGAAGATTGGTTTTCAGTGGGATTTGCAGGCCTTTGGTTTTTCAGGCTGCTTGGGAGCTGAATAGTGGGAGATGTGGAGTAGGTTAAGTTAAAGCTTCCACAAAGCTTGCTATCTTACCAAAAGTTGCCATTTTTCTTGAATAAATGCTCCCTGGATTCCTGTAAGCCTTTGGTTAATTTCCAGAATTCTGAAGAAGTTGATTCTGAGAAGTTTTCTCAGTATTGGCATTGCTTTTATGGAGAAGAGGATTTTTGGAGGTCATTATTCCATCATTTTTACTGACAAAAATACAGTTTTTAATCAGGAATTAATCAATAACACATTGATTTAAATAACTGTGGTTGCCATGACTTGATTAAAATTCAGTTGGTTCAAAAAACAACTTGCTCGCTAAATCTTGTCTTCACAAAATAGTGTTATTCTGTTTTGAAGAAAATTTGCAGATACCTGTACATATTGAAAAGCAGTACGGCAGCCACTGGAGGGAAGAGAATAGGGCTAGAACCTCTTCAAAGACCTATTCCTGCAGAATTGTCATTATTCCAGTCTGGTGGTTCCCTGGAAGACTCCATTCATGAGGCTGTTTTTTATTTAACCTGATTCAGAGCTTACCAGTACAAACCTGTTTCCTGAAGGTGTTTGTCAAAAATAGTAAGAAGCAACTGCTTAACACCATGGCTGCCTGAAGTTGTGAATGACAGCTGGGCAAACAACAGGTTAACCTGAGAGCTTAAAAGTAAAAGTTGGGGAGTAAGATGTCCATGGAGAATTAGAAAAGCTCCCACACTTTTCTGGAAATCTAGAAGGCCATGTAGAGGGCTGTGTGCATACTCAACAAAGACCCAAAAAGACCCTAGGCTCTTACTTCTGTCTGACCATGAAATTGTACACCCAGAAAGTGGTTAAGGTAAATGTTGTTAACTGCCTAGCTGAGGGTTGATGACTTGCTGCAATATGCATACAAAGCCTTTAAGAAAAGATCCAGGAACTTTTTTTGTTTGAAGTGGTGGAATCCTAGCTCACTGCAACCTCCACCTCCTGGGTTCAAGTAATTCTCCTGCCTCAACTTCTTGAACAGTTGAAGCTACAGGTGCATGCCATCATGCCAGCTAATTTTTTTTTTTTAAGTAGAGATGGGTTGTGGCCATGCTGGCTACAATGGTCTTGAACTCCTGATCCTTGAGTTGTCTACCCACCTCAACCTCCTGAAGTACTAGGATCACATGCATGAGCCACCACACCTGGCCAGACAGGGAAACTTAATGATTGCAGGCATTTAAGGAGGTCTCTGCACAATTATTACCTGACCATTAAATTAACCAAGCAGAGACTTGGTGGACACACACAATTAAAAAATACAGACTTAAAAAGAATTAATTCAAAAATCACAAAACAAACCAAAAACAAATAGCAAGAATAAACTCTGTGGGAGCAAGAAAACTGATTTACAGAGTTGCTGCTGTTATAAAACCAAACTGGGGTCCACTTGCCTGGTACAGTAAGACCAGATATCTATATTGAGGTTTATAGTGGGAGAAAGGAAGGTGTTTATTTGTAGGGTGCCAAACGAGGATGATTAGGTACTTAATATTTAAGTCCCAACCTTCCAGATGGCTTATAGATAAAAGTTTCTAAGGGCAGGGAGGCAGAGGTTACAGCAGTCATAAATTAATATATGGAGTTTGACTTAAAAAGGGAGGACATCTCAAAGCAGGGACCCAAAGGTTATATAGGTGGATTTAAAGATTTTTTAAATTTGCAATTGGTTAAGGAGAAGTTTTGTCTAAACGTTTGGGATTAGTAGTAAAGAATGTCTGGCTTGTGAACATGATCTCTTTTTGGCCCCTCAGGAAGACATATAGAACAAAGAGCAGTGGTCAGAGTTTTAGTCTTCTGTTCCTCTTTATTTGAGGTTTATGTGCCAGTATGTCTGTTTGGTGTATGTCTGAGTTTTTGAAAAATAATTTAGAAACGTATGTGAAGATGTTATTTTTAGTTTTTATAGGGAATAAAACAAGCTCAAATCTACTATTGTTTTTAGACAAAGAGATTGATTTTTTGAGACAGGGTCTTGCTCTATTTCTCAGGCTGGAGTGCAGTGGCATGGTCACAGCTCATTGCAGCCCTAACCTCCTGGAATCAAACCATCCGCCCACTTCAGCCTCCAAAACAGCTGGGAGTACAGGCATATGCCATCACCTTGCCAGGCTAATTGTTACTGTTGTGTTTTGTTTTTGTACAGACAGGGTCTTGCTATGTTGCCCAGACTGGTCTCGAACTCCTGGGCTCAAGCAATCCTCCCACCTCAATCCCCCAAAATGCTGAAATTATAAGCATGAGCCACCACACCCAGCTTTGTTTATTTTTTAGCTCTAAGTGAGGTGCACTCTAAAGGAAGGATCCCTAATCCATCTCACTACATTACTTAAAATGTCCAATTTTCAATAAAAAATTATGAGACATGTAAAGAAATTAATAAAGTATGACCTATACACAGAAAAAAACAGAAATTAACAAAACTATCCTGAGGAAGCCAAGAAATTTGACTTAACAAAGAGTTTAAATCAGCAATTTAAAATACATTCAAAGTTTACCTACTCAAAAAATCTGATTTCAATTTGTATTATAATACACCTTCAATGTAAACTTGAAACCTGCTAAAACTGCAAATATTATTCCATGACAACTACTGCTATCTTAATCCTCAAGAAGTTTTTATAATTTTATGTTTGTGATCTGTAATCTTCTATTCCATGTCCTTTTATAGATGTTTTTATCTAATGGGGAATGATTCTATCGAGTTCCTTGCATAGAAAGACAAAACAGATCTCCCATATCTAGCCCCGGCAATTAAAGTCTTCACTCCCTGACACTGAGTCTCATTTAACTATCATGATGTGGCTGTGATAAGGGGCAGACACATAGGAAGCTGGCAAAGCAACAGTGTAAAAACTGCAAGCAATCTTTAGAACACGCTATCTAAACTGTTCACCTCTGTTAATCAATGTAATGCAGAGCCGGAGTGCTCTTGCTCTACACACACACACACACACACACACACACACACACGCAAACACTTTCTCTCTCTCTCTCTCAGCCTTTTTTAGAAAACTAAGTTCAAGAATATTTTACAGGTACAAGGAAAAGTCACTTTAGACTTCCAGGCTAGGCATGGTGGCTCACGCCTGTAATCCCAGCACTTAGGGAAGCCGAAGCAGGTAGATCACGAGGTCAGGAGATTGAGACCATCCTGGCCAACATGGTGAAACCCTGTCTCTACTAAAAACACAAAAATTAGCTGGGCTTGGTAGCATGTGCCTATAGTATTAGCTACTGGGGAGGCTGAGGCAGAAGAATCACTTGAACCTAGGAGGTGGAGGTTGCAGTGAGCCGAGACTGCGCTACTGTACTCCATCCAGGCAACAGGGCAAGACTCCATCTCGGGAAAAAAAAAAGAAGAAAAGAAAGTAATTAGTAGTCTAAAAACGCTAATAAAAAGCGAAATTTGGCATTACATCCACTCCAAGTCAGAGTGGGCAAATGTGATCAATGGAAGCCTGCTTTTAATCTACCTGAATAATGCTACACAATCAATGCAGTTGAGAGCTAATATTTCCTTATAAACTGCCCATGGAACTATTTCTCTATGTCTAGAATTCCTTTCAAGAGAATCTACAAGGCAAACAATATTATATATTTATATAACATAAACTTACATATAATATATAATTGTATATATAAAGTATTATTCCTTAAGCTATACTCCTCTCTGTACACTGTTTTATGTTCTCTGTCATTAACCACAAAGAACAGAAAAACATGAAGTCATTTCTAAAGACGGTGTTTCATGCTCTGTACATCCTGCTTCCTTTGCTAGGAATACAATTCTTGCCTGTAAAGGTACTCATGTTCTTACAAGTTTGTTAAAATCTTACTACTCCTTTATAAAGCTTTCGTTTTACTAGTTACCTGCCTTAAGCAGTTTTGAGGCACAAAATGCTTCCTTATTAAGCTGCATCCCCTTAAAGTCACAGACTATATGTAAAATTCATGATAACAGTCCCCCACCCCTTGCCAATTTCCTTAGCAGCACAGAGTGAAATAAACATAATAAAAAATGCTACAGGAGCAGAGGAAAGGCCCTCAGTTTGCCTTGGTTTCATGGCTGCCTATATAGTTTTCTTGGAAAAATCTAAGGTTTCAGTGTGAGAGTGCTGTGACTTACTATCAATGCCTGCCATGAGAAAGGGAGAATGTTGAGATGTGTGGCACACATTTGCTATTCCAACTTGCAGTAACTCCTAAGGGACCTTTGGGGACAATGAATATGTGCCTGACGGTGGGAGCTTTAGCCTCATTTATAGTTAGGCAGTCAGTAAAATAAATGTTTGGGGGAAAAAAAAATTACACAAATTTCACTTGGTGGTGGAATTCTAGAAGTGAACAAATTAGAAGACTGAGAAAAAGAGACCAAAGTTTAGGTAATATTCAGAATTATAAACATTTAAATCGTCATTTAAAAAGGTTACAGTGAATTGTCTTTTTAAAATACTACCAACTCCAAAACCCATAATAATTTATCGATCCAAAGAAACAGTCTATGATACTACAGTGGCAGATTTTATTTTCTACAAACCAACTATATTATAACAAATATCATTACAATGACATTTCTCAAAAGATCTATCCAATATGCTACATGTTTTACATTTAATTAAAAGCACATGTAAATTAAATGATTTTAGCTAATGAAACTTGGGTAGAAATTTTTCATTAGTAAAATCATGCTTCAATCATTACAGATGGCTCCTCCTTAAAACTGGGTTATGTCCTGATAAACTAGTTGTAAGCTGAAAATATCATTAGGTCAAAAATGTATTTAATACCAGGAACACATAATCTACCAAACATCACTTGGTGTAGTTTACTTTAACTGTGCTAAGAACACTTACACTGGCTTACATTTGTGCAGAATCATCTAACACAAAGCCACTTATTTTATAATAAATGTTAAATATCTCATTAATGTATTAATGTTCTATAATACTAAATAATTATCACTTTTGCACTACTGTAAAGTCAAAAAAATCCTAAATCAGGACTGCCTATATTTCCATGGGAATGAGAAATAAACAGCATGAATAGATTCAAACTGTAAAATCACTCAGTCACAAGCAAGGATAATGAAAAATCTTTTCAGCCCTAGTAAAATCCAGCTTTGTGGAAAATTTCAATGACAATTCTTTTTCTTTCACTTTATCATGATTACCTTGTTGAAATTTGATAAAAGAAAAATAAAACAAATCTCACTGATTATACTACTAATAAGTTAGATGGCTTTACTAACATATCTTAAAACCACACTGAAAACTTCTAATTTAGAAATCATAATAGTATGTTCAATTATAATCACACTGAAGAACTTTGGTGATTATAAATAGGTTAGAGAATACCTAAAATCTGAAGACACAAAGTTATGTACAAACCTGCATCTCTCCTTTCTCATCAGGTTTAGCTGGTTTTGCAGCTTCTGTAGCTGAATTTTTCAAGCTCTCTTTGCTACAGCGCAGAAGTACTTCCACTACATACAAAGGATCCAGTTCACCAGAGTTAGGCTAAAAATTAAAACAAAAGATGTTCATTCATTCATAAGAAACTGGCGCATAAATTTTAAGTTCCATTTGTACAGGAACTATTTTCTCAACATTTAGCATTATGACTGGCACAAACTGTGTAACACATATTTTATGAAATGAAAACTGTCTCTCTGGATTCAACATGTTCTACTAGATGAGAAAACCCAGAAATAATTTTATATTTATAAATTCTAATTTAATAGTACAAGCACAGTCAAGTGTGACTACTTTTAAGTTTCTAATAATTAAAGAAACTAAAATTTTCAGTGTCTGAAAATTAGTTTGTTTCTTCAAGTCACTCTAAATACCATAAAAGACAGCTTGAGAACAGATTATCTTATTGTTTACTATGCAAGCATTTGTATAATGTGGTTCCAATTTTTACTGTCTTTTAGTCTTTAATATTCTGTAATAAAACTATGATTCTCAAGATCTAAGGACCACTTAGATCTAATCACACTTCTGCATTATGATAACGTGTGTTTGAGTAGTATCTTTCAAGCAATAACAGAAAATTTTTTTCAGTACAGAATTCCTCATCTTTAAATAAAATATTTAAATAACCTGTTTTGCATAAATACATAAAAAGAAAGTTACAGGGCAGAGACTTGTCTACATGGCCTCTACCCAGGGCAGTTCCTACCAAAAAAATGATAATCTGTTAATAAATCACAAGGAATCCATTTCTACAATCTATTTCTGCAAAAAACTACCAATTGTTTAACAAGAGTAAAACATATTATTCTAAATCATTGAGTTCAAATTTCCTCAAAGAAAGGATAAGCACTATTTTTCCAATACAAAAGAAACACTTTTTCTCAGTTTAAAATGTGGTTATTTTAAAAGAAGTTGGAAAACATCCCTCAGTTTAAACACAAAGCAAAGATGGAGATAGTATTTTGATTAGATTATTTTTATCGGTAAAGATGATGTTCAGACACTATGAAATGAGTTTTACAAACGAATAGCTATGATCAACTATCAAGTCTTCCTAAAGAGCCAGTGATTATAAGACTCAATGACTATCATATTAGAGGAGGAAAAAAACCTCTCTGAATAAGATGCATAACACAATTTGATAGACAAATTAGCTCTAAAGTGTTAGGGAAGACATGACTATCTGGACAAAAAAACCACAGGCGTATGAGCCATCTTTAATGTTTCTAGATAACCCAGAAGGCTGTTGTTGGGCTTGGTTCCAATTTTGTAGATTTTATTTATAAATTTAATATTCTCTCTAAGATGCAGCAATCACAGAAGTGACTACTATAACTCAAGTATATCATACATAGTCATCTATTTTTGCAGAGCTACTAAAACCAACTTATGCCATTATGGAAATATTCTCGTGTTACTGTGGAAACACAACAGAAAGCCTTCTTAATTGTAACATTAAATGAAAATTTGCTGTTAAAAGTATTTCTTAAGATTATACATTTTTTCTCAGCTAACTTACTCCAGTTCTGCACTCAGTAAAGATGGATCAATGTCAACTTTCAAATAAGAAAAACTAGTTAAGTGTTCTATTATCTTATTTAGATTTTTGTTTATAAGTCCTAATTTTTACTTCTTAAGAGTACAACTGAATTCTTTTTCCTAGCTTCTCTTTTTCCTTTTAAACTGTGGCTAATTTCTTGCTATAAACTGAAATTACCTAACTGAAACATAATTTGGTAATCCCAAGCTTGTAGAATGCAAAGAAATAAGCAAAGTAAAATTATATTGACAATTACATTTTTATTTATTTAAAATGCTTCAAAGTTTTCTTCATCAGTGTGTATACTCCCTCTGCCTCTGTCAAGGTCTACTGGCCACAAAAATCTCTAGATCTGTATTCTGACCTAGATCTCAAAATTAATGAAAATGTACTTCACATTTTTAGTGAATACATTCAAGTAGCTTAATGAAAAAATTAGTTTCACCATCAAGAGAAACAGAAAAAAATGAATGTGTTCCTCTCTAGTCCTCATATCTTTGCCTAAAATAACTCTCACCAACTGGTTCTCCCTTTAAAGGTAAATTTAGAATCAAAAGAGGCAAATATTTTTAAAAAATTTGTGTGTGTGCATGTGTGTGTGTGTGTATGCATACTTTGAGAGTGTGATCCACAAGCCTGCTCCCCAGCAACGGAAAAAATTATGAAAAACCAACTGTTTAAAGTTTCTGGAAACAGTCCTAAGGGAATATATCAAATGAAGATCTCATTAAAAAAATCTAAAATTCAGTAAAGTCTTTGATATCTGAACCAAGACTGCTCCCTCCCTCACTCTTCCAGTTCACTGAAACAGAAACAACAGACTGGTGAAGCCAAAAATACAGAAGGGCCCAGTATCCCTGCAGCTCTTGGTTGGGGACAGCTACCTTTTAGGAGGGGCAGGATGTCAACATTTCTCATCCTTATCCCACCTACTTGTTGCTGCTGCTAAGTCCTCTGCAAGTGAGGCTGAAAGGCAGAGGCTACCTAGCCTCTACTGGTTGGCCACAGGTTCTGTCTTGGTGTGGTACTGCTGAGAAAAAGGGATCCAACAGCCCTTCCCCTGGTTTATAAGGCAATGGGTCCATGCTGAGAGAGGCAAGATGAAAAGATCTAAGGCTACCACCCCCACCTTCCACCTATCCCATGCCTCCTAAAGCGTGAATGTCACTCAGAGAAAGTGTGCACTGTCCCTACCCCCAGCTTTAGAATTTTGACTCAGAGATTTTGCTTGGGGGAAGAAATACGCCTTAAAACAGGTAACTCTTAGTATCTTCCCAAAGGACCAGATTTCCTTTTTAACAAAGCCAAGGAAATTCAAGCCTAAGATAACTTTCAGAAACAGCAGAGGCTGTGGTGAAATACAATTGGTGGATCTGTATTCATTGGAGATGTAAGCTCAATTGTAGAGCAGATAGTTTGTAGAATAGAATCTGGTTTTAAAAATGATAATGGATGGAGCCCTCCTGCTAGTAGAGCTTTACAGTTGGGTTTGTCCAAAGAAAGGTACAGTCAAAGAGACCTTTGTCCAAACCACTGTCATCTCAGGGTGACTGTAGGCACAGCCACAGCTATGACCTCCAACTCTATCACAGGAACAAATTAAAAGGCTAAACATTATACGAGGTTAAGAGGTAGACAGAATACACCTTAATCAAATAGACCGGCTCAACACTAAATAAACAAGCAAATAACAACAATAGCCTGCAAGAGGTGGGGGCAGGGAGGGAATACCTAGAGTTACTACAATATATTATCCAAAAAGAGACATGTGAAGAAATAGGAAAGTTATAACCCACAGAACAAGAAAAAGAAGTAGGCAACAGAAATGGCCTATAATAGTGACCAGATGTTAGGCTAAACAGACTTAAAAGTTGCCATTATAAATATATTCAAAGAGTCAAGGGAAATCATAATCAATGAAGTAAAAGAAGGTACATTAATGATGTTGTATCAAATAGAATGTATCAATGAAGAAGTAGAAAGTGTAAAAAGAAACCAAAAGCAAATTTTAGAGTTCAAAAGTGTATTTACTGAAGTGAGGAGGGGCCTAACAGTAGATCTGAACTGGCAGATTAATATCACCAGTGAATTTAAAAACAGACTATTGACAAAGATTATACAATCAAAAGAACAGAGCAAGAACAAACAAATAAAAATGAACCAAGCCTCAGAGAAATATAGGACAGCAATAACTGCAACATACCCATAATGGGAGTTCCAGAGGAGAGATTTAGAGAAAGGAGCAGAAAAATATTCAAAGAAATAATGGCCTGGGCACACTGGTTCACACCTGTAATCCTAACACTTTGAGAGACTAAGGCAGGAGGATTTCTTGAGCCTAGGTGTTTGAAACCAGCCTGGGCAATATAATGAGACCTGGTCTCTACAAAAATTCTTTAAAGTTAGCCAGAAATGGTGGTGCACACCTGTAGTCCCAGCTACTCAGGGGGCTGAGGTGCGAGGACTGCTTGAGCCCAAGAGCTTGATGCTGCAGTGAGCCATGATTGCACCACTGCACTCTAACCTGGGTGACAGAGTAAGACCCTGTCTCTAAAAATAACAAATCAAAAACTGAAATAGTGGCTGAAAACTTCTCCAAATTTACTGAAAAAAAAAAAAATCATCTACATAGCCAGAAAATTCAATAAAGTCCAAGTAAGATAAAGGCAAAAAAGTTCAGTCACTTTCTATACAGATACACTTATCATAATAAAAATACAGAAAGCCAAATCACAAAGAGAAAATCCTGAAAGCGAAAAAAAGATTCATCTCCTACAGGGGAACTTCAAGAAGATTAACAGCAAAAGCTTCTCAGCAGAACAATGGAGGCCAGAAAGCAATGAGTTGGCATATTCAAAGAAAAAACCAAACAACTGTTAACCAAGAATCCTATATCCAGCAGAGTTAACTTTCAAAAATGAAAGCAAAAAAATAGACATTCTCAGACAGACTAAAAACAGAAAATCTGTTTCTAGCAGACCCACCTTACAAGAAACATAGAGTAGGTATACACTGTATTATTGAGCCTGTAACATATCAAAATGTAGTATCTTGGCAGTAACAGCACAATGGAGGTAGGTGGGAGCAAAACTGTATAAGGCTAAGGGAGTAACTCTAGATAATAACTTGAATCCACAAGAACAAATAGAACCAAAAATGATAAATAAGAAGGTTAATATAACAAAAGCTATATATACACACTTACTTTCCTTTCTTCTATAAGCTTTAAAAGTAATAAAAAGTGGCCAGACATGGTGGCTCACGCCTGTAATCTCAGCACTTTGGGAGGCCAGACAGCCAGATCACCTGAGGTTAGGAGTTTGAGACCAGTCTGGCCAACATGGTGAAATCCTGTCTCTACTAAAAATACAAAAAATTAGCTGGGCACAGTGAAGTGGGCCTGTAATCCCAGCTACTTGGGAGGCTGAGGCAGGAGAATCAGTTGAACCTGGGAGGCAGAGGTTGCACTGAGCTGAGATTGCACCACTGCACTCCAGCCTGTCTGGGTGACAGAGTGAGAATCTGTCTCAAAAATAAAATAAAATAAATTTAAAAAATAATAGTAATAAAAAGCACATAAAGTATTAATCATAATAATGTACTGCTGGATTTGTAACATTTATAGATGTAAGATGCATAACAATAATACCATAAAAAGAGAGAAAATGGAATAGAGCTATACAGAAATAACATCTCTATATCACATTAGAATAAAGTCAGTACAAATCTAAAGCCTTTTCTAATAATATGTATATGGAAAGCCCCAGCAAACAAAAAGGAAATCTCTCTCTCTCGCTATACAAATATATACATACACACATATACATAAATGTGTATGTAGAGAAAATCATTTAAAAAATTAAAATGCCACATAAGAAAAAATTCACGACATGCAAAAGAAAGCAGTAAAAGAAGAGAAAGACACAAGACACAGAAAACAAAAATTAAAATGGCACACAAATCCAGCTATATCAGTAATGAAACTAAATGTGAATAGATTAAGCAATCCAAAAAAAGGTACAGATGTTCAGACTGGATTGAAAAAACAAAATCCAACTACTGTGTATGCTGTGTACAGGACACACACTTTAAATTTACTGATATAAACAAGACTGAAAATTTAAAAGTGGGAAAAACTATTATGCAAAGAATAATTGAAAGAAAGCTCAAATAGCTATGCCGATATCAAACAAAATACACTTTACCAGAGCTTTGAAAACACATGCAGCAAAAACTGACAGAAATGAAAAGAAAAATAGACAATACAGCAATAGTTACGAGACTTCAATACTCTACTTTCAATAATACATAGAACAATCAGACAGAAGACAAAGAAAGAAGTCGAAGACATGAACAACACTCTAAAAAAAGTTCTAAACCAACTAGGCCTAAAGAATATCTATAAAACACCCCACCTTAAAGCAGCAGAATACAAATTCTTCTCAACTGCACACGGAACATTCTGCCGGCCATTCGACAAACTTAGAACAACTCAAAACAACTGAAACAATTCCAAGTACATTCTTAACAAAAATAAAATTAGAAATAAAAAAGACAAAAATTTGGGAAATTAACAAATATGTGAAAATTAACACTCTCCTAAATAACAAATGGGTTAAAGAAATCAAAAGGGAAATCAGAAAATACTTTGAGATTAATAAAAATGATGAAATATACTTAAATTTATGGAATACAGCTGAAGCATCTGTAGAGGGAAATTGATAACTGTAAAAGCTCTATTTAAAAAGAAGAGGTACCTCAAGTTAATAACTTAATCTTCTACCTATAGCCAGAAGAAAGGAAATAAAAAAGATGGGGCATAAACAAATGAAGTAGAGACAGAAAAAGAGAGGAAAAAAAATCAGTAAAACCAAAACCTCATTGAGAAGATTAACAAAATTGACAAACTTTACCCAGACAAAGGATTGAAACTACTAGCTCAGATATGAAAGAGATATTACTAATGACCATACAAAAATAAAAAGGATTACAAAACAATACTATGAGTAACTACATACCAATAAATTACAGACAATCTGAGGAACATGCCATACCAAGTAGAGACCGACTTACTAACCTCTTAGTAAACTGCCCATAAAGGGCCCAGGCTGAAGTGGCCTCATTGCCAAGTTCTACCAAACATTTAAAAAGTTTTGAATGTAATGAAGATATTGAGGGAAAAAAATAAAAATTTAATACCAGTTTTTCAAAAACGCTTCCAAAAAGTGGAAGAAAAGGGGAGCACCTCCTCACTCATTCTATGAGGCTTGCATTACCCTAATACCAAACCCAAACAAAGATGTCACCAACAATACTACAGACCAACATTTCCTATAAATACTGACATGAAAAATCCTCAATATTTCCTGTGAATACTGGCATAAAACATCCTTAACAACATATTACCAACTGAACCCTGATACATAGAGAGAATAATGTATCATGACAAAGTGAAATTAACCTCAGAAATCCAGTCATGTTAATATGTGAAAATCAGTTAATGTAATATATCAGAATACAAAATAGAAAAGCAAAAATCACATGATCATCTCAATCAGAAGTATTTGTTATCTTTCATGAAAAAAACATTCATCACACCAGAAACAGAAGGAAATTTCTTCTATATCTGGGGGCTATGGAAGGACAGGTGAATGACAGATTTCTTTTTGAGATGATAAAAATGTTCTACAATTGACAGTGGTGATTGATGGTTGCACATATCTTCAAATATGCTAAAAGTCACTAAGTCATAAATTAAACAGTGTGTGAATATCATCTCCATAGAACTGTTAAAAAAAAAAAGGACAAAAATGTAAAACCTAGAATGAAAGGAATCTGTAGCACTTCAGTACAAGTAAAAATATTCTGCCCAAGCAAAATTCTCTTATAGACAATCTGTAGAATGACGAAATTGGCAAAGGCCTGCTAGCTTTTCTATCTGGGGTTACATAAATGTCCATGAAAGCACTGTATTTAGCATTCAGTTACACAACTCCACACAAAAAGAGAATTTAATAGCTTTTGGAGAGGCTTAAATAAAGGATACTGTTTCCAGTTAACCTCACGGGGGATTTGTGGAGTAGAAGGAAAGCATCACCACCATTTAATAGTTTTCTCATGGCTGAGATGATACATAGAAAATATAAAGGACTGGCTGGGTACAGTGCCTCACACTTGTAATCCCAGCACTTCAGGATGTGAAGGCAGGTGGATCACCTGAGGTTAAGAGTTTGAGACCAGCCTGGCCAACATGGCAAATCACCAACTCCACTAAAAATACAAAAATTAATTCCTTTGACAGAATTTATTACTGCTTCTCTTCAGGTAATATATTTCTTCTTAGAACGATTTCATAAGCCTGAAAAAACATTTCACTAAAAATTGATATACGATTCTAATTTAAAGACAACAGTTTACCTTAACATTTGACTTTTTTGAGAAATTCACCACTACTCCCCAGCCAAAGTCATCTCCTTCATTCTTTACCTAAAAAGAAAGAAAAGCAATTAAGCAAGAATCAAATGTATATCTACAAGGCAATTTCAGTAGTTTACACCTACATTCTAGGCTAATAGAGCTTTCTGAATTTTCTGATAAAGTATCTTTTGAAAGAGCACTGCTAAATTATTAACACTGCAGGAAAAAAAAAAAATCAATGTCAAATTTCCTAGGCCCCTAGAACAGCAATAACGGGAATCTTTCAGTTGGCAAATGAATGCTGAAAATGACAGTGTGTTCCAAGGATATAAATTTTTTATATCTAATATGTTCATCAAGAACTTAAAATTGCCTTCCTTTTAGTTAGCATTTCATAACTAGCAATACTTTATATGTTAATTCCAAAACTAGATACTTCAATTTACGGTCTCCAGAATAATAACTAGCGGTGATTAAAAAGCTTTTGCAGAAGCTCCTAAGCTAGTGCTATGTGAAACAGGTGAAACAATATGATTACTATAGATCAACTACTGTAGCAGGAAGCATTTTATCAAGATAAAAAATAAATTACAATCTTTAACAAAAATATTTTAATAATAATATTGAAATATTCAAGTATTTTATGAAGAAACAATGACATACCTTTACCAAACGACCTGGTTGTAGAAAAGGTAAGCAGTATTTTGGTTTGTGAATATATTCTTCAATTTCTTTACCCAATTTGGCAAGCTGTTGTCTAATCTTATAATAGATAACTACACTTTCTTCATTGGGAATTACTATTTTATTATACTGTTCTTCTGAGTTCTTTACCTCTGTAAATAGAACACATGTACAAAATCAAAGTTACACATCTCATTTAAATTATACCCAAGACATAGTTTTTGTTTCCTATTATGTCGGTGCAAAAGTAGTTGCAGTTTTTGTTTACCTTCTACCTTCCTGTAAGTCTCTATGTGTTTAGCCATCCAAAAGCTCCCCAAACCCTGTCCTCTGTGCCTTTTATGGAGGCTTTATTGGATAGACATGATTGACAACTGCGTAGAAATGTGATTGGTTACGATCGAACATGAACAGACTAAGTGGGGAAACCAGCAAGATCTATCCATTAAGATTTTTTTTTTTTGCCTGTCTGTATAGCATTTCTTCCTCCAAGGAATGAGGCAGCACCTCTTTTGAAATCGGTGTCTTGTGACCTAAAATTAGACAAGGTAGGTTATAGAATTTTTTTCTGTCTGTCTCCAAAATATAAAGAGTAGAGACAATTGCTACCTTGGGAAGAAAAAGCAGCAGATGAAAGGAGGGCAGCAGAAGGTCAGAGAGAGATTCTATCTTTTGAGATCTGCTTCTGACCCAACATTATAACAAAAGACTAACAAGGGCTATGGAAGTTATAAACCAGAAACCAAGGACAAAAACAAATTCATCAATAAATCACAGGCCACACCCTAATTTTTTAATAGGGATCTCATATTAACAGGATATATAATTTCAAAGATACTGGCATATTATTAGAATTGTATTTAGTTATTAATTAGTTCAGTCTATCATTAAATAGTATGAATATGTCTCTATGTGTTTAGAGACATAGAGACAGGCCATGCAGATCTGTAGGCTTTTATTTGATCTTGTCTGGTTTTAAAAGTAGGAGTGATCTTGGCAAATATATTTTATATTTTTAGGCATTTGGTATAAATTGAACTAGGAGATAATTTTTTGGTTTGAGCTTCTTTTGAGGTATTGACTAATATTGATTTTTAAAATGTGTAATGCCATTTAAAAAATCTACAGCCTTTTTTGTTTGTTTGTGACAGTCTTGGTCTTGGGTCACTCTAACCTCTGCCTCTCCCAGGTTTAAGCAATTCTCCTGCCTCAGCCTCTCAAGTACTGAAACTACAGGCATGTGCCACCATGTCCAGTTAATTCTTGTAGTTTTAGTAGAAACAGGGTTTCATCATCTTGGCCAGGCTGGTCTCGAACTCCTAACCTCAAGTGATCCACCTGCCTTGACCTACCAAAGTGCTAGAATTACAGGTGTGAGCCACCGCACCCGGCCTATACAATCTCTAGTTTTTAAATATCCTTTTTCTTATTTTTAAATCTATGGAAAGGACATTAGAATTGGCCACAACGTTGGTCTAGATTTTAGGCAGCAAGAGTAGCCTAGCACGTACCTTCTCCATATTGTATCTCTATTTAGATGTGGTAATGTTACACAGGTGTAGAACAAGTGCCATCTTTACAATTAGGCAAATAGTTGTACTGATTTTTAGTCTACTTCGTCAGATGGGATGAAGGTACAATTCATCCTATTGGGCTCTTAGAAATTCTGATAAAAGAATTAAAATATAATTTGTTTTCTGTTTAGGAATTATCTTTTTCAGCATTTGTAGTTGTAGCCCTTGTCTTAGGACCATTCTATCAGTAAAGAAGGAAAAAAAGTTGTTCTTTTGAGGTAATGTGTTCTAAGAAACACTTAAAAGTGTTTTTTCAGCTAGGCACAGTGGCTCACACACATAATCCCAGCAACTTTGAGGGGCTGAGACAGGAGGACAGTTTGTACTAAGGAATTCAAGACCAGCCTCAGAAAGACAGTGAGATCCCATCTCTACAAAAATAAAAAATTAGGTTGGTGTGATGTTGCATACCTGTAGTCCTAGGTACTTAGGAGGCTGACGGTGGAGAAATCCTTGAGCCTGGGAGGTTGAGACTACAGTGAGTGAGCTATGACTGTGCCAACGCACTATAGTCTGGGCAACAGAGTGAGACCCTGTCTTCAAACAAAACAAAACAAAACAAAGTGTTATTTTATCTTTTTTTTTTTTTTTTTTTGAGACTGTCTTGCACTATTGTTGCCCAGGCTGGAGTTCAGTGGCACAATCTCAGCTCACTACAATCTCTGCCTCGTGGGTTCATGCGATTCTCCTGCCTCAGCCTTCCAAGTAACTGGAAGTACAGGTGTGTGCCACCACTCGTGGATAATTTTTTCATACTTTTTGTAGAGATGGGATTTTGCCACGTTGGCCAGGCTAGTCTTGAACTCCTGGCCTCAAATGATCCACCTGCCTCAGTCTCCCAATGTGCTGAGATTACAGGCGTGAGCCACCTTCCCAGTATTTTTTGTATTTTTTTATGTCACAGAACAGTACTAACATAGAAGTCTCCTGTGACTCAATGTGTGAGGACTTTTTTTCCTCCCACACACCAAGCAGTGGATACCAGCTGGGTGTTCCCTAATTTAATATTGATACTATCCACCTGGAGATAGCATCAGATCTCACAGGTTGAGAGTTCAGTCCCCAAGACTCCCCCTAACTCTACCCCAACTAGTCACAAGCTAAGGTCTCCAAAATTTTAGACACTAGTCACAAGTCTAGCCACTAGTCAACAGTTACGGCCTCCAAAAATTTTAACAAACTGAAATTTCTACAACTTCCTCTTTAGGTATGATTATTTTTGTGTGTCACAAAACTAAATAAAAAAAAAATTTTCAGTTTATCACAAAAACATTTTTTAAATAGACAAAAAAATATGTAAGACAAAGTCTAAAAAGGTCCCGAACACAAGAGCTTTTGTCCCCACAGAGATGGGGTGCATCATCTTCCTCAACACAGAGATAAATTTTTGTTTACCTTCCTATAAGTCTCCTCATATTTAGCTACGCAAAAGTTCCCCAAATCCTGTTCTCCTGGACCTTTTAAAGAAACTTTTAATTAGATGGACATAATTCACAACTATACAATTAAACAAAAAAGATATATAATCTAATACTAATAGAGTAAAAAAAAAAACCCAACAAAGCCCATTTACTTAAAAGTTTTGAGTCTCTCTATATAACATTTCTTCATCCAAGATAGAAGACAGAATCCCCTTTAAAATGGTACCCTTATGACCTATAAGTCAAACAAATATTTTTATGAACAGATCCAAGACAAAAAGACCAAAAAAGAAAAAGGAAAAAAACCCTGCCTTAAAAACATTTTTAAAACTAGGTTAAAAAAAAAAATCTAATTTTTAAGGCCTATTAAGGCCTATTTCTAAGGCCTAAAGTGCCCCAACGTTTTAACAAGACTATATATAACAAAGGGTATAAAAATTATATGCCAAAAATCATAGACAAATACATACCCATCACAGTTTTAAATACTGGTAAAATCCAATTTATTTTTTTCTTTTGTTGTTCATGCTTTTGGTGTCATAGGTAAGAAATCACTGCCAAATCCAAAATTATGTAAATTCACACCTGTGTTTTTTTCTAAGAGTTTTAAATTTTTAGCTCTTACATTAAGAACTTTATTTTGAGTTAATTTTTGTATATGGTGTGAGGTAAGGGTGCAACTTTATTATGCATGTTGCAATCCTGTTGTCTCAGCACTACTTATTGAAAAATCAATTGACAATAGATGTATAAGTTTACTTCTGGACTCAACAATTCTACTCCATGGATCTGTATCAAACTGCTCTATGTAATCTGCATGCTTCAGTTTCTTAATCTAGGAAATGAGTATGACAATAGTACACATATCATAACAAAGCTTTACTAGGGACTGATGAAAGACACAGAACATACTTAGCTAACAGTATAGCTCATAGTAAACAGAAAGGAGATTGCTACTATATTATTATTATTATATTTGTTATTATCATCAACCTTTTTACCAACTGTTCCTAGAGCTCTAAGTTCTAGTCTTCTGTACTACCTTGGGCATACTGCATCAACCTGGTCATTTTTAAATGACCTGCATCACTGCTTACAGAAGTTGTATTTCAGTCATTAAAGACTAGAGTACTATGCATAACGAGCATTACGGCAGTAAACATTATCAGGAAAAAAAATTAAACCCTCTAAAAGAATATTTGACAGACTAACGTCATTAAGAGTTACATGAAAATGAAGACTGCACACCAAAATGATGATCCTACTGTCCTGCCCAGAGTTACATATAACATTGTATCTGTGGGAACCAGGGGTACACTAAAGGCAGCACTGACAGGAGGAATTTAAGAAAATGATATCTGCTAGTCGTGAAAGAATGAAAGAAAGAAAGAAAGAAAAAGAAAGAAAGAAAGAAAGAAAGAAAGAAAGAAAGAAAGAAAGAGAGAGAGAGAAAGAAAGAAAGAAAAGAGAAAGAAAGAAAGAAAGAAAGAAAATGATATAAGGGAATATCTATGCGGGACAATAGGAACGCATCCAGGGAGATATATTTTTATATAACGGCAAATTACTTCTGTGCTCAGACTATTTAACTAATGAGTGAAAAGTCTGAAAAATATTTTAAGAAGTCACATTTATTTTGTATCTAGGATTCTAACTACAGCCACTCTAGAAAGTTATTAACTTTAGGTGCAGTCTGTTCTTTTTTCCTACAAATTAAACAAGCAAAAATCAGTTTCTATAATCTTTCCTCATGTTAAAAAAAGTTTTCATTTATGTCTTTCAAAACTGATAATATACATGTAACAAATTAGAAAACAAAAGACATAAATTAATGAGGCAACTTGCTTGTGAGACTGCGACTATGAAGCAAATTAACTTAATGTAAGGATAGCACCTCTTCCACCCCAATCAGATAACTGAGGAACTTCAGTATAAGAAGCTGGTTTAATTGCAGTGCAAATGAGAAGACCCCATGGTCACTGCCATAGGAAAGCCTCAGAATTTCAGAAGAAACCATGTAAAATATACCCGTAAACTCTTATGACAGTGTGTAACCAATTTCTTCCTTTTGAGGAAGATGGGAGATGGTGGTTACAAAGACATATTTATAGCATATAATGTAGTATATAATAGTGTGTACAATAGATAAACCTGTGAGTGACCGGGAAATGAATGCCATGCTCAAAACCGAGCAAATTTTACAAGTAAAAGCATAGGTTGCTTTACTGCTCTATGGCAATACTATAAGTTTTTACATTAAGCACTTACTGAGCATTTAACATAGATTATCTCATTTAATTCTTACCACTTGGATGAACTGGTTATTATCCCAACTTCATAAACAAACTAAGGCCCAGGTAGCCTTGATTCAAACCCTCATCTAACTGCACAGCTCTTCCCATTACCACTAGTATTATTAAGGAAACTAAACAAAAAATCTAAAATTAAATACGCATTTTTCTTTTCAGTAAGGGCAGAGTAAAATCCAAGGACTTCTACTTTCATGGCTCACTGAGAAACATACTGTTGATTTGATAAATCAAAATGAAAAAATATCTCATATATGTGAGCCATCTGTTATAATTTTATAAACATTCTATCAATTCTACGCTTCAAAAGACAATAGTCTACATTTTAATTCTGGTATATTTTAAGGTGGTAAAAATAATACCAGAGCCTTGAAAAGGCACTAGTAGTATATACAACAAAAGACATATATTCCTCCAAGTAATGAGTGAAAATAGGAATGAACTCCATTCAGGATATATTCTCTTACACTACATGCTCTGTTTGATCACAACTCTCAGCTCTGCAAACTGTACTAGAGGTGTTTCAATTCCCTTATTTCTCTTTCATCACTCATTCCTACCCCTTCCATTAAAAAGTATGTTATACTTTTGATAGTATTTTCACTTACTGGTTTCAGAAGGTTAGAAAAACAGAGCTTGCCCCTTTAAAACCAGTGGTAGAGAAGTGCAGGGATAATTCAATTCCAAGTAGATACAGGTATACAGAGGCAACACCAGTGAGCAAAGATCATGTTACTTACAATCCCTTTAAAAGGTTAAGTCAGAACCACACTGAAAAAACAAAACACAAAAGCTGGAGACTGCGGAGACAGAGAACATGGGATGGAAATGTCTACCTAAATGGAAAAAACCGAGGCAAAATTAACATTTTATGTGGGTCAAGGTTGAGGACTGCAGCCAGAGACACACTTCTAAGTTCGGGGAGTACTCTGGATACTGAGGGGCTCAAGTTTCCAAAGAAAAAGGGATGAATCAAAGGAGCGGCTAGATTACAAAAGGTGTCAGGAATTCTCATTGGTTAACAAAAATAACGCCGGTTAGTGACTGGCTATACATTGCTGCCACTTGGCATCAGACTAGAGAGCACATAGGAAGTGGTTTCAAAATTAATTATTTAGTTCCGAGGTTAGGACAATTGAGACTTGACTTCTGTTACTTTTTAAATTATTTTCTTGGCCTGAAAATTTAAAGGGGCTCCCAATCCTTAGGTAAAAGGTTTTCTTTTTAATTTCTCAGAGAAATGGTGGAATGTTTACATTCATTGAGTGAGTAGTAAAATCTTTGCTCTAAGTCATACTGAACAATCTCTGGGCCCAGCCAGAAGTCAGAAAGCAGGCTTAAAAAAACACAGGATAATACTTGGGAGTTTCCCCTCTAACCTCTACTGTACCACGGATACTTTAAAAAGGAATTTACTGATTGTCAGAATGTAAAAAGAAAAAACAAAAACAAAGATAGGTGCACCAATATACACTTCTGTTTCACTTGGTTATTCAGTCTCCAAACCAGTCTAACTGCTGCTTCTGTTGTATGTATAATTTTCCTACTCATACATGACTTTGTGCTAACTGCTTAGGAGAAATACTTCAAAGTTTATTTCCTTTTAAGTATGAAACTAGCTTGTAATCTTACACCCTTCTTCTAATGACAGCATCTGAAATTTCCATGATATGAGGTAGAATTAATAAATTTCCTTCCTATTTAATCTGATTTTAACGCTTCCTTAATTCAATCCCAAATCCAAAGTGTATTTAAACCTTGCTAGTCTCTTTTTATTATTAATGTAATTTTCAGTAGGAGATTTATAGCTCTTTTAAAAATGTAGTTCTCTGAGACTAGAATCCTATTTTCTCTTTGCAGAGACCATAGTTTATCAGCCAAACACGAGGGGCATTATTAACTACTTTTATGAGAAATTAATAAAATGCAACATGATCTGAAATTATACATTTGTCATGTTGTAAGGTTTTTAAAAAATATTCAAAAATTTGCTTATAGAAGTTTACTAAAGGTGAGTGTTAAGACCATTCAGCTTACATTTTTAAAAAATTGTCATCTTTGATTTTTTTTTTAATTAGAGGGGTTACTACATCTATTCTCACCACTTTATGAATGGTGAAACCCTGTATCTACAGAAAATACAAAAATTGGCCAGGCATGGTGGCAAGGCCTGTAGTCTCAGCTAAGCTGTGAGGATCAATTGAGCACGAGAGGTCGAGGCTGCAGTGAGTTGTGATGCATTCCAGCCTGGTGACAGAGCAAGACCCCATCTAAAATAAAGTAAAGTAAGAGTGGAATTGTCCTATATACTCATGATAGAAAGGAATCCCAAGTTTGTCTCATTAAATAAATCATGATACAGTTATAAAATGGAAATATTTTCCAGTTATTAAAAATCATGCTTTTTTGAAATTAAAAAAAAATTTTTTTTTTGAGATGAAGTCTCACACTGTCACCCAGGCTGGAGTACAGTAGCACAGTCCTGGCTCACTGCAACCCCTGCCTCCTGGGTTCAAGCAATTTTCCTGCCTCAGCCTCCCAAGTAGCTGGGATTATAGGTGCCTACCACATGCCTGGCTAATTTGTTTTGTATTTTTAGTAGAAATGGGGTTTCACCATGTTAGCCAGGCTGGTTTCAAACTCCTGACCTCAAGTAATCTGCCTGCCTCGGCCTCTTAGTGCTAGGATTACAGGTATAAGCCATCGCACCTGGCCAAAATTAAAACTTTAAAAGCCTGAATCAATGAGCTAGTAAATGCAAAGCATTTAATACAAGGCTAGGCACAGGTAAATATTTAACAAATGATATTAATTATAAGCATTATCTTTACCAGTATAATTATCATTATTACAAAAACTTCACATCTGATTTTGCCTTTAAAAAGCATACTTATTCATAAAACAAAACAAAAACTACGAAGTGTTAACAGTAGTTGGGTAGCTATTTCTGAGATTACAAATGATTTTAACTTTCCTCTGTATCTTTTGTCACATTTTCTTCTTCCTTTTTTCAATGACTATGCACAATTTTTTATAAGATTTATCCAAACCAGTGGTTTATTTTTTTCACATTCAAGTGAAAACCAGTAGTTTAAATCGTTGCCTTCATTTTAGCTCTTAATCAGCTCCTATAATCATCAGCCGTACTACCCTCTAAAGTAAGAATCAATGTACAATTCCACTTCAACAGTTACAATAGAACATTTACTTTTTGTGCTTTAGTAAGCATTATCTTAAGAACTGAAAATTCCAAAACAAATCTAAACTCTAATCCAAGTTAAAGCATTATTTTTCATTTTTCCCTAAACACTCACAGGCTTATACCAGGGCACTATTTTATAATGAGAAATGGTGAAAGGACAAGACTAATAAAAACGTGCTTCTTACAGGTCAAGTTTTAATATACCAGGCTTTGTGTTATTTCATTGTTCAGGACCATGAGTTATATGATATATAGGCATGAGACAAGAATTATACTAAATCTGAGCCAACTACAACAGAAAAGTTTCCTGCCAGGGTTTTCTTTCCTTCATTTTGAAATGTTCTATTCAGTTACAATGACCAACTACAGTTGTGCAGTCCATTATGTACAAATCAAAATTTATCTTACCAAAAAAAAAAAAAAAAAAGCAGCCAATAATGCAGATATTCTGCTAGTCAATCTCCTAGCAATACTAAGCTGTTATGGTATTTTATACTTACTCTCTACTACTCCTGGAATTGCTCTGTAATGCTGAAACTGGTAGAAGGATTTTTCCAACATGTACTCCGGATTAATTTCTTCTACGCGCAGTAAGTTCAAAACCATGTTGTAAGTCAAATGGAAAGCACTATTTAGAGGATCAGCGGAGCCCTAAGAGAGAAAAAACTTGTCAATTTTGTAGTTTTCTGAATAAATTTACACAAGTACCTTTAACCTACTATAATGCTTAACAACATAGTCTACATTAAGAAATACTACAGAAATGCATTAGTTCTTTCCTTCAGTTGACCAATACAAAATAAAATCACTGGTCTTTGAGAAAGTGAGGGGGAAAAAAAATCAGGATGACAGTATTTAAAATACTGTTTGCCAAATGTTTAACTCTCTTCTCCTCTGAGCACACGACAGGATTGCACTTTTTTGGTTCCCCCAGAGGCTGTGCACTGCAGCCTTGAAATCTTGGGCTCAAGTAGCTGTGATTACAGGCGTGTACCACCACATTTAGCTAATTTTTTATTATTTTGTAGAGATGGCAGTCTCACTGTGTTACCCAGACTGGTCTTGAACTCCTGGGTGAGCTCAATCCTATAACCTCAGCCTCTCAAAATTATGGGATTACAGACAGACTTTTTTTTTTTCTGAGATGGAGTTTCACTCTTACTGCCCTGGCTGGAGTGCAATGGTACAATCTTGGCTCAGCACAACCTCCACTTCCCAGGTTCAAGTGATTCTCCTGCCTCAGCCTTCCAAGTAGGTGGGATTACAGGCATGCGCCACCAAGCCTGACTAATTTTTTGTATTTTAAGTAGAGACGAGGTTTCTCCATATTGGTCAGGCTGGTCTCAAACTCCTGACCTCAGATGATCCACCTGCAGCAGCCTCCCAAAGTGCTGAGATTACAGGCATGAGCATGGCCAGCCCTATTCTTTATCTACACTTTGTTAATTCCTTTTTGTCCTCCTAACTGTGGCTGTTACTAGAGAGCTGGAGTAATGACTAGACAGTATAAAATGTTTTATTATAAAATATAAGTTCTACTGTAGAATGTTATTATAGAATAATGCAACCTAAACTCACAAGGTTTATGTCTAAAATAGTTCCTTCACACATAAATTTCTCTTTCAGTAGTGTCTCTTCAGAAGTATTTTTTAATACAAATACTTCACAAGTATGAAAATGGTTGTGTAGTTATTTAAATAAGAGAATGACCAAATTCTTGGAAGATAAATTTAGAAATATCTAGAAGCGCAGTATCATTATGTTGGCAACATAATTCTAAATGGCATAGCATATGCAAATACTCTCAGAGTACTCAGGGGTTCTTAAATTGAAGTCCACAGGACAACCTTATGAAATCCAGAATTTTAAATGTTTAAAGACAGGATTTTATGCAGAAAAGGGGGAGACTTTTCTTTTGAGTCACAAATAATGGAATTCCTTAATTCCTGAAAACTCAAAAGCCACACACTTTACGGAGATAGTAAGTCCCTAAAACCTCGATCTTTATCCACATTTCTTAAAAACAGTGCCAAAAGGAGTAGTGAAGTTAGCATGAAAACCAGATTCTTGGAGAAAAGAGGGATTAAAGAACTTCAGCTACTTTACAATTTTGCAAACCGTTTATAGACTTTTCTGTTTTCTCTTCTATGATTATGTCCACTAAGAAATCTGGGGTTTCAATATAAGAAATGTTTATTTCTAACCCTATGCTCTGCTTCTATATTCCCAACTGCTATACAAACACCCACGTAAATTCTGTCACCTGAAACTCAACATGGCTTTTTGACATTCTATCCAAGTAAGTCCAGCATAGTCCCAACTCACACCTCCTGTACCAGTGTAATTACTAACAGCACCCTCTTTAACTCTGACAATATCCCAATTTGGATGATAAATAATATCACTACATTATCTAAAAAAATGAAATTTCTCTCTCTTGCTCTTCCTTATTTCTGACCAACTTTCTCTTTCACACAGATTAATGGTTAATGAGTTACTCATTTAAATTCCAGCTTAGGAGCTTGTTTCTTTTGTGTTCTCTCTCCCTTTTTAATCAATTATTGCAGATCATTTACTCAGTATGTCTTAGTCCTTTTGTTTCTTTACCATTGCCACCACTCTAGTCCAAAGGTTCATCAAATCAAACCTAGATTATGAGAACTAGCATTCTAACGCCTAGATTACTGCCATCCTAACTGTTCTCATTTCAATTTTCCTCCTAATTTGTTTGACTTGCTGCTGCCAGATGACTCTTCCCAAACATGCTTTCACTGTGATATACCACCCTACTCAGCAATAATATATTATTAAAGTCCCTGTAGGTACTCGGAAATCAGTGTTGTAGTTTATACCAAATTTCATTTTATTCTCCCCCCAATGAAACAGAATGGAAAATAATACGTCACAGTAGAAGTATGTTGTTTTAAGAAAATTTTGTTTCTCAAACACATACACATAAGTATACTGGACATGCTGTAAACTCTATTGTTTGCTAAAGGTAAGGGTAAAAGTGGAAAATACTGAGGCTCAGAACTGAACACCCAATTTAACAATCAAGTTAATAAACTTCTCTCACATCTATAAGTATCCACACAAATCTTTTATTTTAGCAAAACTAAGAACTCCAAATACATGTTAATTTTTGATTCTAAAGCCCCTCCTATTTCCTGAAATACCATTCCTTCCTTTCAGCCATGAAAATAAAAATGTAAACTCCCACTCTGATTCCAATCCTTTGGAGCTTGCCCCACCTACATTCCTCCACAAAGCCTTAAGTCCAGAATCATCTCAAATTTCCCTGAACTAGACTTATCAGAAGTTATATTACAGCACTGGGCCATATACTGCTTCCTGTACACTTCTGTTCTATGTATATATGTAAATATATTCCTTAAGTTTAGAAATGATCACCATTTACTGAGGGCTTAGCATATGCCAATCACTGTACTAAATACTTTAAATACCAAACCTTCAATTCACAACAATTTTCTGTCTCCATTTTAAATAAGAAACAGAGGTTTAAGGAGGTGCAGGGACTTGCCAAGACTAAACAAGTAGAAGCTAAAATCTAGGAGTATCTAGGTTTAAAGTCCTCATGGAGGGCAAGTCATATCGGAACTTATTTTATATTCTTATCACTTCAATGCATCACTCGTATTACTAAAAATATAGGAACTCTTAAGTGTTGATAAAGTACTCTTTATAAATGTATCAAGAAACAGCCTAATAAGAGGATTACCTAAAATTTAACTGGAACGAGACAGGTAACCAATGATAAATGAAGATATTTGTAAACTTTGAAGGATTCCAGGCAAAATTTGAAGAATTCCTTTTTGCCAATTTGCTTACTGAAAAGATATTAAGATTGAGAGAGCCAAACATACCAATTACCTAGAACAGCTTTTGTAGTATTTTATAAATATTAACATAATGATCTCTTACATTTTAGAATACATAGTTCATTTCGTCAAGTAGTTCTAAAAAATTAACAGGCTAAGTATTTTTGCATTATAAACCATAAAGGTGGAAGGAGAAACATATAAATGTGAATCTTCCCACTTTAGAAAAGGCCTGTAGGTAGTTATCTTATGTAAAGTTACAGAACTAACTTTAAGAGAAAAGGTATGTGCTTCTTAAATTCACAAATAATTTAAATAACCAATAAGGTAAAAATTAATTTTCTTTTAATTCAGGAAAATTTGATTCATTGTTGAAAAGAACACATTACTGACTAGAAGTATCACACTATGAAAATTAGCACTTTATTAAGTAACTAGTACATTTATTTCATCATTTCAGAAATTATAGAAATGATTTTGATAAAACCAATAATATTTACTCAAAATACTGTGAAATTTTTACACTCTTTGGAAAATATGGGTACTATATTGGAACATGTATTTCTTCTGGTTATACTGAAAAAAATGTAATACTTCTTAACTGCTAACAAATAAAAAGATGCACTCACCAGTCTTTTTGAAAGGCTGTTTAATAATACACATTTTCCCATTTACTCAACTTTTCATTTGAACAAACATTATGAAAACTGATTTTTTTAAACTAATATCAAGTAATAAAAAATGTAGCAAAGGAACTGTTGCCTTATGTCAAATTCTGTTTGAGCTAACAGCAGATACTTCAACAACAGGAGGACTGGAAAAGATGAATAGGTTTCTTTATTGCTCCTTTAAAAATTAGTCAAGCTGGCCAGCACAGTGGTTCATGCCTGTAATCCCAGCACTCTGGGAGGTCAAGGGGGCAGATCACTTGAGCCTGGAAGTTCAAGAAAGTCTTAGCAACATGGCGAAACCTTGTCTTTAAAAAAATGATTAAAAAAAAAATTAGCCAGGTGTGGTGGTGCATGCCTGTAGTCACGCTACTTGTGGGGAGGATCACTTGAGCCCAGGAGGTCAAGGCTTCAGTGAGCTAAGATTACACCACTGCACTCCAGCATGGGCAACAGAGCAAGACCCTGTCTCCAAAAAAAAAAAAAAGCAAAGCATGGCTCATGCCTGTAATCCCAGGACTTCATGGGGTTGAGGCAGGCAGATCACCTGAGGTCAGGACTTCAAGACCAGCCTGGCCAGCACTGTGAAACCTCATCTCTACTAAAAAAGCAAAAATAAAAATTAGCTGGGCGTGGTGGCAGGCACCTATAATCCCAACTACTAGAGAGGCTGAGGCAGGGGAATTGCTTGAACCCATGTAGGCGGAGGCAGCAGTGAGCAAGTTAAAAATTCCTCAAACCATAAAAATAAAGGGAAAAATTAAAGTATTTTAAACTCACAATAATTATTTACATGCTCGAATATATAAATGTGTGTGTGTGTCTGTGTGTGTGTGTGTGAATGTACTGAGATTCTGAAAGCTCCAACAGGCAACAAACACATGTATTTTGACATATTTCTAACATCAACAATAGGAAAAATGACTATGACAAATAGACTTGAATTATACTAACGTACAAAGTAAACCTACTATTTCTACATATAAGGTGACTATGAAGAAGCTACATATTTTAATTTTTGAGAAAATGACTTTAGAAACTCAGTATTTCTATTAAAGTTTTGAAATTACTTAAGAATGATCACTTATTTTTGCTTGTAAGAAAATAAAATATACCGATGTGACTACTTTTTAGCCTATATACTTTAAGTACATCAAAGAACAAACTGCTGTCTCCTGTCAAACTATGTTTAAACCAATGAAAAATCGATTTGCAAGAGGTATCGAGAAGCAGTGCCATATAGTAGTTAAAAGCATAAACTCTGAAATCAGATTGCCTGAGTTCAAAAGCAGGATTTTCCATTTGACAACAACATAGCTCTGGACAAATTTTTTAACTTCTGCATGCCTTATTTATAAAATGGAGATAATGGCCGGGCTCAATGGCTCACGCCTATAATCCTAACACTGGGAGGCAGAGGCGGGCGGATCGATCACCTGAGGTCAGGAGTTCAAGACCAGGCTGACCAACATGGAGAAACCCCATCTCTACTAAAATACAAAAAATTAGCTGAGCGTGGTGGCATATGCCTGTAATCCCAGCTACTCGGGAGGCTGAGGCAGGAGAATTCCTTAAACCTGGGAAGCAGAGGTTGTGGTGAGCTGAGATTGTGCCATTGCACTCCAACCTGGGCAACAAGAGCAAAATTCCAACTCAAAAAAAAAAAAAAATATATATATATATATAATGGGGATAACAGTAATTACCGTAATTAATATTTGAGACTTATTGAACATTCAGTAAATACTAGTTGTTACGAATATTGAATAAGTTACCTATAAATTCTTTAATGATAGTAAAACTACCTGGAAAAAATACTAGAGGAAAGAAGTTGTATGTCAGTCTTAACAAAAGAAATACGCTTAGAAACACAGATACACAAACAGGTACTACATCTTTTCGGTCAATCAAACTGTAATATTCAAAGTGAAATGTTCCCCTTCATACCCCTGAGGGTGGCTATTAACCAAAAGGGCAGGTAACAAGTGCTAGCTAGAATGTAAAGAAATAAGAAGCCTCATATACTGCTGGTGGGAATGTAAAATGGTGCAAATGCTAAAGAAAACAATCTGGCAGTTCCTAAAAAGATTACACATAGAATTACTCTATGACCCAGCAATTCCATTCCTAGGTATACCATCAGGAGAAAAGAAAACATATTCATGTAAAGCCTTGTTAAAAAAAAAAAAGAAATGTTCATAGCAGCATTATTCACAACAGCCAAAACATGGAAACAATCCGAATGTCCATCCAGTGATGAACAGATAAAGTGTGGCATATCCATTCAATGAAATATTACTCAGCAATGAAAAGGAATGAAGTACTGATAAAGATGTTGCAACATGGATAAAGCCTGAAAACATCAAGGTAACTAAAAAAAGGCCAGATACAAAAGGGTACATATTATATGAGTCTGGTTATATGAAATGTTCACAACAGACAAATCCAGAGACAGAAAATAAATTAGTTGTTGTCTAGGGCTTGGGATGTGGGTGGTCTTGTGAAGAAAGAAGAGTGACTGTTAATAGGTATGGGGTTTTTTTTTTGGATTGATGAAATGTTCTAAAATTGATTGTGGTGATGGTGACAAAACTCTATGAATACATTAAAAACCAGTGACTTGCGTGGTATGTGAATTATAGCTCAATAAGTCTACATGGAAAGTTAATTTTAAAAACGCAATGAAAGGTGATATAACGTTACACTTACAAGGTAACAAATCCAGAAATGTCAAGTAAATGGAATGAAAACTCTGTATTAAAGGAACCAGATGCTGTCATTAAAATATTACCTCCTACAATCTGGCAACCTGATTATGTTCTTTCCACACACACAGTACAAGGAAAGAAAAACAGTATGTGTTATATCTGGCACAATTAAAGAAAATAAAAATACAAATTTTCAGTCTTGTTTAATTTTCCTTTCATGAAGAACTAGAGTTTTCCAAGTGTTGATCTCTAAAATTGAAAATAAGACACCATATTACTATCAATATGTACAGACAAGCTTTGTCTTCATGTATGTAAAAATATATAAAGATATACACACCTTTATCTATTTTGCTTCAGCATACCAAGCTTCATTATGACTATATCTCAAATTACCCACAAAGTTTCCAAGTCTAAAAAGTTAAGACACACAGTCTGTTTCATAGATACTGACCTAAGTGTGTCTTAACATGTTTTGAAGTAGCTAATTTTTTTTTTGAGATAAGAGTCTTGTTCTGTCACCAGGCTAGAGTATAGTGATGCGATCTCAGCTCACTGCAACCTCCACCTCTTGGGTTCAAGCGTTTCTCCTGCCTCAGTCTCCCCAGAAGCTGGGACTACAGGCATGCAACACCATGCCCAGCTAGTTTTTTGTATATTTAGTAGAGAGGGGGATTTCACTATGTTGGCCAGAATGGTCATGGTCTCTTGACGTAGTGATCCATCTGCCTTGGCTTCCCAAAGGGCTGGGATTACAGGTGTGAGCCACTGCACCCAGCCTGAAGTTGCTAATTTTAAGTAGCTAATGAGCTGGCAATTAATTTTATGGGTTTTTTTTTTTTCTTGAGATGGAGTTTCGCTCTTGTTGCCCAGGTTGGAGTGCAAGGGGCGTGATCTCGGCTCACTACAACCTCTGCCTCCTTGTTCATTCAGGTGATTCTCCTTCCTCTGCCTCCTGGGTTCAAGTGATTTTTCTGCCCCAGCCTCCAGAGTAGTTGGGATCACAGGCATGCACAACCACACCCAGCAAATTTTTTGTATTTTTAGTAGAGATGGGATTTCACCATGTTGGCCAGGCTGGTCTTGAACTCCTGACCTCAGGTGATCCACCTGCCTCGGCCTCCCAAAGTGCTGGGATTATGGCAGTAAGCCACGTGCCTGGCCTAATTTTGTGTTTTTAATTAAAGTTTGCTACCTTATTAACACTTTTGTCTATATGAATAAGAAGAAAAAAGCAACCAGGCCAAAATTCCTTGAGTCTGTTCCTTCAAAACAAAAATAAAATCCTAGACCATCCAAAGCAAAAATACTAAGCAAGCAAAATAAAAGTCAAATCTACAATAAAGCTTAAAAAGTGTCCTTTATAATTGGGATATTTATAATCAATAGGGTAAACTGTAAAGGTAGACTGCTGAATTAATTTATTAAGCTATCTGGGCTTGCAAAGGTAGAGGAAGCTCATTGCCTGCCCAAAACACTTGATATCAATCATGTGCCCTATTTCCTGTTCTGCCAGGTAAAGGTCAACCTGTGCAATGGAAGGGTAAAATAAAGAGATTTCTTAAATTTGGAGGACAAAGTAAACATTTCTGCCCTCTCTGGAGATCTTCACACCCTGTCCATTACATGAGTTGCTCTCTATCTATTAGGTGAAGTGGGATACAAGATATTAGTATTTGAGCAGTTACATCCTTCTATCTTCCCAAACCCAGGTAGTTTCAGTATATTAACTCATTTTACTTAGGTAAAATGAAATGGCTCCTGAAGTATATTTCTGGAATTCTTGGTAAAGGCATAGAATCTTAATGCAGTTACCTTAAGTAATTGTTTTCCAATTGTTGGGCTCATCTTTTCATCTACCATAAGAATTACAATTCCTCTATCATCCATTCCTCTCCTTCCAGCACGACCAGACATCTGAATGTATTCACCAGAAGAAATCTGAAAGAACATAGTTAAAATTCAGAGTTTAGGAAATAAACTGGTTAAAAAACATATTCTTAAAATTTCTCTTACTGTTAAATTTTTAAGTACAAGCAATAAACCCTAAAAAAGGAAACGTGATTAAAAATAACATGAAGTTTTAGAAGAGTTAAAGTCAAAGCATAAAAATGCAAAATACATGAGAATAATGTCACAAACCCACATCGCACTGACATAACAAAACTAAATTTTAGACTTATTATCGTCTTGGATCTAAAATTTATGCTTTTAATCTAAATTTAAAGCCTACAAATTAGGCTTTTAAAAATGTTGGCTTTTCACAGTAAGCCAATTACTGTTAATTATGCTTTCAAATATATGACAGCTACTGGGAAATATTGATTGGCTTATTCACTGGCATTAAAAAAATACATTTGAGCTAGATATTCTAGAAAACAGCAAAATCTAAGAATGCAAACAATGACCCAAACTCAACCAAATATCAATTCTGACTTGATAATTAACTTTCTGAATTTGCAAAATTAGATGACTATAATTCATGCTTTTTGAAAACGCAAAATTCTCTATTTTCTTGGTATGTATGCTTGGAGTTTGGTACAGTCCATATGTCACTAAGAACAACCTAATAGAGGAAGATTAGTAAGCCTCCTACATACAGGCTTTCAGGGCACCACTGAACCACTTCAACACTGGGCAAATTTTTTCCATAAGTACACGTATATTTTTCTCCTGTGGAAAGGATGCAGATTCTTTTTAAAAAATTGTAACTGAAAAAGAGTTAAAAACTACTATAGGTCATGCTGATGCCTAAGGATGCTGGTGGCAGTCCCAGCTTAGACATGGTTAGCAGAACTGCTGAGACACTGAAAGCCCACTGCCTGTGAAATGCTTCAGGGACACTGCCTACAGAGCAGGTCCCACCAGCCTCACCAGAGAGGATGCCCTTATGTCCATGATGGGCTGTGGGAAAAGTAAGGTCCTTCCCAAGCCATCCAACGATGTCCAGCTGGATCTGGGCAAGAAGAAAGTACAGCTGGGCCAGGCACAGTGGCTCACGCCTGTAATCCCAGTACTTTGGGAGGCCAAGGCAGGCAGATCACAAGGTCAGGAGTTCAAGACCAGCCTGGTCAATATGGTGTAACCCCATCTCTACTAAAAATACAAAAATTAGATGGGCATGGTGGCACACGCCTGCAGTCCCAGCTACTTGGGAGGCTGAGGCAGGAGAATCACTTGAACCCAGGAGGCAAAAGTTGCAGTGAGCCAAGATCGTGCCACTACACTACAGCCTGGGTGACAGAGTGAGGTTCTATCTCAAACAAACAAAACGAAAAAAGAAGGTACAACTATTAATCACAGAGGCAGACAGGTTTCCAGCAGCCAGTCAATATGCACAGTGCCCCCAATACTGGCCACACAGAGCCTTCCTCATGACCACACAGCCAGGATGAATAAATACAGGGCCAAGTTCAACCAATTTTAAGAGTTAAGTACGACATGAAGACCCCAATTGGCCAAAGGAGATTCAGCCAAGTAGTATGATGGAGCACTGAGCCACTTGGCAGCAAATGCCATCGAGATAATTGAGACCAAGTATCAGGAGGACTAGATGGTGTGGGAGTCTGAGCTCTGTGTGATGCACCAGGTGCGTCATGTCAACATCATCCAGCCAGTGGAGGTGTTTCGGATGCAAGAGCATGTACAGATATTGGTACAACTGGTCCCTGCTAGCATGGAGTTTTCAACCACATCATCACCAAGGGTTCCTTCACTGAGCATGATGCCACGTGAATGCTGCAGATGGTGCTAGATCATTTGGTATCTGCATGCACTGGACCTGAAGCCTAAGAATCTGCTCTACTAACACCCAGGCACTAATGCCAAGATCATCACCACTGACTTCAATCTGGTCAGTGCCTGCAAGAACAGCAGCAACTACAAATGCCTGATGAAGACCACCTGTGGCAAGCCAGCGTACCCTGCTCCAGAGCTTCTGGCCTGCAAGCCCTAAACAATTCAGTGCATGTATGCGTGCCAGGCATCATTGTCTACATCCTGCTGAGTAGCACGATGCCCTTTGGGGATAACAATCACACCTCAGAGAGAAGTATAGTTACTCAGAGGAGCCCTGGCTATGTCCACCCTGGCTAAGGATTTCACTGACTGCCTGCTGACAGTGGACCCTGGAGCTCATACAACTATACTGCAGGCCCTGAGACACCTGTGGGTGGTAAGCGTGGCAGCCTCTTCATCCATGAAGAATCTGTACCACTTCATCTCCCAAAAACTCCTCCTCACACTGCCAGAGCACCAAATATGTCTGGTCCACATGTTAAAGCCGCTCAACAGGCCACAAGCTGAGTCACATGCAAGAGCGTGAGCTGCAGAAACTCAAACCTGCGCTACCACCAACCACCTGGCTGTGATATAGACAATGGTATGACCTCAGCCTGGCCATTCACTGCTGTGCCATCTAGGCCCGTTACCCTCTCTAGAAATGGGTCTATACAGCAAGTTAAAGGTGAAGATGTCTGATCCCACTTCCTTTTCCATGCCTTCAGCAGCCCTGCTCCTCACGATGGGCCTGGGCCCATCAGACAGAGCAGAGGTGGCACAAGGGGCTTTCTATGCCCTTGTCTGTGACTCCCTGAATGAGCAATCTGGCCTAGCACTGATACCCATTTTGGTGGGCAACTACTCTGATAGGAGTTAGGGGAAGGACAGAACCTGGCCTTCACTGTCTCCCTAACCCTTTGACTCTTCCCCAGAACAAAGGATCCTGCAGTGCTGGCTTAAGAGTGTACTACAGCCTCAGGACCCTTTGGGACAGCCACTTCTAGAAGCAACCCCCATTTCTCCACAGAGCCTTCCTCTCTGACTCTCTGCATTCCAAGGCATCTTGATCCTTCAGATTATGATCCAGTGGGAGACCCAGGTAAACACAAAGCTTATGCCTTGACTGGACCCTTAGCTTCTGGCTAGATCTAAAGAGGCCCCTACCTCCCATCCAAGACCTTTCTTCCTTCATGGTGCTGCCCCACAAATACATCTCCTGGCCCCAGGATTCGCAAGACCTCTGGTGGTAGGGCCATGACATGGACCTTAACTCTTCTAGATGGTGTGGCCATGCTGGTGGCAGGGTTGCCCCAGGCTCCAAACGATCTCTGATTATGAGAGAGCCCCTGGCCCACCAGCCTACCACCCTCAGTCCCTTCTTTGCAGAGCCCACCATTACCTCCTTTTCCCTCTTGGATATCCATTCCATTCCCCAGGTGCCTCTATCCCAACTGTGGGAGGTTAAAGGGAGTCCCACTGCTGCTACCTGGAGAATGGGGCCTTTGGGAGCCAAAGCAGAGGGCAGGGGGTTTACCATTAGGATTCCATTGTCAGCCCTGGTTCAATCCTTTGATATGGTCCATAGACCTTTCCCTTCCCATCAGGCTGTGCTGCTCTTCTACAGTGGCATGAAGGTGCTATCTGGCACCTGGCATAGGTATAGACAGCCTGGGAGTGATCATTGCACATCCGTCATACACACCCATCGTGTATACCCACTGTCCTCCACAAGGAAGAAGGAAGAAAAGAGCTGCTGCATTAGGGAGGGCCCCAGGCTGCTTAACTCTCCCCTTCTCTTGAGCTTCTAAGCATCTCTCCCAGAAACTTAACCACAGTGTGTGAAATGTCTCTGAACCCTGGGTGGCTGGGGCACTGGCCTTCTCATAGCTGCCCTTGCCCAATCCACCCTGTGCCTGCTACCTTTCATGGCATTAGCCTTCCAGTCTGGACCCCGAAGGGTCAGACTAGAGGGAGCCCCTGTGGGAGATGGGTGGGGTTGGGTGACTGCTTTCCACTAGAAATCATCCTCAAATCTCTAATGGCACCTTCTGCTACCACAAAGCAGGCTGGAACCCAAGCTCCCTCTCTCCACAGCTGCCTTCAGTGGGTAGGAAAGGGCTAGGGCCTAGCCTTAGCCAGACTGCAGGGTCCCTGCTAGCATAGAGGGTTTGGCTTCCACTCAGCATCTCCATTCAGCTTCTCCCATGGGGCAGCCTTGGGCCAGGCCCTCTTGTTTCTGCCTGTGCCACTTCCAGTGGGAAACCAAAGAGACCACTCTACCAAGACAACCGTGCCTCATACCCCAATTCCATCCTCACTGCCCCCTGGGGAGGATGCAGTGGAAAGCTGAGCCCCATGGCCTCAGATTCCCCAAGTATCGCTGGGGACCTGAAGCCCAGGGTTGTCCCTCATCCTCAGGGTAGAACAGAGGGGGTTTCGAGATTTGAGCCTTTCACAGTCCCACCTGGGCATTCATGTCATGGACTGTGTATGGAGAATGTGCAGTTATTTATTTTGTGTACTGAGATTATAAATGTATCCTCTGTATTTAATAAACAGGCTGTCCTCCTCAGGGAAGGTTGCCCATGTTCCAGAAGAAGAGGGGAGAAGGATTATACTACAAGAAGATACTACATAGCATTGAAAGCAGACCTGCCAACCTGGGAGCAAGAAAGACATCAAAAAATACAACTACAAAAAAATACAACCCCTATAAAAAATCAGAAAAGAATGTTTCAAAAAGGTAGTCAAATAAAATCTCAATAGGGCCCAGGGCGTCATTATATTGTGACACATCATAATTTTAAAATTTCATAATTATAATCTTGAAGCAGGGAGAAAAGTCTGTTTTAAGTCCAGTTATCCATTTGCCCTTACCCCAAGATCCACGTACCACCTACAAAGGACAAGGGATGCCAACGAACAGGTAAAGTCACAAAAGACTTGGTTACTTATATTCTTATGGCATCAATTTTATCCACAGGATTAAGTAATTTTAAACGAATAGATTGTGAAATACTAAAAACTGTACAATAGTTTAAAATATAAAATATGTGAAAAACTTTAATGGGTTTAGAATTAAAAATCGTATTTGAATAACTGGCCCTCATTCAACTTAAAAAAGCCACGTTACAGAAAACTTTTAAAGGTTACGTAGGCCAGGTGTGACGGCTCATGCCTGTAATCCCAGCACTTTGGGAGGCTGAGGCAGGCGGATCATGAGGTCAGGAGACTGAGATCATCATGGCCAACACAGTGAAACCCTGTCTCTACTAAAATACAAAAAATTAGCCAGGCATGCTGGTGCGCACCTGTAGTCCCAGCTACTCAGGAGGCTGAGGCAGGGGAATCGCTTGAACCCAGGAGGCAGAGGTGGCAGTGAGCAGAAACTGCACCACTGCACTCCAGATTGGCGAGAGAACAAGACTCCACCAAAAAAAAAAAAAAAAAGGTTATGTAAAATTTTCTGCACAATACTTACATTTTTCTTTTGTATAGCATCCAACATGTTAAAATAAAACATACCATGAAAAATGTTTTGCCTTTATTTAGTTTTAGCGAGTATACTTTTCAGCATTTTGATGATTTGTAATTACTTTCAGAAACTTCTCCAAGCAGAGAGAATCACCCATTTCAAAGATAAAAGGTTAAATAAAGGACTACTTACTAATTCCCCAAAGCCAGGCTAAGTAAATTCAAACCAGAAATCTTTGTTCCATCACTTTCTTTTCACCTGTGCCAATGTTCTACTCCCTGCTTAGCGAATTGTCATCTGCTGTTGTTACTTATTTTGAGGATTGCCTTTCTATGAAGCATTCCTTGACCTCCTTAGTTACAAATGACTTACTTTTTATGCTGTACATACTTTTTAGAGTGTTTACAGCATAAGCATAACATTTTATTGCATATCTATCAATGGAAATAAGTCAGGATTGTCTTTTTGCTGTTTCTACTTCAGCATCTCACTTATCAACCAGAGTTCTAAATTCATATTTTAAGTTTGGGTAATTGCTTACTGAATGGGGTACTTGCCTTGGGTTTAAGGATTTGCTTTTTACCCCAGTTCACTGTTTGATCTATGCTCCCAACTTTCTATTTCTCCTTCTGCTTTGGAAAAGACGTGTGCACACCTATTAAAACTTCTTTTTTAAATGTGAAGGGCAAAATCGATGCAACTACATCTACTGTAGTAGTGGTGCTTTAAATACCTTAAACGTTAAGAAATGAAAACTCTATAGACATATTTAAAATGATTTAAAGCATTCATAAATCACTTGTACACTTAACTTGCTATTATCAAACTCCTTCACTTAAAGTAATCTCTTTTTTGTGGCGGGAAGGTGGGAGTGAAGTAGTATAAAAATTTAAGGGAATGGAGGTTTGTTCAATTAATTTATTTAGAGAGAGGGTCTCACTCTATCCTCAAGGCTGGAGTACAGTGGTGCAATCACAGCTCACTGAAGCCTTGATTTTCTGGGCTTAAGCGATCCTTCCACCTCAGCTTCTCAAATAGCTGGGACTACAGGTGCACATCACCACTCCCAGATGATTTTTGCATTTTTTGTAGAGATGGGGTCTTGCTTTGTTGCCCAGGCTGGTCTCAAACTCCTGACCTTAAATCATCCTCCCACCTTGGCCTCCCAAAGTGCTGTGATTATAGGCATAAGCCACCACAAACGGCCAGGATTCAAGGTTTAACCTTTGATCAACTTGCATTAGCTCAGGTTCAAGTTCTTAAGTAGATGGGACTTAAAAATCTCAAAGATGGCCAGGCGCAGTGGCTCACACCTGTAATCCCAGCATTTTGGAGGCTGAGGCAGGTGGATCACGAGGTCAGAGATCGAGACCATCCTGGCTAGCCCGGTGAAACCCCACCTCTACTAAAAATACAAAAAATTAGCCGGGTATGGTGGTATGCACCTGTAGTCCCAGCTACTTGGGAGGCTGAAGCAGGAGAATCACTTGAACCCAGGAGGGGGAGGTTGCAGTGATCCAAGATCATGCCATCGTACTCCAGCCTGGGTGACAAAGTGAGACTCTGACTCAAAAAAAAAAAAAAAATCTCAAAGACTATGTAAGCCAGTTATCTGTGGTATAACAAAGATAACAATTATTTTGATATATGAATTGCTTTACTTACCCATCGAAAATCCTTCCCATCAAATTTGCGGGCATTTGTAAATAAAACAGTTCTAGCTGGCATGTTAATTCCCATAGCAAAGGTCTCCGTGGCAAATAATGCCTAAGTAAATAAGTAATTCTATAATTAAACATGCATTTTAAGCTGAAAATCTAGTTTTATAATTTTTAAGTAAATGCATTATTCATTTATAAAATTATTAATGAGACCCTACCAAAAAAAATATGCTATTCTCAAACATATTTCATATTTTATATATAAAATCATTAATTAACATTTAATGCCCCTCATGGCCCAGAAATTTGCTAATTCAGGGAAAACAGACTTCCTTAAATTCTAACAGTGGCAAATAGAGAGAATACACACTGGTCTTACGAACAAAGCTTTAGGCTATAGAATATTTTTCTAAACACAGACAAATTTCCGGGCCTTTGCAACTGATGATGTAGTGATTTTGAGGACCACTTCAGTATTAGATGATTTCTTAAGGAAGACTAGAATCAGTGACTCTTTATATTAACTTCTAAGACCATCGAAAATAATGGTTTAGGCACAAAACAATATACGTAGAGGTAGAGTCACTGAAGTACTAAATTCTCATTGTTAGAAAACAAGTAAAAATATGTCAGTTCATCATTTTAATAGAATACTATTCATTCATTAAAAAGAATGAAGGATCAGACATGATGAAATTATATAACACAGGCAGTATAACTTTTTTTGTTGTTTACAAAATGACTAATGCATTATTTGTATGTATACTAGTAGATATTTCTGGTAAGTGATGTGATGATCTTTCATTTTTTACTTTACATACAATTACTCTATTTGAATTTTACAATGAGCAAGTACTGCTTGTATATTTTTTAAAAGATTTTCTTAAAAATGTGGAGCCCAGCAAAATACACAATCTAGAAGGGACGTACCAAGATCTAGGTATAAATATTGACTAATACTTAATCTAAATGACTTCAAATACGTTCTTTAAGATAAGTACATTTATCTTAAATATAGTACTTATTGCTGAGATTCTCAAGATAAATCTCACATATGATTTTTTAAATTTTAATAATTTGTAAACATAAAATAATGTATGAACCTGGGCATGGTAGACTGTAATCCCAGCACTTTGGGAGGCTGAGGTGGGAGGATCACTTAAGGTCAGGAGTTCAAGACTAGCCTGGCCAACATGGTGAAATCTCCAACTCTACTACAACATGAAAAAAATAAATAAATAAATAAAATCCTGTAGTCCCAGCTACTTGGGAGGCTGAGGCAGGACAATAATTGCTTGAACCCAGGAGGCAGTAGAGCCACTGCACTCCAGCCTGGGTGACAGAGCAAGACCCTGCCTCAAAAAAAAAAGTATGAGTGATATATAAATGTATGATTACATTTCGATATTGTTTCTCATTTTTAATATCCCCTTTCTTGGTATAGATACCAGCATCGTTTAAAAACAATAAAATCAATGCTCTTTGGTTTAAATTAAAATATTCTAAAAACTCTCTTTCCTAAGTCTAACTGGCAATTATTTCCTTGTCTTCTCTAAACTAATCCTTTCCTTTTATTCTGTATGTAGAAAGAAGTTTACTTATCAAATCAACCCCAGGTTTAGTAATTAAATATACCTTCTGCAACACTCTGTGCTATCCGATAGTGTTACCACTATATTCTTTAAGAAAGGAAACAAATGATTTTTTTACCTACACTCCAAGTTTTAATTTTAGTATAACATCATATTTAAAAATCAAGTTCATTATTTAATTTAAATTAATTTAAATAATGAACTTGATTTTTAATAAATTAATAAACTTGATTTTTATATCTATTATACTAAAATTATATGTTCAAAATCAAGTTCATTATTATATTTAAGTCATTCCGTTAAGCCTTGTCAAAAACACACACAAACCCGTCGATATACAATGTTCTCTATAATTTTCAAACTCTTCATATAATACAATTTTGGGGCATAAAAATAAAAATAAAACCATACCTTTATCAATCCTTCAGAAAAGAGAATTTCTATAGTTTCTTTCAAAATAGGAAGTAAACCACCATGGTGAATACCAATCCCCCTCTTCAAAAGAGGAAGTACATGTTCTACCTGTGATTTTAGAATAACATTGATTTTATGATATGGGAAAAGGAAATTTAAAATGTTAATCAAGAAAAATTAATGAGTAAAAATGCTTTCTCTCCAAAAAAAAAAAACTTCATAAAGTCTTTCCAGAATAAAGCAAAACTCAAACCTATATTCTCACAGATTAAATTCAGTATAATTCTAGCCTAGATCATATGAAAGGCATATTGTAAATATACTTTACAAATGTTTTGCTGCCTTAAGTTTTCCAGCATCACTTCATTGTCTCAAAAAAAAAAAATTACATGCTATGGGCGTAGAGTTTTTGCCTGTAGAAAAGATACTGGCAACTAAAACTCTAAAAAAATAAATCACTAAAACCCAGATTTGGCATGAATATGTACTTAATCTAAAAATAAATCAATTATTGAAGAATTCTTTTCTCTAACAATCTATCAAATGCCATTAAATACTATTAGAAGTGTGCTAAGATAACAAAGATGTATAAAGTCATGGCTCAGCCCTTAGATACTAATAATTCAGCCATGAAGGAAAACTACAAAAAGGTTTATACATTACAAACCCTTTTAAAATAGCAAGAAACATGTTACCACAGTCTTATGGAAAATCCCTTACAAATCAAAGCATTCATCTGTAAAGCTGAGTATGATCTCCCTTCACCCAACAAAACTTTCATACCACTCTAAAGCAGTATTTCTCAGCTTTGGATGCAGGGGAGAATCACCTGGGGAGCCTTTAAAAGATTCTGATGTCCAGGATGTACATCAGACCAATTAAATTAGAATTTCTGGAAGTGGCACATAAGCATCAGCATATTTTAGAATTCTCAGGCAATTTCAACAGTCAAAGCAAAAATACAACAGATTAAAGCCTAAAGTAGGTGTGTTAAATTCCACACTAAACACATGATTTTTATTAAGTGTTTTCTCTTATTTTATGTGGTAGCCTTATGAATTAAAAAAGTTAATGACTTAAAACTAGAATTAAAAATTCTATAATATTCAGAACACTAGCAGTAATTTTCACACCATGCTAGCTCTCAGAGAAAAGTTCCTTCAGGCAGCAATCTTTCTTACTGCCTTTTTGAAGTTTAAAGTATAAGTCAAAGTACCATTTAAGTGCATATCACAACATATATGCTGCAGTGTGTGAAAAGTGCAATAGAGTAATAAAACCAAGCAATGTAAAGTGAATATATGCAACTACTGAAAACTCACCTGAGGGAGTTTTTTATCTTCATCGGATAAGCAATCAATTGCATTACTGAATACTTCTTCAACCATCTTCTTTTCTTCATCTAGGAGAAAATTCAAGGTTATAGAAATATCAAAATGAGTCAGTGATACCAAACTTCACACATTACAAAGAGTCTAAAGGCCAGGCATGGTGGCTCAAACTTATAATCCCAGCACTTCAAGAGGCCAAGGCAGGTGACTCGCTTGAGGCCAGGAGTTCGAGAACAGCCTGGGCAACATGGCGAAGCCCTGTCTCTACAAAAAATACAAAAAAAATTAGCCAGGCATTGTGGCGCACAGCTGTAGTCCCAGCTACTTGAGAGGCTGAGACATGAGGACCATCTGAGCCCAGGAGGTTGAGGCTGCAATGAGCCATGATTGCGCCACTACACTCCAGTCCCGGCAAGGGGGCCAGGGGGAAATGTCTTTAAAGAGCAAAAGTAAAGAGCTGGCATTTAAGATGGTCAAGGAGAAAGCAGATAAAAATTACTACATAATCAATATAATCTCTGCCTTTCAAAACATATCTAGTAGACTTAATTCATGAAAAAAAGTACTGTCTTACAAAAATTATAACAATAACCACAACTGGTGCTTTACGTTCAACATTTAAGTCTAACAATTACAGGACACAGGAACTATTATTATCTACGTTTACTACTAAGTAAAGTGAAGCTTAGTTTTTAATAATTAGCACTTCTATTAACTGTGAGAGGAACAATTCCAGAGCCCATGCTCTTTGTTAACCACCTGCCTTCTTGTACAGTGTCTATCAAATAATAGGTACTGAATAAATATTTGTTAAATTGAATAAATATTTGCTATATTAATCAGTATGCAACACTGCAACTTTTAAGTTTATTTGGCACTGGTAGGTAAGAGAAAACTTTTATGAGCAGAACAATTCCATCCCAAAAAAAATCAAATTATTATTGGCTTTAGGAGGCTATGTTGGTATCTGCCATTTGTTACTTTTACTCATGGAAAAGCAGGAATTAGCTTTAAAATGCACAGATAAAATGAACAAAACCTGCCTTGATAAAGAAAACAATACAACTTAAATTTAAATTTGGATGACTTAAGATATTATTTACTTTTCACTGTACTAAATTACATATGTAAAAGGCAAGAGTTGAAAGACAATTGGGTTGGTATTCAGCAAACTGCAATTCTTGGCCAGTGGTGTGGTTTCAATGTGTCCCTCTAAAGTTAATGTGCTGATCCACAATATAACAGTGTTGAGAGGTAGGACCTTTAAAAGACAGAGCCCTCATGAATGGATTAATGCCTTTATCAAAGAAGTGGGTTAGTTATCACTGGTATGGGTTCCTGATAAAAAGATGCGTTCGGCCCCCTTCTCCCACTCTTTGCTCTTTCATGCTCTCTTGCCTTGCGGTCTTCACCCATGAGATTCCATGACAAAAAAGGTCTTCACTAGACATGGTGGGTCCCTCACCTTGGATTTCCAGGCTCTCGAACTATAAGAAATAAATTTCTGCCTTTCGTAAATTACCTAGTGATATGGTTTGGCTCCGTGTCCCCACCCAAATCTCATCCTGTAGCTCCCATGCGTTGTAGGAGGGAGGTGGTAGGAGATAACTGAATCACGGGGGTGTGTCTTTCCTGTGCTGTTCTTGTGATAGTCACAACTAACTCTCACAAGATCTGATGCTTTTAAAAATGGGAGTTCTCCTGCACAAGCTCTCTCTTTTTGCCTTCTGCCACACGGTAAGATGTGACTTGCTCCTCCTTGCCTTCCATGATTGTAGGGCATCCCCAGCCAAGTGGAACTGTGTGAGTCCATTAAAGCTCTTTTCTTTGTAAATTGCACAGTCTCAGCTATGTCTTTATCAGCAGCAGAAAAAAGGACTAATACACCAAGTCTCAGCAATTTTGTCACAGAAACACAAAACAGACTAAGACAGCAAGGTTGTGCTACTATCTTAACTCTGTGACATTAAGTGAATTACTTTTGCAATTAATGTATAGAAATAATTTACCAATTTGCTAGAAGCTCTTCCTGGTTTAGACTTCAGTGAGAACAAAGCATGGTATTTTCTATATAGAAGGTAGTCTAACAAAGCTACAAGACCTACCTGTAAGTGGTCAAATAGAGAACCACAATTTACAGTAACAAAGTATAAAAAAGCATGATTCTACTATTTTTCATAGGGTTCTCCGAATTTTAAAAAGAACAATGTACTCATATCTTTCAATAAAAGGTGAAGAAAGAAAAATAACTCTAAGTCAAGGGCCTTTAAAGGTTTTACAAATGTACTGAGTACTGCTGTAAGTGTAAGGTAAATGGCATATCCTATAATATATAACAGATAAAAATATTACTAGAAATATATTTTACACTCATTTTCACATAACATTAAAACGATACCAAAATGATGTAGTACCTGTGTTGAAATCTAATTTGGTCATCTGAAGTGCATAGGCTTCACAATCTTTCTTACTAAAACTGAAAATAATCACAGGTTGGAAATTTCTTTCCATAATCATCTTCACAATTTTGAACACATTTGATGGTCCTGCAAAAAGAGTAAATGACATACCAAAATTAACTCAAAATAGATCACAGAAATTTAAAAGCTAAAACTATAAAACTTTTAAAAGAAAATATAGGAATAAATCTTCATGATCTTGGGTTAAACAAAGAATTCTTATATACAACAACAAAAGCATAACCAACATAAGAAAAAAAAATCCATGAACTGGACTTCATCAAAGTGAAAAAAATTCTGTGATTTCACGGACACCATCAATAAAGTAAAAAGACAACCCTAAACAGAATGGGGAGAGATATTTGTAAATCATCTATCTGATAAGAGTCCAATATCCAGAATATGTAAAGAACTATCATAATTTGACAACAAAAATAAAACAGCATAATTTTAAAATAGAGAAAGGATATACAAATGGCCAATAAGCACATGAAAAAATGTCCAACATCATTAGCCACCAGGGAAATGTAAATTGAAATGACATTAAGATACCACTTCACATCTGATAGGATGACTATAATCAGACAGACATATAATGCTAAGTATTATATGTGAAAAAATTTGGTTTATCAAATTATACTACCATTCTTCCAATCGGGAAATCAGGGCAAAATACACAATCTGAGCTTCAATTACCCACTATCTAGCCCAGTGATGCTGTAATTACAGAAAAAAATAAAATAATAAAATGAATAAACTTTGAAAGCATTACATTAAGTGAAAGAAGCCAGTCACTCCAAACACTTGAAATGTAAAGACAAGGCAAAGCCACAGAGATGAAAAACAGGCCAGTAATTAGCTATATCTGGAGGGTGAGAAGGGAAAGGTTGGGGGAAAATGGAGAATAACTGTTAATGTGTACAGGGTTTCTTTTTGGGTTCATGAAAATGTTTTGGAACTAGACAGTGGTGATGGCTGCACAACTCTGTAAGCATAGTAAAGACTACTGAATTATACTTTAGGTGGGTGAATTCTATAGTATGTAAATTATACTTAATGTCATACAAAAAAGAGTATTTATCCAATTTGATCATATACAATCTAGATCTTTACATAACTTGTTGAGAAAAAAACTAAGACAAAAAATGTCAGAGTAATGTGAATATACAATTTACATGTTAAATTCTTTCGAAACAAAGTTCCAAATTACCTTTTGTTCCTCCTTTCCGCCCTTTCTGGTCTCCTTTGGCCAAATCACCTGCATCTCGAAGCACTTGCATTGCAGTATTAAAATTATCTTCCCTGAAGTCACCCTGGAATCACAAATATTTTTCTGTGTAACTTCACTAATACTTAATCATAATTCAAACATTTTTCATACATAAGCCTTCCTCAAGTAAAAAAAATTGGTGTAATAATGAAAGCCACTAATATATTTCAAACATGATCTGTGGTAAGAACTATTAAAAGGTGAAAAAGAAGGAGCAAAAAAAAGGAGAAAAGCAAAATATAAAATATCTGAAACATGTCCAGAGCCCCTCTTCTCTAGGCATTTTTAAATACTGGGAAAGGAGGGAAATCTGATTCATGCAAAAGGAAAACATAAGCGTCAAATAACAAACACACAAAAAAAATCAAGATTGCTTGATTAAAACTAAGACAAACAAATGGATGCCTGACATTCTCCTCTAATTCAAAATTTTTTAAAAAAAGGTATTAACAATAAACCATGACATTACAGATTTAAAAAGGACAATTACTCTCTTACATTTTCATCAACCACAAGATGCAGGCCATCTCCCCCTGCTGGAAAAATGTAGTGTTGCAATGGAGTGGGCCGATAATCTGTGTAAATTACATGACAAGGCTGTAAAAAGAAAGAAATAATTATACATACAAAATTTTGTTTCTACAAAATAAAACTGTATCTTACTCCAACCTAAAAGATCTTAAGAAAATAAAGTAATAAATTCAACATTTCAAAAAGAAAACACTTCAAAATAATTCACTAAAAGCCAATGACGGGAAAAATCTGGAAAAATTAGGTTTATGAAATTATACTACCATCTTCCCAACTTACTCATTCCCTAACCATGGCCAAATACATGATCTGAGCATCAATTACCCATTACCTAGCCCTGGGATGCTATAATTACTGAAAGATGTTTATTTTTCTATGGAGGGGGAGTATGGTGATAAAAAGGATTTGTCAGGTAAAATGGAAATTTTCTGCCCCACCCAGGCTTTTCAAAACCTGAAGCAGTAGGTTGATCTAGCTCCTCAAGATCCACTGGGTTTCTATCCTATAGAAGTGATATGGGGCAATGTCACAAAAATACTATCAGAGAGCTTATAAACAGGTAAGCTCATGAAAATATCAGTGTAAAGGAAAATTAAGGGCAGAAAAATGAAAGCAAGAATAAATTCAAATGTCTGTTACAAGCCTATACAGATGCTAAAATCAGACTAGAAAGGCAAAACAGAAAAAGTCAGTAAAAAGTTTGTATTTACATGAGAAAAATCAAATCAAATGCTGAAGGGATGTCTAGCTTTTCCTGGCACCAAGACATTAGGGGAAATTCTGTGTACTCATGGATAACTGAGTAAATGCAGTAGTTTCTACACCTGGCAGATCATCAGAATCAATCTGGGAAATTTTGAAAATCGGAGCACTGTTCCCTGAGATTTAGATATAGTGGGTTTGAGATGGGGCTCAGATATCAACATTTCTAAAAAGCCAGTCAGTTAATTTTGATAAGCTGCTTAATTTGAGAAGTAGTTTAACATTAAAATGTTTATTTTGGACAACATCAGGAAAAAAGCATAGGGAGAGTAGATCAAGGCTGATCTGTAACATTTTGAATGTTGAAGACATCAAAAAAGGAAGAAAAAATACCTGTTTATGTAAATGGCAAATCCATTCAGCAAACTGTCGGGCATTTGGAATAGTAGCCGAAAGAAAGACATAGTGGACGTTATCAGGAAGCAAAATAATAGTTTCTTCCCATACTACACCACGTTCTGAAAAGAATAAATATATACCTTGGACTATATTGTCACTTTGCGATAGTATCTAAAATTATAGTCTCTGAAGCTTTATCGTTAGAAATGCAGACTTTACCCAAGAGTACTTTAAGCCACAGAACGTTACGGAAAACTACTTATCCAGTAGAAAATTAGTAGACTAACCCCTATAAATACAATGTACTCTGAAATAGCCTACGAAGAGCAATTCCAGGGTGAATCTTTCCAAACAACCTAGTGAGAGCCTCAATGACAAGGCAGTGGAACATTATTTCTACTTCACATTGAAAAGTAGCGGTTACTGACTTGTAGAAAGTTGTCAACAAATTTAGAAGATCCTATTACTATTCCAGATGGCATCGTTCACTCAAATTATCCTCGTGATCTTTTGGAGACGAAAGAAAGACTTGATGAATGATAAAACTGTAAGTCATTTTTATTAAAATGGAAAAAGCCAGAAAAATCAGTTTGACAGCTTCCCTCCTAAAAAAAACAAATCAACAAAGGATTTCTGATTCTAAAACGAAAACAACTCTGTTAAGAGCTTAATTTTATAAATTTGAAAAGGGTGAAATAGTCAAAGGATAAATGATTTCTTAAATTCTATTACTTTCTCCATAAATACGGGCTGATTAAGTAAGTTTAAATAAAAACCAAATCTTACTTTAAGTGTGTACATATAAACATTTAACTTTTCAATATGTCTGTTAATGTTAGCCCTGCCAGCACCCTAAAAATTCCAAGCATACTTACTTTTTCATTGATCATGTAACAGCCTAAGAAACATTTGTAAGTTTTCCTTTTTGTTCATTTTTATTTCATAATCCTCACTTTTTATTTATTTTTTTACCATAAACATGTATTTCATAGTTACTAAACTAAATAAAACTTAGGAAAGTTAACTTTGAAAGCCAGAAGTTTTAGAAATTCTGTAACATTAGTTCTACTGGTGAGCTCTCTGTAAGAAGCACGTCAGATTTTAATTCCTTTTGCTTTGTTTGAATTTGCATTTCTCACCCAGCAAAAGTTACTATTTAAGGAGCTGTACTTGAAAGCAAGGCTGGGTGAGGTGGCTCATGCCTGTAATCCCAGCACTTGGGAGGCCAAGATGGGAGGATCACTTGAGTCCAGGAGTTCAAAACCTGTCTGCACAACATTGTGAGATGCCATCTCTACTAACAAACAAAAATTAGCCAGGTGTGGTGGTGCATGCCTGTTGTCCCAGCTATGTGGGGAGCTGAGGTAGGAGATCAAGACTGCAGTGAACCATGATCCCAGCACTGCACTCCAACCTGGGCAACAGAGTGAAACTGTTTCAAAAATAAAAATATAAATAAAAAATAAAAAAGCAACAGCTTATTAGAACTCTACCCACACAAAAACCAGAAGCAAAATTTAACAATATCTTTTTCAAAATTCCTAATGCCATTCTGAAGGGAAATACATGATATATATTTCAACACTGAATATACCTGAATCTCTCATGTAATGAATTTCATCAAATATAACCCAAGCAACTTCTCGCATAACTTCAGAACCTCTGTACAGCATACTTCTCAAAATCTAAAGAAAAAAGTAAAAGATTTATTTAGTTGGATACTGGCATAGCAACTAATAAACAAAAGTTGTTTTCTCCAACAAGGAATTGTGAATATTATTAAACGGAAATATTAAAATAATTTTAAGGGGTTAGAGAAATTACTATTTAACAAAATTAAAGTAATATTTAATATTGTCATATATATTATATTGTATATCCTTTTCTCATAAAAAATAGCTTCAAAACAGTTACTCAACAGATACAATCCACAGAGAGAATTATCACCCCTACTCTCCATATATCTAGAATATGACACAACTTCTTTATATACACAGCACCGTCCCAAGATTCATACTTTCTAAAATATAAGTGCAACTTAAATTATCCTCTATTCAAAACACTGGATCATCCCTGAATGTTTGCCCATTTTTTTCTGCCTTATTTTCTTAACAATATGGATTACTTCCTGGCAATTATTCTAACTTTTAAAGTTAAAGAAAACCTTCCACAGATGAAGGCAAGTTTTGAAAATGGAAAATAAACTTTAATGAGGCAACAAAATAAAAAGTGAGCAATGCCTTTAGCTGGTTCTCCAAACCAGAAGCTAATTTATGCTCACCATTGTACCATATCCTTGGAAAATGCAAAGATATAATTAAAGTATGTACAAAAATACTAAGTAGAGATAGCTAGTCATGTCCAAAATGAATTCTATTATAAGAATATGCAAGACTTAACTGCAATTATGGGAAGAAGGTAAACATAATACTGTACTCTTCAAAAAATTAGTTACTCATCTACTTGTATCAACACTCAGATATAGAAAAAAAAAATCACATAAAACAAAGAGCCACTATCTATATAAAACTATATATTCGAATCCTTAAAACTATGTATACAAAACCAATAAAATATTTTCATGCCACTGAAAGTAATAAACTTTAAAAACCCTGAAAAAAAATGTATCTACAAAGCAAATAATAATGATAATTTTGAATTTTAATGTTATCAGAACATTTTAAGATAAATTTTATCCATTTTGCCTGTCTAATCAGAAAATAAAGTATTATAAGTAGAGCAACCAATAAAACATTACATGTTCTAACTGAATAGTCACATTAATTTAATTAAAAAGGAAAAGTCAGATGAGGCACTATATCAATTACCTCTGTGGTCATAACAAGACAAGATGCTGTAGGATTAATAGTAACATCACCAGTCATCAGACCAACATCTTGAAATTCTTCATACATTTCACGGTATTTCTGGTTACTAAGAGCCTTAATTGGGCTGGTAAATATTACACGCTGTTTTTCCCTTAAAGCCAATGCAATGGCATACCTAAAATGTGAAAACAAATAATCATAAAACTTTTCCTTTAAATTATGACTTTCAAAATTCTGTTAATATTTAAATTCTATTTGAATTTTCCCTAATTACTTATCTTGAATGGACTCTGAAGAACATTAACACCCTATTATACTAATAATTATAACAAATATGAACTCTGTTCCTTCAGAGTTAATGCAACTTAATTACTAATACCAATAGATTACTAACAGTTACCCTATTTATTGCAAGGAAAACACGTTTGGTTCTAAGACAGGCCTCCAAAAGTTTAGAGCCTCTGTCTGTGAGTTCAAAGGTACACAGACAATAAAGTGCTTATAGTCCCTGGAAAAATGAAGTATTTCCTCCCCAAGTTTCACAAGTAAGTTAATATGTATTCTTTCCCCACATGTAACAGTTAACCAGTACTCTGAAAACTACAGTAGGTTCTGATTATGGAAAAATTTTTCAATGGCTATTAAGAGAACACAATAGAGCAGTTTTGTTTGTTTTTCTTTAAATGTAGACAATGGTATCAGCATTAAACTTAACATTATAGTAGATCCTCCTTATTTAAAGTTCAGTTCCTGCCCCTAATAGCCTTACTATGATGTGTTTGGGGAAATAAAAATAACATTCATCCTAGCCAACTCCCAAAATAGTGAAATAAGCAATTTTTTAAAAATCAGAAGTTGTCCAAACATCATATATGAATTGTAAGAGAGATACATAAGAAGAAAATATAGAAGTGCTACATACATTATCTAAACTTTTCAAGAAATAATTGCAAGATATAAAAAGAAACAGGAAAGTATGATCCATATGTAGGAAAAAAGAAGCAGTCATAAGAGACTTACTATCTCAACAAAGAAACCAAAACTATTAACAACATAATCAAATGGAAAGTCTACAGATTAGGCCGGGTGCAGTGGCTCACACCTATAATCTCAGCGCTTAGGGAGGGTGAGGTGGTTGGATCACATGAGGCCAGGAGTTCGAGATCAGCCTGGCCAACATGGGGAAACCCTGCCTCCAGTGAAAATACAAAAATTAGTTGGATATGATGGTGTACATTTGTAATCCCAGCTACTTGGGAGGCTCAGGAAAGAGAATTGCTTGAACCCAGGGGGCAGAGGTTGTAATGAGCCAAAATCATGTGACTGTACTCCAGCCTGGGTTTCAGAGTGAGACTGTCTCAAAGAAAAAGACAGTCTACAGATTAACAATCAAAAGGAAAAATTGTCTAGATGGGCTTATAAGCAGATTTGTGATGAGAAAAATGTTATTAATGAACATGAAGATAAATTGAGATAAATTATCAAATCTAAAGAGAGAAATAGAAGAAAAGTAAGAGACACTCAGAGATCTGCAAGACATCCTCAAGCATCCCAATGGAAGTTCCAAAATGAGAAAAAGGTATAAAAAAATTGAAAAATTAACAATAAAACACTTCATATGTTTAAATGACATTGATCTAGAGATCCAAGAAGCTCAATTAACATAGCAGGAAAAAATGAAAAAGAACCATACTTAGAAATGTCATAGTTAAACTTCGAAATGACAAAGGCAAAGAGAGGCTTTGAAGAGTTGAAACAGAAAAACTCAGCACATAAAAGAGAACAACATAATTTAGGCTGACTTCTCATCAGAAATAATGGAGTAGAATGAAAAAATTATCAATAGAATGATGCTAAGGAAAAAAAACTGTCAATCAGCAACTCTATATCTATTTCAAAAATGAAAGCAAAATAAAACTACTATGCAAGAAATATTTATTAAAAGACCTTCAAACTGAAAGGAAACCATACCATAAAACAGAACAATCAAGACTATTTATGTATATAAAGGTATACATAAAACTTTTAACATTTAATATTTTTAGAAACATAACATGATTTAAAGCAATGATTATATTGTGTTACAGATACTGTATTACTAAATTTACAGCATATGTAGTTGAAATATATAGGACATTAAATAGTACAAAAATGAGAATATTAGAGCAAGTTTTCAATAATTCACAGAAATTGTGATTGTGATTTAGTTAAATATGCATACTGTAAGCCCTAAATAGAATAGCCACTAAAAACATAAATAAAGAAAGCAAAGAAGTCAAAAGAGAAATTAAAATGGTACACTAAAAGATATTTGTTAAACAAAATAGAAGGCAGTAAAGGAGGAAAACCAAGGATCAAAAAAACATGAGAAATATACCAAAAGACCCACAAAACAACAACAAAAGGCAAATATGAGTCCAACCATATGAATCATTAAATTAAATTACTGAAATTTCATAAAGTATCTTCTCTAAGCACAAATTAAATTAGAAATAACAAATGGCAAAGTATATGGAAAATCACGTTTGAAAAGTAAACAACACATGAAGAAATCAAAAGAGAAATGAAAAAGTGAATTAAATGAAAATGAAACACAATATTATCAAAGTTTATAGGATGCATTTTAAGCAGTACTAAGAGAGAAATTTTATAGATTTATAAACACTTATATTAAATATAAAGATTATCTAAAACCTCAAGAAATTTCTACTCAAAGTACAGTGGATCACACCTGTAATCCCAGCACTTTGCGAGGCCAAGGCGGGTGGATCACAAGGTCAAGAGATCAAGACCATCCTGGCCAACATGGTGAAACCCCATCTCTACTAAAAAAATACAAAAATTAGCTGGGCATGGTGGTGCACACCTGTAGTCCCAGCTACTCAGGAAGCTGAGGCAGAAGAATTGCTTGACCCCGGGAGGCGGAGGTTGCAGTGAGCCAAGATCGCGCCACTGCACTCCAGCCTGGCACCTGGTGACAGAGCGAGACTGTCTCAAAAAATACACACACACTTGGGCAGGGCGTGGTGGCTCACGCCTATAATCGCAGCACTTTGGGAGGCCAAAGCAGGTAGATCACTAGGTCAAGAGATCGAGACCATCCTTGGTCAATATAGTGAAACCCTGTCTCTACTAAAAATACAAAAAATTAGCTGGGCATGATGGCACATGCCTGTAGTCCCAGCTACTCGGGAGGCTGAGGCAGGAGAATTGCTTGAACCCAGGAGGCAGAGGTTGCTGTGAGCCGAGATTGCGCCATTGCACTCCAGCCTGGGTAACAAGAGCTTAACTCCATCTCAAAAAAAAATATACACACACACACACACACACACACACACACACACACACACACTCTTAGCTAGGCAAGGTGACTTGTACCTGTAATCCTAACACTTTGGGAGGTTGAGGCAGGAGGATTGCTTGAGTCCAGGAGCTCAAGACCAGCCTGGGCAACAAAGATCCTATCTCTACAAAAATAAATAAAAAATAAATAAATAAAATACAAAAACTAGCTGGGTGTGGTAGTACACGTCTCTACTCCCAGCTACTCAGGAGGCTGAGGTGGGAGCATCAATTGAGCCTGGGAGAAAGAGGCTGCAGTGAGCCCCGATCCTGCCATTGCATTCCAACCTGGTTTACAGCAAGACCCTCTCTCATAAAAGAAAACATTTCTAGATAGACACGTTTACCAAAATTGGCTTGAAAAGAAAGGAAATTAAATTAGGAATTAAAAATATTTCCAAAACAAAATGCCTAGGCTTAAATGGCTTCAACAGTGAATTCTATCAAACATTTAAGAAGTATACAAAATACACAAAGTCTTACAGAAAACACAACAGGAGGGAAAAGTTCCAGCTTACTTTAAGAGATCAGTATTACCCCGATACCAATGTCAAAGACTTTATAAGAAAATGACATACCAATATTCCTCATGATGACACAAAAGTCTAGAATAAAACACGGTCAGCTTTCTACACAGGCAGGTTCTGAGGACTGAAAATATACTACTGTAGAGTAGTGCCTTGACAGGCAGACAACCGACCTCATCAAGCAGCTCCCTGAGATCAGAGCTACATAAATCCACGAAGATGGGAAAAAACCAGTGCAAAAAAAAAAGTGAAACCATCAAAGACCAGAACACCTCTTCTCCTTCAAGGGATCACAACTCCTCACCAACACCAGAACAAAACATGATAGAAAGAGTTCCACGAATTGACAGAAACAGGCTTCAGAAGGTGGGTAATAACAAACTTCTCCGAGCTAAAGGAACACATTCTAATCCAATGCAAAGAAACTAAAAACCTGAAAAAAGGTTAGACAAAATGCTAACTAGAATAACCAGTTTAGAGAAGAACATAAACAACCTGATGGAGCTGAAAAACACAGCACAAGAACTACACAAAGCAAACACAAGTTTTAATAGCCGAATCGATCAAGCAGAAGAAAGTATATCAGAGATTGAAGATCAACTCAATGAAATAAAAAGAGAAGGCAAGACAAGAGAAAAAAGAGTGAAAAAAAAAGAGTGAAAAGAAATGAACAAAGCCTCCAAGAAATATGGTATTATATGAAAAGACCTAATCTACACTTGATCGTTGTACCTGAATATGACATGGAGAATGAATCCAAGGTGGAAAACACTCACCAGTATATTATCCAGGAGAACTTCCCCAGCCTAGCAAGGCAGTCCAACATTCAAATCCAAGAAATACAGAGAACTCCACAAAGATATTCCTCAAGAAGAGCAACTCCAGGGCACATAATCATCAGATTCACCAGGGTTGAAATAAAGGAAAAAATGCTAAGGGCAGCCAGAGAGAAAGGTTAGGTCACCCACAAAGGGAAGCCTATCAGACTCATATCCGATCTCTTGGCAGAAACCCTACAAGCCAGAAGAGAGTGGGGGCCAATATTCAACATCCTTAAAGAAAAGAACTTTCAACACAGAATTTCATATTCAGCCAAACTAAGCTTCGTAAGTGAAGGAAAAATAAAATCCTTTATGGACAAGCAATTACTGAGAGATTTTGTTACCACCAGACCTGCCTTGTAAGAGCTCCTGAAAGAAACACTAAACATGGAAAGGAACAAGTACCAGCCATTGCAAAAGCATACGAAATGGAAAAGACCAATAACATAATGAAGAATCTGAGTCAACTAATGGGCAAGAAAACCAGCCAGTAACAAAATGGCTGGATTAAATTCACACATAACAATATTAACATTGAATGTAAACGGTCTAAATGCCCCAATCAAAAGACATAGACTGGCAAACTGGATAAAAAGTCAAGACGCATTGATTGGTGTGCTGTATTCAGGAAACCCATCTCATGTGCAAAGACACACATAGACTCAAAATAGAGATGGAAGATTTACCAAGCAAATGGAGAACAAAAAAAAAGCAAGGGATGCAATCCTAGTCTCTGATAAAATGGACTTCTAGCCAACAAATATCAAAAGAGACAAAGAAGGACATTACATGATGGTAAAAGAATCAATCCAATAAGAAGAGCTAAGTATCCTAAATACATAAACCCCCAACACAGGACCACCCAGATACATAAAGTTCTTAATGTCCTAAAAGCAGATTTAGACTCCCACACAATATTGGGAGACTTCAACACTCCACTGTCACTATTAGACAGATCAACAAGACAGAAAATTAACAAGCACATCCAGGACTTGAATGGAGAGCTGGACCAAGTGGACCTAATAGACATTTACAGAACACTCCACACCAAATCCACAGAATATACATTCTTCTCAGCACCACATCACATTGACTCTAAAATTGACCACAAAATTGGAAGCAAATCACTCCTCAGCAAATGCAGAGGAACAGAAATCATAATGAACAGTCTAACAGACCACAGCGCAATCAAATTAGAACTCAGAATTAAGAAACTCAGTTATATATGCAAAACTATTTGGAAACTGAAAAACTTGCTTCTGAGTGTTGACTGCATAAACAATGAAATAAAGCCAGAACTAAAGATGTTCTTCGAAACCAACCAGGACGAAGACACAACTTACCGGAATCTCTCGGACACATTTAAAGCAGTGTCTGAAGGGAAACTTATTGCAATAAATGCCCACATGAGAAACAAGGAAAAATCTAAAATCGACACCCTATCATCAAAATTGAAAGAGCCAGAGGAGCAAGATCAAAAAAACTCAAAAGCTAGCAGAAGACAAGAAATAACTAAGATCAGAGTAGAACTGAAGGAGACAGAGACACAAAAAACCCTTCAAAAAAAATCAATGAATCCAGGAACTGGTTTTTTGAAAAGATCAACAAAACAGACAGATGGCTAGCGAGACTAATAGAAAACAGAGAAGAATCAAATACATGCAATAAAAAATGATAAAGGGGATATCACCACCAATTCCACAGAAATACAAACTACCATCAGAGATTACTACAAACAACTCTATGCACACAAACCAGTAAACCTGGAAGACATGGATAAATCCCTGGACACTTACACCTCCCAAGCCTAAACCAGAAAGAAGCTGAAACCCTGGATAGACCAATAACAAGGGATGAAGTAGAGGCAGCAATCAATAGCCTACCAACCAAAAAAAGTACAGGTCCAGATGGGTTCACAGCCAAATTCTACCAGATATACAAAGAGGAGCTGGTTCCATTTCTTCTGAAACTATTCCAAACAATACAAAAAGAGGGAATCCTCCTTAATTCATTTTATGTGACCAGCATCAACTTGTTACCAAAACCTGGTAGAGACTCAACTGAAAAAGAAAACTTCAGGCCAATATCCATGATGAACACCAATACAAAAATCTTCAATAAAATACTGGCAAACTGATTGCAACAGCACATCAAAAAGCTTATTTATCATGATCAAGTAGGCTTCATCCTGGGGATGCAAAGCTGGTTCAACATACACAAGTCCATAACCATAATCCATCACATAAACAAAACCAAAGACAAAAACCACGATTGTCTCAAAAGATGCAGACAAGGCCTTTGACAAAATTCAACAGCCCTTTATGCTAAAAACTCTCAATAAACTAGGTATCGACGGAACATATCACAAAATAAAAGCTATTTATGACAAACCCACAGCCAATAGCATACCGAACAGGAAAAAACTGGAAGCATTTCCTTTGAAATCTGGCAGTAGACAAGGATGCCCTCTCTCACCACTCCCATTCAATATAGTATTGGAAGTTCTAGCTAAAGCAATCAAGCAAGAAAAAGAAATAAAGAGTATTCAATTAGGAAAGGAGGAAGTCAAACTGTCTCTATTTGCAGATGACATGACTGTATATTTAGAAAACCCCATCATCTCAGCCCAAAATTTCCTGAAACTGGTAAGCAACTTCAGCAAAGTCTCAGGATACAAAATCAATGTGCAAAAATCACAAGCATTCCTATACACCAATAACAGACTTAAAGAGAGCCAAATCAAGAACGAACTACCATTCACAATTGCTACAAAGAGAATAAAATACCTAGGAATACAACTAACAAGGAACGTAAAGGACCTCTTCAAGGAGAACTACAAACCGCTGCTCAACGAAATAAGAGAGGACACAAACAGATGGAGAAACATTCCATGCTCATGGTTAGGAAGAATCAATATCGTGAAAATGGCTATACTGCCCAAAGTAATTTACAGGCTCAATGCTATCCCCATCAAGCTACCAATGACCTTCTTCACAGAACTGGAAGAAACCACCTTAAACTTCATATGGAACCAAAAGAGAGCCCGCATAGCCAAGTCAATTCTAAGCAAAAAGAACACAGCAGGAGGCATCACACTACCAGACTTCAAACTATACTACAAGGCTACAGTAATCAAAACAGCATGGTAATGGTACCAAAACAGAGATATAGACCAATGGAACAGAACAGAGGCATTGGAGGCAACACAACATATCTACTACCATACAATCTTTGATAACCTGACAAAAACAAGCAATGGGGAAAGGATTCCCTGTTTAACAAATGGTGTTGGGAAAACTGGCTAGCCATGTGCAGAAAGCAGAAACTGGACCCCTTCCCGACATCTTACACTAAAATTAACCCCAGATGGATTAAAGACTTAAACATAAGACCTGGCACCATAAAAGCCCTAGAAGAAAATTTAGGCAAAACTATCCAGGACATAGGAGTAGGCAAGGACTTCATGACCAAAACACCAAAAGCATTGGCAACAAAAGCCAAAATAGACAAATGGGACCTAATCAAACTCCACAGCTTCTGCATGGCAAAAGAAACAGTCACTAGAGTGAATCAGCAACCAACAGAATGGGAAAAAAATCTTTGTAGTTTACCCGTTTGACAAAGGGCTGATATCCAGAATTTACAAAGAACTCAAACAGATTTACAAGAAAAAAAAACAAAGCCCATTGAAAAATGGGCAAAGGATATGAACAGACACTTTACAAAAGAAGACATACATGAGGCAAACAAACATATGAAAAAATGCTCATCATCACTGGTTATTAGAGAAATGCAAATCAAAACTACATTGAGATACCATCTCATGCCAGTTAGAATGGCGATCATTAAAAAATCCGGAGACAACAGATGCTGGAGAGGATGTGGAGAAATAGGAACACTCTTACACTGCTGGTGGGAGTGTAAATTAGTTCAACCATTGTGGAAGACAGTGTGGCGATTCCTCAAGGACCTAGACATAGAAATTCCATTTGACCCAGCAATCCCATTACTGGGTATATATCCAAAGGACTTTAAGTTGTTCTACTATGAGGACACATGTACACGAATGTTCATTGCAGCACTGTTTACAATAGCAAAGGCCTGGAACCAACCCAAATGCCCGTCGATGATAGACTGGACTGGGAAAATGTGGCACATATACACCATGGAATATTATGCAGCAATCAAAAATGATGAGTTAGTGTCCTTTGTAGGGACATGGATGAATCTGGAGAACATCATTCTCAGCAAACTGACACAAGAACAGAAAACGAAACACCGCATGTTCTCACTCATAGGCGGGTGATGAACAATGAGAACACATGGACACAGGGAGGGGAGCACCACACACTGGGGTCTGTTGAGGGGAATAGGGGAGGGACAGCAGTGGGGGGGAGCTGGAGAGAGATACCATGGGGAGAAATGCCAGATGAGGGTGAAGGGGAGGAAGGCAGCAAATCACACTGCCACATGTGTACTTATGCAACTATCTTGCATGTTCTGCACATGTACCCCAAAACTTAAAATGCAATAAAATAAATAAATAAATAAATATATATAATAAATATAGCAGGTAATATAAAAAAAAATATATACTACTGCATTTGCAAGACAAGGAACCCATGGATACAGGGAGACAATTGTTAACTCAAGGTTCCACAGGGGCTACTACAGAAACTTGAGCACCTGTGGATTCTGTTATATGAGGGGGTCTGGGAACCAATCCTCCTTGGAAACTGAGTGACAACTGTACTAGCAAACTGAAATTAGCAACATACACAAATGATCATCTGCCATAAACAACCAGATTTATTCCAGGAATACAAGGCTGGTTTAATAATAGAAAATTTAATACAGTACACTAAGAGAATAAAAAGCAAATATCACATGATTACTTCAACAGATGGACAAATCATTCACAAACACATCTTCATTAAAAATTCCCAATTTTTGTTTATTTTCATTTATTCCCTACTAAGAATAGAAGGAAACAACTTCATTCTCATAAAGAGCAACCTGCAAAAAAGCAGCTAACATCATACTTAATGGTGAAAGACTGAACATTTTTCTCCTCATATCAGAAATAAGGCACTCTGACTACTATCCAACATTATACTAGATTATTGCCAGTGCAAGTCCAAAGGCATTCTTAAAATACAATTCTATTACAAAGGAAAATATCTTTCAAAAATAAGATTTTCAGACATACAAAAGTTAAAAAATTTTCCCATCAGTAGAATTGCACTATAATAAATGCTAAAGGAATTTCTTCAGACAGAAGGGAAATGATGCTGTACAGAAAACAAGATCAAACATAGCTTGTCAGACATGTGAAATTATTTAAGAAAAATATCAAAAACATGGCCAGGCATGGTAGCTTATGCTGTAATCCCAAGACGGAAGGATTGCTTGAGCCCAGGAGTTTGAGACCAGTCTGAGCAACACTGTGAGACCCTGAGTTGTCTCTAAAAAAGAAATAAAAAATTAGCCAGGTGTGATGGTACATGCTTGTAGTCCCACCTAGTAGGGAGGCACGAGGATCGCCTGAGCCCAGGAGGTCAAGGCTGCAGTGTGTCATGACTACGTAGAAGAAAAAAATCACGTCAATAGATGCGAAAAAGCACTTGACAAAATCCAGTATCTAAGTATTTTATAAACATAGACATATATATATGTCTATATATACATGCAGACAAAATCTCTGCAAAGTAGGAACAGAAGTTCCTCAAAATGATAAATAAAAAGCATCTATGAAAAAACTGACAGGTAATATCATGCTTAACGATGAAAGCTTGAGGAACAAGATAAGAGTCCTCTTTTATCACTTCAATTAAACATTGTAGTAGAGGTTCAATAAGACAAGAAAAAGAAATTGTTCAAAAGGGACAAGTAAAACCATCTTCACTTGCAGAAATCAAACAAACAAAAAGTTGTAAAGAGTGAAATAAGAAACAAAGTGATTTTAAAAAGAAAGCTACTCACTCAGCGCATACTGTTTTTCCTGCTGATGTATGTGCAGATACTAGAACAGACTGATTATTGTCAACACACTGAATGGCTTCTCTTTGAAAAGCATCAAGAATGAATGGGTATTCCTATAAAAACAAAATATTAATAACTGCATAAAAACATCTAGCCATATCACAGCATACTTAAAATCAAAACACAAGCAGGCTACCCCCAAAAGCATTCTCAAAGTATTCCTTTATTATTCTATTTAGAAAATATACTATGCACTAGTGAAAATAAGGAAGAGTAAACCACATTTTTGTTCAAACAGCACAAAAGCGAATTCTGCTAACGTTTCTATTATTACATTATATTGGTATATATTATATTAATAATAAAATAATCATTACCATTTATTAAAAACAAGCTCTGTGGCCAGGCACTGTGTAACAAATTTTCCATATATTATTATTAATTTTCACAACAGCCCCCACCATAGATATTATTTCCTTTCTCTCTCTTTTTTTTTTCTGGAGACAAAAATCTCACTCTTGTCCCCCAGGCTGGAGTCCAATAGCAAGATCTTGGCTCACTGCAACCTCCGTCTTCCAGGTTCAAGCAATTCTCCTGCCTCAGTCTCCTGAGTACCTGGGATTACAGGCATGCGCCACTATGCCCGGCTAATTTTTATATTTTTAGTAGAGAAAGGGTTTCATCATGTTGGCCATGCTGGTCTTGAACTCCCGACCTCTGGTGATCTCCCCACCTCGGCCTCCCAAAGTGCTGGGATTACAGGCGTGAGCCACTGCACCCAGACTATTTCCTTTCATAGGTAGGAACTCTGAGGCTGAAAAGTTACATCTCTCAATTAAGTTCACTCTGTAGAGGCAGAATATTACATCTATCAGACTTTAAGAGTTTATGCACACTCTACCATATTGCCTTTTTTATTTACAGAAAATTACTTGGAAAATTGGAAAATTTAACCTTAAAAATTTATTGACCTTTTAGGCAGTGCACAGTGGCTCACACCTGTAATCCCAGCACTTTGGGAGGCCAAAGTGGCGGATCACAAGGTCAGGAGACCAAGATTATCCTGGCCAACATGGTGAAACCCTGTCTCTACTAAACATACAAAAATTAGCTGGGCATGGTGGTGCAAGCCAGTAGTCCCAGGTACTTGGGGCACTGAGGCAAGAGAATCACTTGAACCCGGAGGTGGAGGTTGCAGTGAGCTGAAATCACACCATTGCACTCTAGCATGGTAACAGAGTGAGACTTCATCTCAAAGGAAAAAAAAATTCTTGGCCTTTTAAGGTCTATCAGGTCTTCAAAATCCATCTAATAAAGCACAGAGTTTGAGTTTCATTAGAAGCCTGTTAAAACCCTACAATTATAGACAAAAACTAGTACTTCTGTATATTTTTCTGAAGAATGGTTAATAACTTTTATTACATTCTTTTAAAAGGCTGAGAATCACAATTTTAGTATTTTAAAGTTTCTTCATATTATGGCTGGTTTCCAGCATGGTTGTTTACTGATTCAGTTCTCACTGTATCTGTCTTTAGCTGGCTTGTTCTTAACATATACATACATATGTTCTGGGAAACATAAAAATCTCATTTGAAACAGCTTAAGAATTTTAAGAAAAAGAGAGTCTCACAAAACTGTACAAACTGTATCACCCAAAGTACAGACCTTAGCAGCTTTTCCAACTCGAGGTTTAAGTGGTAAATAATCTTCATCTGCAGGAAGTGCAACCTGATAACAAAGTAAAAAAGAAACAAAAAACCCTCACCAACTGTTTGAGAACTTATGTGTTGAGCATTCCATAATAAATGATGGTTTGGAAAATGAAACTGATGAACTAGAGTAATGAACTTTAACTGTCTCGGACACTATAAATCAAATAATTGTGTTTAAGAACAAGGCAAAATTTAGCTCATTTCAACACTCAAAAATGACATCTACTCACATTTGTCTAACGGTAATAACTGAAAACTGATGTTTATTTCCCAGAAGAAACTGTGTTGTTTATTAAGGTTTAAATGACTACAACAGAGAATAACAACACAGTGAATAGAAAACAACATAAAACAAAAAGAGAAACTTTCTAATGCTCATATGCTGACAGGGAACCGCAGTTAGAAAAAAGGAGACTCTAGAAATAGTTAAGGGAAAAGGAAATTAATAAAGTCTTTGCGGAGACAGGATAAGATAGAACCAAGAACACTGGCAGAACAATCAATCTTACTTTGGAAGGGGAACGTGACAGGTGCAAACAGGCTTGGTGATGGAGGTTATAATCAGAGGACATTACAACTTGATATCCTAAAGCTTGTGAAGAGGAAAAGTCACCCTGCTCAGAAAGTGAGAAGCGACAGAATGGTGGGCTTAAAGGTAACTGTGGAGCACAGAAAGGGCTTTTGACCTCTTGAGGACAGGGTTTGCATTTATGTTTGTTTTTCTGAGACAGAGTCTCTTGCTCTGTTGTCCAGGCTGGAGTGCAGTGGTGCGATCTTGGCTCACTGCAACCTCCACCTCCCTGGTTCAAGCAATTCCCCTGCCTCAGCCTCCCCAAGATTACAGGTGCACACTACCGTACCCGGCTAATTTTTTTTGTATTTTTAGTAGAGCAGTGGTTTCACCATGTTGGCCAGACTGGTCTCCAACTCCTGATCCCCCTGCCTCGGCGTCCCAAAGTGCTGGGATTACAGGCGTGAGCCACCACACCCAGCAGTGTTTGTTTTTCCAACTTTTATATGCCCAGACAACTAAATAGGGTCTAACATATCTTGAATAAATGATTAAATGGACATCATACCTGTCAGACACTATGTGCTATTTCTAAGGAAACCTAAGAGACTTTCAGTTGAAAAATAAGTATTTCAAAAGATAAATTTCTAGAAATCATGTCCTTTGCAGTAACATGGATGCAGCTGGAGGCAATCATCCTAAATGATTTAAGGCAGAAACAGAAAACCAAACACAGCATATTCTCACTATGTTTAGTTGGAGCTAAACATAGGGTACACATGGACATAAAGATGGGAATGACACTGAGGTCTCCAAAAGCAGAAGAGGGGCGGGAAAGGATTGAAAAACTATTTAATACCTATTAGGTAGTATGTTCACTATTCGGGTGACAAGTTCAACTGAAGCCCAAACCTCAGCAACATACCTACATAACAAAACTTCACACGGCTAGGCGCGGTGCCTCACGCCTGTAATCCCAAAACTTTGGGAGAGATGGGTGAAACACTTGAAGTCAGGAGTTTGAGACCAGCCTGGCCAACACAGTGAAATCCCGTCTCTAATAAAAATACAAAAAAAAAAAAAAAAAAAACCCTTAATTCCAGCTACTTGGGAGGCTGAGGCAGAAGGATCACTTGAGCTTGGAATGCAGAGGTTGCAGTGAGCCGAGATCGCACTGCTGCACTCCAGCCTGGATGACACAATAAGACACTGACTCAAAAAAAAAAAAACAAAAAAAAACCTGCATATGTACCTCCTGAACCTAAAGTTTTTTTTAAAAAGTTCTAACTGTCTTGCATGCTCTGCTCATGTACCCCAAAACCTATAATCCAATAAAAAATTAAAAAAAAATAATAATAAAAAAATAAAAAGTTCTAAACCTATATTATAAACTTTTTTGTTAATTTGGATTACTCTGCTTATTCAACAGACTTTTACTGAGATTCTCCAATTATCTATAAAAATAACTTGCTAGGGCCGGGCGCGGTGGCTCAAGCCTGTAATCCCAGCACTTTGGGAGGCGGAGGCGGGTGGATCACGAGGTCAAGAGATCGACACCATCCTGGTCAACACGAGACGAGAAACCCCGTCTCTACTGAAAATACAAAAAATTAGCTGGGCGTGGTGGCGTGTGCCTGTAATCCCCAGCTACTCGGGAGGCTGAGGCAGGAGAATTGCCTGAACCCCGGAGGCGGAGGTTGCGGTGAGCCGAGATCGCGCCATTGCACCCCAGCCTGGGTAACAAGAGCGAAACTCCATCTCAAAAAAAAAAAAAAAAAACTTACTATAATGTTTGTATTGTAATAAAAAGTTTAAGAGAAGGAAAGTGTTATAGTTTCATTATGTCCCTAATGTGTATAAATTCTCACTTCTAAATGGATACTGTAAGCTATCACTGACCAACATCTCCTGGCAGAACAAAGAAACCGCAAATTATCAGTCACTGGAGCAAGATATGAAATAGCATGTAACCTGCAAAAGTAGCACTGTTACTTGACTCTAGGAGTCTGAATATTCTAAAAATCTACCTACTCTGTGCTAGGTACTTTACCTAATTTACTTTTATAATCCTCACAACCATACCACAAGGTAGATCCCTTCGTTGCCCATTTAAAAACTTAAAAATAAACAAAGAGGTTAGGAAATTTACCTAAGATTATAGTTAGGAAAAATGTTGGGGCAGGATCTGAACCCAAGTTTAAATACAAGGCCCCAACTCTTCCATTAGGTATCCCATAGAAACTATTTACTGTTTCCAAGGCCCTCAAGGCTAAACTGTTTGCTGTATCACACTATATAGTTCAAAGAAAAATCCCATTTATAACACGAACCTTCTGTATGCTGTTTGTGCTTACCTCATGTGTACAACCTTCAACAGTTTCAACTGATTGTACCTTGACTCTAGGCATCAGGTCTGCCAAACTTAAAAAAAAAAAATTGCTTGAAGTTACACAAAAATAAATTACTTTTCTATAATTTGGTAATAAGCCTCCCAACTGCACTGTTAAAGAAAACAACACTGTCCAATCATCAGTATTCCAAGTAGGAAAAACTTTGGCTATTAAGAATACATAGAAATTTTTCACATTATGTAAATATATACTGAAAATTAAAAATGGCCAGTTAACATCTTTTATTATATATACAGAACAGACTGCCAAGTGATTATTCAAATAATTATATCAGCTTAGTTCCAGTAACTATTTTGAATAAGAAGTACCTCTACCAAGCACTGTCACCACTTCAAAACATAAGCTGGCTAGAAACCATTACACAATAGAAAGTATAAAATAAACTAGCCCAATTGATTTGTTGCTATTATTTATTGAAGTGTTCCTGGTCAGGCACAGTGGCTCACTCCTGTAATCCCAAGACTTTGGGAGGCTGAGGCGGGTGGATCACTTGAGCCCAGGAGTTAAAGACAAGCTTGGGCAATATGGCAAAACTTCAACTCTACAAAAAACTCAAAAGTTACTGGGTGTGGTGGCACACACCTGTAGTCCCAGCTACCAAAACGTTGAGGTAGGAGAATCATCTGACCCTGGGGAGACTGAGGCTACAATGAGCCATGATCACACCACTGCACTCCAGCCTGGGTGGGTGACAGAATGAGACACTGTCTCAAAAAAAAAAAAAGTTCCTTATTCTCAACAAAATCCTACATTATGCTTATCTAGGTTCTCTGCTTAGATAAACTCTGAAAAGACAAAATTGTGGATAAGTTGAAGAAAAATAGATGTATTTCTGGTGCTACATTCATTATTCTCTTAAGTTATTGTACTTCTGATATTTAAGTCAATACTACTACTTTGGACAAACTCAAAATTTACAAACAACAAGTAACAATGACTTTAAACTATAAATATTATTTTGTAACTTACTACAGTAGCTTGGGAAAACAGTGCATCTTAAATATTTCAGGGACATATCTATCACCATTTATAGGAAATAATTTTACTAACTATAACAATAGTGCCAAGTTCAAATATGGCACATAAGAAGGGAGAAGCAAAATTGTAAAGATCATTACCACAGTAGAAAACAGGTCAACCAAGGCTACTAGTTGGTATCAACTTTTAGAAAGCTCCAGCTTCCAAAATCAGAAACCAGAGATCCCAGCCACAGACTCCCATAGCAGAAGTCTGGAGATGTGTAGCTATTCTACATGCAGCAATGAAAATCTAATTCCCTCTAATGTTTCTTCTCACTTCCATTGGGTCAGTTTTATTTTTTCCTTTTATTCCACTCTTTCAGTTAACCTCTTCCTGAGGCATTAACAAAGAATATGTATTTCTTTTTAAAATAATCAGGTTTTAAGATTTTTTTTCTCAAAATTGGATTCTAAAGTATTAAAAGATGAGTATTTTCTATATTGCTTTCCAATTCCCCAAACTTAGGTAAGTGTTCTATATTTACATGCCTGTATAAAAATACAAATAATATCTTCATTTCTCTAACACGGGCGTATATCTAAATATCAACATGGAAACAATTTTTTAAATCTCATCTAACCACCTAAATTATGAGTTACTAACATTTAGGACTATGGAAATATTACCTTAAGTCTTCAGTTATTGATTCTTCTATCCTGGGCTTCTTTCCAAAAATGGGCTCATCTGTACCTTCGAAATCTGCATCTCTCTTATTGTTTCCATTATTAGTTGATTCCGATGGTAATTTACCATCAAAACGTTTCCTGAAAAGTAAATATTTTAGAATGAATTCTGCAGTATCCACTTTTACTTTAAGGGCAACATCATAAAATACTTCTCCATACCATTAACAGAAAGTCAGGTTTTAAAAATATGAATGTTACAAATAACAATTGGCTAAAGCCCAGAATATCTTAACTTTATAACCAGTAAAACTGAATACTACTGCATTTGTATTTCATTTTTCTTTGAAGGTTTAACATTATTTTAAAACTTGCATTAATATAACCATTAAATACATTTTCTTTAAAACTATAGGTTAAAACACCATTAGACATTAACATGAGTACCTATAACAAGTATTTAATGCTTTCTCTAAAGGCATAACACTATTTGGAAGAAAATTTTTTTGTCTGGTTAGATTTGCTGGTGAAAAGTAGTAATAATAAATGATGTTTGGAGCCAAGCACACTGGGTCTAAGCACTTTGGGAAGCCAAGGCAGGTGGATCACTTAATGTTCAGGAGGTCGAAACCAGCCTGGACAATGCGGTGTAACCCCATTTCCACTAAAAATACAAAAAATGAGCTGGGTATGATGGTGCATGGCTGTAGTTCCAGCTACTCTAGAGGCTTGGACAGAAGAATTGCTTGAACTCAGAAAGCAGAGGCTGCAGTGAGCCAAGATCACGCCACTGAACTCCAGAGTGAGTCCTGGGAGACAGAGTGAGACCCTGTCTCAAAAAAAAAAAAAAAAAGATGTTTGGTAGACTGAATATCCATAGGGGAATTCAATCTGACCTTTACCTCATCATACAGAAAAATCAATTCCATGTGAATTTTAGATCTAACTGTGAAAAGGCAAAAACAACAAAGAATCTAGAAGATAAAATGAGAAAATTATCTTCAGGACTTCTTAACCAGGACACAAAATTAGGGGTGAGGACCATAAATCAATTTTTAAAAGAACACACACAAAAAAAAATGAGCAAAGGACTTAGGCACTTTAAAAAAGAGGATATCTAAATGGGCAACAAGCATCTAAATGGGAAACAAGCACATGAAAAGGAGCTCAACATCATTACTTATAATGAAAATGTAAATTAGATAATACTAGGTCAGTGGCTCAAACTTTTTGGTTTCAGAATCCTTTCTCATTCTTAAAAGTTATGAGAAACTATACTGAATTTTGTTTATGTGGTTATATCTACTGATATTTACAGGATTAGATATTAACTAAAAATTTTTAAAATACTTAATTCACTTTAAAATGGCAACAGCAAAACCACTATATATTAACATGAGTAACATTTTTGGTTAAAAAAATAAGTATTTTCTAAAAAACTTTTAATGAGAATGGCATAGGTTTTATATTTTGGCAAATCTCTCATGTCAGGCTTAACAGAAACAGCAGGACTCTCACCTGTTTCTGACACATTTTTGGTTGAAGCATATGAAGAAAAATCTAGCCTTAAACAGAAATATAATTGAAAAAGGACAGGGTATGTTAAAAAGACTTTTTGGAAAACTGTGACTCTGCCCTTCTGATCTCCTAACAAAACAATCACACTTTGAGAACTGCTACTCCATTTACAGTCATGAATTGCACAATGTTGAGCCAAAGCCAAACATAAAAATATACTTTGAATGATTCCACTTACATAGCAGCCCCAAACCAAAAAAACTAACACATGTTATCAGGACATTTTTTTAAGGGACACAGTGGAGTTTCTGTAATATTCTATTTTTTTGTACAGAATGGTGGCTGCATGGATGTGTGCACACACTCTAAAAATCCATCCCACAATCTGCACTTTTATGTTTTATTTAAAGAATTTTTAATAAAGGATAACAAAATAATACTGATCCATATCCTTGAGCAATATTTTCATAATGAAGTCCATTCTTTGACACTTAGCAAAACCTAAAATCTGAAAACTCTGTCACTCCCAATTTTGCGATAAAGCTATTAATTCTAGACCCATATTTGTTGCTGATTACTTATGTGAACGTCTTCTGGACAGGCCATCAACATCCTTGGGCCTCAGTAAAATAAAATATTTGACAATAACTAAGACCCTTTGTAGGTGTAACATTCTAGTATTCTGTCTCTGAATAAGTAAGCAGCAACTAAGCCACGGTATTTAAAACATTCTATTAGGAGCTGGTCAAAATCAATAAAACAAAGAAACATCAAAGTTCTCAAAACTTTGAGAAACTGAAATTCATGGTAGAACACTTCTGGTCAGAAGTGCTATATTATTCTTTAATAATTGCATGTCAAACTTTTGGGACTCCAGTTACTTCTTTAATAGCTTATTATGTGTGTCACATGTGGAACCTGCACACACTTGATGGAAACATCTGAGTTATCCAGAAAGGCTGGAAATGCAGTTTTGTAGATAACCGGCTTACTTTTTAAGGATAAGATTCCTTGAAATCATCTAAGAATGTTACACTTCTTAGTTCATAAAAGCAGCATGCTCTACATAAAGTACAAGAAAGAGCACTAAATTGGCCATTAGACCCAAACAACAAAGTTGGCCAACAACTAATGATAACTAATTGGCCAATAAACCCAAACTGGGATAACTAGCCTGTAATTACAGAGGATAAAAATCAATCTCTAACCTATAGAGGAATTTGGCTACACCTAGCAACACTTTCTAAAATGTCAAGGTCATGAAATTCAAAGACTAGTACACACTACATGAGACAAAAAAGACATGACAACCAAATCATTTAATCCTATATGGAATTATTTTCTTATAAAGGACATTAAAGCACTGGCAAAATCTGGGTAAGTCTGTAGATAACAGTACTGTATCAATACATAATTTCCTAGTTTTGAGAATTATAAACTGTGCTGTGGTTACATAAAAGAATGCTCTCATTTTCAGAAAATACACACTAAGCAACTTAAGAATTTAGATGTAAATGGGCAACATATCTGCAAATTAAACAGTTCAGAAAAAAGTATATATACACAAATATACACATATACATATATATGTATGGAAAGAAAGAGGAGGAAGGGAGGATAAAGTAAATGTGGTAAAATGTTAAAATTTAGAATATTTGCATGAAGGTGTGCAAGAATTTTGGTATCATTCTTTTTTTCTCTAAGTCTGAAATTATGTCAAATAAAAAGGTTTAAGTTATCACACTACCTGAAATGACATTTAGTTCTACCTGTAACAGAAGTTAAGCACTGACTGTTGTGCACAACCACTGTCTCTTACTCAGAGAAGAACATGCGCCAAGCAGAAGTATTTGGGTTTTTTTTTTCTTAACTTTTATTTTAGGTTTGGGTGTACATGTGAAGGTTTGCTATGCAGGTAAACACATGTCATGGGGGTCTGCTGTACATACTATTTCATCACCTAGGTATTACCCCCAGTGCCCAAGAGTTTTCTTTTCTGCTCCTCTCCCTCCTTCCACCCTCCCTCCAAGTAGACCCCAGTGTCTGTTGTTTCCTTCTTTGTGTTCATAAGTTCTTATCTTTTAGCTCCCACTTAGAAGCAAGAACATGTAGTATTTGGTTTTCTGTTCCTGTGTTAGTTTGCTAAAGATAATAGCCTCCAGCTCCATCCACATTCTTGCAAAAGACATGATCTTGTTCTTTTTCATGGCTGCATAATATTTCATGATGTGTATGTACATTTCCTTTATGCAATCTGTCATTGATGGGCATTTGGGTTGATTCCATGTCTTTGCTATAGTGAACAGTGCTGCAATGAACATCTGCATGCATGTGTCTTTATGGTAGAATGCTTTATATTCCTCTGGGTATATACCCATAATGAGATTGCTGGGTCTAATGGTATATCTGTTTTTAGCTCTTTGATGAATCGCCATACTGCTTTCCACAATGGCTGAACTGGTTTACACTCCCACCAACAGTTTATAAGTGATCCCCTTTCCCTGCAACCTCGACAGCATCTGTTATTTCTCTACTTTTTAACAACAGCCATTCTGACTGGTGTTAAGAAGGTATCTCATTGTGGTTTTGATGTGTAATTCTCTAAAGATCCGTGATATTGAGCGTTTTTTCATATGCTTCTTGGCCCCATGTATGTCTTTTGAGAAATTTCTGTTCATATCCTTTGTTCACATTTTAATAGGGTTATTTTTCTCTCATAAATTTAAGTTCCTTAAATTTTGCATAGTTTGAAAAAATTTTCTCCCATTCTGCAGGTTGCCTGTTTACTCTGTTGATAGTTTCTTTTGCTATACAGAAGCTCAAGTTTAACTAGATCCCACTTGTCAATTTTTGCTTTTGTTGCAATGGCCTTTGGTGTCTTTGTCATAAAATCTTTGCCCATTTCTAAGTCCAGGATGATACTGCCTAGGTTGTCTTCCAGGGATTTTATAGTTTTGGGTTTTACATTTGTCTTTAATTCATCTTGAGTTGATTTTTATATATGGCATAAGAAAGGGGTCCACCTTCAATTTTCTGCATATGGCTAGCCAGTTATCCCAGCACCATTTGTTGAATAGGAAGTCTTTTCTCCATTGCTTGGTTTTGTTAGCTTTGCCAAAGATCAGATGGCTGTACATGTGCAGCCTTATTTCTGGCTCTCTGTTCTGTTCCATTGGTCAATGTGCCTGTTTCTGTACCAGTATCATGCTGTTTGGTTACTGCAGCCTTGTAGAATAGTTTGAAGTTGGGTAACGTGATGCCTCCAGCTTTGTTCTTTTTGCTTAGGATTGCCTTGGCTACTTTTGGTTCCATGTAAATTTTAAAATAGCGTTTTCTAGTTCTGCAAAAAATGTCACTAGTGTTTGATAGGAATAGGATTCAATCTGCAAACTGCTGTGGACACGATAGCCATTTTAATGATACTGATTCTTCCTATTCATAAGCATGGAGTGTTTTTCCATTTGTTTGTGTCTTCTCTGATTTCTTTGAACAGTATTTTGTAATTCTCCTTGAACAGATCTGTCACCTCCCTGGTTAGCTGTATTTCTAGAGGGGGGTGTGTGTGGCAACTATGAGTAAGATTGCCTTTCTGATCTGGCTCTTGGTTTGACTGTTGCTGGTGTTTAAGAATGCTCTAGTCATTCATATTTGTACACTAATTTTTGTATCCTGCAGCTTTGCTGAAGTTGTTTGTTAGCTAACAACTGTCTGGGCTGAGACTATGGGGTTTCCTAGATATAGAATCATGTTGTCTGCAAACACAGACAGTTTGACTTCCTCTCTTCCTATCTGGATGCCCTTTATTTTATTTTATTTTTTGCCTGACTGCTCTGGCTAGGACTTCTAATACTATGTTGAATAGAAGTGGTAAGGCGGGCAGCCTTGTCTTGTGCCAATTTTCAAGAGGAGTGCTTCCAGCTTTCACCTGTTCAGTATGTTGGTTGTGGGTTTGTCACAAATGGTTCTTATTATTTTGAGGTATGTTCCTTCAATACCTAGGTTTTTAAGAGTTTTTAACATGGATGAGTTTTGAACTTTATTGAAGGCCTTTTCTGTAACTATTGAGATAGTCATGTGGTTTTCATCTTTAGTTCTGTTTAAGATGAATCGTGTTTACCGATTTGTGTATGTTGAACCAATCTTGTATCCTGAGGATGAACCAATCTTGTATCCTGAGGATTAGCTTCTTGATGTGCTGTTGAATTTGGTTTGCAAGTATTTTGCTGAGGATTCCTGCGTTGATGTTCATCAAGGATAATGGCCTAAAGTGGTGGTGGTGGTGGTGGTGGTGGTGGTGGTGGTGTATTTTGCTGAGGATTCCTGCGTTGATGTTCATCAAGGATAATGGCCTAAAGTGGTGGTGGTGGTGGTGGTGGTGGTGGTGTTGTATTTTGCTGAGGATTCCTGCGTTGATGTTCATCAAGGATGATGGCCTAAAGTGGTGGTGGTGGTGGCGGTGGTGGTGGTGCTGGTGGCGTGTCTCTGCCCATTTTTGGTATCAAGATGATGCTAGCCTCATAGAATAAGTTGGAGAGGAGTCTTCCCTCCTCAATTTTTATAAATAGTATCTATAGGAATGCTACCAGCATTTCTTTGTACATCTGGTAGAATTCTGCTGTGAATCCATCAGGTCCTGGGCCTTTTTTGGTTGGTAGGCCATTTATTTTTTATTCAATTTTGGAGCTTGCTATTGGTCTGTTCAGGGAATCAACTTCTTCCTGGCTCAGCCTTGGGAAGATGTATGTGTCTAAGAAGTTATCCACCTGTTATGGGTTTTCTACTTTGTATGTGTATAGGTGTTCATAACAGTTTGTGATGGTTGTTTTTATTTCTGTTGGTTCAGTAGCAATATTTCCTTTGTCATTTCTATGTTTATTTGATTTCTGCCAGAGTATAAAACAGAATAGTGTACTTGTTCCACAGTTTTCTTTTCTTCCTTTTTTTTTTTTTTTGAGTTGGATCCTTGCTGTATCACCCACGGTAGCCCCAGACTCCCTAGTAGCTGAGACTACAGGCATGAGCCACTGCCCCCAACTCCACAGTCTTGTACTTCTCTGTACAATTATACACAAGTACAAATACAGACTATTTTTAAAATGTGAGAGAACAACCACCTTCCTAGTTGATGGAGATTTATATGAAGTACATAAATATTCAGAAATAGTTCTATTCTGTGAGCTGCAAAGAAGTTAACCTGATGGTAATCCCCAATGGGTTAACTATTGCTCTATGCTGCAATGGAACGTGGGTTGTTGTTGTTGTCTCTGTCTCAAAAATAGTAAATTTTTGTCAAAATGATTTTAGAGTATCTGGGCAATCAGTTTAATACAATGAAAAGCACTTGTCTAAAATGGATCAGATACACATGTAAAAAATAAAACCATATAAGGATTTGAAGGAAATATGACAAAAAAATCCAAGAGCAACAAGAACGGTAAATGTGACTACATTAACATTTTTCTGAATGACAAACCATTGGGGAAAATATTTGCCAACTTACATTACAGGAATAATATCTCTAGTCTATAAAGAGGTCCTAAAAATTAAGAAGAAAAGGACCAACTATTCATTTTTTTAAAGATGAAAAGGGTATGAACAATTCACAGATAAAATCAAATAGCCTCTGAACAAGAGGCTTTGCTTCATTCATACAAAAAGAAACATAAATTAACACGAATTGAAATACAATTTCTCATCTATCTCATTGACAAAAATCCAAGTTCAATACATTTTGTGAAAAAACCCATAAAATATTCTCACACATTACTGTTTCTATCAACTTTTTATTGCTATTAAAAACAAAATACCACAAACCAAGTGGCTTAAAATGGGCCCCCAACCCCTGTGCAGTCCATGGCCTGTTAGGAACCAGGCTGCATAGCAGGAGGTGAGCAGTGAGCAAGCGAGCATTACTGCCTGAGCTCTGTGTCCAGTCAGATCAGCAGCAGCACTAGATTCTCGTGGGAGCTCAACCCCTATTTTGAACTGTGCATTGGAAGAATCTAGGTTGCACACTCCTTATGAGAATCTAATGCCTGATGATCCAAGGTGGAAGAATTTCATCTGGAAACCATCCCCCTAACCCTGGTTTGTGGAAAAATTGTCTTCCATGAAACTGGTCCCTGATGCCAAAAAGGTTGGGGACAGTTGCCTTAAAACAGGACAAATTTACTATTTTAGTCAGTAAGAAAGAAGTGAAATATAGGTCTTATAAGACCAAAATTAAGGTGATGTGTTGGCAGGGCTGTGTTCCTACGTGAAGGCTCTGGGAGAAAATCCATTTCCTTGCCATTTCCACTTTTAGAGATCACCTACATTTTCTGGCTTATGACCTCCTTCCTTATCCTTTAATGTCAGCCAGAATCCTTCCAATGTTGCTTTCTTTCTGGTTCTCCCTCTTCAGCTACCTTCTTCTGCTTTTAAGAATCCTTATTACATTGGGCCCACCTGGATAATCCAGAATTCTCTCTCCACCTCAAGGTAAACTGATTAGCAGCATTAATTCCATCTGCAACTTTCTCCTTTGCCAAGTAACCTAATAATTTCAATTGTTATAGGGATAGGAACATGGACATCCCTAGGGGGCTGTCATTGCTACCACACTGTTGAAAACACAAAATGGTACAATCTCCTGTGGAGAGGAATTTGGCTACATCTAGCAAAAATGCCTACTTAGTTACTCTCTTTGACCTAGTAATTCCACTTCTAGGAATCTATTCCAAAGACAAAATGGCAAATAACAACAAGAAACAGACTTGCACAAAAACAGACACTGTTCTATCATCTGTAACCGCAATATACTGAAAATAATACCATGTCCATTCAGAGAACACTGATTGAAGGATTGCAACTAGGCAGTTGTTAAAAAAAAAGATCTCTAATATTGACGTAAGATGATCTCTTAGTCAAAATATTAAGTAAAAAAGGATGAACCATTTTTAACGCTACCTTTTGCACAAAAAGTGAAAAATGGAGAAAACTGATAGACACACACGTACATACAATTTGATGTTTTCAAAAAGAAATGAGACAAAGTGACTGGGTGCGGTGGCTCACACCTGTAATCCCAGCACTTTGGGAGGCTGAGGTGGGTGGATCATCATAAGGTCCAGAAATTAAGACCAGCCTGGTCAACAGGGTGAACACTCCATCTCTACTAAAATACGAAAAATTAGCTGGGGATGGGGGCGCACATCTGTAGTCCCAGCTACCGGGGAGGCTGAGGCAGGGGAATCACCTAAACCCAGGAGGTAGAGGTTGCAGTGAGCTAAGATCGCACCATTGCATGCACTCCAGCCTGGCAACAGAGCAAGACTCCAGCTAGGGGAAAAACAAAAAGAAAAAGAAAAAGAAAAAGAAAAAGAAAAAGAAAAAGAAAAAATGAGACAAAGTAAAAACTAAAGGTGAGGGAGGAAATAAAGAAGGGGCAAGGATGGAAGCAAGAATGTACTAAAAAAACTTTTGATTTTGGAACTATAAAATCTTTTACATAACTTCTTAAAAATTAAACTTAGCAATTCTTAAAAACTGTAAGTACACTGAAACAAATTAACACAATAAATATCAAATTAGTGGCATAAACATTTAGAGAAAAGAACTATTACTGAGTATTTTCACTGTTACCATGATATATTCTGAGGGCAAAAGGAAAAAAAGAACCACAAACTGCATTTAATATCTTATTAATAGCAAAACTATTACTTTTAAACTATTATATGTATATATAAGAAAAAGCTTAATTATGTAATTGTCAGGAGGAATGAGGATTTTTCTTTTTTTGAGACATGTCTCTTTGTGTTACACAGGCTAGAGTACAGTGTTATGATCACAGCTCCCTGCAGTCTCAACCCCCTAGGGCTAAAGTGATCCTCCCACCTCAGCCTCCTGAGTAGGAGGGACTTCAGACACACACCACAAGACCCAGCTAATTTTTTTTTTTTTTTTGGTAGAGATAGGGTTTCACCATGTTGCCCAAGCTGGTCCCAAACTCCTGGGCTCAAGCGATCTACTTGCCTCAGTCTCTGAAAGTGCTGGGATTACAGGCATGAACCATGTTTCTGGCCTAGAAATGAAAATTTTCAACAAAAACCAGAAACAATACATATATAAAAATCCGAAAAGCTAAATAAAAACCCTGTGATATTAATTGTACTGGAAATCTCAGTATAAACTCTATTTTTTATAAAAACAAAGACTTCCTAGTTCTTTGTATTGTAAAAACCTAAAAGCGGTGAAATCTAGTAGCACCGTGTACCCTAAATACAAAATAACATTTTTCACTCTAAGAAACTGGAGACTCCTTAGAGATATGGCTGATTCCAACTCTGGCACTGAAAGTATAGCGAGTCCAGAAAATCCAGAAAGTACCTAAGCTATCAAAGACTGATGATGTCTTATTGAAAAGACACAAGAGCCAACCTAAAGAGCGCTCACTGATCTAAGATTGGAAATCCAAGTTTCAAAAAGACATAATGGAAACAACTCAAATGTCCAGTAACGGAGGTATAAACAAATATGGTATATCCATAAAATGGAATACTATTCAGCAATAAAAACAAACTACTGGTATACATCACGACTGAGTCTCAGAAACACTATGTTGAGTAAAAGAAGCCATATAAAAGGAATACATATTGTATTTAAACAAAATTCTAGAAAATATAAGTTCTACAGTGACAGAAAGATAAGTGATTATCTGGGGGCCAGGGTGGAGATAGGGATGTACTAAAAAGGGTCACAAAAAAACTCCTAAGGGTGATGGAAATATTTATCTTGATTGTGGTGGTTTATTGCACTTCAAATATACTCCAATAAGAGAGAGGTAGATAGGAAGGAAGGAAGGAAGGAAGGAAGGAAGGAAGGAAGGAAGGAAGGAAGGAAAGAAGGAAGGATAATAAGCGCAAAGGAGTAAAACATCAAATATATATAAATCCACTAATTCACCAAGAAACTAAACATAATCATACACCCATGTTAGTCACCAATGAAACTTTCTTAGGGCACAATTCATTTCTTTAAAAACTGATAAAGGATCAAGCATTTATCCTGCCTTTTCTTTATGAAGTGTATTTCAAGGTAAAGAAACAGCTGATGAGACAATGCCTTTTTTAATAGGTGGATTCCAGGTAATAAATGCAGAAAGAAATGGTAAAAACAGAAAAACAGATAATTGCCTAGAACCATTATTGGTGCTAAAGCCATCATGTGAAAGGTTGCTGAGGAATCAAGGTGACAATATTTTCACCAACTTGTCAATCTGAGAACAGTAGACATTCTGACATTATGATGTAATGAAATAGGAAATACACTATGAAGTACTTTTATCTGAAACAACTGAACCTGAATCTAATCAAGCCACTAGATCAGAGCAGTCCAGTATATATACATACATAGATAAGCTCCAAGCTGCATATGTAATTTAAAATTTTCTAATAACCACATTTAAAAGGTAAAAAGAAACTGTAAATAAACTTTAATACCTTTCATTGAACCCAATATATGCCAAATATTATTTCAATTATAATCAAAATTTAAATCAAGGAGATATTTTACAATTTTCATATTAACTTTTCCAATTCTGGTATGCATTTTACACTCACCAAAAATCTCAATTCTGACAAGTCATATTTTAAGTGCTCAACAGCTATGTAAGGATAGTGGCTACTATGTCACAAAATGCAGCTCTAGGAATGAGGACAGTTTACAGAAAATACTTGAGGATACAAAAGCAAGTTAAATGACAGCTGAAGAAAGCAAATCCAGGATGTGGGAAACACCACAGGACAGATGACCTGGTTTATTCCCTCACTCATCCCTCCAAAACAGAAATCAAGGGCAGAAGGAAAAAAGAGGGAGGCTGTTGCAGCATAAATACTTAAGGGATATAACAACCAAAACAGTGTAGGGGTTTGTCTGACTCCTGATTCAAACACAAATGATCAAAAAACACCCTTGAGACAATTGGGGACATCTCACTGCAGATTCAGGATTCGATGATATTACTGTCAGTTTTGTCAGATAACATGAATACTGAAATATTTAGGAAGAAAAAAAGATGACTTGAATTTTATTTTTTTAAAAATGTAGGAATAGATTGATCATGACATGATATTGGTCAACTGAGTTATAGGTATATGAAGCTCTTCATACTGTTTTATATATAACATGCATAGTTTAATTAATAACTGTCATAAGGTGTTTTTTTTTAAGTGCTCACTGGCTGGGCACAGTGGCTCACCCCTATAATCCCAACATTTTGAGAGGCCATGGTAGGAGGATTGCTTGAGGCCAGGAGTTTGAAACCAGCTTGGGTAACATAGTGAGACACCTCATTGCTACAAAAAATTTTAAAAATTAGCCAGACATGGTAGTGTGCACCTGTACTCCTAGCTATTCAGGAGGCTGAGGTGGGAGGAATGCTTGAGGCCAGGAGTTTGATACTACTGTAAACAATTTTTTTAAAAAGCATCCACTTGGTCTAGAATACTAAATAAAGGGCAAGTCCCTCTACGATTTGCCCTGCTATGTTACACAGATCAGCTAAGAATCACACTATGCATAATGTTAATATGGCCATTGCAATTAGGCAAATAAGATTTTTTTTTTTTTTTTAAACAGAGTCTCACTCTGTCATCCAGTCTGGAGTGCAGTAGCATGATCTCGGCTCACTACAACGTCTACCTCCGGGGTTCAAGCGATCCTCCTGCCTCAGCCTACTGAGTAGCTGGGATTACAGGTGCCTGCCACCAGGCCCGACTAACTTTTCTATTTTTAGTAGAGACAGTTTCGCCCCGGTTTCGCCCCATTGGCCAAGCTGATCTCAAACACCTGACCTCAGGTGATCCGCCCACCTTGGCCTCCCAAAGTGCTGGGATTAGAGGAATGAGTCTCCGCTTCCTGCCAGGATTTTTGCTTAAAAATAACTAGAAAAATACTTTGCAAGAAGAAGTGTTGGTAGTAAACAAAGCCCTATACGCTACTACTATTCTATGTTTTATTTCTCTTTTCTAATATTCATTTCCTACTTAAAATGTAAATTCGATTTTTATTTCCTCTTTTCACGAGGTTGTCAAACAGCTTACCCCAACTACGCTGCAAATCAAACTCATTTTACCCTAGCAATTTTGAGGTAAAGTATATACTAACATGGTAAATTATATATGTATTATCTTCAGAACATCATAGTTGCCCATTCAAACACTCTAGCAACTACTATTATTTCCTGTCTTGAAAAAAATAAAAATAATTGGTCCTCCTTTTTCATTTTCTCTGAAAAGGTTCCCCAAACTCTCCCAATCCAACTCAATGAGAGTAGACTATTTTTCCACTTTTTCCACTTACTTATGTGACATTTCACACTCCAGATTTTTCTGTTATCTCCGTAATCTCTCATTTAGGCTTATGCACCCTCTCCACAAGTTCTGTGTTAAGTGTCACTTACTTTCCCACAGGGATCTCCACCTCAAGGAGACCAATTCAAATACATAGCTCCAGTCCTGGTCTCTCTCCAAAACCCTATTAAAACCACCCAGTGGACATATTCCTATGAATATACTACTACCACTTCACATTGTCTCAAGCCAAATTGATTTTATCAAAACCTCTAAATGCCCTATTTTTTTCACCCTAACATGCAAATTAAACATCTTTTGACTTCCTTTCCCTTGTTCTCCTTAATCAATGAAGTCCTGTCCATTTTTTCCTTAACATGTTCCTTTTCATTCCTCTGCCACAACCTGAGTTGAGGTTCTTTTCATCTTTACAACCAGATAACATAATTTCCTAATTTACTTCTTCTTATGAGTGTCTATCCTCTTTCCCTACAGTATTATAATACTCTGCCATCCACTGCCAAATGAATTTTCCTAAACTATCATTCCACTTATCCAACCTTGTTCAACAGGGTTTTAAAAATGAAATCTAAACTCCTCTGCTTGATATTCAAGGCCCTTCGTAATCTCAAACCAATGTATTCCCAGTTTTATCTCTTGTAGCCCCTAAGCGAACAGTTCCTCTTGCCCAATTTGTGCTCCTAAAACAAAAAAACTTAGCACTATTAACATACAATTTCCTCATCTCAGAATATCATCTTGTATGTAAGCCTTCCTGAAAGTCACAAATAGGTATCTCCCTTTCTTGAACTTTTATAGCACTTAACTGTAGATACCATTTAAGTCTATCACTTCCACACCTATACTGTACCTCTTTAATATGTACCTGTTCTATCTCTTCCCCTACACCGAAAACTCCTTGAGAACAACATCATGTCTAAACAGTCCTGTATACTTTCTGGTTGCTGTATGCATCAGTCTAAACATATGGGTAGGATCCATAATTTTTTTTCTAATAAACTCACGATAGCTAGCATTTATTACTGATAGCTAGTTAAGCACCGTTAGGCACTTTACACGAACATCTCATTTAATCCTCACAACACAACCAGTAGTAGGCACTATTATCTCCATTTTACGGAAGAGAAAACTACATCTTGGAGATTAAATGTCCCTTCTCATGTTACTATCTGCCCTTTCCTCTCCAAATCAATTCAAATCATTTGTTTCTAAACTTTTCCACCCTTTACTCAACTAATCATTCGTTTTGTTTATTAGCAACTATGTGCCAGGTGTTGTGCTGGTGCTTTGGGTACAGAATCCAGAAGATAGCCGCGAAGAAGGGGATGGAATCAGTAACAATGACGTAAGGGAAGTGAAGCAGACCCTCACGCTGCCTGCAGACACCAGGAAACGCCAAGACCCGCGCTTCATGAAACCAACACTATTTCGACCTCTCCAACTTTTTTCTGGAAGCCCTTCACTTCCCAACGCCACTCAATGTACACTTCACTTTCTCGTGCTCTTCCTGAGAGCAGTGTTTTCTTCCTTAAGCACCGAGGAGGAAAAAAATAAAAGCAACAACTAGAACATCTTCCTTACCCTGCCTTGTCTGCAGACCCTGGAGGCCCCTTCCACTTCCCTTTCTCCTTTTCCTTGTCTTTTTTGGTTCCCTCCGTAGTGGTCGAATCGCCCTCGAACACGCTGAACAGCTCATCTCCGAATGCGTCCGCCATCTTTCAGAGCCGTGAGCGTGAATCTCCCTCCTACCCACGATGCCCTGCGACCACACAGACGGTGACGTCCCGTGAAGGCTCAACAGTGGCCCGCAGGAGACAAAAGTAGTCAAGTCGGACTGCCGACGAAATATTCCACAGACGTTTTTTGTTTTCTGCTTTCCTTTCCTTTCCGACTTAAAGTGGGTAAGCTGCTTAGTGGCTAAAGACCGAGAGCGGCGAGCTGCAGGCCGCTGGCGACTCAAGGAGGCGGAGCCTGCTGAATTAGACCAATTGCGAGGCAGCGGTCGACCCGGCCCAAGAAGCCCGGATCGAAGCGCAGGGTGGCTGTCCCGGAGCCGGGGAATGTAAAGAACCCTCGTTGACTGTGCAGTGATAGCGCCGGGCCCTGGGCCGCGAAGGATCTTCTGCCACAGCAGCAACATGGGCGGCAAGAACAAGAAACATAAGGCTCCGGCAGCCGCGGCGGTCAGGGCCGCAGTGTCTGCTTCCAGAGCTAAATCTGCAGAGGCTGGAACTGCCGGGGAGGCCCAAAGTAAGAAGCCCGTGTCCAGGCCGGCGCCCGCCGTCGCTGCGAGCGCCAGGGAGCCCCGAGTCAAGCAAGGTACGAGGGATCCCCCAGCCTCTGGCTGTCTGACCTGAGACCTTGCTGCTTGTCCTGAAGAAGGGGCCTTAGAACCCGGGAGGAGCTTCGGGCCCAAAATTTCTATCTCCAACACTAGAGCTGCTAGCTCCCCATGGGTTGGTTTTGGTTTAGATTGGTCTAAGCTCTTTGGGCCTCCAAAATTCTGACAGTAGCCCTGGTGCAGCCTGGCATTTCCCTTTTAACTCACCTTTTCCCTTCTTCCATAAACAATTGCATTAGCTCTTATTTCAGCAGGGACCCATCCTGAGAACCCTCTCAGCCTGCTAGGGCGATGCAATAGTACTGACTGGAGTTCCTGACGTCCTGGTGCCAGCCAGCCCCATTTTTTGTCTGTTATTCATGTCATTTTTAGCAACAATCTAGTGTTTCCATGTGTTCTGGAAAAATCAGTACTTAATAAAAATTACAATGGTTACACACTGGTTACATGGTGTAGCATATTGTAAAATTGTTGGCGCTGGTTTCTGCAGCCATGCATTTTTGCTTGCTGTACAAATTGGTTTGACAAGTGAACTTGTAGATGGCCGATTTCTGCTGCAGACGAGCAGGCCACTGTTACGGTTTAGTTCAAAAGATGAATAATTATATTCTGTTGTGTTCTGGTCGGGTTGTTTGCTTATACTTATTGAAATATTAAAGAAATATATGCTGAGCATTTGTGTGTATATTCGCAAATATTTACTATGTATCTGATAAAACGTGAGGACTGTGATGAGCAAAGTAGAGAAATCACCTCATGGAGCTTGCCAGTCTAATATCAGAGAGAGCATTAACTGATAGATAACCCAGACAGACATATACATTGCCTTATAATTGATAAGTGCCACAAAGAAAAGCCTGAGAAGACAGTTTAACAGGGTAATCTAATTTTTACTGGGGATGAGCAGGTATCATCTCTGGAAAGGTAACAGTTAAGCTGAGATCAGGAGGATGAAAAGGAGTGAAGCATGGCAGAAATTAGTATTCCAGGCAGAGGTAATGAACATCATGTATAAAAATCTTGAGTCAGGAAGGAGATTGGGGCTCTGGAAGAATTCATAGAACATAAAGCATTGCCAAAGGAGGAAAAGAGATGTGACTAAAAAAGTAAGCAGTGGGCTGGGTGCAGTGACTTATGCCTGTAATCCCAGCACTTTGGGAGGCTGAGGCGGGCAAATCACGAGGTCAAGAGATCAAGACCATCCTGGCCAACATGGTGAAACCCCGTCTCTACCAAAATATAAAACTTAGCTGGGCATGGTGGCGTGCGCCTGTAGTCCCAGCTACTAAGGAGAGTGAGGCAGGATAATTGCTTGAACCTGGGAGGAGGAGGTTGCAGTGAGCTGAGATCACGCACTGCACTCCAGCCTGGCAACAGAGCGAGACTCTGTCTCAAAAAAAAAAAAAAAAAGTGGGCAGGTACTAGACGTAGAAGGTTGAAACAGTTCTTTGCCCTACAATTTATTGTATTTTAGCTACAGAGTTAGTATGCTTGTAATTATAAATACATAGAATTTCTCCTTGACAACTATGGCAGTTTTACTCTGTGGATCAGCCTCTTTTTTACTTTTCCTATGTCTTTTACTGACATTCTGTTTGAACTTTCTGGTGGTCATTTGTTGTATTCTTTGGCTTTCCCTTCCTCCAGCCCCAAAAATGTGACCCTTTCTCAAGGTATCAGTCCATGACAGTGTAGTTCGCTCCTAAAGCCCTTCTAGGAGTGTTCATCTATTTCCGTTACTTCTGTCTTTTCATTTGTAGATGGCCTGTCCTCCAAGCTCAAACCGGCAATTTCTACATTTACTTGGCTCCTTTGACCCTATTTTTTGCAAGCATCTCAAGTTTAACAGGGCTAGTACTAAACTACTCTTCTTTGCCCAAACTAACTTTTCCTTCAACTTCCTTGTTTTTGTTTTTCAGTATTTCCCTTTTCATTTGTGTGAATTACACCCTAGTCTAGGTAGTCGTGAATTCCTGGAATACCAACGAAGTCTTTTAATGGACTCCATAGCTTTGCTCCTTTAGCCTCTTCCAGTTCGTCCAGCAAGCATATCAACATCAGACTGATCTTCCAGAAATGCTGCTTTGGTCGTAGCACTTCCCATTTCTTCCATGGCATCCTCACTGACTTGGTAATAAAATCCAAATCATTTAGCTGGCTTCTAAAACTCTCTTTCTAGCCTTTTTACTAATTCCTCTATTTAACTATAACAAATCTGGTGTGTTTTTATTTCTCCAAATGGAGCTCTTGACTTTCTCCTTCCTCATATTTATTCTTGCCATTTTTTTCTTCATGAAATGCAATCTATCCCTAACATCATCTACCAAAACCTTAAAATAGCCATTTCAGATATCAACTCCTTTTTGAATTTTTTGTGCTGTTCACAACTTATGTATCATAGTTGTTTAAACCATTCTTTTGATAGTTAAGTCTTGCCTTATGGTATGTAAAGAATTACACATTTTATATATCCTACACAGTTACAGGAGTTAGGAACTGTTTTATGGATGTGTATTAACATATCCCCAGTTATCTACTCCAGTGCTGTGCATATCGTCATGAAGAAAATGTCTTAGGTAAGTGGTAAGGAAAGTTCAAAGGAATTATTAAGAACAAGAAATCGAGAGAAAAAAACTAGAGGTTATCTGCTAAATTTGTACATAACTTTTAGGTTTACTTTTAATGTATAACATATAATAAACCTATTTTGGAGGAAAAAGTGGAAAAGTACTCTATGTAGTTCTTAATGTAGATGTAATGGTTCTACTCTACTTCTGTCCCTCCTTGTATTTACAGTTTGAAGGATTGTACACAGCACAGCTGGTCAAAATTGTCCTCTATTATAGAGGTACAAAATCACCAAATGGCTTGCACAATTTGGGGTATTCTTACCACTCTTGTTTTTTTCATTTCATCTGTTTATCAAAAAATTTTTGAAGAGGCTGATTAGGGAGGAGGGAGGGAGAGGTTCAGTATTAAATAGGGTAGTCAGGGAAGGAAGGCATTATATAAGAAGGTGACATTTGAGCAAAGGAGGTGGGTAAAGTAATTACACAGATGACTAGGTAAAGAGCCTTCTGGGTAGAGGGAACAGAAAGGCCTTGACATGCAAACCTGGAGTGTTCTAGGAATAGCAAGACCTTTGCCCATCTTTCTTTCCCTGTCCTCCCCTTTGCCTTTCTTTCTTTCTGTTCCTGTGCTTTTGCCTTAGAAGTGCCACTTCCTTAGCCTAATTATAATTATCTAAGCTGCTTTATAATGGTATGACCGAGACCAAAATAAGAGGTTCAGTAATTTAAGTTTTCTTTTCCAACCAAGAAGCTTGTGATTCTGAAAAATCCTTGAACCTAGTTGAGGCTTAAAATTTTAAGAGGGGAATAATAAAGGATGTCCTAAATTTATAAAAGCCATCATAAATTTTTTTTTAAGGGTCACCAGAATACAAAAAGTGCTATGAGGAACAGAAAATAGTGACTTGGTAGAGATTAGATGGAGGACAGGGGAAGGGGTCTATTTTGGTTTCGAATAGGAATAGTTTCCCTTAGAAAACATTTAAACTGAGATGATCTGCAGAGTATTTGCAGCAGCAGGCACAATAAGCCTAAAGACCCTAAGGTGGAAACAAGCTTGGTAGGTTGTTAAGAAGATAGTTCTGTGTGACTGGAATGAAGAAAGGAAGTGTTAAAATGTGGCTGGAGGTCTGGGAAGGAACCAGAACAAGTGCAATGGGAAGTGGGGACCAGTGTTGGTATTAAGTAGAGGAGAAACTTTGGCTGGTTTTTATTTCAAAATAATTAGTCAGGTGGCTCTGGCAGTGTGTACTTCCTCACAGGCCTTAATTGCTCAGATTACATCAATTCACCCTCATCTATTCTCTTGGCACTCTGCACTTCCCCTTCATAGCTTATTTGAGTAATTAGTTGCTTACTAATTATTTACTCTTCCAGAATATAAGCCCCATGAGGACAGGGACTGGATCTGTTTACTGCCAGAGTCCCTGTTTGGGTCCCTCGCCTGATAAACCTTTCTGCAGATGTACATACTGTTGATCAGAAGGGAATCAGAGTGCTAACAACTCAAAGTGAATGTCTTGGTCATAGTGGGTCATTAGCATTGTTGTTTCCTTTAAAATACAGTATAAAAAGAATATGTAGCAAAATATGTAGCGAAAAGAATATGTAGCGAAAGAAAAGCATATTGGGCAATAAGAAACTGATACTGGTTGATATCCAAATATATATATATCAAATATATATCAAAATATATATATATATTATATATGTAAAATATATATATAAATATGTATTTTTTTGAGATGGAGTTTCACTCTTGTTCCCCAGACTGGAGTGCAAAGGTGCGATCTTGGCTCCCTGCAACCTCCACCTCCCAGGTTCAAGCGATTCTCCTGCCTCAACCTCCTGAGTAGCTGGAATTACAGGCATGTGCCACCACGCCTGGCTAATTTTGTATTTTAGTAGAGACGGGGTTTCTCTGTGTTGGTCAGGCCGGTCTCAAACTCTCGACCTCAGGTAATCCACCTGCCGCAGCCTCCCAAAGTGCTAGGATTACAGGTGTGAGCCACTGCACGTGGCGATCTTTTTTAATTAGCTGAGCTATATTGAGGAAATCAGTTTGTGCTTCAACTTTAATGTAACAAATATTTTTGAGAGCCAACTACATATGTTGCATTGTTCCATGACCTTTCATTTATAATTTTGGAATTCATAATACTTTGCCTTGGACATATTGCATATTAACATCCTTAATTCCAGTCAGATTTCCAGTAATTTCCACCGTCTGAAACACAAAACCAAAAATCATAAAAGTCTCTAAGCAATAGGGAAAGCAGCTGTCATAAATCTTATGCACTTTACTTGGAATGTGGCCAGTGAATGTTGAGCAGGATTCCTTAATTTCTCTGATCATTTTTCAGAAACTCAGTTCCTTATTTACCCTCTGGAAGTTTGCAGTATAAGCCAACTTCAAGGAAGTGATATAGTTGAAACACTTAGGTGAAATATTTGGAGGAGACAAATGAGAATTTACTTAAATCTTTTCAATTTGTAAATTTAAAAAAAAAAACCAACAGCTTTCTTTTTTTGACATACGGTCTTACTCTGACACCCAGTGGCTCACTATAACCTCCACCTCCTGGGCACAAGCAATCCTCCCATCTCAGCCTCCCAAGTAGCTGGGATTATAGGCACAAGCCACCATACCTAGCTAATTTTTTTTTTTGAGACGGAATTTTGCTCTTGTTGCCCAGGCTGGAGTGCAATGGCATGATCTTGGCTCACTGCAACCTCTGCCTCCCAGGTTCAAGTGCCTCAGCAGGAGAATAGCGGGGATTACAGGCATGTACCACCACACCAGGCTAATTTTGTATTTTTAGTAGAGACAGATTTCTCCATGTTGATCAGGCTGGTCTTGAACTCCTGACGTCAGGTGATCAGCCCACCTCAGCCTCCCAAAGTGCTAGGATTACAGGCTTGAGCCACTGTGCCCAGCAGCTAATTTTTTTGTATTTTTTTGTAGAGATGGGGTTTCACCATGTTGCCCCAGCTGGGACCAACAGCATTTCGGAAGGAATTTACAGTCTTAACTCTTGTCAGTAACACATCAACTTTGAATTGTTTCTCAGTGTAATCTTAGTAATGAATGGCTCATCTATCTGCAACTTTTTAAAAGGGTTATAATGGGGCCTTTTGATATATTTGGGGATCTCTAAAACTCCATGCTAAATTTGTGTACAAGCTTATTATAATTGATAAGACCCCCCCCCCAGAAATGGTTAAAGACTACTAAATATATACTCTCCTTTATGACCACTAACATGAATTTATGAGAGAGATTACTAGAATTAAAGTAAAGTCTGAGACTGGAAGATAAGGAAATGAACAATATAATACCAGAGTTGTTATTATCTTTTTACATATGCCAGATAGCCTTGGGTACCTCCAATATAACTATAGCACAGCAGTAATTCAGAGAACCACAAATGTTCCTCTTTCAGACTGTCCAGATGTACAAGTTAATTTCAAGTAGTTATTCTCAAAAACTTCTGTTCTTTTAAAATATCTAATTATATTAATTACTATCTTAAAATGACGAACATAATATAACCCAGCAGAGACCAAAGTCTTTGACTTTAAAATCATAAGAACACTTAAATTTAGTGTTTAAGTATCTCAAAGTAGAAAAAAACCTTTTGGATTATTTCCTTTTTTTTTTTTTTTTTTTTTTTTTTTGAGGCGGAGTTTCACTCTTGTTGCCCAGGCTTGAGTTCAATGGCACAATCTCAGCTCACTGCAACCTTCTGCCTCCCAGGTTTAAGCAATTCTCCTGTCTCAGCCTCCTGAGTAGCTGTGCCACTGTGCCTGGCTAATGTTGTATTTTTAGTAGAGATGGCCTCCCAAAGTCCTGGGATTACAGGCATGACCCACTGCACCTGGCCTGGAATCATTCTTATGCAGCAGTGGTTCTCAAAGTGTGCTCAAGAGGTCCTAAGGAACCCTGAGACTTGTTTGGCAAGAGCTCCATGAAGTGAAAACTATTTTCATAATAATTCTGAGATGTTATTTGCCATTTTTGATGCTCATTTTCTCATGATCATATGGTAAGGTTGTCCGGTGGCTACATGACGTGTAATGTTACAGCAGATTCAAGGCAGAAGCCAGATGTTACTAACTGAATCTTTGTGTCCTCCAAAAATTCATATGTTGAAACCCTTATCCCAGTGTGGCCATATTTGGAGGTAAGGACTCTAAGGAAGTACATAAAGTTAAATGAGAGCATAGGGATGGGGCCCTGATCTAACAGGATTAGTGTCCTTATAAAATGAGATACCTGAGAGCACTCAGTTTCTCTGAGTAAGCACAGAAAAAAAAGCCATGTGAGCAATGAGCAAATGGTGGTCACCTACATGCCAAGAGGAGCCTCAGAATGAAACCTACCTTGCTGGTACCTTAACCTTAGACTTCCCAACCTCCAGAACTGTGAGAAACAAATTTCTGATAGTGAAGCCATCCAGCACTCTGTAGTATTTTCTTGCAGCAGTCTGAGCAGACTAAGATACCAGACATCAAAGAGACTTACAAAAAGGAAATGTTTTTTGTCTTGAAAAATATAGTTATATTTTATCAAAAGCATTATTTGTATTATTAATGTAACAGGTTTATTTTTATTAATATTATTTTGTTGAGTTTTTTTTGTGTGTTTGTTTTCTGAGACAGAGTCTCCCTCTATCGCCCAGGCTGGGGTGCAGTGGCATGGTCTTGGCTTACTGCAACCTTGCCTCCTGAGTTCAAGCAATTCTGCTCCAGCTTCCCAAGTAGCTGGGATTACAGGCATGTATCACCATGCCCAGCTAATTAATTGTATTTTTAGTAGAGATGGGGTTTCGCCATATTGGCCAGGCTGGTCTCAAACTCCTGACCTCATTTGATCTGCCTGCCTTGGCCTCCTAAAGTGCTGAGATTACAGGCATAAGCCACCATGCCTGGCCTATTATTAGTAGTAGTATTGACAGGGTCTCTGTCGCTCAGGCTGGAGTGCAGTGATGCAGTTACAGCTCACTGCAGCCACTACTGCAGCCTTGAACTCCTGGGTTCAAACAATTTTCCTGCCTCAGCCTCTTGAGTAGCTGGGACTTCAGACATGTGCAGCCTACCACAGCTGGATAACTTTTGTAGAGGCAAAGTCTTATTATGTTGCCTAGACTGGTCTCAAACACCTGGGCTCAAGTGATCTCCCACTTCAGCCTCCCAAAGTGCTGGGATTATAGGCATGAGACACTGCATCTGGCCAGATTTAGTATTTTTAGTGAATTAATGAATATTTTAAAATTTCCCTTTTAATTTATAATATGGTAAGTATCAACAGACATAGCCCACATAAAGAAAAACTGTTTGGATCCTCAGTAATTTTTAAGAGAGTAAGGGGTCATAAGACCATAAGTTTGAAAATAATGTGTATTGCTTCCTGGTTATTCATTGTTAGAGGACTAAGACTATATAGCGTTTCTGTTCACTGAAACAGACTAAGACTATATAGCGTTTCTGTTCACTGAAACAGACTTAGCAACTATAGTGGGTTGAGTGAGTAGTGTCCCCCCAGATATTCATGTCCACTTGGAACCTCAGAATGTAATCCTATTTGGAAATAAGCTCTTTAGAAATCTATGGATCTTGAGATGAAATTGTACTAGATTTAAGGTGATCCCTAAATCCAGTAACTAGTGTCAAGAGAAAGGAGAGGGAGATTTGGACACAGAGACAGGGAAGAAGGCTGTGTGAAGGAAGAGGCAGAGACTGGTGTTATGCTGCCATCAGAAGCCGAAAGAGGGAAGGAAAGATTCCTACCTAGAGCCTTCAGCGAGAGCATAGTCCTGATCACATCTTGATTTTGGGCTTCTACCTTCCAGTATTGTTAGAGAATACATTTCTGTTGTATTCAGCCATCAAGTTTGTGGTGATTTGTTAGGGCAGGCCTAGGAAACTATAGCAACCCTGGACTTGAGTCCAGGGAGAAAAGATAATATGAACTCCCACCTCCCTTTTCACTTAGCATACACCTTTAAGAAAGAGTGCTTTCTCTTTAAAATTGCCCATCTTCTCTGCCAACGATCATATCTTCTGAGAAGTCTTGTCTCAGCTAAGTGCCAGGAGAAAAGCATCTGATTAAAATATATGAAGATAAAGATAGATTTAACCTAAAAGATACGTATGCATTTGCATTTTATGAGAAACTGGTTAACGTGGAGGAATGTTAACTGGTAAAATGTTGAAAATTTAGAGAGGATATTGCTAGCTACTAGATTGAGTTATTTGGTGAAGTATGGGGGGGAAAATAGCTGAAATCAAATATTTAATATTTCGCATTCTTTAGAGGAAAATTAATATAATAGATATTAATGATTAAATTGCCTTGTCTGTTTCTATTATTTACAGGTCCAAAAATTTATAGTTTTAATTCTACAAATGATTCTGGTGGTCCTGCAAATCTGGATAAATCTATTTTGAAAGTAAGTAACCAAGGTTTTGAGTCATTTCAAGAAATGTCCCCCCCCATTTATATCCCTCCAAAAAGATGTATCCTTAAATGTAAGAAAATGATGGGATATTTTAAATTTTTGTAAATAGTACTCTAAGAGTTAATCTCTACTAAAAGGAAGTAAATCATACACATATGTTGAGAGACTAAGAAATGAAGGAAGGTCTGGTTAAAATCTAAACTTCTAAGCATGGCATATGCATTTTTTCAGGTCTATCTTAGAATACCTTTTCATTCTCCTATTACTCTGATCTCTACTTAATATTTTAGTTTATGGGACATCTCATAATATCTTATTTGTTCTTCTAAATCTGTGATTTTACAACTTCAAGCTTTTACTCATGTACTCACTCTCTGCCTAGAGTCCCCTCATTTCCCCTTTTCGTTTGTCACTTCTGTGATGTCTATGAAGTCCTTTATAATTCACCAAGTTGATTTTCTTGGTGGTTCTACTATTACTTGATGTATCTTTTTTAAGAATTGCCATGCTGGGTTATAATTTGTCACTTTATATATATTTTCTGGGTTAGACTATGAATTTCTGAATTATATGTTTGTGCTTAGTTTATAGTAGGCATTTAGTTAAGAAGTAATAAAGAGAAGAAGGTCTTTTTTAAGTAGAAGCTTGTGTCCTCTTAGGTTGAAAATAACAAAAGAACAGAAAATAAAATGGCTAGTAGAAAAATGTAGAAGTCAAAATCTAGAAGCCAAAAGAATTTGTGTAACTTTTTATTACTATATATTCAGTTTTCAGTTTTACTTGTTATACCCCTTCTTTAGTGTAGCATTTTAGATTGTGTGCTTGCACTGTTTACACTAAGGCAGATTCTATGCTCCATCTCACTAAGGCAGATTTACACTAAGGCAGATTTTACACTAAGGCAGATTTACACTAAGGCGGATTCTATGCTCCATCTCACTAAGGCAGATTTACACTAAGGCAGATTTTACACTAAGACAAACTTACACTAAGGCAGATTCTATGCTCCATACAGAATTCTATTCAGTATGTTTAGGATAGAGCTTAGGAATCTGTCTTTGTGACAACAACCCAAGGGTGGTCCAAGGACAATGTCTCATGATATTGCCCTCGAGAGGCTTTATAAAAGGATTTTTTTTCTTGCCATGTGTTGTCTTGTTGCTTTTCTCATACTGTATTTTTTCTTAAAGAGATGATAGGAATGTGGTCAAATGAATGGTAGTCCAAAAAATGATAATTACTATTTCTGATTTTAGCTGAAATTTTGGGCTTGGTTGGCAGGAATATAGAAAACTGTATGATTGGCACATAATTTTTTAATAAATTAGCTTCTAAATGATATGACCTTTTTGGCTTCAACAGGTGGTAATTAATAACAAACTAGAGCAAAGAATTATTGGAGTGATCAATGAGCATAAAAAGCAAAATAATGACAAGGGAATTATTTCTGGAAGACTTACTGCCAAAAAATTGCAGGTATTTTGCAAACTTTTGTAAGTTCCTTAGTTTTAGTAAAGCATTTTTAGACAGCTCCTCACGTGGGATAAATATGGGTTTACAACTTCCACTGAGATTTTATGTAGGTCATTTCCATCTGTAAGAATAGAGAAGGAATTGTGCACATATTAAATCAAGAAGGTACAAGTGTACACATTAAAAAGGTGACATGAAAATTAAGGTATATCTCCAGAATTATATTATTGGTCACCTGCTATATTAGACTCTGTGCTGGGCACTTCATTTACATATTCTCTGACTCGACAGTCCTATGAGATAGATATATGTGGCCCCATTTTTTCAAGTGAAAGAATTGAGGCTTGCAAAGATGACATAAGTTAGAGGCTAAGGTTACTAGTAAACAGGATCTGGATTTGAATCCAGTTCTGCTCAAGCGTAATAATTACTTATAAAATATATTAAAATGCTTTATCTTTATGTATAAAGATGTTCACGGAAGCACTGCTTGTAATAAAATACATATATATCCTAAATGGTCAGCCATAGAAAAATAGAAAATTTAATTAGGATATGTCTACCCAGTGGAATATTATGTAACTATTCAAAGTGATGATACCTTGGGAAGGTGTTTTCTAATACCATGGGAAGGTGCTTTTGTTTGTTATGTGAAATCTCTTTTTACAAAAATGACTGAAAAGAAATGTACTATATTTAGTATCTTTGGATAGTGAGAATGTGAATAATTTATCCAGGTTGTCTTTTTTAAAGATCTCTGGTTTCCAAATTCTCAGTTCAGTAAACACATTTGGTTTTTAATTGGGGAAAAAAAGATGTTTTGAAATTATAATTTGTGTCAAAGTTTTTTGTTTAAAATGAATGAGATAATAAAATTAGTAATATAGGAAGGGTACTTTGACAAATGTGACTTTTTTTTAATTTCCTTGTCATAGGATTTATACATGGCTTTACAAGCATTTTCATTTAAGACTAAGGACATTGAAGATGCCATGACCAATACACTCTTATATGGAGGTGACCTTCATTCTGCCTTGGATTGGCTCTGTTTAAACCTTTCAGATGGTAAACAATATCATTAAATTATTTCAGTTTCTAAAACCTTTTGAAGTCATTTTGGTATTTGTATAAACCTTTTGGCTTATGCTTAAATTTTTTCACCGTTATAATTATTTACTTTTAAAGTGTTCTTACCTTCTGTTCTTTTCAGGATATCTCCTTAGAGATTGTGGCCTATGCAAGAAAATATGTTTTGTGTTTTGTGTTCAGTTGTTGATTGTCATTTTCATATGTCCTTAATACAATGTTTACCTATCAGTAAGCTATGTCTCCTGGCTTTTGGCTTAGAAATTAGGACTGTCCTTGGATATATAGTATTTTATTAAGCACAGGGTCATGATTGTAATCTTTGGCAAGAATCTGGAGTGCAAATGACTTGTGGTGACTAAGGATACTGTCACATGGTATGACAGCCAAAGAGTGGGAAGGATAAGATCTTTTTATGACAATTTAGGAGCATAACATTGAGGGTGAAATAATGGCCAATTAGAAAAGGGCTAGCTATCATCTGATGAGTATGTCCACTTCTAGTTTGACCGATAAAACGAGGCTCATCTTAGGATTTCTGTTCTTAGGAGATGAGGGAGTAGAAGAAAATTAAGTGCTCTAAGTCTAAGCAAGGTTTACAGAGTGTATGCTTAACCAATATTTATGTGTTTTATGTGTCATATGCCTGTTTATTTTCAACATAGTTTATTTTATTTTAAGATGTACTTCCTGAAGGATTCAGTCAGGAATTTGAAGAGCAACAACCTAAAAGCAGGCCGAAATTTCAGTCTTCTCAAATACAAGCCACTATTTCACCTCCGTTGCAACCTAAAACCAAAAAATATGAAGAAGACCCTAAGATTAAGGTAATTTAAGAATTAAGCATTTAAAGTGCTATAAAATCAGAATGGAGCACATGTAACAGTTCAAAGAGTATAAATATTAGTTTTCTATAACATTTTTACATCTTACAAATAACTAATTGGTTTGCCAGACCTTTCTATCACTGTCTTAGTTATTATTATATAACAAACCACCCCAAAATGTAGTGGCTTAAACCAACTAGTATTTCTCATGATTCTGCAGTCTGTGCTGGGCTTAGCTAGATGGTTTTTCTATTCCAGGAAGTATCTGCCAGGGCTGGAACATCCAAAGTGGCTTCTTCACTCCCATGACTAACGCGTCAGCTGGAGGCTAGCCAGGCATCCCTCTGCCTATGAGTTTTTTCCACATGATTAGCCTGGGTTTCCTCACATGTAGTGGCCTGAGGCCTGACTAATGTCTCAGCTGGAGGCTAGCCAGGCATCCCTCTGTCTACATGTTTTTCACATGACTAGCTTGGGTTTCCTCACATAGTGGTCTTAGGTGGCTTAGGTGTTCTTACAGCATCTGGCTTCCAAGAGTATTTTAAGATGATAAGCCAAAATGTACAGATTCTTATCAAGCTCCTGCTTTATCATTCTTGCTAATATTCCATGACTGAAGCAAGTCACGTGACTGAGCCCAGAGTCTCTGTGGAAGAAAATTACAGTCGAGTGTGAATAATGGGACTGTAATTCATTAGGGTGTTACACTTAAATAACAGATATTCCTTTCATTCTTTTTTACCCCTTTTCTACCCCTTTATTTAAACATATTGTTTGGATTCTGCAGTTGTAAACTTATTAACATTGAAGTCAATTTATTTGTCTTTCACCGAACAATAAAGAATAACAGCTTATATGTCTACTGTTTTTGAGTGTGAAGAAATTGTAAAAGCAGTGACAAGATAGTTTTGATACTTTTTTCTCACTTTGGTTTTTTAGATATTTATTTTCTCTTTATAGTCAAAAAAGGAAGAAAAAAATATGGAAGTAAATATGAAAGAGTGGATTTTACGGTATGCTGAACAACAAAATGAAGAAGAAAAGAATGAGAATTCTAAAAGTTTAGAAGAGGAGGAAAAATTTGACCCTGTGAGTAGAAATTTGTATTAGGCTTCTAACTGGATGTTCCTAAGCAAGATATATTTACTTTTCTGAGCCTTAGTGTGCTCATTTGTAAATTGGAAATGTAATTCTAATGGGTTGATATGAGGATTAAATAACACTTAGGTAAAAACTTAGCAGAAAGTTAACTGCTCAATAGATGTTAATTACATTTCTCATGTTTAAGGAGATAATCATCAGATATTTTTAAATTATTTTTATGAGTAAAGAGTATGCTAAATCCTTTAAAAACCACAGTAAGATACCATTTCACATCCATTAGGATGTCAACTATCAAAAAAAACTGGAAATAATAAATGTTGACAAGGACATAAAGAAATTAGAACCCTATGTACTGTTAGTGGGAATGTAAAATGGTGCAGCCATTGTGGAAAATAGTTTGGTAGTTCCTCAAAAATTTAAAAATCAAATTGCCATATGATCCAGTAATTCCATTTCTGGGTATATACTCAAAAGAACTGAAAGCAGAGTCTTGGAGGACATACATGTATACTATGTTCATAGCAGCATTATTCACAATAGCTAAAACGTGGAAGCAATCCAGTATCTACCAATAAGATGAATGGATAGGTAAAATGTGGCATGCACATAGAATTCAGCCTTAAAAAAGAAAGAAGTTCTGATACATGCTACAAAACAGATAAACTGTTATGCTAAGTGAAATATGCCAATCACAAAAAGACAGATACCATATAATTTCACATATATGAGGTCCCTAAGTCAAATTCACAGAGACAAAGTAGAATGGAAGTTGTCAGGGGCTGGTGGGGGAGGGGAGAATGGGGAGTTACCATTTAATGGGAATAGAGTTTCACGTTTGCCAGATGAAAAGGGTTCTGGAAATGGATGGTGGTGATAGTTGTATAACATTGTGAATGTATTTAATACCACTAAACTGTACACTTAAAAATGGTTAAGATGGCAAATTTTATGAGGGGAAAAATGTGCCAAAGATGGCCAGAGGTGCATAAGTGGAGGGATAATGGTATCATTGCCAAGTACAGGAAAGATGGAAAGGGTAAGTATGGATTTGGGAGAATTTGAGGCGGTAGCTAACCCTCCTCTCTGTTACACTGTAATATTTGTCTCTACAAAAAATAGAACCAGAATTCAGCTAGATATGTTGGCTTAATTATCTCTTTTTCCTTCTCTTAACAGTTGTGTTTCATTCTTCAATCCATGGTTTGTTTCTAATCTCCTGTCACTTATTAACCTAAGAGGGAGAAAAACAGTAATTTGAGTTTAACTTTTAACAGTTCCTAGTTTTTGCTCAGGAGTTGCATCATGTCCTTGAGGGTTGTGACATTCATTTTCCTCAGAAGCCATTTTTTTCCTGTCTTCCTCAAGATAGAGATTATGTGAAGTTAACTTTCAGATGAGTATTATTATTACTGTGTGAATAATCCTTTAATACACATACTTATGAAACAGTTTTTATAGAAATGAATTCATACTTTTTATTCTGCAGTTTGCTTTAATTTACTAACAGGTCAAAGAAGTTTCTCCATGTGGATTACCCTGTTTCTTTTACTAACCTCATTTTATTTTCTCTCTTTTTTTTTTTCTTTTCAGTAATGGCTATAAGCAAATCTCATTTTATTTTCTAATGACTGAATAGTTTTCTCTGTAGAGATGTGCCATATATGATTTCCAGTTTCTCTTTTGCAGTTGTTGCTTCACCAGACATCTATGTACCTAGAAATCTATGCATTTCTTTTATTTCTCTATGAAAAATTCCTAAAAGCAGACTTGCTGGATCAAAGGATAAGGCAAAAATATCACAGATTTTGATACATTATGTTGACCATAGATAAACTAACCTTGCTCTTCTTTTTTTTCCCCCGCTCCTCGTTATTTTATTTGGAACAGAACGAAAGGTACTTACATCTTGCAGGAAAACTGCTGGATGCAAAGGAGCAAGCAGCTACCTTTAAACTAGAAAAAAACAAACAAGGCCAAAAAGAGGCTCAAGAAAAAATAAGGAAATTTCAAAGAGGTAAACATTTGCCTTCTATTTGTTGGCCTTCCTGAGATGGATGATGCTTCCTTTTAATATGCCTGCCCTTTCAAACGTTATACGTGGGATTAGCAAACTTTTTAAATAATAAGCTAAGTAGTAAATACTGTGGACTTCATGGGCCATACAGCCTCTGTTACAACTATTCAAATTTGCTGTTACATCATAAAAGCAGCCATAAACCACACAAAAATGAAATGGCTATGTTCCAATCAGACTTTATTTATGGATACTACAATTTCAAATAATTGCATCATGTCACTAAATATTCTTATATCCACTTGAAAATGTAAACACCATTCTAGCTTGCAAACTATACAGAACAGGCAGTGTTGGCCTACAAGACATAGTTTGCCAACCTATGATTTATACCATAAAATACCATCGTCATTCAAGGAAGGTGAATATAATTCCATGAGTATCTATTTCTAATGAAGATGTTTGTTTTTCCAGGCGTATTGCACCTATTAAATAATTTATTTTAAAAGCTTTTGTATATGTTGTGAAAGTTAATAAATTGCCTCTGACTCCTAGCACAGATTCGTAATAGGAAATGATTAAATAATTAGCTACAAGGAAAAAGAAGGAATGCACTTTTTTGAACCATTTTGCAAAATAAGGCATGAAAATCATGAAACTCCTGGTGTATAAAGACCAAAAAAAGTAAATAAATAAAAGATAAATAATTTTTTTTTAAACCATGAAACTAAACATTATCTTTTTCTTGGTAGAAATGGAAACTTTAGAAGACCATCCAGTATTTAACCCAGCCATAAAGATTTCACATCAACAAAATGAAAGAAGAAAGCCTCCTGTAGCCACAGAAGGAGAAAGTGCATTGAACTTTAATTTATTTGAAAAATCTGCAGCTGCTACTGAAGAAGAGAAAGGTAAAATGAAGGGAAGATGGCCAGGGTATAATTTATAAATCATAAAATGTCAAGGAATACATAATGGTAAAATTCGTTACTTTGCATTCTGGCAAAGTACATAAGATGACAGTAAAGTCACACTTTATAAGCTGTCTCGTAAAAGTGTTAACAATTATGATAACATATATGTACAGCATTTAGTTATTAAAAATAAATATCTTGCCTCAGTCTCATCTCTCTCTGATTCATCTCCAGACTGCTGCCAGAGTTATATTTCCGTAACACAGATCTAAATGTGAGTTTCCTGCCAGAAACCATTAATGGCTGTGAACCTACTGACATCAGTAACAAGTCCAAATCTTTTAGCATGGCATTCTGGGTCCTTTGCATTCTGCCACAATCTACTTTTCTACCTTATTCCCTTAGCGTATTACTTCAGCCACATTACTCTAAAACACTAGCTGTTTGTTTTGTTTTTGTTTTTTTTGAGACGGAGTTTCCGCTCTTGTTACCTAGGCTGGAGTTCAGTGGTGCCTCACTGCAACCTCTGCCTCCTGGGTTCAGGCAATTCTCCTGCCTCAGCCTCCTGAGTAGCTGGGACGCTACTCAGTAACAGGCACGCGCCACTGTGCCCAGCGAATTTTTTGTGTTTTTAGTAGAGATGGGGTTTCACCATGTTGACCAGGATGGTCTCGATCTCTTGACCTCATGATCCACCCGCCTCGGCCTCCCAAAGTGCTGGGATTACAGGCTTGTGCCACCGCGCCCGGCCCAACACTGGCTGTTTTATAATTTCATTACTTTGCTCATTTTGCTACCCTCTGCTTGGCCAACCTGTTCCCAATCAAGACTTAACACAAACAGCACCTCTTCTCTAAGTGCTCCCTAACTCCCTTCATACCGCCAGACAAGTAATCATGTACTTCTTTGTGCTCCCAAGTTAATTATTCTTAAAAAATTTTTTGAGATAATTATTGATATAGCAAGTACAGTATTTATCAGATTGCATCATAGTTTTTAAAAGACTATAGTATTTATCAGATAACATTTATAGTATTAATTATAATACTCTAATTTGCATTATAGTTTTTAGAAGACCAGACTGGATGGTCTTCTAAAATCTATAGAAGTTTTTTAGTTAATCATTTTTTAAAGTAATAGTATATAGTAAATAGTATAGTGTTTATTATATTCTATAGTATAATAGTATTTTCTATTTACTAGTATAATCGTATATAGTATAATAGTATAGTATTTATTATATTCTATAGTATAATAGTATACTATTTACTAATAGTAAATAGTATAATAGTATATAGTATTTATTAGATTGCATTATAGTTTTTAGAAGACCATCAAGCATAGTATTTATCACATTATATTTATACTGTTTATCATAATACTGTAATTTGCATTATAGGGTTTTTTTTGTTTTGTTTTGTTTGAGATGGAGTTTTACTTTTGTTGCCTGGGCTGGAGTGCAGTGGCATAATCTCAGCTTCCTGCAACCTCCACCTCCCCAGGTTCAAGCGATCCTCCTGCCTCAGCCCCAAGTAGCTGGGATTACAGGTGTGCACCACCATGCCCAGCTAGTTTTTGTATTTTTAGTAGAGATGGAGGTTCACCATGTTGACCAGGCTGGTCTTGAAGTCCTGGCCTCAGGGAATCCACCCACCTTGGCCTCCCGACTTACTGGGATTATAGGCATGAGCCACTGCACCTGGCCTTTTTCCTTTATTTTTTTGAGAGGGAGTCTCGCTGTTGTTGCCCAGGCTGGAGTGCAGTAGAATGATCTTGGCTCACTGCAACCTCCGCCTCCTGAGTTTAAGCAATTCTTCTGCCTCAGGCTCCCCAGTAGCTGGGATTACAGATGTGTGCCACCACACCCAACTAATTTTTGTATTTTTAGTAGAGACAGGGTTTTGCCATATTGGCCAGGCTAGTCTCAAACTCCTGACTTCAGGTGATCTGGCTGCCTCAGCCTTCCAAAGTGCTGGAATTACAGGTGTGAGCCACCAGGCCTGGCCACACATTATAGTTTTTAGAAGACCAGACTGGATGGTCTTCTAAAAACCGTAGAAGTTTTTAAGTTAATTAGTTTTTTAAAAAATTTCTGAGTTAATTATTGATATAGCAAGTATAGTATTTATCAGATTACATTATACTTAGTTTAGTCCCACACTAAATTGTCAGTTTTTAAAATTATTCATTCTTGAGTAATATTTACTATTTTGTTGGGGTGGTTTTGAGACCATCTCACTCTGTCACCCAGGCTGGAGAGCAGTGACATAATCTTGGCTCACTGCAACCTCCACCTCCCTGGTTCAAGTGATACTCCTGCTTCAGTCTCTTGAGTAGCTGGGATTACAGGTGTGTGCCACCACACCCAGCTAATTTTTGTATTTTTAGTAGAGATGGGTTTCACCATGGTGGCCAGGCTGGTGACCTCCTGACCTCAGGCAATCCACCCACCTTGGCCTCCCAGAGTGTTGGGACTACAGACGTGACCCATGACACCTGCCCTCTGTATTTATTGTGTGTTAAGTAATAAATAAAACCTAATCTCTGACTTGACTTCAAGTGTATAGTAGGAAAGGGAAGCTTTAAATATATACAAGTAAATACATAATTACAAATTATGATGTGTGCTATCAAAGGAAGTAGCTTCTAATAATATAGATAACAAATGGGTCTAATTTGGATTGGGAAGACCTTGCTGTAATGACATTTACTCTGAGATTTGACAGATGTTTAGGTGTTAGCCTGGTGACAAGTTGGTGGAACAGTCCTTCCAAGGAGATGGTACATCAGAAGTCAAAGGTAAAAACGAAAGCAGCACTATTCAACAGAATTTTCAGTGATGGAAATGTTCTATATCTCTGCTATCCAATGTCATAGCTGCTAGCCAAATATGAGTATGAAGCATTTGAAATGTAACCAAGAAACTGAAAAATTTACATTTAACTAACCACATGTGGCTATGGCTGCTGTTCTGAGACAGGCCTACTTAGAGCATTGAAGAACTGGCTGATAGCCATTGTGATTGTAGCATAATGAATAAGAGGGAAGAGTGGCAAAGGATAGGCAGGGAATACTAAGGAATTTGGACTTTATCTGTAATAGTAAGCTATTGAGGGTAGTGCTGGTGCCGATGGTGGTGGCAGGTAGCTGATACGCCTAGAAATGACATCCGATTTCTATTTTTTAAATGATTTTACGTACAGAGCAGGCTTCCAAACATTGTAATTTGTAGTATCCTAAGTTCATCACATGAATAGTATCATATTTTACAAGAATACATAAGTTCCTCAATTATTTTTAAAGATTCAGAATTTTCCCTAGTTCTATCCATTAAGAGGATTTCCTTTAGTTACTTAGAGAAAATCAAGCTTGTATGTCTCTCCTTTCTTCACCTATTCTCTTCTGAAAGTGCTGTTTTCCAAAGCAAGAGGACTTCAATCACTGAAAAGAGAATGTATATTACTGCATGACCATTTTTAAAGAACCAATCTTTGTTTACCATTTTAGATAAAAAGAAAGAACCTCATGATATAAGAAATTTTGACTATACTGCTCGAAGTTGGACTGGAAAATCCCCTAAACAATTTCTGATAGATTGGGTCAGGAAGAATCTTCCCAAGAGTCCAAATCCTTCCTTTGAGAAAGTTCCAGTAGGTAGATACTGGAAATGTAGGTATGTTTTTTTAATTAACTCAACGAACTTTTGAAAAATTTAAGATGGAAATTTTTTTTTTCCTGTGAGTTAAGCAGACATTTAGGACGTGCTCTACTCTACATCTCAGGTTTATTGTCTGATAGATTACTGTTATCTAATACAGACTTTCCATGGAAATATTTAAACAATTAACAAACTTAAGTTTAATGTTAATGGAATTCTGAATTTTGTTTATCTGACTTTATCAATTTTATTTTTTAAAATTGTTTTTGCTTCTTTGTAGGGTTAGGATAATCAAGTCTGAAGACGATGTCCTGGTTGTGTGTCCTACAATCTTAACAGAGGACAGCATGCAGGCTCAGCACCTAGGAGCTACTTTAGCCCTTTATCGTTTAGTTAAAGGGCAGGTAAGATTTTTTAGGCCTAACTATATCTATATGTAGAAGGCAGTATTTAATTATCGTTCAGTTTTCTTTATTGACTTGTTCTTCTGATTAATCCTCATTTCTCATTATTCCTAATTTGGCTTCCTTTAAACCCTAAACACAGTTTAATCTTTCTTTCCTCTGAGACCAGAAGTCTGAAAGAGAGGGTACGATGATCCGACTTTTGGAGCTATGCTAATTTACCTATGTTAAAAACCGTTGTTAGCATGGTTGAATTAAGGAAAATTTTTGTTTTGTTTGAGGCAGCATCTTGCTATGTTGCCCAGGCTGGAGTGCGGTGGCAGAGTCACAGCTCCCTTCAGCCTCAAATGATCCTCCTGCCTCAGCCTCCTGAGTAGCTGGGACTACAGGCATATACCACCGCATCTAAAAAAATTTTTTAATAGAGACAGGGTCTTACTATATTGCCTAGGCTGAAAATTTTTTAAGTTTGTTTTCCTTTAATGTTATATTGTCTCTTCAACTTAAAAAAATTATATAGACATTGCTTCCATTTCCCAATTTTAGGTTATATTAACAATACACTTGCAGTTTCAGGAAAGATTAAAATAAAATGCTACTGAAGGAAGCTCTTTAAGAGAACATAATACTCTTTTTTTAAATTTTGGATTGTCAGTATTTCCTTTTTACAGTAAATGTGTTTATTCAGAAGAAATTAGAACCATTGAAAATTTTAGACACTGATTAAATGTAACTCTGGACAGTCGTTCTTTTCCTATTTCTGCCAGTAAAAGTTCTTAATGTCATTATTTCCCTTACTTTGCAAAGTAAGGCACTATGAACTATTTGCTTGATAAAAAAGACTATCAGTGTCAGAGAGATAATTGTGGGTTCTTTATAGCACAGAATTAAGATAACTTAGATTCCATCCAGTATAGTTCACTGCCAGAATCTCAAAAGAACTGCTTTATGGTTCATTAATATTTTATGTAGTGCCACTGCAGGAATAAATAATAGACATTTATTCAGTAGTTTAACAGGTTCCAAGAATAAGCACCTCACAAATCTTAACTAACTTAACCTCAGAATATGCCTGTAAGGGAGGTGCAATTACTAGCCCCATTTTAAAAATGCAGAAGCTGAGACAGATAGAGGTTAAGTGCATTGCCCAAGATTACATAGCTAGTCAGTCAAGAAGCCTAAATACGATGTGCTATTTTTGAATTTGCATCATACACATACATATATTAAAGTAATAATAATTTGAGTCATATTACATTTTAAGATGAATATAGCTATACTTTTAAGTGCTAATCTATTGAATTTCCATATTGAATAATTAGTGAAAATAACATATCACTGTTTTTCCTTTAGTCAGTTCATCAGTTACTTCCTCCCACTTACCGAGACGTTTGGCTGGAGTGGAGTGATGCAGAAAAGAAAAGGGAAGAATTAAATAAAATGGAAACCAATAAACCACGTGATCTCTTTATTGCCAAACTTCTAAATAAATTGAAACAGCAGCAACAACAGCAACAACAGCATTCTGAAAATAAGAGGGAAAACTCTGAAGATCCTGAGGAATCTTGGGAAAATTTAGTTTCGGATGAGGATTTTTCTGCACTGTCCTTGGAATCAGCAAATGTGGAAGATTTGGAACCTGTTAGGAATCTCTTTAGAAAGTTGCAAAGCACACCTAAGTATCAAAGACTTCTAAAGGAAAGACAACAGTTACCTGTATTTAAACATCGGGATTCTATTGTTGAAACTCTTAAAAGGCACCGGGTAGTGGTTGTGGCAGGTGAAACAGGGAGTGGTAAAAGTACCCAGGTACCACATTTTCTATTGGAAGATTTGCTTCTAAATGACTGGGGAGCAAGTAAATGTAACATTGTCTGTACCCAACCCCGAAGAATCTCAGCAATGAGTTTAGCCACCAGAGTGTGTGATGAATTGGGCTGTGAAAATGGACCTGGAGGAAGGGTAAGCTGTCATTCAGCTCCACCTCAGTGAATGGTGACATTACCTTTGCTTTTGTGATCCAAATGGAATTGTACTGTTTATGAGTTTTCACTGTTACTGGTTGATCAGTAGCACATATCAGGCACTTTTCATGTTTTCTTTGATAGATGTGATAGTATGCCACTGTCCTGTGAAAAGGATTATCAGTAGCTCTGTCATTAAAATTCTCTTAGAAAAAAATACATTAACTATAATAATTGAGTATTCAAATATATTACACAATAAATTGAACAGCAAAGGAATGTGGACAAACTCAAATTTCACTAAGATATATCTCAAGATTTTGCAACCTTTTCTGTGAAATGTATTCCTGAATGATTTTCATTAATTCTTTTCAGTGAGCAGAAGGGGAAAAAAGTATAGATTAAAATGCTAGTATGTTCAAACCCCATATTTAAAAGAAAAAATTAGAAAAATACTTAAATATCTATTGTCATGCATTTTGCCATCTAAGTATATGCAAAACTGGCCAAACCTTAATCAGAGTGACTGCAAAGTATAGGAATTAGTTTAATTAATTAAACTAATTCGAACTAAATATGGTGAATTGCAAATTCATATAATTCTGATAATTTTTACTTTGAATTGTTCTTTCTAGAGGTAGCATACAATATTTTTATCTCTAAACTGGGTACCCCTTCATTAAAAGTTTTCTATTTAGCAAATTGTCTGGGTTTCTGTCATAGAATAGAAGAGGAAAAGAAAGGCAGTTTCTGCTCTTAGAGAATGACAGACATGTATACAAATAAGACAACAGAATGACTAAGGGAGTAAAAAAGAAAATGTTATGGGGGATATTACATTCAAATTCCAGTAGGCACTACTAGTATTATACTAGCTGCTTTTTAATGGCAGCAGGTTTGATGAGATCTTGGTAGAAAAGTGCGTCAAATTACTTGGGAGGTGGACGTTGCAATGAGCTGAAATCACGCCACTGCACTCTAGCCTGGGTGTGAGTTATCTCAATTGATTGTTCACAGTCAGTTATAGATCGAAGTCCTTGTTCTACTCTTTCCCCCTTCTCACTACTGCACTTCACTAGTCTTAAAAAAAAAAGTAAACCAAATTATAGAAGCTGCTTAAAATTCCATTCCTGAGTACCTCAATATTTTGCTTCATGATTATTTAGGAAGAAATTAATTCAACATTTATTAATGTTTTCATAATCATACTAATGGTATTTAGAGAAGGTGAACAGCTTTTTCTCAAACAAAAGGTTGTAGGGCCAGAGCAGTGGCTTACACCTGTAATCCTAGCCCTTTGGGAGGCCAAGGCAGGGAGATCACCTGAGGTCAGGAGTTCAAGACCAACCTGGCCAAAATGGTGATATCTCGTCTCTACTAAAACCATAAAAACTAGCCAGTTGTGGTGGCACGTACCTGTAATCCTAGCCACATGGGAGGCTGAGACAGGAGAACTGCTTAAACCTAGATGGTAGAGGTTGCAGTGAGCCAAGATTGTGCCACTGCACTCCAGCCTGGGCAACAAGAGTGAAACTCCATCTCAAAAAAAACAAAAAGTTACTCTTTTCAAATTTGCCAAAATATATTTTATAGCTTTATATAGTTGAAGACCATGGGAAATGCTTTTAATAATAAATTGCACTAGATAGATTTGCTACTAATATATTAACAAACTAATAATTACTAACATAATAAATTATACTAGATTATTTACAGTGCTTCATTTAGAAGCAAGATCAGCACCTCTGCTTCACTTTTTAAAGCTAGTTTTGCATATTACTCATTAAAATCTAATCAAAGCCTTTTGTTCTCCCTTTAGGATTCCTTGTGTGGATATCAGATCCGGATGGAATCTCGAGCTTGTGAATCTACCAGGTTACTCTATTGTACAACAGGGGTTTTGCTAAGGAAACTTCAAGAAGATGGTCTTCTAAGTAATGTGTCTCATGTTATTGTAGATGAGGTGAGTGATTCTATAGTTGTATTCAGAAATTTGAAATATTTTTGTATTAAAAAGATGTTACTTTTCTGACTAAATTATTATATACTTTACATATAATAATTTCTTGTAACAAATGTATCGCCTGTTGATTTAATAAATACTATATAATATTTGCTGTATGCTTAATGCTGTTCAAAGGATTATATATAGTGTGTGTGTGTGTGTGTGTGTGTATATTTCACAAATGGCATAGTCTTGGCTCACTGCAACCTCCATCTCCTGGGTTCAAGCAACTCTCCTGTCTCAGCCTCCCATGTGGCTGGGATTACAGGCGCATGCCACCACACCCAGCTAATTTTTATGTTTTTAGTAGAGACGAGATTTCACCATTTGTGATATATATGTACATATATACACACACACACATAGGACAATACGCAGTTAATTCATTTAATTTTTCCAGTAACCCAGTGAAGCAGATATCCTTATTTTAAACTGAGGTACAGAGAGGTCATACAGCCTGTTCAAGTTTTCATAAGCCAGTAATTTCATAGCTAGGGGTTCAAACCCAGGCAATTTAGCTTCACTCTGTATTAACAGTATACTGCCTCTCAACTATTACATGTAGTTGTTAAAGAATCTGCTCTAATTCTTAAAAGAAATCTTCAACACTATATCACTTTCTTTGTAGATATAACTTGAATCAAATTTGAATGCACATTTACATTGAATTACACTAAAAGTTTCACATTATAATTATGCCATAGTAGCCTAATGTATATAAACTAATCTGCTTGTGTATAATTTTTCAAGAGCAGATAAGATATTTAGCATTCCTTTTATTCAGAAAATAAAATTAAAATTCCCCCCAATATAAAGTTTTTGTAAATGTCTGTTGATTCTCTAAGTTCAGAAAGCAATAGTGAAGGTTGAGTCATTCACCGATTTTTGATTAATAGACTATTTTATTGGGTTATTTTTCCCCCTTTTGGTTAGAAATTGTTAGAACCATAGAAAGGTAGAAAAATGAAAAAGTATCTATAATTTCATGATCCAGGAAAAAATCAGCCTTTAATTTATATTTATATATGTATATATTTAATATGTGTATTTATTTGATAATTCTTTCACATTAGTCAACAAAAACATGATTTTTAAAAATAGCTTTATACTAATATATGATTGGGGTAGACCCATAATTTATTTAGCTATTTTCCTCTCATTGGATAAGTTTGAGTAAAGACATTTTAAAATAAATATTTTGGTAATAAATAAATGATAGGAATTTTTATCTAAGGAGTGTTTATTCTGTAATGTGAGAGAACATTGTACTGTTGACCAACAGGTTTGTATGCTGGTGGTGCAGTAACAGACTAATGCACTGAGACAGAGTTTGCAGCACAGAAAGTGTTTAATGATTGCAAGGCACCAAGCAAGGAGATGAGGGGACCCTCAGTCTATCTCCCTGAGAAGTTATGGCCTGGGGCTTTTAAGGGGATTTTGGAGGGCAAGGAACTGGAAATTTTGGGTCCTTAATTGGTCAGGGTAAAGGGATAAAGTCATCAGGATGCAGAAACTGCATTCTTTGGGGAGTCAGCTCTTTGTGGGGTCCTTCATCCCAGCTGGCCTCAGTGGGGTCCTTCAGATCAGCTTTGAGTCAGTAGTTTCACTGGTACATAGGACCTGAAGGAATATCTCAAAAGAAAAACTTAGCATTGTATAATATTCAAGTTATCTGCAGAGCAATTAAGGGGAACTTTAATCTGGGGTCTGTGTGATTCTAGGAAAATAGGCAGTGAACTACTGTGAAGAAGCAGGTCAGAGAACAAGCAGACCTAATGATGAATGCTCAATGTGCTGCAAGCTTAGTTTATGTTTTTCTTCCTTGATGAATTTTATTAAGTTTATAGGGATGGTTTCACTGTTATCACTAAGATGTCAAAGAGAAAGAGGCTGAATGGCTGCTTTATCTGGCCCATGGGCTCCTGTGGGAAGGGAAAAGGGGTAAGATGTCACAATTGTGGCTTTGTATGACCAAGACCTAGATTAAAATCAGTATCATCAAGGGTCAACATGAGCCAAAATGCTATTTTTTTTCTTTTTCTTATTACCATTCTTAAAATAAACAACAATATATTTATAGTGAAAAATTCTTACTATTAAGTAAGTTGAAATATCTGTAGCAGTTAATAAGTTCTGTCCAGCCCCAAATTATTACCAGAAAATTACTTGGTAGATATAGATCAGGATGATCTCTAAAAACCAGATCAACTTCAGGAAGTTGTGTTCTTTGATGGTTTTGTATTAGCCATTTGTAGACACAGTTAACTGAATTGAGCTTCAATGTGATACCATCAATCTCTTAGACACTATAGCAAGTAAAAAAAGCCTAGAAGTGAAATTCATCATCACGTTAAATATTTATTGTAAGAGATGTCAGGACAAAGTCCATGACATTATGCAGGACCCTCTTTATGAAGACAGTCAGGACAATGCCCCTTCTGGCCTTAATATTAGGAATTGTGTGATTTTAGTTTGTAGTCAGTACGTGAATTGAGTAGATTTTCTTGATGGCTGCTAGTGTGCTTACAGCCAGATTTTCTGCCCATCTATACCAAGTGTACTTGGTAGTATGCACTTTTATTTGCTCTTTTTTATTTTCTATCCTTATTTTTTTCCTTAAAAAAAAAACATCTGGCCAGGTACAGTGGCTTGCACCTATAATGCCAGCAATCAGGGAGGCTGAGGCTATAGCCCAAGAGACTAGCTTGAGCAATATAGGAAGACCTCCACTCTCAAAAAAAAAAAACAAAAAAAACTATGTTTGGTGGCTTTTGCCTCTAGTCCAATCTACTCACCTATAGTCCCATCTGCTTGCGAGGCTGAGGTGGAGGATTGCTTGAGCCTGGGAAGTCAAGGCTCCAGTAAGCTGTGATAGCACCACTGCGCTCCAGCCTAGGCAACAGAGCAAGACCCTGTCTCAAAACAACAAACAAAAAAATTCTTATTTGTATAAATTACCATCTATTTGATGAAGTTTTCCAGATCTGTGTCATCCCTCAGATTTCTTTCCTGAGCTTCAGACTTAAATATCTAGCTACCTTCTAGATACTTTCAGTCTTGAGAACTCCAAACTCAGCAGTTCCATAACTCAACATTTCTCCTCCCTATTAATCTTCTATAACTTGCCCTTCTCTCCTGGATTTCTGAATGATCCCAAGTCACCTAGTCAAACCACCAAAGTAAGAGCGTCTAAGATTTTTCCTTCTTTCTCCCACATCCCCTGAATCCAATCACCTAGTCCTTTTATTTTGCCTTTCTCAAGTACGTTTACTTTTCTCTCTCTTCATTGGAGTTACTGTGGAGAGGCCACCATTATCTCTTTAATTACTACAATTACTACAAAAGCCTCTAATCAATTAAACTTCCTGCTTTGTTTTGCTCTCCACCACTACATTTTCCACATTGTAGCAAAGATTATCGTTTTCAAAATAAAACTCAGACCACATGATTCTTCTGCCTTAAAATGCTTTAATCACTTTCCTTCCTAACTCACTGGGATAAAGTCATAACTCCTTAAAACAGTTTACAAGGCCTCACAGGGCAGTTTATTGAGTATCTTAAACAGCTTTATCTCTTGACTCCCGTCCCATGCTCGTCATTGTTTTTGTTTCTCCAGTTTCTGAAAGTTAGTATGATCCTTCTTTCTACCATGAATTCATACACGCTGTGTCCCTTGACATAAACGTTTTTTTCTCCTTTTTTATGTCATTTCTTCCTCCTTTTTTTCTTTTCATACTCATCCCTCAGTCCTCAGCATCAATGGCATTTGTCTTAGTAGGCTTCTTGACTATCTGGATTAGCTGTCTTTCATATATAATTTCAAGCCATCCTATACAATATCTTCTTACTACACCAAAACTCTTAAAGGAAGAGAACTCTCTTGGTTGCTTTTTAAAATCCAGCATCTAGCACAATGCTGAGTACTTATTGTTAGACTCTGTTCTAAGGGCTTTGTATTATCTCATTTGATTGTCACAATTCTGAAGTTTGCATTATTTGTATTCTCCTTTTATAGAAGAAATAGACCCAGAATATTTAAATGACTCTCCCTAAGTCACATTGTAAGTGGCCAAGAGTTGGACCCAAGCAGTTGATTCCAGAGCCTGAACACTTAACCCCCACTGCTTCCCTTCCAAACGAATGATAAAGGCTGTTTTGTTTTCTTGATATACTTTATCCTTTTGTGCTACCCTAAATCTGTTATGAAATAAAGTAGAAATAAATCACAGTTCAAAAAGTTGGAAGATAGATTCGCACAGTCAACTGATACTAAAGTTCTGACAGTATACCTCATCTGCTCTTCCCTAAAATGCATGTGTTGCAAGAGCATAAAACCCTTTTTTTCAGACAGTGATAGAGATTCTGTCGGATTCCTGCTAGTTAATTCCTCTTTTTCTACCTAGTAGATGAACCATCTGTCTTGTAAGAGTGACAGTATAGTTTTTCTTTATTTTATTTTATTTATTCATTCATTTTCTTTACTTCCCAAGACACAGAAGTAAAAAACAGACAGTATAATTTTATATTAGTGGCAGAGATTTAGGAGTCACTCTTGCTTCCAGGTGAAATTTGGGATATACCTTACTCTTATTAGCTCTTTTTTTTTTCTTTCTTTGAGAATCTCACTCTTGGCCAGGCTGGAGTACAGTGGTACAATTTTGGCTCACTGCAACCTCCACCTCCTGGATTCAAGTGATTCTCCTGCCTTAGACTCCCAGGTAGCTGAGATTACAGGTGCTCACCACTACACCCAGCTAATTTTTGTATTTTTAGTAAAGACAGGGTTTCACCATGTTGGCCAGGCTGGTCTCAAACTCCTGACCTTAGGTGATCAGCCCGCCTCGGCCTCCCAAAGTGCTAGGATTACAGGCATGAGCTACTGGCAATAAAAAATTCCTTTGTCACCCATCCCTCAAATTTAGGGTGGCATCCAGCCTTATCAGCTATATCTGATCTGAGTTGCAATCCATCTCCCAGGGTAGAGTCATGCTGTCGTGGCTAATCTAGTTCACTATATGCCGATTTTCAGTGGCTTCAATTTTAGAGAATGATTTTATTTTCAGTTCTGAAGATCTGCTTTATTTAAAACATACAGCTTCTTCCTCCTCGCATGTATACTGAATGTACTTAAATATTGAATAACTTTTAGTAAATCTGGATGTCTGATTGTTTAAGCCTCTTACTAGAATTTATATAATATATGATGAATTTTTTATTCCCTTTATAAAACTAGGTTCATGAAAGAAGTGTCCAGTCTGACTTCCTACTAATTATCTTGAAAGAAATTTTACAGAAACGTTCTGATCTGCACTTGATTCTAATGAGTGCCACTGTGGACAGTGAAAAATTTTCTACGTATTTTACACATTGCCCCATTCTCAGAATTTCAGGAAGAAGTTATCCTGTTGAGGTAAATTTTCTTTATAATGTACATATAAGCGGAAACTGCATTCCCACCAGGCTCTTTCCTTAGGAGATGGGCCCTTGTAGTTTGAGCCCAGAACTATTCCTAGGTACAATGAGTCAACAGAGGATCCAGACACAGCCTTAAGAATCAGATGGCTCCTACTGCCTTGCCTGAGGTTGGATAGGAGAGAAAGTACGGTTTTAACCCAAGCCCTGAGGGCTACAGTACATAAAACTTTATTTTCACATGAAAATCATTATATTCAGATTAAGAATAGCTATCCTTCCCTGGTCATGTAGTGGCTAGGAAGAAAAAAAAAAAAGAGTGGCTACCTGGCAGTAAGGAACTCCTTTTCACCCACCCCTCAAATTTAGGGTTGTCTTTGAAGCTTCCTTTCTACATATTCTAGTCTTGATTCTTACCTTTTTAGTTAAGCTGATATAGTCTACACTTAACTGTTTCATATGTATATATAGATACATCTCATAATGTAATTTTCCCTGAGACTTAAGGGACAATCCCCCTATGTCAACCAAGTCTTCATTCCCAAATAATACTAAAAAAATTTTTGCCGGGTGCGGTGACTCACGCCTGTAATCCCAGCACTTTGGGAGGCTGAGGCAGGTGGATCACGAGGTCGAGATCGAGATCATCCTGGTCAACATGGTGAAACCCCGTCTCTACTAAAGATACAAAAAATTAGCTGGGCATGGTGGTGCATGCCTGTAATCCCAGCTACTTAGGAGGCTGAGGCAGGAGAATTGCCTGAACCCATGAGGCGGAGTTTGCAGTGAGCTGAGATCGCGCCATTGCACTCCAGCCTGGGTAACAAGAGTGAAACTTTGTCTCAAAAAAAAAAAATTTTTTTTTCATTATATTCTAAATTAGCATTTGGTGACATTCAAAAGGTAGTATCCCCTTGTTCTCTTTAAAATGATATTTACTGAAATGAATTTGAATTCACCCATTTCTATGCCTTATTCTATCCAGGTTTTTCATCTTGAAGATATAATAGAAGAAACAGGTTTTGTACTGGAAAAAGACTCAGAATATTGTCAGAAATTTCTGGAAGAGGAAGAAGAAGTAACCATTAATGTTACAAGCAAAGCAGGGGGAATAAAAAAATATCAGGTAAAAAGGAAGTATTTGGAAAGATATCAGATAATAATACCCAGGGCCTAACCTGCCACAAGAGTTTCAAAATCATATGGTTAACACACTGAATTCGAGTATATTTTGATAGATGAGGAAAAGGTCTGAGAATGAGCAAATTTTAAAGGTTATTTCTTTAATCTTTATAGGCTGTAGTCTTTGATTTGTGATACTTTGTCATCTTATGCTATTCTGGGCCATATAGATACACATACAAAATCAAGGACCATACAAGTTAGAAGCAACTTCTTGTAACAATTTCATAACAGTGATCAATTATTGAGGAGTACATTTGTAGTGATTTTTTCCTACTTCGTCTTAACACCACAGGTGGTCAGGATAGGGCAAGCCCCAAATCTAGATCCTTGCCATTGGTTTTCTTAGCCTTTGTCCTGGCAGGAGCAGGGCAGAGGCAAGACAGTGATAGTTAGACAGTGATAGATGGTGAAGCTATCTAGGGCATCGTTATTCCTAGGAAGTTAGTCTCAATTACGTGTTTTCAGAAATATCACAAAAGCAATGCTATCCTGTATTTTAGGCAGTGGTAATAGATCCAGCATTTTTGTCATATCCATGATGTTTCATGCATGTTTCCAATTTGATGAAAACACAAAGTTAAAGTTACTTTATCTTTTTTTTTTTTGAGACGGAGTTTCGCTCTTGTTACCCAGGCTGGAGTGCAATGGCGCGATCTCAGTTCACTGAAACGTCCGCCTCCTGGGTTCAAGCAATTCTCCTGCCTCAGCCTCCTGAGTAGCTGGGATTACAGGCATGCACTACCATGCCCAGCTAATTTTTTGATTTTTAGTAGAGACGGGGTTTCACCATGTTGACCAGGATGGTCTCTATCTCTTGACCTCGTGATCCACCCGCCTCGGCCTCCGAAAGTGCTGGGATTACAGGCTTGAGCCACCGCACCCGGCCATACATTATCTTTTATTTTTTTTTTTTTAATTTTTTATTGGATTTTAGGTTTTGGGGTACATGAGCTGAGCATGGAAGACAGTTGCGTAGGTACACACATGGCAGTGTGCTTTGCTTTTCTTCTCCCCTTCACCCACATTTGGCATTTCTCCCCAGGCTATCCCTCCCCACCTCCCCCTCCCACTGGCCCTCCCCTTTTCTCCCCTATAGACCCGTGTTTAGTACTCCCCTTTCTGTGTCCATGTGTTCTCATTTTTCATCACCCGCCTATGAGTGAGAATATGCGGTGTTTCATTTTCTGTTCTTGTGTCAGTTTGCTGAGGATGATGTTCTCCAGATTCATCCATGTCCCTACAAACGACACAAACTCATCTTTCCTGATTGCTGCATAATATTCCATGGTGTATATTTGCCACATTTTTCCAATCCAGTCTATTATCAATGGGCATTTGGGTTGATTCCAGGTCTTTGCTATTGTAAACAGTGCTGCAATGAACATTCATGTACATGTGTCCTTATAGTAGAACGATTTCTAGTCTTTTGGATATATACCCAGTAATGGGATTGCTGGGTCAAATGGAATTTCTGTTTCTAAGGCCTTGAGGAATCGCCACACTGTCTTCCACAATGGTTGAACTAATTTACACTCCCACCAACAGTGTAAAAGTGTTCCTTTTTCTCCACATCCTCTCCAGCATCTGTTGTCTCCAGATTTTTTAATGATCGCCATTCTAACTGGCGTGAGATGGTATCTCAATGTGGTTTTGATTTGCATCTCTCTGATGACCAGTGACGATGAGCATTTTTTCATATGATTGTTGGCCTCATATATGTCTTCTTTCGTAAAGTATCTGTTCATATCCTTTGCCCACTTTTGAATGGGGTTGTTTGTTTTTTTCCTGTAAATCCGTTTGAGTTCTTTGTAAATTCTGGATATCAGCCCTTTGTCAGATGGGTAGACTGCGAAAATTTTTTCCCATTCTGTTGGTTGCCGATCTGCTCTAGTGACTGTTTCTTTTGCCGTGCAGAAGCTGTGGAGTTTCATTAGGTCCCATTTGTCTATTTTGGCTTTTGTTGCCAATGCTTTGGTGTTTTGTTCATGAAGTCCTTGCCTACTCCTATGTCCTGGATAGTTTTGCCTAGATTTCCTTCTAGGGTTTTTATGGTGCCAGGTCTTATGTTTAAGTCTTTAATCCATCTGGAGTTAATTTTAGTGTAAGGTGTCAGGAAGGGGTCCAGTTTCTGTTTTCTGCACATGGCTAGCCAGTTTTCCCAACACCATTTGTTAAACATGGAATCCTTTCCCCATTGCTTGTTTTTGTCAGGTTTATCAAAGATTGTATAGTTGTATGTGTGTTCTGTTGCCTCCGGTGCCTCTGTTTTGTTCCATTGGTCTATATCTCTGTTTTGGTACCAGTACCATGCTGTTTTGATTACTGTAGCCTTGTAGTATAGTTTGAAATCCGGTAGTGTGATGCCCCCCGCTGTGTTCTTTTTGCTTAGAATTGACTTGGCTATGCGGGCTCTCTTTTGGTTCCATATGGAGTTCATGGTGGTTTTTTCCAGTTCTGTGAAGAAAGTCAATGGTAGCTTGATGGGGATAGCGTTGATTCTGTAAATTACTTTGGGCAGTATAGCCATTTTCACGATATTAATTCTTCCTAACCATGAACATGGAATGTTTCTCCATCTGTTTGTGTCCTCTCTGATTTCGTTGAGCAGTGGTTTGTAGTTCTCCTTGAAGAGGTCTCTTACGTTCCTTGTGAGTTGTATTCCAAGGTATTTTATTTTTTTTGTAGCAATTGCGAATGGCAGTTTGCTCTTGATTTGGCTTTCTTTAAGTCTGTTATTGGTGTAGACGAATGCTTGTGATTTTTGCACATTGATTTTATATCCTGAGACTTTGCTGAAGTTGCTTATCAGTTTCAGGAGTTTTTGGGCTGAGGCAATGGGGTCTTCTAGGTATGCTATCATGTCGTCTGCAAATAGAGGCAATTTGGCTTCCACCTTTCCTATTTGAATACCCTTTATTTCTTTTTCTTGCCTGATTGCTCTGGCTAGAACTTCTAGTACTATATTAAATAGGAGTGGTGAGAGAGGGCATCCTTGTCTAGTGCCAGATTTTAAAGGGAATGCTTCCAGTTTTTGCCCATTCAGTATGATATTGGCTGTTGGTTTGTCATAAATAGCTTTTATTACTTTGAGATACGTGCCATCGATACCGAGTTTATTGAGGGTTTTTAGCATAAAGGGCTGTTGAATTTTGTCAAATGCCTTCTCTGCGTCAATTGAGATAATCATGTGGTTTTTGTTTTTGGTTCTGTTTATGTGGTGAATTACGTTGATAGACTTGCGTATGTTGAACCAGCCTTGCATCCCTGGGATGAATCCTACTTGATCATGATGAATAAGTTTTTTGATTTGCTGTTGCAATCGGCTTGCCAATATTTTATTGAAGATTTTTGCATCTATGTTCATCATGGATATTGGCCTGAAGTTTTCTTTTCTCGTTGGGTCTCTGCCGGGTTTTGGTATCAGGATGATGTTGGTCTCATAAAATGATTTGGGAAGGATTCCCTCTTTTTGGATTGTTTGAAATAGTTTTAGAAGGAATGGTACCAGCTCCTCCTTGTGTGTCTGGTAGAATTCGGCTGTGAACCCGTCTGGACCTGGGCTTTTTTTGTGTGGTAGGCTCTTAATTGCTGCATCAACTTCAGACCTTGTTATTGGTCTATTCATAGTTTCAGCTTCCTCCTGGTTTAGGCTTGGGAGGACACAGGAGTCCAGGAATTTATCCATTTCTTCCAGGTTTACTAGTTTATGCGCATAGAGTTGTTTGTAATATTCTCTGATGATGGTTTGAATTTCTGTGGAATCTGTGGTGATTTCCCCTTTATCATTTTTTATTGCATCTATTTGGTTGTTCTCTCTTTTATTTTTAATCAATCTGGCTAGCGGTCTGTCTATTTTGTTGATCTTTTCAAAAAACCAGCTCTTGGATTTATTGATTTTTTGAAGGGTTTTTCGTGTCTCAATCTCCTTCAGCTCAGCTCTGATTTTAGTTATTTCTTGTCTTCTGCTGGGTTTTGAGTTTTTTTGATCTTGCTCCTCTAGCTCTTTCAATTTTGACGATAGGGTGTCAATTTTGGATCTCTCCATTCTCCTCATATGGGCACTTACTGCTGTATACTTTCCTCTAGAGACTGCTTTAAATGTGTCCCAGAGGTTCTGGCACGTTGTGTCTTCGTTCTCATTGGTTTCGAAGAACTTCTTTATTTCTGCCTTCATTTCGTTGTTTACCCAGTCAACATTCAAGAGCCAGTTGTTCAGTTTCCATGAAGCTGTGCGGTTCTGGGTTTGTTTCTGAATTCTGAGTTCTAACTTGATTGCACTATGGTCTGAGAGGCTGTTTGTTATGATTTCAGTTGTTTTGCATTTGTTGAGCAGTGCTTTACTTCCAATTATGTGGTCAATTTTAGAGTAGGTGTGATGTGGTGCTGAGAAGAATGTGTATTCTGTGGATTTGGGGTGGAGAGTTCTGTAAATGTCTCAGGTTTGCTTGCTCCAGGTCTGAGTTCAAGCCCTGGATATCCTTGTTGATTTTCTGTCTGGTTGATCTGTCTAATATTGACAGTGGTGTGTTAAAGTCTCCCACTATTGTTGTGTGGGAGTCTAAGTCCTTTTGTAAGTCATTAAGAACTTGCCTTATGTATCTGGGTGCTCCTGCATTGGGTCCATATATGTTTAGGATCGTTAGCTCTTCTTGTTGTATCGATCCTTTTACCATTATGTAATGGCCTTCTTTGTCTCTTTTGATGTTTGTTGCTTTAAAGTCTATTTTATCAGAGATGAGAATTGCAACTCCTGCTTTTTTTTGCTTTCCATTAGCTTGGTAAATCTTCCTCCATCCCTTTATTTTGAGCCTTTGTGTATCCTTGCATGTGAGATGGGTTTCCTGGATACAGCACACTGATGGGTTTTGGATTTTTATCCAGTTTGCCAGTCTGTGTCTTTTGATTGGTGCATTTAGTCCATTTACATTTAGGGTTAATATTGTTATGTGTGAATTTGATACTGCCATTTTGATGCTAAGTGGCTGTTTTGCCTGTTAGTTGTTGTAGATTCTTCATTATGTTGAAGCTGTTTAGCATTCAGTGTGATTTTGGAATGGCTGGTACTGATTGATCCTTTCTATGTGTAGTGCCTCTTTTAGGAGCTCTTTTAAAGCAGGCCTGGTGGTGACAAAATCTCTGAGTAGTTGTTTGTTCGCAAAGGATTTTATTTTTCCTTCACTTCTGAAGCTCAGTTTGGCTGGATATGAAATTCTGGGTTGAAAGTTCTTTTCTTTAAGGATGTTGAATATTGGCCCCCACTCTCTTCTGGCTTGTAGTGTTTCTGCCGAGAGATCTGCTGTGAGTCTGATGGGCTTCCCTTTGTGGGTGACCCGACCTTTCTCTCTGGCTGCCCTTAGTATTCTCTCCTTTATTTCAACCCTGTTGAATCACGATTATGTGCCTTGGGGTTGCTCTTCTTGCGGAATATCTTTGTGGTGTTCTCTGTATTTCCTGCAATTGAGTGTTGGCCTGTCTTGCTAGGTGGGGGAAATTTTCCTGGATGATGTCCTGAAGAGTATTTTCCAGCTTGGATTCATTCTCTTCGTCCCCTTCTGGTACACCTATCAAACGTAGGTTAGGTCTTTTCACATAGTCCCACATTTCTTGGAGACTTTGTTCATTCCTTTTTGCGCTTTTTTCTCTGATCTTGGTTTCTCGTTTTATTTCATTGAGTTGGTCTTCGACTTCAGATATTCTTTCTTCTGCTTGGTCAATTCGGGTATTGAAACTTGTGTTTGCTTCGCGAAGTTCTCGTATTGTGTTCTTCAGCTCCTTTAATTCATTCATATTCCTCTCTAAGTTATCCATTCTTGTTATCATTTCCTCGAATCTTTTTTCAAATCTTTTTTCAAGGTTCTTAGTTTCTTTGCATTGATTTAATACATGATCTTTTAGCTCACAAAAGTTTCTCATTATCCATCTTCTGACGTCTAATTCCGTCATTTCGTCACAGTCATTCTCCGTCCAGCTTTGTTCCCTTGCTGGTGAGGAGTTTTGGTCCTTTCTAGGAGGCGAGGTGTTCTGGTTTCGGGTGTTTTCCTCCTTTTTGCGCTGGTTTCTTCCCATCTTTGTGGATTTGTCCGCTGGTCGTCTGCGTAGTTGCTGACTTTTCGATTGGGTCTCTGAGTGGACACCCAGAGTGTTGATGATGAAGTATTTCTGTTGCTTGGTTTTCCTTCTACCAGTCTAGCCCCTTCGCTGTACGACTGCTGAGGTCCGCTCCAGACCCTGCTTGTCTGGGGTGCACCTCTAGCAGCTGTGGCACAGCGAGGGATGCTACCAGTTTCTTTTTCTGCTATCTTTGTCCCAGGATGATGCCTGCCTAATGTCAGTCTTTTGGATATAGAGGGGTCAGGGAGCTGCTTGAGGAGACAGTTTGTACTTTATAGGGGCTTAATTGCTGAGCTGTGCGCTCTGTTGTTCATTCAGGGCTGTTAGGCTGCTATGTTTGATTCTGCTGCAACAGAGCTCATTAAAAAACCCTTTTTTTTTTCCTCAAATGCTCTGTGTTGAGGGGTTTGGGCTTTATTTTTGGATGTCCGATGAGGTGTCCTGCCCAGCTAGAAGGCAGACTAGCCACTGTTTGGCTGCCGAGGCTCCGCCCTGCTGTTGTGTGATTCGCCCTGTTCCTGCAGGCTCTGCTGTGGTCTCCGCCACGCCCTGCGGCGGAGTCTCTTCGTTGTAGTGTGTTGCCTCAGCAACGGCAGGCTGCGTCAGCAGTGGGCGTGTATCTCAGTTGGGGCAGGTTACCTCGGCAACGACTGGCTGCGTCAGCAGTGGGTGTGTATCTCAGTTGGGGCGGGTTGCCTCGGTAGTGGTGGACGCCCCTCCCCCACAGAGCGTCTCAGACCGTCTGCTCGGGATAGTTTGAAATCGCGGTTTTGTTCGTCCCACTGGATATCCCAAACGATCTGTTCCTGCAATCCCCTGGGCTGGCCTACTGTCCAAGTCTCATTCAGTCTCAAGTCCAGCCCTCTCAAGTCTTAGGTTGCCGGTTCAACAGGGCACCTGGACAAGCGCGCCCTGTGGGGATTGCTGGGTAGGGCCGGCCGCCGCCGCCCCGGCTGCCGGCTTCGCCAGGCAGACCTACTGCCTGGCGTCCCATGTCTTTTTTATACTTGGGAGTTTCCCCGTTCTGTGGGCAACAAAGATCAGTCTGGAAATGCAGCTCTGACTCACCGTTTGCGGATTCAACGCGAGCTCCGATCCTGGGTTGTTCTCACAGCGCCATCTTAAGACTCCTAATATCACATTATCTTTTAATTAAGCAGATAGATCAAGAAAGCAAAAACTAAAATCTTGCCCTAAAACACCAGAGGTAAAAAATTACAAACTAAAGAAAGACTTTAGAAAAATATAGTTATTTCAGAAGATGTGATTGGAATTCAGGAGCCAAAGTAGAATGTAGAAGAAATGAGGTAAGTACAAGCTACTTATTAATGTTATGACTTCCTTTGGCCTGGCTGCTTTTTAGTTGCCACAGATTGATGCATACATGATCATAGTATGTTTTTCTACAATTCTTTTAGTCTGTATATGCCAAGATAAAAGGTTTTGCTATACCTAAGGGCTGGATGACATTAAATTACAGGAGAAAGATGATACTTTCTGATACTCCCACCACTATTAAAAATTATACTCTTCCTATATTTTAACAAAATACTAATGTTGACAATGAGAAAAATATAGGTTTGAATGAATGCAGATACCTCCTTTTTTCCTTCTTTGTCTTATAAAAATACTTAATATTTTTATTCAGCTTCCTCTGCTTGGATTTCTTTTAGGAATACATCCCTGTTCAGACTGGAGCAAATGCTGATTTAAATCCATTTTACCAAAAGTACAGCAGCCGTACTCAGCATGCTATTCTATATATGAATCCTTATAAAATCAACCTGGATCTCATTTTGGAACTTCTTGCATATTTAGGTATATGTCTATTTCTAATGGGTCTCCATTTGACTTGATAAAATATTTCTACTAGCTGGAGATCTTATTAATATTTTATATGCTGTTCCTTATCTTCTTATTTTGAATATTATATCTTTTTTTAAATTTCAGATAAAAGTCCCCAATTCAGAAATATTGAAGGAGCAGTATTGATCTTTTTACCAGGGCTTGCTCATATTCAGCAGTTGTATGATCTTCTATCAAATGATAGAAGATTTTCTTCTGAACGGTAACTATACATTTTCATTACATTCCTGGTAGTTTTAAAATAGGAAAATATATGGTACATTAAAACCCTTGATCAGAGTTTTCAAAGTCTTTTCACCATTAGTTAAAATTACCTATGGTGAAGCAAGATTTTTTTTCTTTAAACATTTCCAATATAACATGTTATCTACTAAAAATTTTTAGGTACTATATTCTGCATTTGTTCTGTTTTATTTTATTTTTGAGACAGATTCTTTCTCTGTTGCCCAGACTGGCATGCAGTGGCAATTGCACCTTCAGCCTCAACTTACTGGGCTCAAGCAGTCCTCCCACTTCAGCCTTCAGAGCAGCTGGGACCACAGGCATGCACCACTATGCCCAGCTAATTTTAAAAAATTTTTTTGTAGAGAGAGACAAGGTCTCCCTCCGTTGCCCAGGCTGGTCTCAAACTCTTGAGCTCATGCGAGCTGGTCTCAAACTCTTGGGCTCATGCGAACTTCTCACCTCAGCCTCCCAAAGTGCTGGGATTACAGGCGTGATCCACTGCCTGTAGGCTTCATCTTCTTAATATGATTAAGTAGAGGGAATCCTGTGGTTAAAAGTAAGATGGTGACTCCCTTCTGCTAACCCGCTGAATCATGCAAAACTCCAAAAAAACCTGCAGTTTATATCCATATATATTTAATCAGCTGTTTACTATATGTTTTAATATATTTTTGTTTTGTGAGTCAGAGTCTCGCTCTGTACCCCAGGCTGGAGTGCACTGGCACAATCTTGCCTCATTGCAACCTCTGCCTCCCAAGTTCAAGTGATTCTCCTGCCTCAGCCTCCCAAGTAGCTGGGATTACAGGCACCCGCCACCATGCCCAGCTAATTTTTGTATTTTTTTTTTTTTTAGTAGAGTGGGGGTTTCACCATGTTGGCCAGGGTGGACTTGAACTTCTGACCTCAGGTGATCTGCCTGTCTCAACCTCCCAAAGTGTTGGGATTACAGGCATGAGTCACCACGCCCGGCTGATATAGTTTATTATTTCTGTAGTAAACTATATAAACTTCAACATTAGAACATTTAAAAAAATTTAATCCTATCCATATAATTGGTTTATATTCTCTATGATGCATGTGTATGGGGTTTCACTGTACAGTTCTGTAAGCTTTTGTGTATGTTTAAATTTTTCACAATAAAAAATCTTAAAGTTGCTTGCTATATGCAAATAAATTTTGTTATTCTTTGCAGTGTCTTCTAAAGAGAAACTCTTGCTAAGAACTATGATTTTAACTTTCAGATATAGAGTGATAGCTCTGCATTCTATTCTTTCAACCCAAGATCAAGCTGCAGCATTCACACTTCCTCCTCCAGGAGTCAGAAAGGTAAACTTTAGTACAGCAAATTTATATGTTGTTACCTGAGAGTACTTCATGAGGGCAGTATAACTTTTTATCATCAAAGACAGTTGTTAACATTAAGTGCCTTATAGCACATTGCCAACTCCCAAGTGTTCTGCAGCTTACCATCATCAGAGTGAACCCAGTGTTACTATTCAAGCATTTGAATATTTACATTATACGAGACTTGGATATTTAAATCCTCAGAGTATTCTTATTGTTCTCTAGGCAGATCCTCTCTGATAATTTTCATAGTACATAAACCATTAGGTAGGTCACAAAGCTAATAAGTAACAGAAACAGGACAACAACATTAATATGATTTTTTCCTAATAATTGTGAAGCGTTATGCTAAGCTGTCTCCATTCTCTGTCCAGTTTCCCATCCTACTTATGTCTATTTTCTTTTGAGATGGAGTTTCACTCTTGTTGCCCTGACTGGAGTACAATAATGTGATCTCAGCTCACTGCAATCTCTGCCTCCTAGGTTCAAGCAATTCTCCTGCCTCAGCCTCCCAAATAGCTGGGATTACATACATCTGCCACCATACCTGGCTGACTTTTGTATTTTTAGTAGAGACAGGGTTTTGGGAGATGGGGTTTTGGTTTTGCCATGTTGGCCAGGTTGGTCTCGAACTCCTGACCACAGGTGATCTGCCCACCTCAGCCTCCCAAAAAGTACTGGGATTACAGAGATGAGCCACCGTGCCTGGTCCCCTACTTATGTCATTTTTAAGATGATTGACTAGAATTAGGGGAATGGTATTTTTGTTAGAATAAAAATTTATATTTTATATTAGTAAGCTAAGCTGATAATATTACAGTAAATTAAAATTATACAGTAATAGCAAATAGAATGTAAATTTTTGTGACTGAAACTGAAATTCAGTTTTTAAATTTCATGAGCTCAAACTATCTTAAGAAATTTAAATAATGGTATATTGCTGAAAGTAGTCTAAATGTTTTAAGCTTTTTATATATTTTCAGATTGTTTTAGCAACAAATATTGCAGAGACAGGCATCACTATTCCAGATGTTGTATTTGTAATCGATACTGGAAGAACAAAAGAAAATAAGTAAGTCTGAATTTCCCAAATCAAAATATTTCTAAACTGGAAAGAGTTTGGGGCTCTTGAATTCTTGGGAGAAATCCTAAAATCATATAGGGAAAATCCTAAATGTCCTAGTTCTGTCCAAAGCAAAAGCCTTAGAGAAAATATAGGAAATTTAAAAATATCTGAGAGTAAATGTTAGAATTTCATGTCATGGATTTTCCCTTAAGTAATACCAGTATACTGCTACTTTTAGAAAAGTACCGAGAAAAATTTTCAGAACATAAATGTTTATAGATTCTTTTATTTGTAAAACATTTAACAAAAAGCATTCTTTGTGGCTTTTGAAGTAAGAGCTGAATTTAAATCTCTTGAGCAAGTAATATAACCTCTCTAATCATCAGTTTCCTCATTTGTAAATTGGTAAAATGAAAATTTCATAACTCAAAGTACATATTTCAGTAATTGGAACATAATAGATAACTGTAACTGAATCTTCAACGAAAAGGTTACTACTATATACATAATGTTTACATTGCATAAATAGGACAGACCACCTTTAGTAGTTTATTGTAATCTATATACACTATCCCGTTTTAGGAAACCATAGTAATATTTGCAAGAGAGTATCACTATTCAATAGAAAGTCGATTCTTGATTCTTTGAATTGTACCTTCAGAGAAAATGTTTTCAGGGTTTAACTGTATCGTGAAAGATACATTGAATTGTAATGTTCACAGTAACACTTCTCAAAATATTTCAAAGAATTCTTGTTGTATAATTAAGTATTCTACTAAATTTAAGAAAGATTCTATGATCAGATTAGTATGAGAAAGGATAAGTTAAACAATTTGTTTTTCTTTTGCCAGACTTTTAATTTGTAGTATGAGATTTATATGCAATGTTTACTAAATTAAATATGAAGCATAATTTGAGAACTACTCATCCACCATAATGGACTTTTTAAGCCTATGTTTAACTGAACTGTAAGAGTCAAATCCAGCTTTTCCAATTTTGACTTAAGTCAATTATCTACATATTCTCTCCCAAAACATTTCTTCAGGTACCATGAAAGCAGTCAGATGAGTTCTTTGGTCGAGACGTTTGTCAGTAAAGCCAGTGCTTTACAGCGCCAGGGAAGAGCTGGGCGGGTCAGAGATGGCTTCTGCTTCCGAATGTACACAAGAGAAAGGTATGACATAGCACTGGAAATGTAAAACATATAAGCTAGTACTGTGTGACATTTCTGATAATATGTATTTAGTATTACTTTATTTTTCAGATTTGAAGGCTTTATGGATTATTCTGTTCCTGAAATCTTACGTGTACCTTTGGAGGAATTATGCCTTCATATTATGGTAATCTCAAGGGAACTTGGATGGATTTTGTTCTTCACCCCTTTCTAGAAAAGAAAAAAAATGAACACCTAAACTTACCTTACCTTATATTGCTTTAGATTTTCAACTTTTTAAATCTTCCTTAATATATGCCCTTATCCATGTAAATAAATTCACTGTTTTGATTTTGCTAGACACTTAAACTTTATAGATGAAAATACAGCCTCATAACCTAGACTAATAGTTCTCAACTGGGGGCACTGTTGCCTACAGGGGACATTGGGCAATGTCAGGAGATATTTTTGGTTGTCATAGTTGGACAGGGAGGGTGAATGGTATCTAGTAGGTAAAGATCTGGGATGCTCCTAAACATCTGACAGTGTACAGGGCAACTCCCTGAAACAAAGAATCATTCAGGCCAAAATATCAGTAGTAATGAGACTGAGAAACCCTGACCTAGATGAAGGTCTTCTTAGACCGAAAGATCTATAATATCTTTTTGACAGAGTCTTTTTGACTCTGTCAGAATCAGGAATGAAGAAACTAAAAATGTTGACTGAAAAACCTAATCCTTATTCCTTCCCCACCCAAACACACACATACACTCATACAGTCTTCCCCCCCAACTCCTCTGACCCCCATTATAAGAAAAATAACAGGATAGTCCTACTACGCATTTTACCCTCCTTGCTCAAAATTTTACTGAAGTCAGATTAGTTCTAATACCATCTCGTTGGTAGTGTTAATTCTTTGATTTCATACCAATTTTATTACTTTTTTAATCTGCAGAAATGTAATCTTGGTTCTCCTGAAGATTTCCTCTCCAAAGCCTTAGATCCTCCTCAGCTCCAAGTGATCAGCAATGCAATGAATTTGCTACGAAGAATTGGAGCCTGTGAACTAAATGAGCCTAAACTGACTCCTTTGGGCCAACACCTTGCAGCTTTACCTGTGAATGTCAAGATTGGCAAGATGCTTATTTTCGGTGCCATATTTGGCTGCCTTGACCCAGTGGTAAATCAAACAATGCTGCTGCTACTTTACTTTAAATATCCTTTGACTAGGAAATTACAAGTTTGGAAATAATTTTTTTTTTTTTTTGAGACGGAGTTTTGCTCTTCTTACCCAGGCTCAGGCTGGAGTGCAATGGCGTGATCTAGGCTAACCGCAACCTCCGCCTCCTGGGTTCAGGCAATGCTCCTGCCTCAGCCTCCTGAGGCACGCGCCACCATGCCCAGCTAATTTTTTGTATTTTTAGTAGAGACGGGGTTTCACCATGTTGACCAGGATGGTCTCGATATCTTGACCTTGGGATCCACCCGCCTCAGCCTCCCAAAGTGCTGGGATTACAGGCTTGAGCCAACGCGCCCGGCCTGGAAACAATTTTTAAATAAAAATTTTTTTAACTAAATAGAATGTCTATGCTAACATTAAAACCCAGAGGGCCTGAATGCTTGATAAGAATTTTTTTTTTTTTTTTTGAGACAGGATCTGGCACTGTTGCCCAGGCTGGAGTGCAGTGACACAATCTAGGCTCACTGCAACCTCTACCTCCCAGGTTCAAGGGATTCATGCCTCAGCCTCCCAAGTAGCTGGTATTATAGGTGTGTGCCACCATACCTGGCTAATTTTTGCATTTTTAGTAGAGATGGGGTTTCTCCATGTTGTCCAGGTTGGATAAGAATTTTTAAATATAATATTTAACTTTTTATATTTATATACTTGAAAATCTGTTCATCCATTTACTTAAGTGTACTGTAGGTACTATTTTGTGAGTGATTTTGGCTTGTCTAAACTTTTGTTTTTGACCCACTTGAAATATTTAATGGAATATGTAGTGGATGATTTTTAGGAAGCTTTGAATACAGACTTTGAAAAGTAAAATTAAAAACTTTTTTCTTCCCTTTTTTAGGCTCTCTGAGCCAATAATTAGCAGAGTTCTCTTTTCTCAAATTATCTCAGAATTAACAAATTCTGTGCATCTGTCTGAGTCTCTGGGCACATATGCTTGCTGTGCCATTCCAACGTTGCAGCTTTATCAAGCTATGGCCTTTTCTGGGATTACCAATAAAGGCTATTTAAAAACAGAATGGAAGCCTGGGCAAATTAATGAGACCTTGACTCTGCAAAATTTAAGATAAAAAAATTAGCCAGCCATGGTGGTGCACCCCTCTAGACCCAGCTATTCAGGAGGCTGAGGTAGGAGGATTGCTAGAGCCTAGGAGTAGGAGGGGGCAGTGAGCTAATGATTGCCACTGCACCCCAGCCTAAGCAACAGAACAAGATCCTGTCTCTAAAAAATAAAAAAATAAAAATAAAAACAGAATGAAGAAAATGTGACTTATTACTCTAGTCTCTCTTTAGTATTCAAAATAGATATTTATCAGAATTAAATACCCATGGTAGTTTATCTGAAAACCTACAACAACAAATGGATTGTTATGTAGTCCAGATTATTTTTAAAGATCATTGCAGACTAAGAGTGGAAATTCAGCAGTCTTGGAGTCAAGATAACTGAGTTATGATTCCAAGATTGCCTCTAACTGTATGACAGACTATAAATCATTTATACAAATGTTCAGTTTTTTTTATCTGATTCTGGTGATAATTACCTCCTTGCCTCATAGAAAGGGCTTAAAAGTAAAGGGATATATTTCTGAAATTCCTTAAAATGAAACAAAAAATAACTATTTAAAATGAAAATATAGTTAGCTATAGTAAAACATGATAATAAAAGTATTGAAAAGGGCAACTTAAAGTATGATTGTTTTATGATTGGCTTTCTTTTATAAGTTAACTTTCACTGGATAGCTCTTTAATGACAAATTGTTTTGTCATTTATGGATAGGCAACACTAGCTGCAGTTATGACAGAGAAGTCTCCTTTTACCACACCAATTGGTCGAAAAGATGAAGCAGATCTTGCAAAATCAGCTTTGGCTGTGGCGGATTCAGACCACCTGACGATCTACAATGCATATCTAGGGTAAAAACATAATCTGGCTGTTACCAATAAGCCAATTACTTGAGGTTATTTACTTTACAAAATATTACCTTTGACTCATTAAAACTGTACATCTCAGGTTTAAATTTATTTTTAGTTATTTCATCTGTCAAGGTATAATTATATTAGAGATTCATGTGCTTTATAATCCTTCCTAAAACTTAAGAATAATATATTTGGTATCATATGTATATTAACTCATATTTGAAGTAACTTAATAATTTACTGTTAAACAGAAAATATCAGTTAATTTTAATATCTGTTAACAGATCTGTTAACAGATCTGCTAATGTTAATATTCTTTTTTTTTTGAGACGGAGTTTCGCTCTTGTTACCCAGTCTGGAGTGCAATGGCGTGATCTTGGCTCACCGCAACCTCCGCCTCCTGGGTTCAGGCAATTCTCCTGCCTCAGCCTCCTGAGTAGCTGGGATTACAGGCACGTGTCACCATGCCCAGCTAATTTTTTGTATTTTTAGTAGAGACAGGGTTTCACCATTTTGACCAGGATGGTCTCAATCTCTTGACCTCATGATCCACCCGCCTAGGCCTCCCAAAGTGCTGGGATTACAGGCTTGAGCCACCGCGCCCGGCCAATGTTAATATTCTTATATACAATTGGTGGTTGCTACAACAAGCAAGATCCCACCTCTTTTTAAATTATAATTTAATTAAATCTTACTTTGGTTACTGGCTCAGAAAAAGAGTTTGGAAAGAGAACATGGTGAACTTTACTCATTGATTGACATTTTATTTATCTAGATGGAAGAAAGCAAGACAAGAAGGAGGCTATCGTTCTGAAATCACATATTGCCGGAGGAACTTTCTTAATAGAACATCACTGTTAACCCTAGAGGTAATTCTTAACATAGGTCTCTCACTCAGAGTCATGGATAACTATAATAAGTTTATTTTGGAAAAAAGAATGCCTAGGAAAATACTTGACACATAGTAAGGGTTTAATAAACATTTATTGAATTAGTACATTTGTGATTGTACTTGACTTGTTTCTTCCAGCAAGTAACTTGTATGTATTATACAGTGATTTAAAATAATATTTAATAATCATAATATGTTCAAGACATGATTAAAAAGAGTGGCTCATGCCTATAATCCCAGTGCTTTGAGAGGCGGAAGCAGGAAGATGGCTTCAGGCCAAGGGTTTGAGACCAGCCTGGGCAACATAGTGAGACCCCAGCTCCACCAAAATAAAAACATTAAGTGAGCATGATAGCACATGCCTGTAGTCCCAGCTTCTCAGGAGGCCAAGGTAGGAGGATTGCTTGAGCCCAGTAGTTCAAGTTCCAAAGACAAATGAAGAAGGTACTTTGCAGTCTAGGATCAAGATTTCTCTGTCAATTATTTCTCAGTGTTGACCATCCTCATTGAGTAGAAATCTCCAGAGAAAAAGGAGAGCTACTGTGGAAGTAGATGTTGTGAATGAAAATATGTTCAGACACATTTTTCTTGAGCTCAAATTTTAGACATTCTTAGGTTTTGAGACATCTAAAGTCTTAGGGTGGAGTGAATAGCTGATTTTAATTCTTGACTTTCCAGTATCATTTTTTTTCTTCCCTAAGGTAATTTGGGCTATAGTTAGGTAAATAATCATTAGTATCCTGTCAATTTTTATAGGAAGCATTAATATAAATTACAATGTTATTTGGAAATTTCTCTAATCACATTTGATTATTTCTGTTTTTAACATAAACCAATCTAGGATGTAAAGCAGGAGTTAATCAAGTTGGTTAAGGCAGCAGGATTTTCATCTTCCACAACCACTACCAGCTGGGAAGGAAACAGAGCCTCACAGACCCTCTCTTTCCAAGAAATTGCCCTTCTTAAAGCTGTACTGGTGGCTGGACTATATGACAATGTGGGGAAAATAATCTATACAAAATCAGTGGATGTTACAGAAAAACTGGCTTGCGTTGTGGAGACAGCCCAAGGCAAAGCACAAGTACATCCATCCTCAGTAAATCGAGATTTGCAAACTCATGGATGGCTCTTATACCAGGAAAAGGTAAATCACTCATGCTTAAATTCCAGTATTCAGAGCGTTATTCTAGAAGTCGTTCATAACAAGTTAGGATGCACTAACAGGTATTTTATTTGCTTCTCAAATTGAAGCTATTCATTTTTTGTTAATATTTGAAATCAAGATGCACATAGCTTCTCAAACAAAAGAATGCTTATTTTCTCTTAAAAAAAATAGTAAGCTTTCTACTCTGCCTATCATTTCTTTTACTTGGAGTAAAGGCAGTAATAGCAAATCGATGTTGCTTATTAATGTATCAGTCCTTGAGTATTTCATTAAAAGGTGCTGTCTCAGAAGGGAATAAAAGACAAGTTGTATGTGCTGTTTCCATATAAAGGGATGTTGGATGGTGTATTAGAACTGTGGATGATTTGCAACAGTTTTGGTCACAGTATCACCTGAGATTATTTAATAGCAAATATTTATAGATTATAATAAAAACAGTCAACCTTTTGAATTGAAGCTTCATGACTAGTGCATTTTCTTTTCTTTTTTTTTTTTTTTAATTGTACTTTAGGTTCTGGGTTCATGTGCAGGTCATGCAGGATTGTTGCATAGGTGCACACATGGCAATGTGGTTTGCTGCCTCCATCCCCCCATCACCTACATCTGGCATTTCTCCCCATGTTATCCCTCCCCCACAGCTGTCCCTCCCTTGGCACCCTCCCAACAGACCCGAGTGTGTGATGCTCCCCTCCCTGTGTCCATGTGTTCTCATTGTTCAACACCTGCCTATGAGTGAGAACATTCAGTGTTTGATTTTCTGTTCTTGTGTCAGTTTGCTGAGAATTATGGTTTCCAGATTCATCCATGTCCCTACAAAGGACACAAACTCATCATTTTTGTGGCTGCATAGTATTCCATGGTGTATATGTGCCACATTTTCCTTGTCCAGTCTATTGTCAATGGGCATATGGGTTGGTTCCGGATCTTTGCTATTGTAAACAGTGCCACTATGAACATAAGTGTGCATGTGTCTTTATAATAGAATGATTTATAATCCTTTGGGTATATACCCAGTAATGGGATTGCCGGGTCAAATGGAATTTCTATTTCTAGGTCCTTGAGGAAGCACCACACTGTCTTCCACATTGGTTAAACTAATTTATGTTCCCACCAAAGTGTAAAAGTGTTCCTATTTCTCCACATCCTCTCCGACCACTCCATTTTCTTATTTTTTAACATATTGTGAAGGTTAAGTTGGCATTTTCTCTTCATATTTTGGGTTTTTGTTACCTATCTTATATTCACACATTTTTAAGCAGTATGAGAAGAAAAGGGAACATAAAAAATTGAAACATATTTCTTCTCCCTTTACAAAGAGTGCCTCCATTTTGTTTCTTGACCTTTAAAGTAATAAAGATCTGTTATTTCAATCACTGGTTTGAATAACTCTCAACATTTATCAAACTTAAATGCAAAACATGAGAAATTACTGATTGGCACCCAAAGCTGAACATTGGTATAAGAACCAGAAACTGAAAATTAATCATAATTTTAACATTAATTATTCAAGATCATTAGCATTATAAAATTGGCTTGTACCTAGTTTCCTTTATGTTCAAAGCATATAACTCAGCCTTAGAAATAATATTTCAAATGCCTTTTCATAGTATAAATACACAGGTGGTAACAGTAATTATTATAAAATTGACAAATTATGCACATAAGAAAATGAAACCATAGCTTTAAAAAAACTCTTGGCTTAAAATGTGATGTTTAACAAATTGTAGAAAAATGCTTACTTGAAAAAGATAAATGACTTCGTTCTATTTCTGTATTTTGAAGTTATTCCTCCCTTTTTCCCCTCTAGATAAGGTATGCGAGAGTATATTTGAGAGAAACTACCCTAATAACCCCTTTTCCAGTTTTACTTTTTGGTGGTGATATAGAAGTTCAACACAGAGAACGTCTTCTTTCTATTGATGGCTGGATCTATTTTCAGGTATATAGTACAACTGATTTTATTATTAAAATTTTCAACTTCCAGTACCATTGAGGTACACTTTTTAAAATTTTATTGGAGTTCACATAATTTCTTCCTAAAATATGACTTAAAGTAGAATAATTCCTTATTTTATCTTGCCTCTGTGGTTTCAAATCTATAAATTTGAAAATCAAATTACATTGCTATTACAAATTCTATTTATTACTAATAACAATTCTAGCTTTCTATGTGTTGGGTACTTCAATAGTTAACTTTATATGGATTTTCCCAAATTAATATCCTAACAACCTTGTTAGATAATTTCTGTAGTTTCTTTTATATAAATAAAGACTCAAACACAGTGAGAAATTAAATAATTTTCCCAAGATTTACATGGATTGTTACTGACAGAGCAAGATTCAGATATAGGACTATTTGATACCCAAATTTATTCTCATTCTACTATATTGTGGAATAAAAAGACCAAACAGATTGATAGTTTATAATTCATTCTGTTGAATTCTTCTCTGGAAAGACTAGACCAACCTTGCTTATTTCTGGCAATAAGTTTTATCTGTTTCTCTGTACTCTCATCAAGATTGACTAGCTTAAATGAAGCAAACCTATTACATTCTGTTAGGTTATTCTATGATAGCTGTTTGTCTAGGAATGGAGAGGTGAATTTTAAATGCAGCTAACAATTATATGCAGTTTGTGCAAAGAAGCTGGGGAGGTGGAAATGTTTTATAACTGGTTTGTGATGGATGCACAACTCTATAAATTTACTAAAAGCTATTGAAATTAGTGAAAATGAGTTTTCATGGTAAGTTATATCTCAATAAAGCTGTTTAAAAATATTTCCCTCCCCAAAATTGTAGTCTTAACTTACACAGAGTTGATATAAATAGAGAAGAAAACAATTATTGGAGTAATATTTGCCTTATTTTGGGAAGAATTATCAGATTTAATAAGGAAACTAAGAGGTTTGCATGCTTAGCTAGCAGAAATAATTTGTCTGTATTTTTCCCATTGTGTTTTCCATTAAAAGCAAGATGTGCTAAGGCAGATTGTAAGGTATATATGCTTACCTTGATTTACTTAAACATATGCACACTCCCCTGGATTGACTTTGTCTATTTTTTCATCTCCTCTTAACAGGCCCCTGTTAAGATAGCTGTCATTTTCAAGCAGCTGAGAGTTCTTATTGATTCTGTTTTAAGAAAAAAGCTGGAAAATCCAAAGATGTCCCTTGAAAGTAAGTGTTTGCTTTACTGTAAGTGAAAGACAGTGTACACATACACATATATGTACATATATACACATACATATACACATAGATACATAGGTACATGTACCTATGTATTAATGCGTGGAAAAACTTTCTAAGAGGCCGGGTGTGGTGGCTCATGCCTATAATACTAGCACTTTGGGAGGCCAAGGCGGGCAGATCACCTGAGGTCAGGAGTTCAAGACCAGCCTGGCCAATATGGTGAAACCCTGTCTCTACTAAATATATTTTAAAAATCAGCTGGGCATGGTGGCAGGCACCTGTAATCCCAGCTTCTCAGGAAGCTAAGGCAGGAGAATTGCTTGAACCTGGGAGGCAGAGGTTACAGTAAGCCGAGATTACGCCATTGCACTCCAGCCTGGGACACAAAAGTGAAATTCTGTCTCAAAAAAAAAAAAAAACCTTCTAAGAGAAAATCTGAAATATTCTACAAATCATTATTTTTTTTTTTGTAACATTGGAATATACTAAAGCACACTGAAATCTTTTTTTGGTTTTGGTTTTTTTTTTGAGACAGAGTTTTGCTCTTGTTGCCCAGGCTGGAGTGCAATGGCACATTCTCGGCTCACTGCAACCACTGCCTCCTCGGTTCAAGAGATTCTCCTGCCTCAGCCTCCCAGGTAGCTGGGATTACAGGCATGTGCCGTTTTTTGTATTTTTAGTAGAGATGGGATTTCGCCATATTGGCCGGGATGGTCTCGATCTCTTGACCTTGTGATCCACTGACCTCAGCCTCCCAAAGTGCTGGGATTACAGGCATGAGCCACCGCACTCAGCCAGCATACTGAAATCTTAAAGATTCCATCTATTTTATGCTGAATTCCGTCAACCTCAGTTAGTGATTATTCACAACCTAATTATCCTCCTAAGGTTTAGTTTACTCCTGTCTCTTTTAAACTTCATTTCTAAACTTCTAGCCATTTCATAGAAAAAAAAGGTTAATAAAACTGAGCATAGTAAACTTTGCTACTTATTGGCATGTTAGTAAACTGGTGACATAGTTTACTAACTAAACTACTAAAAAAACTAATAAGCCAAGCATGGTGGCCTATGCCTGTAGTTCCAACTACCTGGAAGGCTGAGGTGGGAAGATTGCTTGCCCCAGGAGTTAAAGTCCAGCCTGGACAACATATCTCTGTCTCTAAGAAATATATGTATATTGTGTATATGTATTTGTGTATGTGTGTGTATGATTTAGGGACTTTCTGTCAGGTTTATTTCAGCATGGTTTTTCCATCATGTTTCTTTCAAATGCAGAGCTGTTTCTCTGTATAAAATAAACACATTCTCCTTCAACAGAAATCTGAAATGAGCCAGGCATGGTAACTCTGCCTGTAAGCCCACCACTTTGGGAGGCTGAGGCAGGAGCATCACTTGAGGCCAGGAGTTCAAGAGCAGCCTGGGTAACGTAGGGAGGCGCCATCTCTACAAACAATTAAAAAAAAATTAGCCAGGCCTGGTGATATGTGCCTGTTTACTCAGCTACTTGGGAGGCTAGGGCAAGTATCTACACTCCTTTCTGGGTGACAGAGCAAGACTTCATATCCAAAAATAAGAGATAAATCTGAAATGAACTCCTGAGTTTGCAGTTTGCCCAGTGCAGTGTTTCTCAAACTTGCCAAATCATCAAAATTATCCTGGCAGTTGCAAAGAATACAGGGTCTAAAGACATACTGATCTCTATGGGAGACATACCCTAGACATACTGATCTCTATGGGAGAGACCTGTGGCTGTATTATTTTTTAATTCTTTTATTCTGTAACACTTCCCCTCTAAGACTATCCCCTTTTTAAATGCAGTTAATTATTTTTAATAAACTGGGTTGTTTTTCTGGTAGAATGTCCCACATTTAGGGTTTGGTTAGTTGCATACTCGTGATCTAACATGTACTCTATTTCCTGTATTTCCTATAAACTGGTAGTTGTATTTGGAGGTATGATTAGAATCAAGTTTTGAGGAAACTAATACTTTCTAGTTGGTGCTATAGTCTTCCCATTGTGTCACATCAGGGAGCACTTAAATTTGGTTGTCCTTTTAATGTTAAGAATTGATCAGTGACTTCAGTACGATTGTACTGAACAAAGTATCCCCAGTTTATTCTCAACAGTCAGGCAAGTTGGGGGAGCTACTGATCTAGTTCTGCTACCATGAAGCGTCATACTCTGTGTTTATTTGTATAACTAAATATGAATGTATAAGCATTAAAATGTATTAATTTTCCTATATTGCTGGAAACAGATAAGTCTTAACATATTAAGACATGTGGGCTCTTTTCTCAGGGAGCTTTGTGCATTACAACTTTGTCATTAGAAGTAATTATATTTCATAAAGTATATATTGAACCTCAACTTTTAAGCAAAATGAATTTTTGGAATGATATCAGTGTTTCCTTTACCATAAAAGAGAGCAGAACTTACCATTGGGCATAATGTATACTTTTGACTTGGGAGGAAGGATGAAATACGTTAGTGCCCTCTCTTGGATTTATAACGAAAAGTTGTAATAGAATGCCAAACATTTGAAAAATAAGTAATTTAACTTACTCTTACACTTTATTTACTCTGTTTTCCTCAGTTAAAAAAATCATGGTTCTTGGAGCCAGGTATAGTGGCTTGTGCCTGTAATCCCTGCTACTCAGAGGGCTGAGATGGGAAGATGGCTTGAGCCCAGGAGTTCAGAGGTGCAATAAGCTGTGATCACACCACTGCACTCCAGCCTAGGCGAGAGTGAAACCCCATCTCTCTCTCTCTCTCTCTTTTTTTTTTCTGAGATGGAATCTCACACTGTCACCCCAGCTGGAGTGCAGTGGTGTGATCTCAGCTCACTGCAATCGCCACCACCCAAGTTCATACAATTCTCCTGCCTCAGCCTCCTGAGCAGCTGGCATTGCAGGTGCACACCACCACACCCAGCTAATTTTTTGTATTTTTAGTAGAGATGGGGTTTCACTATGTTGGCCAGACTGGTCTCGAACTCCTGACCTCGTGATCCACCCACCTTGGCCTCCCAAAGTGCTAGGATTGCAGGCGTGAGCCACCGCGCCTGGCTTAAGACCCCATCTCTTAAAAAATAACAAACAAAAACGTTGTTTCTAGACCTGCCATTGTTCCAGTTTCACAGGTGACCTCTCTTTTTCCCCTCCCTCGAACTTTTTTGTTATTGTTGTTTCTAATGCCACTGTAACCATTGCAACCATTGAAAGCCAGCGCATTCTCTGAGTATCTAATGTAAATGTAAAATTTCAGTTTTGCAGCCCGGATAATTACAACTATCTAAAGAGTGGTTATGAGGTTCCTAGGAAGTCACAATTTCAGAGTAATGATTAAGTAGAAGCAGTTTTAACAAAACCCCTTTAGCAAATAATGCTGCCTCTGTTGCTCCGTTTGTCAAATAATTGGTATTCGATTCCTTTGTTGTATAGAGAGGTCTGTCACTTTCCCATTGACACCTCTCCAAGAGCGCTTCCCTGTTAGAATATTTTGTTTCCTTTGGACTAAACGTGGAGAAACTGGTAACAGTTCTTTCTTCCTTGCTCATGCTTTGGAAATTCTGCTATACTCTAAGGAACACTGAAGAGTCAGTAGAGCCTTCAGTATATTTCAGCCAAGTGAAAAAGCTGAGAAACTTACTTCCTTCAAGGAATTTTTATATAATAAAATTTGTAATTCCTTATAAAGAAGTAACAGTTCACATCATATTACCTCTTTGGGATTTAGCCTATACAAATGTTATCTTTTTTCAAAACGTTAACTTTTGTCAAAGAAGTTATAATATAATCTACAGCAATAATTAAAATCTATGTGGGGCAAAAAATACTTTATAGACAATATTACTGCTGTTAATTCTGTATTCTAATGTAAAAAAATCTAGTGATGTATACCTCTTGTTTACATGTGTATACATTGGAAAATTACACAATGTTGCATTTATTTGTGGCATTTTTTTTTTCTTCCACTCAGATGACAAGATTCTGCAGATCATTACAGAATTGATAAAAACGGAGAATAACTGAAATTGAAATTCATGGTCAACCACTTTAAAAATTAAGGTGAAGATAGAGTCATGAAATTATCTGAAAATGGACCATCACATTAAGTATTTCATTACTTAAAAATGTTGGTACTAGCCATTAACTTAAAGGTGGTGGGAAAAAAGCACATATTTTAAACGTGTAATTTTCTAGTTCCTTTTTAATGATGATTATTCTCAATGTATTTGCCACTACATTTACAATAAATTCTTTGGTATTATCAACGTTTTGTGCATCGTTGTATGCCTTAAGGGCAAGGCCTGTGCCTGTGGTTATCTGTAGCTTAATGTTGTGATTCTCTGTGTAGCTGCCTCATCTTCTGTCAGTTCTTGATGTCTGCAGAATTTAAACCCTATAGACCCAGAAGGGAAAATAATCTCCAAAACCAATTATAATTAAATTTCCATGAAAAGGAACAACTTCAGAAGTCAATTATTTAATATTTGATACTCAATTTCAGAACCTAAATAAGTATTGATACTCAATTTCAGAACCTAAATAAGTACACTATTAATAGATGCCACCTATTTCAGTAACTTTCAAAAAGCATAAACATGTAGTTCTGGAAGACAGGCAGAATTAACTAATACTCCCGTGAGCCTTGGGATGGATAGCTTGCATTGTTTTCCTCAAGCTACAGCTATGATATCCCTGCCCCTGAACCCTTTTTGTATATACAGTTGAACTGGTAAGGTCAGTAACTTGGAGATAGTAAAGTGTGCTTAGATATTTTTCATTGGTCCTATTTGTTTTGCTTACTATTTGTTTGCTTTTGAAATTCCATTCTTATTAGAGAGATTTATCTGCATTTATCAACAGATTGTTGATAAGCTTCAGATATAGTCCCTTTAGATTAAAAGGCAAAAATTGCATCTGAAGATCAAAAGATTAGAATTTAATAGGAACCTAGTATAACTGCTTGGCTCTCATAACAAGTATATATTTTAATGTTTTATGATGAACAAATGAAACTATAACTTTTATATGCAGATGGAAGTAAAAATAGTACTTAGTAGCAGTCTCTAATTTTAGGTTTCTACTTGCAGTGTGGCAAGGGAATTGAGAACAAGGAGTCAAATGTGACTGATTTGGAATCTCTAGAGCCATTAACAGAAATGGGTATGTCAGGAGAAAGAGCTAGATTGGGTGTTGAAGGCATTTCCTCTTGGGACAAATGGAGGCTAGTACCCCAAATTGTGTTGTCTGTTAACTCATTTATAGACAACTTATGAATAGGTACTACATTAACCTACTATTTGTATTTTACAAATGAGGAAACTGAGGCACAGAGAAGTGAAATAACATGTCTGAGATCACAATGATTGTAAGTAACAGAGGCATTATGGCTCCAGAACTATTTAGGTTTCTGAAATGTAATCATTATTCCTTTGAAATGTGAAATAGTAACTCATAACCCTATGACTCATATCATTATTCCTTTGAAATGTGAAACAGTGATTCCTAACCCTGTGACTCAGGTAAGGTCATCATAGGGTTAGAGGCTTCCACACAGAGATGATAGTTAAAGATGTGGGAGTTGAGGTAATCACCAAAGGGGTGAGAAGATCATTGAAATTAAAATCTTGCAGAACTCTGTATTTCAAAGTCCCTTGCTGCTTCCATCTCCGCAGCCCCCACTCAGACCTAGGTCACCACTGTCTTTCACTACACCAATGTAGATTACTACATTGTAGTAATCTCCGAACTAGGCTTTCTCCTCCTTTTTACACCTCTCTAATACAAAAAGAATGATGTTTTTAAAGAGTATCTGTGTCACTTGGCTTCCCATTGCTCTTAAAATTTAAAGTTCTAAACATGACCTCCAGAGCTCTCTAACTGATCTGGACCTTGCTGCCCTCCAGTCTCATCTCCACACTTTGGTCTCATGGTGCTCCAGCCACCCTAGGCTCCTTTTCAGTTCCTAGAAGATGCCAAGTTGTTTTTCTAAGCATTTACACATGGCGTTCCCTGCCATAATACATTGCTTCTGGTTCTTTACTAGACTTCCCTGCTTTAAAGCCTTCTGCACAGGGCACCCTTCTGAATTGCATATCCCCTTTTACTCATTACACAGTACTTTTCTCAGCTTGTACCATTCGCTTTTCTTCTCTCCCTAGAACATATGCTGCACCATGACTGTTTCACTCACTGATGCATACCTAACTCAATGCCTTGCATATGTAGGCATTCAATAAATGCCGAATGAGGTATGAGAAGGGCAAGAGTAGGGCTATCTTAATGAATGCCAAGGAAGATTTTTGAAAGCATAAGTATTGTCAACAGGTGTAATGGAGTAGGGAAAGATTACTAAGGTTTAATTAATACATTGACCTTTTGAGATCAGTTTGAATGGAGGGTGGCAAGGAAGGACTCTCTCAGAAGTCCCACAACCACCTACACAGTAAGTGATACACCAGAAGGACTTGCAAGACTCAGAAGCTAAAGCTGATTTTATAGAGAAAGGATATACAATGAAGTCAGCAAGGGAAAAAGACACATCACATGGATACACAGGCTTCCTATGTGCTATGTAGTTTCTTCCCAGGGAAACCTACTACAGACTAAAGAGTACAAGGATTTTTATTAGGGGCCGGTCATACAAGCACAAAGACCAGGCATAACAAACCTCCAGGCTCCCAAAAGGAAAGCAAGTATTTAAGTGTCCCTAGCAGGCAAAACAGTGTTCTCCAGAAAGCAGAGGACTTTTCACAAGCTCCAGGCAAGGGTCAGCCCTACAAGCAGTCTCTTCTAAAGACCTCTGACTTGCTATGTTAACTCTTTTCTGCACAGGCACAAATCATAATTTTAGGGAGTGAACAAAAATGAAAAGGTGGGACAGCAAATAGAGTATTCTTTATGGATGTGAAAAAGGAAAAGAAAGCATAATAGGTTGAATATGAATATATTCATAAAAGGTTGAAGACCCTCACTGATTTGCAGGCAAAAATAGAAATAACCAGCAAAGAGGATAATATTAACATCAGAGAGGGCTCAGCAAACGACTAAAAGAGAATAACACTGGGAAGGCTTTGGTTTTCCCCAGCAATGCTTACCTACTGGCTTCAGATAAGCTGATAAAGTTGACAGTGGAGAGGATTTTCTGGTCTTTTGTGGGTTTTTTTTTTTTTTTTGCATTCAAATGACTATGGGATCTTAGAATGAAATAGACTGTGTCATTTAAATGGGTCACTAAAAGTGCTTATTTAGAGGCAAATGGGTCCAGATCAGAGGACATGGACCAGGAAAATGGAGAGGTCAGAATTAATCCCAAATTCATTGTGAATAAGTGAATGGTTGGGAGGCTGGTCAGAGAGACAATTTCAGAATTTAAAATCTTGAGATGTAATTATTTCAATAATAAATAAACCTAAAGAGTTTACCTGCTGATGGATAGCAAAATGGATATGGGGAGAATTGAAAGTAGGGACAGTATGAACAGCATATTTGTTCATCAGTATGGATTCAGGAAAAGGATGGAGAGGACCAGGCCAGGTGCTACAGTCATTAGGAAAAGGAGGTAGGTGCCCTGGAACTTAACATACAGTGGTAAGAAAAATAAAGTGTCAAATGAGAAAATCACGCTCTTCAGATAAGAAGTTGTTGAGTTCTGGTGATGAATATGCCTGCCTGTTTTCATGAAATCCGTTCTTATGCATGAGACATTTAGAAGTAGACAAAAAATTGGCTGGGTGCGGTGGCCCACACCTGTAATCCCAGCACTTTGGGAGGCCCAAGCGTGTGGGTCAGGTCACCTGAGGTCAGGAGTTCAACACCAGTCTGGCCAACATGGTGAAACTCCAGCTCTACTAAAAATAGAAAAATTAGCTGGGGGTGGTAGCAGGCACCTGTAATCCCAGCTAATTGGGAGGCTGAGGCAGGAGAATCACTTGAACCCAAGAGGCGAAGATTGCAGTGAGCTGAGATCACACCTCTGTACTCCATCCTGGGTGACAGAGCAACACTCCATCTCAAAAAAAAAAAAAAAAAAAAAGATAGACAAAAAGTCTTCATTGGAGAGGATTAGCGGGAAGAAAAGGGAATATTATCAAGGGAAAGTATATTTCCAGTTTTTAAATTGAGCATTATATGATAAGCACTGAACTAAGAGCTTTATTATATTCTTATATGGCTCCTCACAACAAGATGGTAATATATTTTCGATTTACAAATGAGAAAATTGACTCTAAGAAGCTAAAATTTCTGAGGTCACTCAGCTAATGGGGAAGAAATCAAAAGATCATTTTAAAATAACCTAAGCAGTCTACTGGTATAGGGGTGAAGGGAAGTTTCTTCCCTCCACCTTCTGAAAGTTCAATCATTTCTTTAAAACAAACCGACTATAGACAGATTAATAGGGAAAAAGGGCATAAAATATATTAATGTGCATAAACATTGGAGCTATACAAAATAGGAGGCTCAGAGGAGGGGCCAGAGGAAGGTTGTATAGCACAAAGGAATAGAGGCTTAGAGGAATAAAGACTGAATCTTGCATGTTGATGAAGTCTCAAGGGTAGCAGCCCTCAGAAAGAATAGATGATAGCCTATGTAAAATTTTTGTCAGAACTTTAAAAGTGTTAGGCTTTTAGTCTCCTTTTCCTGTAATGTAATCTTTCCCAGATCTGGATAAGGCAGATAAGGAGGGGCCTCAGAGAGAGCCTGTTTGCATCTGGGGTTTACTTCACTAATGTAGATTTCCTCTACAGACGCAAATCTCCCCCACAAAATGACAGTTTTTCAGAGCTATTACCCTGTGGTGTGCAGCCTCTCCAAATTGCCATCTTGAAATATGGACAAAAAGTATTTGGGAGCTAGGGGTGGTAGCTCATGCCTGTAATTCCAATACTTTGAAGAGGGTGAAGTGGGAGGATCACTTGAACTCAGGAGTTCAAGACCAGCTTGAGCAACATGGCAAAACCCTGTCACCACCAAAAATAGAAAAAAGTAACCGAGTGTGGTTATGCACACCTGTGGTCCCATCTATTCAGGAGGCTGAGTTGGGAGGACACTTGAGCCAGGGTGGCAGAGATTGCAATGAGCTGAGGTCATGCCGCTCTGCACTCTAGTCTGGGTGACAGTGAGACACCATCTCAAAAAAAAAGTATTTGGGGGGTGTAAAATACTCTTGTTTATTTCATTGGCATAAGGATAGACATATACAGTTTCTGACTTAAGATGGTTTGACTTAAAATTTTTTTACTTCACAATGGTGTGAAAGTGAAATGCATTCAGTAGAAACTGTACTTCAAATTTTGTTTTCATCTTTTTCCAGGCTAGCGATATGCAGTATAATTACAGTATTTTTCAATTGATGATGCCTTTATCAGGGCATAACCCCACTGTAAATTGAGGAGCATTGGTAAATAGAATGGAAAGTTCCAGAAACAAACCCATGTTTCTGTGATGCTACTTTTCAACTAGGGTGTCAATGGAGAAATAATCTTTTCAACAAATGGTGCTGGAACCGCTGGATAGCTACATGCAAAAAAATGAATTTGGGCCCTTACCTCATACCATGTACAGAAATTAAAGTATACTGTAGAGCTAAGTGTAGGCTGAGCATGGTGGCTCAGGCCTGTAATCTCCGCATTTTAGGAAGCCAAGGCAGGTGGATTGCTTCAGCCCGGAAGTTTGAGACCAGCCTGGGCAACATGATGAAACCCCATCTCTACAAAAAAAATGCAAAAATTAGCGGGGTATGGTGGTGCACACCTGTACGACCAAGCACTCAGGGGGCTGAGGTGGGAGGATCACTTGCGCCTGGGAAGTTGAAGTTGCAGTGAGCAGAGATCACGCCACTGCACTCTAGCCTGGATGACAGAGTGAGACCCCGTCTCAAGCAAACAACATCAAAGACAAAAAAGAGCTAAGTGTAAAAATGAAAACTATAATATTCTTAGAAGAAAATATAGTAGTAAATCTTTAGGATCTTGGATTAAGTAATGATTTCTTAGATGTGGCACCAAAAGTACCAGAAACGAAAGAACAAAAGGTGGTACTTCATCAGAATTAAAAATATTTGCCCAGTACTGAAGGATCCCATTATATGTGGAATCTAAGGAAGTCAAACTCATACAGGCAGAGTTGAGCAGTTTCTAGGAGGTGGAGGAAATAAGGAAATATGGTCAAAAGGTACAAACTTTTAGTGACAAAATGAATAAGTTCTGGGGATCTAGTATACAGCATGGTGGCTACAGTTAATAATATTGTTTTGTTTACTTGAAATTTGCTGAGAGCAGATTTTAAGTAGCCTCATCTCACATACACGAAAGACGTTAACTGTGTGGTAAAGGATGTTTTACTCTAATTGTGGTAAACATAATATAGTGTAAACATGGATCATATCATTACTGTGTACACCTTGACTACATATAATTTTTATTTGTCAGTTATACCTCAGTAAAGCTGGAGACAATGTCATTATTAATATAATAAAAATACTTGTTCTTCAAAGGACACTATCAAGAAAGTGAAAAGAGGCTGGGCAAGTGGCTTATGCCTGTAATTCTATTACAGGAAAGGGATCCTGATCTAGACTCCTAAGAAAGGGTTCTTGGATCTCACACAAGAAAGAATTTAGGGCAGGTCCACAGAGTAAAGTGAAAGCAAGTTTATTAAGAAAGTAAAGGAATAAAAGAGTGGCACTCCATAGACAGAGCAGCCCAGGGGCTACTGGTTGCCCATTTTTATGATGATTTCTGGATGATATGCTAAAGAAGGGGTGGATTATTCATGCTCCCCTTTTTAGGGTAACTTCCTGATGTTGCCATGTCATTTGTAAACTGTCATGGCACTGGTGGGAGTGTAGCAATGAGAACTACCAGAGGCCACTCTCACTGCCATCTTTGTTTTGGTGCGTTTTAACTGGCTTTTTTGCTGCAACCTGTTTTATCAACAAGGTCTTTATGACCTGTGTCTTGTGCCAACTGGCTATTTCACTCGTAACTTAGAATGCCTTAACCATCTGGGAAGGCAGCCCAGTAGGTTTCAGCCTCATTTTACCCAGCTCCTATTTGAGATGGAGTTGCTGTGGTTCACACGCCTCTGACAATCCCAGCACTTTGGGAGGCTGAGGCAGATGGAGATCACTTGAGGTAAGGAGTTCAAGACTAGCCTGGGCAACATGGTAAAATCCCATCTCTACTAAAAATACAAAAATTAGGCGGTCGTAGTGGTGCGCACCTGTAGTCTCAGCTACTCAGGAGGCTGAGGCATGAGAATCATTTGAACCCAGGAGGCAGAGGTGGCAGTGAGCCATGACTGCACCACTGCACTCCAGCCTGGGCAACAGAGTAAGACAAGTTAGGACAGGACAACGGAAGGGGAGGGGATGGGAGGGAATGGGAGGGGAAAAGACAACCTATAAGACAGGAGAAAATACTTGCAAATCATACCCCTGATACAGGACTTGCATCCAGAAGATATAAAGAATTCTTTAATAAAAAGACAATCCTATTTAAAAATGGCAAACTAGGAATAGAAGAAAATTACATCAATATAATAAAATTAATATATGAAAACCCCACAGCTAACATCATACTCATTGGTGAAAAACTAAAAGCTTTTTTTTGTAAAAATAGGACCAAGACAAGGATACCCACTCTTCCCATTCTATTCAAAATAGTACTGGAAGTACTAGCTAAGGCACTTAGACAAGAAAAAGAAAAAGGGCATCTAAATTTAAAAGGAAGAGGTAAAACTCTGTTCACAGATGACATGATCTTATATGTAGAAAACTTTAATGATTCCACAAAAAAATTGTTAGAAATAATACATTCAACAAAGTTGCAGTATACAAAACAACAAACAAAAATTAGTTGTTTGTATATACTAACAATCCAAAAAGGAAATTAAGAAAATCCCATTTATAATAGCATCAAAAAGAGTAAAATTCTTGAGAATAAACTTAAGGAAGGAGAGGTATACATTAAAAATTATTAAATATTATTAATAAAAATTATTAATAAAATATTAGCAAAAGAAATTAAAGAAGACACAAATAAATAGAAAAATAGCCCATGTTCATGAATTAGAAGACTTAATATTGTCCATACAACCCAAGGCAGTCTATAGATTCTATGCAATCCCTATCAAAATCCAAATGGCATTTTCTACAGACATAGAAAAAACAATTCTAAAATGTATATGGAACCACAAAAGACTGCCAAAATAATCTCGAGAAACAACAATAAAGCTAGTGACCTCACATTTCCTGATTTCAAACAGTACAAAGCTACAATAATCAAAACAGTATGGTACAGCACAAAGACAGACATATAGACCAAAAGAACAGAATAGCATTCCACAAATGGTTCATACATATATTCCAGCAAGCTGCTACAGAAACAGCAGATATAATAATATAGAAATGCAGGTTAGGAATTTTTCAGTCACTCCAATGGTACTGGGAAATATTTTTTCCTGAAGAATATACATCCAGATCTGCCACAGAGAAAGAAAACCTAGCTACTCCCTTCATCCATTTATTTCAAATCTCTGTAGTTGAACGAACATAGAGACAAAATCCTACCTCTCAACAAAGCAGCCCAATCTGTCATACACTGAGTGCTTTTGTTAACTGCAGGCACTTGGTGCCTTTTCTTATAAACTCTAAGCAGCATATGACTAGGCAGCCCTCAACAGCTGCTCTCTTTTGATCTGTACCCTATGATTTGACATCCAAGTAGGCATGTTACACGTCGTGCCCTTCAGCCTTCCTTTTTGTTGCTTTTCAATAGGACAGCTTTGCTTTACATTTGGAATAGGGTTTATCTTACCATAGTCTGTAGATACTAATTGCTGCCCTCTTTGTTTTCTGTGTGGTAGAGAAAGAAAAGACAGGATAGATCTGCTCTGTCCATAACAAAAAAGTCTGTGGTTATGTTAATATATGATGCCCCTCTGGGCATAAGGAGTCCTTTCTCCTTGAATATCTCTGGATGCTCATTATTTAAAATCATCACAGATTATCACTAACAACAACACAGAGCTTTATCTTGCATTTAGTTGGGATGTATTCATTGTATACAGTAAGCATGCCCACTTCTCACTCCTATTCTTCTGCAGGTTACCTTGAAATAACTATTTTTAGAGGATTTAACTATCAGTATCTAAATATTTGTAGAATTCCTGCCCACCAGAAAATGTTGCTCCTCAAATGAAAATATATTCACAACATTATGAGAAATCTCACTTAGGGAATAGATTTGCACAACATTGAAAGAAAAAGACTGACATGTTGACTTGCAAACACTAGCAACACACAAGCACTATCTTCAAAGAGGCATCCCTGGCTATGCAATTTAAAGCAGATATCCATTCACACTCTAGGATACCACACTTTTAAATCTATTTTAAGAATGTATTCCTGTCTGATATGGCTCACTTTTTTTCCGTTCAGCCTATCCACTCCTGGCTCTATGCAAGCAGGGGTCCTGTGAGTCTTATCCACTGCTGCAAACCTAGAGTCATGCCTGGTACTTAGGTACTCATTAAATATTGGTTGTGGGGAACAGAGATAGACAACTATAGTGTTCAGGTACAGTTACATTCTAGTAACAGGAGAATTTTTTTAAGAGCTTCCTTTCATGGTTTATCTTAGATCTGCTACTTCATGTAAAATATATGTTTGTATGAGGAATGGAAGGTGGAAAGACAAGCTGTACTTTTCAACAGGCTATTAGTCATGGCTCAAGAACAAAGGCACAAACTTCTCTCACTCCTGAGGCCAGCCTGCTTTCAGAGACCTTCTCTTCATTCCCAGCAAGGCTGCCAGATATAAGAATTTGCACTCTTTGGCCAACTGAAACTCATCTATTCAGCACCAGTGCTCTCCCTGAAAAATGAAGTAAACTGTCACTTCCTTATGTGACCACCATGTAAGAGGTAGCTGGCTCATGGAAATTAGATGGCACTCTGTGGTTGTCACACTCCAGATAGCTTTATGCTTTATTTGGCCTTAAAGCCTTACTTCCTTTACTCTATTCCCAATTCTAGCTGAATATTCACCTGCTGGTACATACCTGGCAAGGGGATTCTGCCTGTCTTGCTAAAACATATCCCAGATCCTCCCAGATTTGTCACAAGAAAGTGCAACCAGCTCTGACCTTGCTGGCTTCTCTTTCCTCTGGGGTCTCTGTCCCGCAGCAAAACTCTCCTTTCAAAGCAGTGGCCCGAGGATGGCCTCAAAGCCTTTCCTTAGATCTCCCTTCATATTTAATAAATACAGAGCAGCACAGGGGTGAACGTCCAAACTGGAATCATACACTTGGATTTAAATCCCAAATATTCCACTTACTAGCTGCATCTTCAAGCAAGCTCCTTAATCTGAACTTGTTCTCTCATCTGTAAATGAGGACAGTAGTTATACCTATCTCATATGTTTGAGGTAATGATTAAATGCTACAATAAAATATAACACACAACTTTATAAGCTAAAGAACCCAGCAAATGTTAATGATACAGCATCCTACATGATCTGTCCTATTACCTTTCTGACCTCATCTGCTACTGTTTTCACTCCTACTCCAGCCACAGTGGCCGCCTTGCTGGTCTTCCACACACTGGCCCAAACGTCCATGCCTCAGGGCCTTCGCACTGGCTAGTATTGCTGGCTAGAATACTATACCCAGAGATGTCCACATGGCCAACTACTCTACTTCTTAGGGCGTCTCTGCTCAAGTGTTAACTTTCCAATGAGCTGCTTCTGACAAGCCCATTTAATACTGTAACCAGGGGAGGTACCCAGCTCCCAGGTCTGAAGGGGTTCTTGACCTCTCTAACCAGGAAGAATGGGGAAAGGGGCCACAGAGGCGTGGTGAGTTTGCCATTGGAATAAATATCGTGGATCCAAAGAGTGTAGTGGAATAGCGATTTATTAGACAGAGAGAGTCCAATCACATGCTGCTGTGGGAGAAGAATCCAGAGAGGGCTATCCCTTCAGGTAAGGAGCAGCTTAAGTTTTAACCCTTGAGTTATTTCCTCCCCATTCATGTTCTCATCCAATGAAAAAAGTTTTTTCAAACTTCCTCTGGAGTGTTTGATCTTTGACTTTGATACCGGATTGGCTACTTGGTCCACAGTCCTGAGTTACAGAACCCTCCCCTCTCAGAGCTTTCGGTGGGATATTTGGGACAAAGGAGCCCCACCTTGCTTTCCCTACCTAGCCAGTACCCTGGGAAACCCAGACAAAGAACTTTACATTTGAAACCTTTCTGGTTCCCGGATGTAAGCAAGGAGCCAGGAAATTCCTGCCTTTGAAACCATGCCCATGACGGACCCAGGAAGAGAAGTTCCTTTAACACAGTCCCTCAATACCACAATCTGGCATTCCCAGTGCTCCAGAGCCTGTACTGTTTGTCTTTCCCTGCAACACCACCCCATATAAGCTCCACAAAGGCAGGGATGTTTGTTCACTGATATAATCCATGTTCCAAAACAAAAAGCAAAACGAGCTTATATTAAGCTATTCTTGCATTGCTATTTAGAAAAAAAAAAACTGGGACAGAATAATTTACAAAGAAATGAGGTTTAATCGGCTCATAGTTCTGCAGGCTGTACAGGAAGCACGGTGCTGGCATCTGCTTGTCTTCTATAGAGACCTCAGGAAGCTTACAATCATGGCAGAAGACTAAGGGAGAGGAGCAGGCGCATCACATGGTGAAAGCAGGAGCAAGGGAGTGAGAGAGAGAGAGATGAAGAGGTGGGGAGGTTCCGCACTTTTAAAAGACCAGATCTCATGAGAACTCACTATCACAAAGCACCCTAAACCATGAAAGATCTGCCCCCATGATCCAAACACCTCTTACCCGGCCCCAACTATATCATTGGGAATTACAATTCAACATGGTATTGGTGCAGGGACAAATATCCAAACTATATCCACAGTCTCACATACAAAGTTACACAATTTTGCTCCTGGGATGCCCAAACACTGTGTTATTCCATCCACTATTTTCTGATATCCATATATAATTGATAAAAATAATGGATTTTTATCAATTATTACGAAAGTTTGGATTTTTCTGAGTTTCAGCATCTTTTCATATAAGACATTTTTCTATAAACTATTAAAATATTTGCTCTTTTTTATTAGATTGTCAGTCTTTTTCATACTGATTTATAAAAGCTTTTTATATTTTAAGAAAATTATGCCAATTGCTTCTCAGCCTTTTGGCTAAGATCAAAATGAAGAAAATTATGCCTATATCTGTGATATGAGTTAAAGTAGTTTTCTAGTTTCAACTTTTTTTTTTACTTTTCATAATCAAATTGATAAATCTTTTCTTTTATAGTCTCTTGGTTTTGTGTCATACTTCCCTATTCTGAGAGTATCACAAAATCTGCAGCATATCACTTTCAAACTCGCCATTGACAATGACGAGCAAATCTCCTGGATACCCCAATACCAGAGTGGGGTAGGGGGTTGCAGGGGAATGGCAAATACAAGAAAGATATTTCCTTCCTGCAAATTACCAACATCTTTCCTTCTATTCTGGTTTCTTTTCTAGAAAGCACACTTTTTCTCCAAGCAAATAACCTCATTCTTCAGATGAGATTCTGCTCCCTATACACTGGTATATGGTATAATAAAGCTACATAATACTTAAAACAAGTTTGATAGTATAACAAAATCTTGACCAGATCATAAGTAAATTGCAACACCCTAAATGTTACACACACAGTATCAGGAAGGTTCATTGCTCCTGACAGCCCTGCGTCTACATGGGCAACACCACCATCTAAAGGGAATCCAGTAGAGTAAGCATCAGACATCACAGTTTGAGAAAATGCTTGGAAGGCCCACTGAAACAAGTCACTTAGTATCCCATACCATAACAGTGGAGACTTGGGCTGGCTTCAAGGATAATTATGCTGCAGTGCTTACTACCTTTTAGTTCTTGATGTGCTCTTCTTATCCAGACCCTGGAAAGACAGAGGTGGCTGCTGGAGACCTTCTGCCCCAGCATCCGAATATGGCCAAGAGACTTAACCTTTACAGAAGTAAAACTTCTTGGGCGGGGCACAGTGGCTCATGCCTGTAATCCCAGCACTTTGGGAGGCTGAGATGAGTGGATCACTTGAGCCCAGGAGTTTGAGACCAGCCTGGGCAACATGGCAAGACCCAGCCTCTACCAAAAAAAAAAAAAAAAAGACTAACTAAAATTAGCCAGGCATGGTGGCATGTGCCTATAGTCCCCAGAGGCAGGAGGAGTGCTTGAGCCCAGTTGGGGGGTACAGATGAAGAGGCTGCAGTGAGCCCTGATGGTGCCACTCTAGCCTGGGCAATAGATTGATACCCTGTCTCAAAAAAAAAGAAAGAAAAAAGAAGTAAAACTTCTTAAATGTTACACCAGGTGGTTTATTTGGAGGGCTAGACTTTTAGTTCAGTACTCAAAGACCAGCTTCAGATCTCAGACAAAGTCCAGTAGAACTATAATATGAATAGTAGCCTCTTTGCAGCTATAAACACGCACACACACTTTAAGAAACTTAAAAACAGGTATTATTTTCCAACCACCCTGGATGACAAAAACACACATACCTTATACCTTAGCTAGAAAAAAACCCATAATTATATCAGCAACTGATCATATTGAAAAGTACATGAATGTATATGTCTTAATCCTATAACAGTCTTTTTTTTTTTTTTTTTTTTTTTTTTGAGACGGAGTTTTGCTCTTGTTACCCAGGCTGGAGTGCAATGGCGCAATCTCGGCTCACCACAACTTCTGCCTCCTGGGTTCAGGCAATTCTCCTGCCTCAGCCTCTGGAGTAGCTGGGATTACAGGCATGTGCCACCATGCCCAGCTAATTTTTTTGTATTTTTAGTAGAGACGGGGTTTCACCATGTTGACCAGGATGGTCTCGATCTGTTGACCTCGTGATCCACCCACCTCAGCCTCCCAAAGCGCTGGGATTACAGGCTTGAGCCACTGCACCCGGCCATCCTATAACAGTCTTATAGGACAACCTTACTACCCCATTTTTTAAACAGCTAGAGTAACTGAGGAACAGAAGTTGAATAACTTGCCTGGGTTCACAGAGCTAGTATACTGCAGATAGGATCGAACTCTAGGAGTCAAACTCCAGAGCCAAAGCTCTTAACCACTGCACAGTGATGTCTGTGCTGGGCAGATTGCCACAGATAGGAGGGAATCTGAGAAGAGTTCGGAGAAAAAGCACATCTATGCATGAGGGGAGAAGCAGTGCACTTGAGTGTGTATACTGAACTTTTAATGAACTGGGGATTGGCAAAACTCCAGGAAGGCAGCTAACAAAGAGATAACCTTTTTCCCAGGTGGACATTTAGACATGTAAGTCAAACGTCCGGGTTGTTTTAAAAATGTGCTGAAAATTCCTGCCCTTTGTGTGCTAAATACCAGCAAAACTTGTCTGACTTCAAGTTACCTTAAATATGTCTCAATTTTGACGCTTAAATACATTAATAGAAATAGTCTTAAGTAAATATTAGCATTTTTAGTGACATCAAAACTGAGTTTAAGCATTATTGTAAGGCGTTAACAAACATTCTAATTTAGGCAGTAACCTACTTTGTTTGCTAAAACAAGGTACTGTCAGTAAATGCATTGTTCCTACTTCAGCCCCATCATAGAGCTGGAACATAGAGAGGGTGGGGGATTTTGTCTCAAGCTGAAGTGCCAAACTGGAATTTAAAAAAACCTCTGGTTCCATTATGCTAACACTGCCTTGCAGATTTTATAAACCACACCTGAAAACAAACTGGTCAAATCGTGGTTAAGCGGCTTTTGATGTAGAAGCCTGAGTTTAATTCGGTTTTACATTTTTAAAGTATTTTAGATTTACCTAGTGCATTTAAGGTACATTGGGCCCAGGTCCCAGAGAGATTAGTAAACAGAAATTAATTTTAAAGATTTTTCATGTGGAAAATAAAATGCTTTTAACTTGGACCAAACTGTTCATACCAACCACAAATACTGAGGAGAGGAAAACATGGCACTGGTCTCTCTGAGAGTCTTGGCTTAAAATCTCTAGGAGGTGGAGCACGGGGCCAAGAGATGTGCAGGAATGTCACTTTATTATATGTCCTGTCTAAAACTACATTGAATTGGCTTTCAACACTGCATTCTATGATAGGGAAGTGGCACATTAGAAAAACACTTTGGTGAGATAGAGGGAGACACAAAATTCGTTGTTTAATGTCAATTATGTTATTTACCCTTATTCATTGCTAACACCCAAATTCACATCTCCATCCCAGACCTCACACCTGAACTCTCAACTTGTATATTAGAATACCTGTTTACATCCCCACATGGATGCCTAGCAGATGTCTCAAATGTAACACACTCAAACTCCTTATCTTTTCCAAGAAAACTTTTCCTTCCCTCAATCTTTTCCATCTCAGTTAATGACAACTTCATATTTTCAATTATTCAAGTCAGAAAATCTGGGGTCATCCCTTGACTCTTTCTCTCATACCCTGTATCTTTCTCTTTTTTGAGATAGGGTCTCACTCTGTTACCCTGGCTGGAATGCAGTGGGATGATCATGGCTCACTGCAGCCTCAACTTCCTAGGCTCAAGCCTCCCACGTAGCTATGATTATAGGCACCAGCTACCATGCCCAGCTAATTTTGTGATTTTTGTATTTTTTGTAGAGGCAGTGTCTCTCAGACAGGTCTTGAACTCTCAGCTTCAAGCAGCCCTCCCACCTTGGACTCCCAAAGTGCTGGGATTACAGATGTAAGCCACTGTGCCCAGCCCTTATTTATCTTTATACCAAATTCTGTTGGCCTATATTCAAAACATATCCAGAATCTAATCACTTCTCACCATCTCTACTACCTACTATAACCGGGTTTTTGGGGTGCTGGGGAGGCACAGTTCCCCAGAGAAAATGTTGTAGGTTCTTGGTCTCTGCCCTCTCAAGAATGAGAGCGCGGACCACAGCAGGTGCGCTGTATGCCCATAAGAGTAAATACTGGATCTCAAACACAGTTTTTGCAGAAAGTGATTTTATTTATGTAGAGAAAAGAGAAAAAAAAGGAGAAGAAAGAAAACTTCCACAAGGATTGTGGAAGGGGGCTCCAGAGGGGAAATCCGAGAGAGAAAGACGGCTTCCACCAAGTGAGTGTTCGTGGAAGGGGACCCAAACAAGGAGTCAGAAGGGGTGTGGAAGAAGAGGACTCTTAACCTGGGAGGAACCCCCACCTTCTCCAAGACCCCCGGGCCAATGAAAGGAGTTCCTTAGAACTTCCGCTGGAGTGACTGACTCTTAGTTTCTTCCCGCACCCGTGAAATTGAAACATAAACGGTTAAATCTCCCAGATGGAGAGAGATGGGAGGGGGGCATGGCCCTGGCAAGTTCTTGCCCTTAAAACTACGCGTGCGGTGGCTCAAGCCTGTAATCCCAGCACTTTGGGAGGCCGTGGCGGGTGGATCACGAGGTCAAGAGATCGAGACCATCCTGGTCAACATGGTGAAACCCCGTCTCTACTAAAAATACAAAAAAATTAGCTGGGCATGGTGGCGCATGCCTGTAATCCCAGCTACTCAGGAGGCTGAGGCAGGAGAATTGCCTGAACCCAGGAGGCGGAGGTTGCAGTGAGCCGAGATCGCGCCATTGCACTCCAGCCTGGGTAACAAGAGCGAAACTCCGTACTGGGGGGAATAGGGGAGGGACACGGGGGGGGGGGGGAGGAGCTGGGGAGGGATAGCATGGGGAGAAATGCCAGATGTGGGTGAAGGGGAGGAAGACAGCAAATCACACTGCCACGTGTGTACCTATGCAACTATCTTGCATGTTCTGCACATGTACCCCAAAACCTAAAATGCAATAATAAAAAAAAAAAAAAAAAAAAAAAAAAAAAAACCTTACGCCCCCTCGTGGACCCGGTAAGAGAATACATTCCCTCACAACTATCCTGGTTCAAGGCACCATCATCTCTCACCTAAATTATTTTAATAGTTTCTCAAATGATTTCCAGTTTAAGTGGTTTTCTGATTCTTCCTGCATCCCTCTCCTGTCACCCACATATATTCTCAGCCTGATTAATCCTTCTAAAATAGTGTTGTGCAACAGAAATACAATGTGAGCCACACATGTAAATTAAAAAAATTTTTTTGGAGTGCAGTGGCATGATCATAGCTCACTATAACCTCAAACTCCTGAGTTCAAGTGATCCTCCCACATCAGCCTCCCAAGTAGCTAGGACTACAGATGTCAGTTACCATGCCTCATTAAAAAAAAAATTTAGTAGAGATGTGATCTTACTATGTTGCCCAGGCTGTTCATATGTACATTTAAAATTTCCAGAAATCACTTTTTATTTTGTTAAGAAAGAGTCTCATTCTGTCCCCTACTCTGGAGTGCAGTGGCACAATCTCAGCTCACTCCAATCTCCACCTCCTGGTACAAGCAATTCTCATGCCTCAGCCTCCTCCCTGGTTGAGGTTACAGGCATGCACCACCAAGCCTGGCTAATTTTTATATTTTCAGTAGAGACAGGGTTTCACCATGTTGGCCAGGCTGGTCTCAAACTCCTGGCCTCAAGAGATCCACCCACCTTGGTCTCACAAAGTGCTGGGATTACAGGCATGAGTCATTGTGCCTGGCCCAGAAATCACATTTTAAAAACTAAAAAGAAATAGATGAAGTAATTGTAATAATATATTTTAAAAATCTAGGCACCCCTTGTCACAGTCTGTCTTCATCTTCCACTCTCTGCCCCCTTACTCTGCTCCAGGCACACTCCTGTTTCAGGGCCTTTGAACATGCTGTTCCCTTTGCTTGGAATGCCCTTTCCCCAGAATAAGCATGAGACACTCTCTCAACTTCTTCAGGTCTTTGCTCAAATGTCAATTGCTCAGAGAGGCTTTTCCTGATCTCCCTATTTAAAATTTCTATAACTCCATGTCCTAAAGTTCCCATTCCCATGCCCTGCTTTATTTTCTTAGTTCTTCTCACCATCTAACATAAACATACATTTATTTGATTATTTGTCTCCTCCCACTAAAACATAAAGCTTATGAGGGCAGGAAATTTGGTCTATTTTATTTACTGTGGTATTCCCAGCACCTAGAAAAGTGCCTAGTACATAGTAGGAACTCAAAAAATATTTGATGAATAAATTAATAAATGACTACAAGTAAACACTGATACAATGTCAGAAGGCACAGGAAAGAGGTAAGGGTGTCATGATGACCATTTAATGAAGTGAAGGCTGAGATTCCTTGCTTTCCTACTCTATCTATAGAGGAGAGATGATCAAGGGGAGATAAAATACATCTTTTCTTGGAAGCAGTGGACAGGAGTCCTAGATATGAAACCTAGCTCTCAGCTTGAAGACAAGTTTAAGAAGGCTTTTATATCCAAGTTAAATCAATTAAAATGAGGTTTTATCCAATATTAAGAGTTAGAAAAAAAAACATAAAAACTATGCCCTGAATTAAAAGACTGCTTATGACTGAGATGCTATACTAAGAAAAGCTCCTTTCAAGGTTTGTTTTGCCAAATTCCATGACGCACGGTGGAGCCATGTACAAGTTTATATTGAATATTTTCATTAATTAATTCAGTCAAAATCTTGAGGATATTGTGTTAACTAAGCGAAAATTAAGAACAAAAGGTAACCACTGGTATTTACATAAGTTCGTTCATTATTTAAATACTGTCTTTTGGTACTGGGAATCTCTATCTTTACAGTAAAGACTTACTTGAATAGAAACATGGAACTTTCTTTTTGACCTTAAACAAACTGACAGAGGTTTCGTTGTTTTAACGACCATCCCACTTACCTGAGTACGTAGCCAGACTCACAGAGCTTCTTGAGTTTGCCTAACCTTCAACATGGAGCCCACTTTGTCATCTATTTTCTAAATCTTTAGAATCGAATCTTCTATCATCTCTTGCCTGAATTACTGCACCTCTGGGCTTCACACTTGACCTCTCCAATCTATTTCCACACAGCATATCAGCTAGAGTAATTTGGATTTTTTTTTTTTTTTTTTTTTTTTGAGGCAAGGTTTGGCTCTATTGCCTAGGCTAGAGTACAGTGATATATGATCTTGGCTCACTGCAACTCCCGCTTCCCAGGCCCAAGCCACCATCCCACTTCAGTCTCCCAAGTAGCTGGAACTAGAGGCACATGCCACCATTCCCAGTTAATTTTTATATTTTTGTAGAGACAAGGTTTCACCATGTTGCCCAGGCTGGTCTCAAACTCATGAGCACAAGCAATATGCCTGTCTTGGCCTCCCAAAGTGCTGGGATTATAGGCATGAGCCACGATACCCAGCCTTAGAGTAATTTTTTAAACAAAAGATAATCTCTCTCTCAGCCAGGAACTGTCATTCACACCTATAATCCCAGCACTTTGGGAGGCTCAGGTGGGTGAATCACCTGAGGTCTGGAGTTCGAGACCAGCCTGACCAACATGGAGAAACCCCGTCTCTACTAAAAACACAAATTAGCCGGGCATGGTGGCACATGCCTGTAATCCCAGCTACTCAGGAGGCTGAGGCAGGAGAATTGCTTGAACCCGGGAGGTGGAGATTGCAGTGAGCCGAGCCGAGATTACACTCCAGCCTGGGCAACAAAAGTGAAATTCCGTCTAAAAAAAAAATCCTCTTTCCTTTGGTCAGGCCTCTTCAGTGGCTTTGGGTAAAGTCTAAGCATTTAAAGTAGCTTACAAGGCACTGCATGATCTTGCCAGTGAAGCATGGTGATTATGGAGCAAGGAGCTAGGATGTGTAAATTTGAATCCTGGTTCTGCCATTTACTAGCTTTGTGACTTTGGGAAAATTACTTCTCTATGCCTCAGTTTTCTCTCTATAAAATGGGGGATATAATAGAAGCAATCTCACAGAGCTACTGGGAAGATGAAATCAATATAATATACATGAAGAGCGTAACAAAATTCCTGGCACCTAAGTTTCATATCAATATTACCTATTATTTATGCTACATCTCTTCCCCTGGACCGTGTGTTCTAGTCATTCTGTGTCAATAGGCCCTATAACATTCCAGAAATAATGCTTTCAGACCCTCCCACATCCTGCTACTCTACTTGGAATGCTTTCTCTTTCCTCTCTTCTTTCCACCCAACTCCTTCTCTCTGAGCTTAACTACCACTTACTTTGGGAAGACTTTCCAGGCCAGGCCAATTGCTTCTAAGTGTGGGTTTCTGTGGGATACAAGTAGGGCTGCCAGATGTCAGGATACCCAGTTAAATTGGAATGTCAGATAAACAACAAATAATCATCTTCTAGTAGAAGTATGTTCCCTGCAATAATATACTAACAAATGAATAGTTTTTTTCTTATAAATATGTCCCATGCAATATTTAGGACATATTCAATCCTAAACATTTGTTTATTTGATGTTTGAATTAACTGTGTGTCCTGTGTTTTATCTGTCAATGCTAAATCCAGTAAATCCTCTATCAGTAATCCTTTATCACACTGTAATCATTTAAATAAGTGCAACAAGTGGTTCTTTATTCTCCCCACTAGAGTGCAGCTCTGTGAGGGCAGGGCCCATGCAGTTTGTTTTAGACCCAGAACCTGGCACAGCAGGGATTCCTGAAGACTGAGGAATACTCCATCAAACCAAAGCTCAGCCACCATCTGTTGGGAGTTGACTCTACAAGCAAACTTCCAGGGAGTGCAAAGCATTTTCAGCGTGGTGCAAAGAGTCTCATGTCCACAGGTGGACCAGATGATGGCACTGCTTTTCAGAATAGCTCCAGTGTGGCTGTGCTCTGTGACTCACACCTGTAATAGCAGCATTTTTGAGGCCAAGGCAGGCCGATCACCTGAGGTCAGGAGTTCAAGATCAGCTTGGCCAACATGGTGAAACAAATATTAGCTGGGCATGATAGCAGATGCCTGTAATTCCAGCTACTCGGGAGCCTGAGGCAGGAGAATCGCTTGAAACAGGGAGGAAGAGGTTGCAGTGAGCCCAGATCGGGCCATTGCACTCCAGCCTGGGAGAAAGGGCGACATTACTCTGTCTCAAACAAAGAATAGAAAAGAATAGCTTCAGTGTGATGATACTGTTGACTCCCTAATGACAGCTTTAAGGTGACCCCATTATTTTACATTCAAAAAAGACATTGAGTTTTCACACCTATTTCACTTGACCCTCAAGGCAAATAATAACATCCATATTTAAGAGATGAGGAAATGGAGACTCAGAAATGTCTTGCCTAAGATAACCAATAAAAGAGAGCCACAGTTTTGACTCTTAGGAGTTCACTAATTAGGGCTGGGCGCGGTGGCTCACACCTGTAATCCCAGCACTTTGGGAGGCCGAGGTGGGTGGATCACGAGGTCAAGAGATGGAGACTGTCCTTGCCAACATGGTGAAACCCCATCTCTACTAAAAAGTACAAAAAAATTAGCCAGGCATGGTGGTGTGTGCCTGTAGTCCCAGCTTCTCAGGAGGCTGAGGCAGGAGAATTGCTTGAAACCGGAAAACGGAATTTGCAGTGAGCCAGGATTGCACCACTCCACTCCAGCCTGGTAATAGAGCGAGACTCTGTCCCCCCGCAACCCCCCCCCCCAAAAAAAGGCCAGGCCTGTAATCCCAGCCCTAGCTCACACAAGTAATTCCAGTACTTTCGGAGTCTGAGGCGGGCAGATCACGAGGTCAAGAGATCAAGATCATCGTGGCCAACATAGTGACACCCTGTCTCTACTAAAAAAAAATACAAAAATTCACTGGGCTTGGTGGCTCAAGCCTGTAGTCTCAGCTACTCAGGAGGCTGAGGAAGGAGAATTGCTTGAACCTGGAAGGCAGAAGTTGCAGTGAGCCAAGATCACACCACTGCACTTTTGCCTGGTTGGTGACAGAGAGAGACTCGTGTCAGAAAAAAGAGAAAAAAATAGATGAAAGCAGCATAATTAGATTAAAAAGAAAGAAAGAAAAAGGAGTTGACTTCATGCTCGTTTCACTTTACCACACTGGCCATTCAGGCCAATATGAAAAAATCAGAATCCCTGGATTCTTCCTCCTCACCCAGAAAGCTTCTTTAGGAAGAAGTCTGATAGCTGAGTCCTCTCCACAGGTTCAACTGCTCCTCCCATAATGATAGCCAACAATGGTCTGAGAGACAGTAAGGCCTGGCACCACTTCCAGTGTTTCTTAACTCATCTCCCATGTTAGAGATGACTTTATTTATTTTATTTGTTTATTTTTCTTTTGAGACAGAGTCTTGCTGTGTTGCCCAGGCTGGAGTACAGTGGCATGATCTCGGCTCACTGTAACCTCCACCTCCCAGGTTCAAGCAATTCTCCTGCTTCAGCCTCCCAAGTAGCTGGGATTACAGGTGTGTGCCATCACCCCCAGCTAATTTTTGTATTTTTAGTAGAGATGTGGTTTCACCATGTTGGCCAGGCTAGTCTCAAACTGCTGACCTCGTGTGACCCACCTGTCCTAGCCTCCCAAAGTGCTGGGATTACAGTCGTGAGCCAGCCCAGATGACATTATTTAGGGCAGGAGAATAGAGAGCTTGCTCAGAGTTACAGGAAAATAGGAGTAACAGTGGTCAGAACCCGAAATGCATTCCTTTTCTTTTACCTGCATCTCTAGGAGACACCATCCCACCATCTACTAAATTTTCAGACACAGCAACTTGCACTTTGAGTAGGTACATTTGTAAGCTTTCTTCTGGAATGAGGTTAGGTGGCTGAACCCGCTATTGGTTTGGCACCCAGTAGCCTCGCCTCTTAGAGCTCCTCTGGAAACCTCACCGGGGCTGAGGGTATCTGGGCTTTCTGCGGTTGCTGAGTGCCTATGAGGTTGATTAGAGGCTACTTGTGCTCCTGGAGCCCCTTCTCCTATAGGGTCAGAGACCCTCAGGAAGATTCACTCAGGCCAGAGAAGGGCTCCTGTTTCTACCCGGACGAGAGTCTGTGGACTAAACCCGAGGCTCTTTGAAAAAACTGCCATGCCCGGTCGGCCTGGGCGTCCCCATTCCAGCTTTAATGTCCCTGAGTTTATCACCCTGAAGGAGCGGACGCTGGAAGCAGGGAACAACCAAGAAAGGACTGGGCTGCCGGCGGGGCAGAAGGCCAGAAGCTAATGACCTAAAACGGAACATGCTGTGAGCAATTCGATCAAACTAGAAATGCAACTCTCCAACAGTGTTCTTAAACCGCTGCAGCCCCAGCTTACTTGGCTTGGGGTGGAAAGTGTGGGAGAAAGTCTTCACGGCCGGCAGAATTCCTCGCTGACTGCTGCTCATCCGGCAGTTTTCCATTTTGTTTTAAGGGCGGACGCCGCGGCTGGCTGGTCGAGCGCCTATCTACTCCGCAGCACAGACGGCCCTGCCTAGAGGCTCTGCTCCCCTAGCCAGTCGGAAGGAAGGGCACTGTACCCACCGTAACAAAACCCACAAACGCAACTGAATTAACACTACTGCTTGTTTGGGTCACTGAAGACAACCTTTCCTGTGTTGACAGGATTCTAGCCCGACTTTCGTTTGGAACTCAGGATCAGACCTTTACCAAATTACCGACCTGGGTTAGAGGTGCCCGCACGTGTCGAGGCCATCTGGCCAAGGACAGGGAGTTGCCCCCTGGGAGAATCTTTTACTCTGCGCAGCGGAGCCGCTCGGCTGGGCCCGCCGCAGCCCCACTCCCACTCCGCGCGCCGGGCTCCCGCAGCGACCCGGGCTCTGGTTGCCGGGGTAACGCGGGTCGCAGGCGCCAAAGGCGGGTGCGCCGCGCGCGCTGCAGCTCCTCCTCCCCCTGGCGGGCCGCGGAGGCGACGCGCTGCCAGCGCCCTGAGGCGAGTGGTTCTCCTGCCGGAAAATCGCGGCTCCGGGGCCGCTCTGGGCTCAGCCAGTGAGAGGCCGGGGGTGTGGTAGAGAGAAGGAGTTGGCAGGGTACTTAGGACCGCTCCGGCCGCTAAGCCCAGCCTCCTTCACACTTTCGCTTGTCGCGTCTGCTGCCCGCGGCAGCCGGGGAGTTGAGGTAATAGAGCGGCCATCAGGCCGCATCATGGTGACCCCCTGTCCCACCAGCCCCGCGAGCCCCGCCGCCCGGGCGGGGAGGCGGGACCATGACCAGAACCTCCGCGCCCCGGTGAAGAAGAGCAGGCGTCCCCGCCTCCGGAGGAAGCAGCCGCTGCAGCCCCTGAACCCGTGCCCGCTCCCGGGAGACTCCGGCATTTGCGACCTGTTCGAGTCCCCTAGCTCCAGCTCGGACGGCGCAGACACTCCCTCTGCGGCGCGGGGCGGTAGTCCCCTGCCCGGCCCGGCCCAGCCCTTGGCACAGCTAGATCTACAGACCTTCCGCGATTACGGCCAGAGCTGCTACGCCTTCTGCAAGGCGCAAGAGAGCCACTTCCACCCGCGGGAGGCGCTGGCGCGGCAGCCACAAGTGAGGTGCTGGTAGAGCCAGCTCCCCGCCGCCGCTCTTCCTCTTCTCCCAGGCTGTCTCCTCTCCTGCTGGGTCGACCCTCCGGGCGCCACGGCCCGCTCCAGCCCAGCTTCCGCCCGCGGTCGAAGCAGAAGGGGCCGCGGAGGGGCAGGTCACCGACCTCATTTTACAGATGGAGAAAAGTGGGGCGTAGACGGTTTGAGGGACTTGCCCCAAGTCCTCGATCTGGCTACTGGGGAACGGTGGAGTGAGAGGAATTCGTTTCTAGGTTTAGTCTGGACTCCTACCGACCTCGGGCAAGTTATTTAATACTCTCTAAGCTTTCTTCATCTGCAAAATGGATCCCCGCCCCACTTCTTTGAATTGCTGAGTGCATTACGCGAGGTAATGTGTACCACGCACTCTGCACAGCGCCAGGTCCTAAGCCCGGCGTTCCGGCTCAGCACTGCCCACGCGTTTCCCAGTTTCCATTGCGTTTCTCTTTCTGAAATCTTGCCTCTCTCCGGTGAAGCTCCCAGACTCTTCCTGGCCCTTCCCTTCCACAGCCCCTCTCCACCCTAAGCCCAGCGGGCCCGCCTCCCTCTCCCTCCCGGCAGGTAACGGCGGAATCCCGCTGTAAGCTGCTCAGCTGGCTGATCCCAGTGCACCGCCAATTCGGTCTCTCCTTCGAGTCGCTGTGCCTGACGGTGAACACTCTGGACCGCTTCCTCACCACCACGCCGGTGGCTGCAGACTGCTTCCAGCTACTCGGGGTCACCTCCTTGCTCATCGCTTGCAAACAGGTACCTCCACGCGGTACCTGGGGACGAAAACTCCATGCCACTCCCTGGCCACGCGTCTCTCCAGCGCGCGCACACAATTCAGTGCTGGGTCCCCAGAACGCCTTTTGGCAGATATTTGCATATGCATATATTCCTTAGCCTTAACTTCCCAATTCCTCCACAACGAACAACCCTGTCACTCAGCCCCCAAATAAATAGTCTAATATACTAATAGCTGTAGTCAGTCCCAAACATCTCTTTGTGACACCTCTGGTCTCATCTCCGAAAAAGCCTTCAGATTTTCCCAAGCTTTTTTTTAGTTGGACAGTAGTTAGACGAACTGCGCTGGAAGTACGCCCCAGATCACTTACGTGGAAGCAATGGAGAGGTGGAGTCCCTGCTGTCTCTCTGGAAGGGATGGGGAAAGTCCCGGGCTTTAGACTGGAATGGGCCTCGGGCCGGGAAGCCGCAAGGTAGGTTGAATGTGCCCTGTGTTGCAGGTGGAGGTGCACCCGCCGCGCGTGAAGCAGCTCCTGGCCCTGTGCTGCGGCGCCTTCTCCCGGCAGCAGCTCTGCAACCTCGAGTGCATCGTGCTGCACAAGCTACACTTCAGCCTGGGTGCACCCACCATTAGCTTCTTCCTGGAGCATTTCACGCACGCTCGTGTGGAGGCGGGGCAGTCTGAGGTCTCCGAAGCTCTGGAAGCGCAAGCCCTGGCGCGCGGGGTGGCCGAACTGAGTCTGGCCGACTATGCCTTCACCAGCTACTCCCCCTCCCTGCTGGCGATCTGCTGCCTGGCGCTGGCGGACCGCATGCTGCGGGTCCCGCGTCCGGTGGACTTGCGCCTGGGCGAGCACCCGGAGGCGGCGCTGCAGGACTGCCTGGGCAAGCTGCAGTTGCTGGTGGCCATGAACAGTACTTCCCTAACTCACATGCTGCCTGTTCAGATCTTCGAGAAGTGCAGCCTGTCCCTGAGCTCGAAATAAAACAGACTCTTGGTTTCCTTTTAGTTCCTGGCCCAGTTACTGGACCTCTCCCATAGCCTCAGAAGAGTGTAATATTGTTTCACAGAGAAGGCTTCAGGGCCTGCTTGGTCAGCTGCAGGTTGTAAATAGTGTGTGATAGTAGCATCTGGTATTTTATTTATTTTGCAGCGAGCACATGAGGGAGGTGAGTCTTTCCCCAATAAACAGTTGTGGTTTGTCTAAATACTGCAAGTGTCTGTCTGTGGTGAGGAAAGGTGAATTCAGCTCAGGAATGGGGTGGTTGGCATTGTTTGAGGGATTTTACCTTCCCTCTGGGTCCACTCTGTAGTTGGCATCTCTGTGGAAACACCAGGTCAGGTGAGGTCCTGGATCCTGAATTCCAGAGATTAGTGGAGTTAGGATCACCTGATGGCTTGAGTCCTGTGACCCTCGTGTCAAGAGACTAGGGACTCTGCCCTCCTACAGAGTCCAAAAGGGTGCAGTGAGTGCAGTGTAGTGTAAGACAGAATAGAACCTCTATGCTGTCAGATGACTGCACTTGCTAATGAGGCAGAAGTGAGGCTGGGAAGCTTTGGGGACCACACAGGCACACTAGCAGAGGTGGGGGAAAGCAAGCAACATCCAGGCATGGAGAATTCTGTGTTCAACTGGAGCATGTTGAAAACCAAGGCTGTGACTGGTCATGGCCATTGCAGGTCAAGCCCATTTACCCTGCAATTATGTGGTTTAACTGTTCATGCTACCACATGGTGCCCAAGATAACTGGCATAATAGTCATAATGGCTATATTGAGTGCTATGTATTAGGAACCGTGTTCAGAATTTATTTCATTTTTCCAGCAACTCTATGAAGCAGAGTCTATTATCCCATTTTTCAGAGGACACTGGAGCACAGAGCCATTAAACAACAGTGGAGTAGCCAGGATCTGAGTCCAGAGTCCCACTCTTAGCCACACTACTAAATGTCCCCCACGTACAGGTTTCTGGTAATTCTCCAAAATGCTCTTCTTGAGGTAGGTGGCAGACAGTTATTTACTCAGTGCTCCCCATTCAGTAGGGCCTACAGAGAACATATCTGGAGAGCCAGCACAGTGCATACCTCGGTCACATTACAGGAATCATTTTATAGATTTAGAGAAAACTGAGTTGAGAAATGAGACAGGTTTGCTGGAGTTTTAGCTCTACACCTGTCATATTATCTTCAGTCTCACTGTCATGAATCTGATGCAGTCACTAAATCTCTCAGCTCTTGTCACCTCTAGCAAATTTCATATCCTCTCTCAGCTCCACAATTGAAACCAAGGTTGTTGTAAGCCTAAATGAGATTGAGAAGCTTAAATGATACTAAGCTTATGTGTTATGAGGTGGTATAAAGTAGTGATTCAATAAGTGGGCTCTGGATCCAATTTGCCAGGTGACCTTGAGCAAGTCACATATCTATGCCTACGTCTTATCTATAAAAATGGGACTAGCAATAGTGCCTATTTAGTAGGGTGGAAGCATAGCTCTAATGAGATACTCCTTACTGATTCCCCCAGCACAGGTCCTGGCACGCAGCAAGCCCTCGAGAAATAAAGGCTAGTGGTAACCTGCACAGTGATGGGAGGAGAGGAGCTATGCAGAAAAACTTGGCGCAAAGAAACAGAGAAAAAATATGGGAAAATAACAATTTGGGTGGGCGGTGAACATATGGATGTTCATTGTATTTTCACATTTTTGGTATGGTTGAAAAAAGTCATAATTTTTTTGGGGGGAAATATGGCATGTTCCCCTGCACCTAGAATAAATCAAAATGTGTGACAAATACAAATAAAAAGCACAAGGCTGGGCGAGGTGGCTCACGCCTATAATCCCAGCACTTTGGGAGGCCGAGACGGATGGATCACGAGGTCAAGAGATAGAGACCATCCTGGTCAACAAAGTGAAACACCGTCTCTACTAAAAATACAAAAATTAGCTGGGCATGGTGGCACACGCCTGTAGTCCCAGCTACTCAGGAGGCTGAGGCAGGAGAATTGTTTGAACGCAGGAGGCGGAGGTTGCGGTGAGCTGAGATCATGCCATTGCACTCCAGCCTGGATAACAAGAGCGAAATTCCGTCTCAAACAAACAAACAAAAACACACACACACACACACACAAACAAATAAAAAGCAAACAAAGTCATAGGAAATTTAGAGAAACTTCTTTGCACTTCTCTTGAAGTGTGTCTTCCAAGTGTTCTCAGAGTCAGGGATGCCTTACTCTAGACCTCTTGGATGCCTCTTCTGACATATTGCTAGGCTAAACTCTAGGAACTTCCTCCTCATTGGCTCTGGAAGAAGGAAGTGGTGATCCCCAAGCTATTTGTGTAAAAGATGCTCTGTGATGGTGAAAAAGGAGGAGGAAGATCATATCACCTGTTTCAAGTCACAAAGTATTAGGGCCCTCCGTTTTGTTGTAAGGGGTTGGGGTCTGGCCCCCAGGCAAAAGAGTAACTTTGGGGGCAGTTGTCTTAACCAGTATCTGCTCCATTAATCAGCCAAGATTGCTATGGGTTACTGGTTCCAGAATCATCCAGACTAAGAGTCATATAATCCTGCTATTCCAGTTCCTGTTACAAGAGATAATGTACAATGCCCATTTTTTTCTACCCCAACTTAGAACTCATTGGCAAAGATTTGGACAATGGGCCTATCCTGGAAATTTTGTGATGACCTGCATGTGTAGAGATCTCCCCAAAACTCAGCTAAGAGCATCCCTACTCATTTTAAAGACTGGAAAGTGAGTGAAGATGGGAATGGAGATGAACTGTCTGGTGGTTGTGCTACTCAGGAACCAGAGGAAACAGGAGACAGAACTAGGAGCAGGCTGTGGGAAGCTGGAAATAAAGCTGAAAGTCTTTTCAAAAAATCACTAATTTACCCCTACTAAGCACCAGTTACTCTACATAAATAATCTCACTCATCTTCACATTAACTCTGTTGAGGCCAGTGTAACTTTTTTTTCCCCTAAAGACCCGGGGCTCATCCACCTGGTCCTCAGGCACTCTGATCCTAAAGCCAGAGTTCCTCACCAGCAGCCATACCACACTAACTCTAGCTGGTTGACCTCACCTCAATTTAGTTTCTGCATCTACACGTGGGTCAGAGGGTCTCTCAATCTATTCCAGCTCTACCATTGGTTTACCTTCCACGGCTGTTAGGGGATCTTATTTCTTACTCCAGATAATGGGTGCAAATGAGAGGACGATGACACGTTAAAAGAGGCTATTTCACTACTACTACTACTATGTATAAAAGGAAAACAAGGTGCCCAAATATGGGGGGGTACACAAAGATTCCAAGTTCAGATGACTTCAACTTGGATGAATATGAGTGGTCCTGAGAAAGGTCCCTTCACCTAAGGATGCCCCTCCCTGGGAGATGCCTCGGACTCAGGAAAATGTCCATTCCTTGGAGAGCTGTCGGGTTGGGAATGGCAACTTCGACTGCGAAGAGACCAGCCAAACGTTGCAATGGGCCGCTGAAACCACTAGGAGAGACAGGGCCAGGGCTTTCGGGGATTCGGGACTGTCCACTGTGGCGTTTTCAGAAAGTGGAGGAGGGTTCGTATTGTCACTTTTTCTTAACGGACCGTCTTTTAAAGGCTGTGCTCACGGGGCACTGCCGAGATAATTGCGGGGCTGGGGGAGCGAGCAGGGGCTGTTGGCCTCAAGCCAAAAGAGACCCTGTAGAAGTCCGTGAGTCAGGACCCAGGATACTGTTCAGGTTTGTGGGAAGGGGCTTCTGTAATCAGGGGGCTGTTCCAGGGCGTCCCTGACGGTATTCCACATCCTTACTAAATCCTGCAGGGAGCGCAAAGCCGGAGTCTAGCGATGGCGGGTGTCACTTGACGTTTATTTTGTGCCTTGTGGCTGGAGTGGGAAGAAAAGGAAATAATCGTTAACTTTGCCATTCTCGCTGTCGGTAAGCGGAAGACAGTACCCAAGGCGAGGGAGACCGGCGCTCGCCCGCCCCTCCTTCTCTCTCTCTCCGTCTGGCGCGGCCGGGAGGCGGCAGCGCCAACGCTCGCCGAAAGGGCGCTGGCGGGCCCGGGCCCCGCGCTGGCGGCTCCCGGGGGAAGCCCGGTTGCCAGGTTGGGTTTAACGCCTCCGCCCGCGCGCAGATTGTCCCGGGCAGAAGGCGCCACCTCTGGCGCTCAGGCGCGAGCCACCCCTCCCGCTCGGCGGTCCTCCTCCTCCCCCGTCCTCTCTCCGCACCTCCTCGGCCGCCACTCGGCTCCTCCCCAGCCACGCGCCTGCCCCAACCTCCGGCAGGTTTCGGGCCGCCGCCTCCGAGCAGTCGGCGCTGGGAGGCAGGAGGAAGGAGGCACAATGCAGGCGTGCGGGGGCGGCGCGGCCAGCCGCCGGGCCTTCGACAGCATCTGCCCCAACAGGATGCTGGCGCTGCCTGGCCGGGCGCTGCTCTGCAAGCCCGGGAAGCCGGAAAGGAAGGTGGGGCAGTTGATTCGGGCCGGGCAGGGTCTGCGCGCTCCGTGCCCCGAGGGCTGACCCGCGTTCAACGTTTGTGTGCCCGGCCAGTTCGATCCTCCGCGGAAGTTCTTGCCGGGATGCACAGGCGGGAGCCCGGTGTCGGTGTACGAGGATCCCTCAGACGCCGAGCCCACTGCGCTGCCAGGTGAGCCCCGTGGCACACGCCTACCCCTCGGGTTTCCCTCGCCGGGAGGGTGCGGCGCGCACGGCTCGGAGGAGCTTCTCTCCTCCGGGCTTTGACGTCCTAGCAGCGAGCCTGGCGGAGAGGCTCAGGGGCCGCCCTGCGCGTGTCTCCCGGTCTCCCCGCGCAGCCCTCACCACCATAGACCTGCAGGACCTCGCGGACTGCTCTTCGCTACTCGGGTCCGACGCGCCGCCTGGTGGTGACCTAGCCGCATCGCAGGTACCTCCCCCTTCTGGTGGAGCCTCGCGGTTTCACGCAGCCCAAACCCTACTCCGGGGTGGTGGTTTTAATTCCCTAAAAGCTCCTCTCGGGTCGGGAGCGCAGGCAATTTCAGCTGATGAGGGGAAGCGTCGTGCAGGCACCTGTGCCTTCCAGATCAGAACTTCCGCTTCTCTCCTAGCATGTTATGAAGGCCACATATCCACTGGAGCTGTTTTGACCAACTCGGTACAGTGGGGCTCACCTGGAAGCCTCCCTTGCTATTCCCCTCCCTATCTACTCCTCGGATCTGTGACAAGATTGTGCACTGAGAGACCAGGCGGGTGGGTGGGAGCAAAGTTGCTCTCTGGGCACCTGTTGCATGTTCTGTCAGTTCTCCCAACACCCGCTTCCTGGCCATTATCATTCCGTGGGTAGAACAGTGGAGGTTGATGGATAACTTCTTTATCAAGACTGGAAAAGAGTTAGAGAATTTGCAGTTGGGAGAAGCAGGAAGGACAAAGGACTCTGGAAGTAATCTTGCTAAAAATATTCCCTTCTGTAGAGATGGTCCTTCAGCAGTTGGGCACTTTTTCAAAGTCCTGTTCAGCCCTCGTAAAAGCTCCAGTCACTTGCCATGATGGGGCAAAAAGGCACTCAACTTTTTTCTTTCCCGCAGAACCTGTCTTCTTACTCCCATCCCACTTCCACCGCTTGCCGGTGCTGACGGCAGAGGAAGGAGTCTCCCAGCACTGGTGTCTGGGAGGCCAGAAGCCCAGCTCATGGGTGGGACATGACGTGCCCAGGTGGACAGGGGGTCTTAACCAGATGCAACTCCCGGGAAGAGTGCCAGTTCCAGCTTCCTGGCAATAGGTCTGGGGTCTGCAGACAGGCCCAGTACAGAACTCTGCAGAGGCTTGACCACCTCCCAGAACTGGAAGTGGTAGTGGAGCAAAGCTTCTCAGTCCTTTTCCAAGGGCCTCCTAGAACCTTGGGGTAGAACCCAGGGAGACTCAATGTAGGTGGCCACTGAAAGCAGAGATTCAGGCAAGAGTTGGGAGTGGGCATTGCACTGCCAAGGCCATTTAATTGTTCTTTTTAGATCTGGATGATGGAATAAGGAAAGATAATGCCTGAGCATCTTCCAGCTGACCCAGAGACCTACTCCCTTACCCCAACATGTTTATTGTGCAAGTAACAAAACCCAAGCAGTTCTTGTTGAATGTTTGCTTAAGTATATAGATTTTAAATTTGGTATCATGCTGTTTGTTAGACATTTTTTTCTTCATTTTGTAGTTGGAGAAATGCCAGATTTATCTATTTGTGTCGGTAGAATTCGAAGTTTCATTTATTTTCTTTTTCTTTCTTTGAGACAAGGTCTCACTCTGTCGCCCACGCTGGAGCACAGTGACATGATCATGGCTTACTGTAGCCTGGACCTCCTAGGCTCAGGTGATCCTCTCACCTCAGCCTCCCAACTAGCCAGGACTATAGGCACACACTGCCATGGCCAGCCAGTTTCTTGTTTCTTTGTATTTTTTGTACAGATGGGGATTTGCCATGTTGCCCAGGCTGGTCTTGAACTCCTGTGCTCAAGAGATCTGCCTGCCTCAGCCTCTCAAAGTGCTGAGATTACAGGCGTGAGCCACCATACCCAGCCTCGAAGTTTCAAGAACAGAGCTCACATCAGATGGACCCAAAAAAATTCAGGATTTTTCCTGGGAAGACAGAACTGGTTCAGAGGAAAGTGGCCCCTTGTGGAGGAACATCCAGGGAGACCCCAGGGACACTCAGATCACACTTCCCCATTCCTTTCCTTCAGGGGAAGGTGGACAGAGAGAGGAAGTGCTCTAGAAATGTTTGAGGTTCACAATGGGCCAAAACCTGGATTGGCATAAGAGGTAGCATTTCCAGGGCCCTAGTTCCTGAGTTAGCCTTCAGTCTCCTCATGAGACTTTTCTCAAATCCCTACTGAGGAAGAGACCTTCCAGTCCTTGAAGAATAAGCCCCTTCAACCAGGGCAGAACTTATGCTCCAGGACTTGTGTGGGGCCCTCAGCCCTTCCTTTCTCATCTCATTTCCCTTATAGTCTCAACTAGTGACAGAGGTGGTAGAGGCCTCCCTACTTGACTCTTTTCTCCCAAGGGAAAGAAAACTGATACTTGTACATTCTTTGAAGTTAGTTCCAGAGTAAGTTCCTCTTCCCAGAAATATTTAAATAGTAAAGAAGAACTCTCTCTTTGGGGAGAACAGTATGATGAGCACGAAAGAATGAATCAACAGTGCATTCAGTAGGACAGGTCTTTCTGGTGGGCAATTGGATGCATCTTCTCACACCATGGCCCTTGAGACTCCTGTCCCCTTCCCAGTGCTGTCTTCGGTGGAAGCCAGCTTTCCTAAAAAGAGAAAAGCAGCTGGGTGCAGTGGCTCACTCCTGTAATCCCAGCACTTTGGGAGGCTGAAGCAGGTGGATCGCCTGAGGTCAGGGTTCGAGACCAGCCTAGCCAACATAGTGAACCCGTCTCTACTAAGAATACAAAAAATTAGCTGGGCATGGTAGCGGGTGCCTGTAATCTCAGCTACTAGGGAGGCTGAGGCAGGAGAATCTCTAGAACCCGGGAGGTGGAGGTTGCAGTGAGCTGAGATTGGGCCATTGCACTCCAGCCTGGGCAATGAGAGTGAAACTCTGTCAAAGAAAGACAGAAAGAAAAGAAAGAAGGAAGGGAAGGGAAGGAAGAAAAGAGAAAAGAAAAGGAAAGGAAAGAAAGACAGAAAAGAAAGAAATAAAGTATGGAGGCAGGAGGCCCCATTCCACTACTTCAGAGCTGGGTGACTCTGGGTAGCTCTCTCAGCATCAGATTCTTCCTCAAAGAGGAATCACTTCCCAGGCCCCGCCTGCTTCCACACTGGTGTGAGGATGAACTGAGAGGCCGTGTAAAAGCGTCTTTTAAATCAACTCTAAATGTCCATGAATTAAGGGAACAACAAAGTCCCTGTTCCTCCGGCCCCTTAGAGTCTCCTTTCCCCTCACACACCCAGACACCTTGCAGGAGGCAGCGAGAGTACAGTTCAAGATGTTGGAGGTGCACCAGCTGTATGAGAAAAGTCTGCTCCCAACTTTTTGGGAAACTGAAAAGAGCAATTGAGGCCACGCCAGCTGTGCACAGAACAGAAGCATTTCCCACATCCATCTGGCCCCTCGAATCACAGCCTACTTCCCGCTCGGTTGCGGGGGTGGGGTGGTTAGCTGGGGTTGAGCCTTGGCGGGGAAACGCGGCCTCAAATTACTGCTCTGGAGGCCCCTGAAAGCTGTCAGGTTTTGGGTGGGAAAAGCCGGTGTTCAAGCCGTGTTCTGCTCCTAGAGCGTCGGCTCGGTGGCGCGTGGCTGATGAATCGGAGATGAAATTTCGCGGGTGCACAGGGAACCGCCAGGCCGCACGCAGGCGACTGCTTGGCTGATTGGTGGGTGGCGGGCCACTCGCCTGTCGGAGCCCGCACTGGGCCCCCGCCCCGCCCGCGGAGGGACCGACCTCCGCCACTGCTCTCCGTTTCCGCTCCCTGCAGGAGCTCCCCCCTCAACCCCCATGTCCCGCTCCCCACCGCAGCAGTGTGAGCCTGTTGGGTTCACTGTCTAGGAGGGGGCTTGAATTTTCGGGTAGGAGACTGGGCTGCCGACGCGAGTGCGCACAGACCCGCTGCCGAGCCCCGGCCTGGGTCTGTCGGTCTAGGAAGAGTTCCGGACCCTCCAGACGCGTTAACCAGTGTACACCTCTGGTTTATTTCAGAACCATTCCCTCCAAACGGAAGCGGACTTCGATCTGCGGGATTTCAGAGACACGGTGGATGATCTCATTGCAGGCAAGTGCAATCTCCTGGCAGTTAAATAACAGCGGAGGTGTCTCCCACTCCCAAATCAGACTAGTTCTGATTTCGTGGTTGTGAAGGTGGTAAACCCAGCCAACTGTCAATGACTCTCCAGCAACTCATCAAATAGTCAGGCTTTTCCATATTTAGGACATTTCTCTCCCCCAGTGGATAAGTCGAACCACTGGATCTACATAGTGGGGGTCGCTGTGAGTTCTGGGAGACGGAGCACTATGCTCTGGTATGGCGGGGGAGGTTGCTTGACGAGTGTGCAGAGGATAGAAGGCCTGTGTGACGTGCAGGCCCAGGGAAGTTTTCTTGATTGTAAACTTGACAGGCAAGTTTTGGATGCCTGCTGTGTATGTACAGGCCATCAGGAAGGGCCTGGTAATCAGGCGTTTAGGAGTAAGGGGTACTTAATTTAATAATTAAAAGAAAATCTCTACATAAACCCTACACCCAGAGTGGCATTTTGCTCCTGTAACTAGCTGGCCATGAGTTTGAGGCTGCAAATCCAGCTCCCGCTCTTCTCCAGATTCATCTTCTATGATGTCACCTGCCCTGGCCAGCGGAGACTTCCCCTTCTCTCCTTGCGACATATCACCATTCGGGCCCTGCCTCTCCCCATCACTGGACCCACGGGCCTTGCAGTCACCACCACTGCAGCATCCAGACGTGCCCCCGCCTGAGCAGTACTGGAAGGAGGTGGCAGACCAGAACCAGAGAGCGTTGGGAGACGCGCTTGTTGAGAACAATCAAGTAGGGACACTGGCCTGGCAACCAGGAATCCTGGGGCAGGGACAGAGTATAGAGGGTGGCAGTGGGGGTTGCAAGGGCAAGAATGAGGTCCTGTGAGTGGGAGCCAGTGGACTGGCTGGTGGTTCGCATAGCTGCCATTGCTTCAGTGACTCCACCTCTTTCCAGCTTCATTAAGTGGAAATAATCCTATCCCACCTGATTTTTATTTTATTAATTAATTTTTATTTATTGATTGTTTATTTTGAGACAGAGACTCACTCTGTTGCCTAGGCTGGAGCTCGGTGGCTTGATCTCGGCTCACTACAGCCTCCACCTCCCAGGCTCAAGTGATTCTCATGCCTCAGCCTCCCAAGTAGCTGGGATTACAGGTGTGTGCTACCACACTTGGCTAATTTTTGTATTTTTAGTAGAGACAGGTTTTCACCATGTTAGCCAGGCTAGTCTTGAACTCCTGACCTCAGGTGATCCCCCTGCCTGGACCTCCCAAAGTGCTGGGATTACAGGCGTTAGCCACTGCACCAGACCATTTTATTTATTTTTAAACATTGTTTTATTTTGGGGGGATTTAGAGGTACAAGTGCAGTTGTGTTACACACATATCTTGCATAGTGCCTGCCAGATTTGTAATAGGGACACCAATATTTATTGAAGGTTTTCTATGTGCCTGGCCCTGTACTTAACGATTTATGCTTTCTCTTCTCAATGCTCACAATCATTGAGCTAGATACTCTTACTGGCCCCCTTTTACAAGGAAATCAAGACATAGGATTGTTGAACTTTAGTGACAGAACCTAGATCTGCCCAAGTCAGTACTCTTAATCAGCACGCTACACTGAGGATGAATGGAGATACGTTTTGTCCAAGTGCTTTAAGGAAAAAAAAAAAAAAAAGGAAATTGATTATTATTCTTGCTAGTGTAAATGCCCACGCGTCCTCAGTTCCTGATGAGACGTCAGGATCTGGTTTTGATTCATGCCAGATACGCAGGCTCGATCCAGCACAGTGCCTACCCCTGAAAGTTTGGGTCCCCTCCTGCAGCTGCACGTGACGCTGACCCAGAAACAGGAGGAGATCGCCTCGCTCAAGGAACGAAATGTGCAGCTGAAGGAACTCGCTAGCCGAACCCGGCACCTGGCCTCGGTGCTGGATGTAAGTGGGGCTGGGGCGTGTGGGAACTGCAGGACATCGGAATTGAACTGTTCAGTGCATCCCTGCCCCCGACTCTGCTCCCAGCATTGGGACCCAGCGTGGGCCGGGGAAAGGAGAGGACCGCTGGGTGTCTGGTGCAAAGTGCGCCAAGGTCACCTTTTGCGCACCCGGACCCCGGCTGGTCCGGCAGGCCCCAGGGCGGCGCTCTTCCCCGTCTTTCGTAGAAGCTGATGATCACACAGTCCTGGGATTGTGAGGCGGCAGCTGAGCCCTTCCTGCTGAAGGCGAAGGCCAAAAGAAGCCTGGAGGAGCTGGTCAGTGCCGCGGGGGAGGATTGCGCGGAAGTGGATGCCATCCTGCGGGAGATTTCCGAGCGCTGCGATGAAGCCCTGCACAGCCGTGATCCCAAGAGGCCGCGACTGCAGCCAGAGTCTGTGAACATGGACAGCAGGCCCGGGAATCTGCATGGCGCTTTCCGGGGACTGCGCACCGACTGCAGCCGGAGCAAGTTGAATCTGAGCCATAGTGAGCTGGAGGAGGGCGGCTCCTTCAGTACCCCCATCCGCAGCCACAGCACCATCCGAACCCTCGCCTTCCCCCAGGGCAATGCCTTCACCATCAGAACAGCCAACGGGGGTTACAAGTTCCGCTGGGTCCCCAGTTGAGCTGTGATGTGTTCTCCCAAAACACTGCCCTGTGTTTCCACGGAAGTGCCTGAAGGTTTCCCAGAACTCTCCCTTCAGGCTGAATGCCACCCTGAAACATTTTTTCAGGAAGAAAAACATCTTGATACCGATGCACTGTAAACTTCTGCTACAAAACATTGTATAGCCCCTCCCCTTGTCACAGTGAAACTCTGTGTATATATGTGTATGTCACATGTGTCACAGCCAATTTTAAAGGTATTTATTTTTAGCAGCTTTGAATTACGTATTTTTAGAGCAGGGAGGGATTTAGAAACCACAGCTACTTTTATAATTATATAATGCTCTAGCTTTATAAGAAGGAAAAGGAGGCTCTAAAAGGTTAAGTAATTTCCTGCAATGGGAAACACTGCAACATTTCAATCAGTTTCACTAGTCACTTAAGGACTCCAGGCCCAGAAGCCTGGTTTCTGAGTGAATGTTTTTATACATCACTCAACTTTCCTCAGTCCTAGAAGGACACCTAATTTTGTTACTATTGAAAACTTTTATTTTGGCGGCCAAAATATGAAATTGGGAGAGGTAACCTAAACTGTTGTCTTAGGAAAAGGCAGATTCTCAGAGGCGATGGGCTATTAACAAAATGAACGCTAAGCACACTTGTTTGTAATGATCATTTGTATAATTTAGAAAATGTATGGCAAAGGTTTATATTCGTTATCCGTACAGTTCTATTTGTGCAAACCGAATAATCATCTAAAAAACAAACATTGTTAATGAGAAATATACATTGTTTTAAGAAAATAGCATATGCCACATGAAAAAGTGTTCCCATTTTTTTTGCCAGAAATGAAGTGTGGAAATCTTGATCAAAGTAAAACTACCTACTTGCACTGCACAGATAAACCTGGGGTGCTCAGTCATATTTTACATTTCCTGGCTCGATCTATATAACTTGCAAGAAAAACTTGCCGTAAAAAGACAGCATGCCTTCACTTTGACTTGACTTCCTTCTATTCCCTGTTGTCTGGAGTTTCTTTGTTTTCCCTTTCTTTCCTTCCTTCCTTCCTTCCTTCCTTCCTTCCTTCCTTCCTTCCTTCCTTCCTTCTTCCTTCCTTCCTTTTTTCCTTTCTTTCTTTCTTTCTTTCTTTCCCTCCCTCTCTCTCTCTTTTTCTTTCTTTCTTTCCCCCTTTTCTCTTTCAAGGTTCGCTCTTGTTGCCCAGGCTGAAATACAATGGCTCTATCTCAGCTCACTGCAACCTCTGTCTCTCAGGTTCAAGTGATTCTCCGGTCTCAGCCTCCTAAATAGCTGGAATTACAGGCATGTGCCACCACACTCAGCCAATTTTTGTATTTTTAGTAGAGATGGGGTTTCTCCATGTTGGTCAGGCTGGTCTTGAACTCCTGACCTCAGGTGATCCGCCTACCTCAGCCTCCCAAAGTGCTGGGATTACAGGTGTGAGCCACCCCGCTGGGCCCCCGGGGTTCTTTTCTACTTGTTTCTGAAATGATGTGCGTGGCATATGTCAAGTAGTGATTTTTCCTGACCTTCACAGTTCTTAACATGAGGGCTACTTCTTGCACTTGGGGGCTCAGCTTGGGCACGGTTTCCAACTGTGTTACGCCACACTGCATTGCTGGTTCTGCCAGTCTGAGAGGAGATACCAGGTAACAGGTGAGTTGGCAGTGTGGCAGAACCTGCTCTTCCAGTTTGTCATGTATGTACTGTTATCTGTATTTAAGTACCCATTTTGAAACCAAAAAGTGATAAAACAGACCACATTTCCTCATATTTTGTCTAACAAATAGACGCTTAAAAAGTACAGTGGATGGTCCAGAATTTTTTTTTCATCAGCTCAAATATAAAGTTACCACAGTTCAGCATAAGAAAAAACAAAAAATCACTTACCCCCAATCTCTTAACCTGTCCCCTGAAACAATCAGCTTGTCAAATCTTTTCCTCTTTATGAGTATTCTTATAATGCTTTACCTACAATAACCAAAAAGTTTAAAAACATATAGGGTTTTTTTCTGTATGTCTTATGACTAGAGTTTTAAAAATTACATTTCTTCCTTCCTTTAAGATGATATCCCTGTAATTGTCATGTTAGCCATTGGTCACTTGAACTGCTTCAGTATCTTTCACTTCTGAGGCAGTGGTTGGGGTGGGAGGACGGGGGTGGGGGAGTCATCTTGCAGACTGATGGTGCAAATGACTAAATTAGCAGTAGCAGAGTTTACAAGTTAGAGTCATTTGTTTATTAACAGGTATTTATTATTACTGAGAATCTTAGTAATACAGATACTAAGAAAATAGCAAAAGAAAAAAACACAAAAATCTTGCTTTCTTGGATCTTACAAAACAAAAATATATACATGCCGTGAAGAAGAGTAAGGATAGAGAATTCTGTGTGTGGTGATATAAGGAATACATATTTGGTCTTTGTCTCTGGTTCCTGGCTTGTGGCTTCCAAAATCCTTGGACTCTAACCAGTGATGAGTGCAGTGTAGCTGTTTCCTAGGGTGGTCTTGAACTCCCAGCCTCAAGCAATCCTCGGTTCCTTCCTCAGCCTCCCAAGTGGCTGGGGTTATGGGCTTGAGCCATTACACAGCTGAGTGTCTTGTATGTGTTAATGAGATGGCTGGTGCCTGAGGGCCCCTAGATAGCTTCAAGATGGGGCTAGTCTTTCTAGAAAGACCAAGCCATGGCTAGGAGTGGTGGCTCATGCCTGTAATTCCAGCACTTTGGGAGGCCAAGGTGGGCAGATCACCTGAGGTCATGAGTTTGAGACCAGCCTGGCCAACATGGCAAAACACTGTCTCTACTAAAAAGACAAAAATTAGCAAAACAAAAATTAGCTGGGTATGGTGGTGAGTGTAGTCCCAGCTACTCGGGAGGCTGAGGGAGGAGAATCACTGAGGCTATTTGGGAAGCTGAGGCAGGAGAATCACTTGAACCCAGGAGGTAGAGGTTGCAGTGAGCCAAGATCATGCCACTGTACAACAGCCTGGGTGACAGAGCAAGACTCCATTTGAACAACAACAAAAAAGACCTCAGCCTTTCCAGCCCTGCTTCCTTGCCCTCACCTCTGGGCAAAGGAGAGGGGCTAGAGATTGAGTTACCCCAATGACCAATGATTTATTTAATCAATACATAATGAAGCCTCCATAAAGTCCCCTAAGTGATAAAGTTCAGGGAAGTTTAAAGTTGGTAAAGATATCTAGGTGCTGGGAGGGTCATGTGTCCAGAGAGGACATGGAAGCTCTGTCCCCCTCACCATACTTTGCCCAATGCATTCCCTCTATTTGGCTATTTACGAGTTGTGTCCTTTGTAATAAACAAGTAATAGTAAGAAAATGAGTTCCTGAGTTCTGTGAGCCATTCTAGCAAATTATTAAATCTAAGGGAGTGTTATGGGAACCCTGGCCTTTGTTTCCAAGTCAGAAGTGTGGGCATACTGGGCACCTGACTGGCATCTGAAGTGAAGGAAGTTTTGTGGGCTAAGCCCTTAAACCTGTGGAATCTGACACTAACTCCAGGTAGTGTCAGAACTGAATTGAATTACAGGATACATAGTTGTGTCTGGAGAATTGGAGAACTGGGTGATGTGGAAAACCTGTCGACATTTGGTGTCAGAGTGTGGTGAATAAAAATAGCTCAGTGTGGTTGTAGGTAGTCTTTGGGCCTATGTGGTCTACCTTAGTTCAGGAATATGTGTTATCCTGAAATTACCTCAATAATTCCTTCATTTCCAATAGGACCAGGTACAGTTCTATTTGTTGGGAAGAAAACCAGGAATAAAACCAAGTGCTTGCCTCATGAAGCATGTATTCTAGTGGGGGAAGACAGATGCTAAACAGATAGATGATGTCTGATATTTAATACATTCTAAAGAAAATAAAGCAGGGCATAGAGACAAGATGTGATAGGAGTTACTGTTTTAGCTAACACGGGGTATTTCTAGAAGTTTCTCTGAAAGTAAAATCAGTTTTAAAAAGGCGGTACAGTGGCCAGATGTGGTGGCTCACACCTGTAATCTCAACACTTTGGGAGGCTGAGGTGGGTAGATCACCTGAGGTCAGGAATTTGACCACCTGAGGCCAGGGATTTTTACCACGTTGGCCAGCCATCTCTACTAATAACACAAAAATTAACTGGGTGTGGTGATGGACGCTAGTAGTCCCAGCTACTCTAGAGGCTGAGGCAGGAGAATCACCTGAACCCAGGAGGCAGAGGTTGCAGTGAGCTGAGATTGCGCCATTGCACTCCAGCCTTGTGACAAGAGCAAAACCCCATTACAAAAACAAAAACAAAAAAACTACACACATTTTAACTAGATTACTGTTAATGCTATGTCCTCATAATTGCAACAGTGAGATGTTATTGCAAAGTAATGGCTCTCAAACTGCTGTGTGTTTCAGAATCACCTGGAGAGCTTATTAAAACCCAGCTTTCCGGGATTATCCCCAGATTTCCTAATTCAGTAATTCTGCAGGCAGGCCTAAGAATGTGAATTTCTCACAAGTTCCCAGGTGATGCTGGGGTCTGGGACCACACTTTGAGACCCAGTGTTATAAAGAAGGCTTTTAAAGATTACTTTTAATAGGTTAAAACAGGCCAGCTATGGTGGCTAACACCTGTAACCCAGCACTTTGGGATGCTGAGGTGTGTGGATCACCTGAAGTCAGAAAGTTGAGGCCAGCCTGGCCAACATGGTGAAATCCCATCTCTACTAAAAATGCAAAAAAATTAGCTGGGCATGGTGGTGGGCACCTGTAATCCCAGCTATGGGAGAGGCTGAGGCACAAGAATCACTTGAACCCGGGAGGCGGAGGTTGCAGTGAGCCGAGACTGCGCCACTGCACTCCAGCCTGGGTGTCAGAGCAGTACTTCATGTCAACCAACCAACCAACCAACCAGGTTAAAGCAACAACCAACTGACCTAATGTTTTGAAAAGATATCGAGATCCAAAAAGGGCTATAAAGCGCGCGCGTTTGTGTGTGTGTGTGTGTGTATGTGTGTGTGTGTCAGAGTTTTGCTCTTGTCTCCCAGGCTGAAATGCAATGGCACTGTCTTGGCTCACTGCAACCTCCATCTCCTGGGTCCAAGAAATTCTCCTGCCTCAGCCTCCCTAGTAGCTGGGATTACAGGTGCCTGCTACTATTCCTGGCTAATTTTTGTATTTTTAGTAGAGACAGAGTTTCACCATGTTTGCCAAGCTGGTCTCTTAACTCCTGACCTTAGGTAATCTGTAAAAAGACTATATTTCAAACAGTTGAAAGTGACAATAGTGTGCTTTGAAATTGACGTTAAATGAATCAGATAGGGACTTCGATGATGATGAAAGTACTGATCGTGAAGATGCATGTGAAAAATCTGAATAAAATTACTCATGGAATGTGTTAAGGAAGCCCAATCCAATTGGCCATTATATGCAGCCAAAGAGATTAGGATCTAGTTCTAATTCTTCTCATTAATCGAAAGGTCATAGATAAGAATAAGTTCAGGCCGGTGGCTCACGCCTGTAAACCCAGCACTTTGGGAAGCTGAAGCAGGCTGATTGATCACTTGAGATCAGGGGTTCGAAACCAGCCTGGCCAACATGGTGAAACCCCATCTCTACAAAAAATTTAAAAATTATCTGAGGCAGAGGGGAGTGGAGGGTGCCTGTCATCCTAATCTCAGCTACTTGGGAGGCTGAGGCATGAGATCACTTGAACTAAGGAGGCACAGGTTGTAGTGAGCCGGGATTACACCACTGCACTCCAGCCTGGGCAAAAGTCCATCTCAAAATAATAATAATAATAATACTTAACAAATACAAAACTTAACATTTTTGGTTGAAGTATTACAATATTGTTAGTTTGCAATAGTAACTGATACTTTTGGTCTGATATTTTACCTAAATGAGAACTAAGGTGGTAAAATATTGCTAATTAGAAGCTATTTGGAGCAAAATGTAAGAAGAATCATTTGGGGGATGCTGTAGGCCATATGATTGAATCTGGCTTGTTAATCTTATTGTGTCCTCCTTGAAGTGCATGCTGTGGGCTGAAATCTGTGTCATAAGTGATGATGTCTCAGCTTCAGCATAGAGCTTTATGGGACATGACAAAATTAGAGCTGTGACGGCATCTTTCTGTGGAAAACACATGTAAACAGGTTTTCTCAAATACTTCTTTCTCCTCCTACCTCCTCTGTTTTTCCTCCTTCATCTCTGCATCTCACAGAAAAGAGCACCAGTACTCTGAAACTCTGTGCCGGACAGTTGAGGTATAGATGTAGGCAATTGCATTTGCTTGAGTTTTAGAACAATAAGGGCTTATTTTTCACACCTGTCTAATGACAAACTGAGACACAAGTTGCTAACATTTGCCTCAGATGCTAATGATGCTGTCAGTGAATGAGGCTTCATCTTTCTGCTTTATCCCCTTACCTTGTTAACTCTTTGTCCTCTGGCTTAATGGTTCATGATCAGATTGGTGCTGTGCCTTCAGACCTCATGCCTGTATTCAAAGTAGGAAGAAAGGGGAAAGGAGCTTTGAGCACTATTTCTTTCACTTTTGTTAGGGAAGCAAAATGCTTTCCCAGGAAGCCCCCAGTGAACTCACTCCAGTCTCATGAGTTACATATTTACCCCTCCCTACCTGCAAGGGAGGCAGGGAATCTAGTGTCTCACTTTTTTAGCCATTACCATAGGAGGCAGGCAAGAGAAAAGGGGACTGGGAAAAACTCTTGTGTTATTTGACTAACCGTGTCTGCCAGAGAGGTTTAGTTGGTCTCAATATGTACAGAAGCCTGAAGGGAAAAAGACAAGAAATTTCCCTCAGAGCTTGGCCTCCCCAACAGGGAGTGAGGTGGGCTTTCATCCTCAGAAAGGCTCAGGGTAGGTTCTGGGCCTCCCTTGGGGACCTGGGATACCAAGAGGGGAGGAAGTACTCACCGCCACATACTGCAGCCTGGAGCCAGAGGCCTGTGTATGCGATGAGAGTCTTCGAATGTTGGAGGCCCTGGAAATGAGATGTAGGAAATAGTGGGCACCCGAATTACATTCTCCTTGATACACTGTCATCTTGATCTTTTACTTTTAAAAATGGAAACACAAATTTTAGGTAAGCAATATATGCTCCTTGGAAAAATAATTCAGACAAACAGAAAAGTCTAACAAAGTAATAATGTTCTTTTTTTTTTTTTTAACTGTTACATTGTTTTTAAACTATCTGAAGACACTACTGTGAACATTTTTGTGTATTTTCTTTCTGTCATTATCTGGTACTAAATATCTGTATCAGCTTTATAGTACTGCTGTAACAAATTATCATAAACATTTTGGTATAAAATAACACAAATTTATTATCTCAGTTTTGTAGGTCAGAAGCCTAGGTTGGCTCAGCTGGTTTCTCTGCTCTGGGTTTCTTGGAAATCAAGGCGTGGGCTGAGCTCTTATTGAGAAGCTCTGGGAAGACTCCATTTCCAAGCTCATTCATTGGTTGGTAGACTCCTGTTTCTTGCTGTTGCAGTACTGAGGTCTCCATCTTCTTGCTTGTTGTAAGCCTAGGGCTTATCTTTGCTCCCAGAGACACCATTCTGGTCCTTGCACATGGGCCTCTCTATTCCAAAGCCAGCAGTGGTGTGTCAAATCTTACTCACACCTGGAATCTGACTTCCTTCCCCTTTTGCTATATCTCCCTTTTACCTCCAAGTGGAGAAAATCACTCAAGAACTAAAAATATGGGTATGAGTCTAACGTCAAAGGTATGGACATGGGTTAGCTGGAGAACAATAGTGGTGTCCTCACCCACAGCTCTATTCTGGAGCTTGTCAGATGGAGGAAATTCAAAGAGCAGCTTTATTTATAAGTACTAGAAGACATTTACAACAGTTTAGCACTCTTAGGCAATTGTGGAGAGAAAACCCAGAAACAGGGAAATAAATCCAGTTCTTACTTCCTGGTGGAATTCCTTGCCTCAAGGTACCTCAGGCTGTATTATGGAAGAAAACATGCCCATGTCCTGGAGGTCTCTTGGTCTTGATGCTGTGTAAAACTTTCCCTTTGGGAAAGGTGCACTGAGCTGGGAAGGGAGTGTTTTATGCACATCTCAATGTCTTGAACTCTGATCAAACCTAGAAAAGCACTTTTTTTTTTTTTTTTTAGTAGAGCCAGGATTTCACCATGTTGGTCAGGCTGGTCTCAAACTCCTGACCTCAGGTGATCTGACTGCCTCAGCCTCCCAAAGTGCTGGGATTACAGGCATGAGCTACCATGCCCAGCCTAGAAATGCATTCTTTTTGTTTTGTTTTGTTTTGAGATGGAGTCTTGCTCTGTCGCTCAGGCTGAAGTGCAGTGGTGAGATCTCGGCTTGCTGTAACCTCTGCCTCCCAGGTTGTAGTGATTCTCCTGCCTCCGCCTCTAGAGTAGCTGGGATTACAGGCACCCGCTACCATGCCCGAATACTTTTCGTGATTTTAGTAGAAATGGGGTTTCACCATGTTGGCCAGGCTGGTCTCGAACAGCTGACCTCAAGTGATCCACCCACCTTGGCCTCCCAAAGTGCTGGGATTACAAGCATAAGCCACCTTGCCCAGCCTGAAATACATTATTATAATGTCACCACCAGCCTATTAAAAATTATTTAAAAGATTTATATTTTTTTCTGACTCATTTGAAATTTTAATTATTTTTTTATTGCCATCTTAAGTACCTAACAGGTCTTGCTTTGAAAACTCCTTTCTTATATTAAGGAATGTCATATTCACTCAGTGCCTCATTCTTGTCTGGAGTGAACTTATATTCACTCATTTATTTATCGAGGCTCTGTATATTATTTTCATCTAGTTGTTTTCATTTTATTGCCATTGAAACAATTTTTAATGAAAATTTACATGAAACAGAACACTTAAAATGAGTACTATTAAAAGGAGAAAATCAGCATGGTTAGACAGGGTAGTAATTTGCTTTGATTCAATCATTCCTAAATTTAAAGATGTATAACCTTTCTTAGGAAAACACCTGTTCAAACTTGCATAGCTAACAACTATTTTCAATATTTACCTTTAGCTGGTTAACAAAATACTAGATAAATCAGACATGACAGTTATTTGCATTTATTTGTATTGTACTGGGAAAAGAAACTCCACAGATTTACTTAGGATTTATATGGGCAGTCAAGTAATAATTAGAGATTGCATTTAGATATAGGATGTGGAAAATTCAATTATTTCTAAGCCATGCCATGGTTTAAAGCAAATACAGACGGATGCCATATTCTGGGGGTGATAAAAATAGCTTTGAGCACTTGCATAAGGTCATGCCTAGCTCCTAAGGTTTCAAGATTTATATTGCATTTATTTCTTTAAAATGAAAGTTCTCAATGTAGAAGATACTTCTTGGGGTTGCTTCCAAACTTACAGTGACTCCCCCATTTCTGGGCTGTGTTTGTTTGGTTTGGACTTGTCACCCCTCCTTTCTCTTACCACCTCCCATTGTTCTCATCACCACCAATAGCTGATTGAAACAGGAGATTACTTTTTTTTTTTTTTTGAGACAGAGTCTCCCTCTATTGCCCAGGCTGGAGTGCAATGGCACGATCTCCGCTCGCTGCAGTCTCTGCCTCCTGGATTCAAGTGATTCTCCTGCCTCAGCCTCCTAAGTAGCTGGGACTACAGGTGTGCGCCACCACGCCTGGCTAATTATTGTATTTTTAGTATAGACAGCATTTCACCATATTAGCGAGGCTGGTCTTGAACTCCTGACCTGTGATCTGCCCACTTCAGCCTGCCAAAGTGCTGGGATTACATGCATGAGTCACCACTCCCAGCCAGGAGATTACTTTTTAAAAACAGATTTATTGAGATGTAATTCACATTCTATATAATTTACCCATTTAAAGCATAAAATTCATTTTTTCCCCCAAGGATTTTTAGTATTTGCATAGGGCTTTGCAACCATATCCATAATCTTATTTTAGAATTTTTTTGTTGTCATCCCTAAAAGAAAACCTGGGCTGGTTGGAATAATGTGAGCAGGTAATCCCAGTGCTTTGGGAGGTTGAGGCAGGAGGATCACTTGAGGCCAGGAGTTCAAGACCAGCCTGGGCAACATAGTGAAACTCCATTTCTACAAAAATAAAAAATAAATTAGCCAGATGTAGTCCTAGCTATTTGAGAAGCTGAGGTGGGAGGATTGATCTCTTGAGCCCAGTTTGTGGTTACAGGGCATTATGATCATGTCACTATACTCCAGGCTGCTGGGTGACAGAGTAAGGCCTTATCAAAAAAAAAAAAAAAAAGAAAAGAAAGAAAGAGAAAGAAGAAAGAAATCCTGCACCCATTAGCAATCACTTCTCATTCTCCTTCCATATCAAAAAAGAAAGAAAGAAAAAGTAAAAAAGAAAGAAGGAAGGAAAGATCCTGTACCTATTAGCATTCACTTCTCATTCTCCTTCCCCATCCTCTATCTCTAGGCAACCACTAATTTATTTTCTGTCTCCATTGACTTGCCTATTCCAGACTTCTTTTTTTTGAGACAGAGTCTCTGTCAGCCAGGTTGGAGTGCAGTGGTGTGATCTCCGCTCACCGCAACCTCCGCTCACCGCAACCTCCGCCTCCTGGATTCAAGAGATTCTCTTGCCTCAGCCTCCCAAGTAGCTGGGATTACAGGCTCATGCCACCAAGCCTGGCTAATTTTTTTGTATTTTTAGTAGAGACAGGGTTTCACTCTGTTAGCCAGGATGATCTCCACCTCCTGACCTCGTGATCTGCCTGCCTTGGCCTCCCAAAGTGCTGAGATTACAGGCGTGAGCTACTGTGCCTGGCCTTATTCTAGACATTTTATATAAATGAGCTCATGTAATATGTGATCTTTTGTAACTTGCCATGAAGTTTTGAAGGTTCATTTATGTTATAGCATGCTTCAGTACATTATTCCTTTTTATTGTCAAATAATATTTAATCTATGGACATTCCATATCGTATTTACCAATTCCGCAGTTTATGGATGTTTGTTTCCACTTTTTTACTATTATGAATAATACTGCTATGAACATTTGGTACCAGTTTTTTTTGGTCTGTGTGTGTGCATATATATATAGACACAACAAACAAATATATCTATATATTCTCCCCTGGTTAACGATTTAGACACACATTTTTCTCTTGGAAACAAAATACCTCTCTCACATACCTAGGACTGGAATATCTGGATCACATAGTAACTCTATGTTTAACATTTTAAGGAACTGCCAAATTATTTTTTAAAGCAACTGCACCATTTTACATTATCACCAGCAGTGTGCGAGGGCTTCAATTTCTCCACATCCTTGGCAACATTTGTTGCTGTCTGTCTTTTTGATTATAGCCATGCTAGTGGGTGTAAAGTGGAATTTTATTGTGGTTTAATTTCCATTTCCCTAATGACTAATGGTTTTGAACATTTTTTTTCATGTGCTTATCGGACATTTGTAGATCTTATTTGGAGAAATGTCTTTTCAAATCCTTTGCCATATGGAAATTAGTTTATTTGTCTTTTCACTGTTGAATTGCCTTTTTTTTGTGTGTGTGTTTATTTTGTTTAAAAAATTTTTTAATCTTTTTTCCTTTTTACAGCAAAAATGTGATTATGTTGATGTAGTCCAATTTATTTATTTATTTAATGGTACCTTTCATCTTATAATTAAGAAATAATTGCCTAACTTAAAGTCATAAATATTTATTCTTATGCTTTCATTTAAGAACGTTGCAGTTTTATTGGTTAATTTAGGTCTATGGTACACTTTTTTTTTTTTTTGAGGCAAAATCTCAATTTGTCACCCAGGCTAGAGTGCAGTGGCGTGATCCTGACTCACTGCAACCTCTGTCTCCCAGGTTCAAGTGATTCTCCTGCCTCAGCTTCACAAGCTGCTGGGATTACATGCACCTGCCACCATTTCTGGCTGATTTTTGTATTTTCAGTAGAGACAGAGTTTCACCATGTTGGCCAGGCTGGTCTAGAACTCTTGGCCTCAAGTGATCTACCCACCTTGACCTCTCAAAGTGCTGGGATTACAGGCATGAGCCTCTGCACCTGGCCTATGATACACTTTGAATTAATTTTTGTGTATAGTATGGGATATCCAACTTGATCTATTTGCATTGGATTATTTGTTGGAAAGACTGTTTTGTCCACATATTGTCTTGACACCCATTTTGAAAATCAATAGAATGTAAATTTAAGAGTTTATTTTTGAGCTCTCAATTATTCTCCATTGATATGTGTATCTATCCCTAAAGCAGTATCACGTTGTCTTGATTATTGCAAATTTATAGTAAAATTTGAAATTAGGAACTATGAATTCTCCAACTTTGTTCTTTTTTTCCCAAGGTTGATTCAGCAATTTTGGGTTTTTCATAGTGCCACATACATTTTAGGATTAGCTTATCATTTTCTGCAAAAAAAAAAAAAAAAAAAGCCACCTGTGCTTTTGGTAGGAGTTGCATTGACTCCGTAGATCGATGCAGGGAATATTACCTTCTTAATATTAAGTCCTCTGATACATGAATTTGGCATATCTTTCTCTTTATTTAGATTTTCTTTAATTTCTTTCAACAATGTTGTGTAGTTTTCAGTGTAGAAGTCTTACCCTTCTTTTGTTTAATTTATATTTAGGCATTTTATTTTTCTTGATGCTATTGTAAGTGGAATTGTTTTCTTAGTTTCATTTTCAGATTGTTCATGCATAGAAATACAACTGATTTTTGTATATTGATCTTGTATCCTTCAACCTTGTTAAATTAGTTCATTAATTCTAATAGTTTTTTTAAATGAATTCCTTAGGATTTTCTGTATACAAAGTAATTTTACTTCTTCCTTTCTAATCTGAATAGCTGCTGCTTCTCCTTCTCTTTCTCCTTTCTTCTTCTTCCTCTTCCTCCTCCATTTTTTCTCATTTTTCTTCTCCTTCTCATCCCCACCTCCCCCTCCTTCTTCTTCTTCCTCCTTCTCCCTTCTTTCTTCTCTTTGCCTTATTGCCCATGTGCATACCTATAATGCAATGTTGAGTAGCAATGAGTACTCATCGATACCCTTTATCAATCAGGTTAAGGAAATTCTCTTTTTTTCCAAATTTATTGTTTTTAATCATGAAAGGGTGTTGGATTTTGCCAAATGTTTTTTTCTTTGTATCTATTGAGATAATCATGTTGATTTTGTCCTTTATGCTATCATTATATTACATTGATTTTTGAATCCAGGAGATTCTTAATGCAAGATAAGTCAATTAGTAATTCCCTTTTCTGGGAAAATTCTGACTTGGAACTGAGGTTTAGTGACTTGTGGTCATTTTAATGTTAAAATTCTGGGAGATGATCCAAAAGTTGATAACATGATGAAAACTGCAGGTAAGCATCATTCAGGGCGGGGACTGTGGAGGATCATTCCAGGTGGTGAGTGATCATCAGGGAAGTGAGCCCTGAACCTCGAAGAGCTAGCTGCATGTGTCTAAGAGAAGCAACTACATGCAAAGGAACAGTCATTTTGTCAGATGGGGAAGGGTGAAGGGCAAAAGAACTCCAACAATGAAGGAACACATGGCCCCTCTTCTTTTTCCCAAGACAAAGAAAAGGAAGATCTTCGGATTAGGACTGAGTGTCGACGCATTGTTACTTGGGTGAAACCGTTCTTCCTCGTTGATCTCAAAGCATTGGGGGAATGTCAACAGTAGTTTCTACTTACACCAAAGTCAGGAACTACAACAGTATCAAGTCCTCTAAAGACCAATCTACAAGAGTTAGGGACCATATGATATTATCATTATTAGGAGTGGAGGTTTTTTTTTTTTTTTTGAGATGGAGTCTCGCTCACCCAGGCTGGAGTGCAGTGGTGATTCCGGCTCACCGCAACCTCCACCTCCAGGGTTCAAGCGATTCTCCTGCCTCAGCTTCCCAAGTAGCTGGGAATACAGGTGCGCACCACCACACCTGGCTAATTTTTTGTTATTTTTAGTACAGACTGGGTTTTATGGGGTTAGTCAGCATGGTCTCAAACTTCTGACCTTGTGATCTGCCTGCCTCGGCCTCCCAAAGTGCTGGGATTACAGGTGTGAGCCACTGCACCTGGCCAGGAGTGGAAGTTCAATAGGCAGAAGAGAAAGAGAAACACCTCTCTCTCATTCTCTCTCTCTCTCTCTCTCCATAGAGGGTTCTCCCACTGAAAAAGAGAGGCTGGCAGTGGATGCACTGGATTTCATTCGACAATCATGGACCAAAAAGGAATGGAGTAAATTATGATAGAAAAGTTGGAGATCCTTTTGCCGACACCCCATTGGGTGGTCAGAGGCTGGGGTCAGTCCAGAACCCTTGTGATTACGCCAGTGGGTAGCCCTGGCTAGAAATCCTCAGTTGCCCCAGGACTTCTTTGGGCCCGACACAACGGCTAAGTCCTCTGTGAAAGGAAGATGTTTCAAACATGGACAACACGTCCAGCAACCTGTGGGTACTGGGAGATTCTCCATGTTCTCCGCAGCAAGCCTGTCCCACAAGCCTAGCAAGGCCGGCAGCCATTCTAATCGTTTTTAAATGGCTGAAGGGGACCCAGTATTTGGTTCGACTTGGTTCTAAAGTGGAGGCAGAGGACCCCAAAATGAAAGGACAGAGTTGGAGTCCACTGCTCTACTCACTGTTTGGATGAATGTTGTAGGTTTGCATCCCGAACAAGGTCACGTATGCATCCCGTATGAAGTGGCTACGTCGTCTGGGATGTATACCCTAAGGTTTGTCGTCTAGTGCCAGGAAAATTTAGGACACAGACACATACAGAAAGTTTAGGAGCAGAGGTTTAATAGGCAGAAGAGAAGAGAATGAGAAATGAGTCTTTCTATAGAGAAAGGCGTCTCTCAGTGGAAAGCACCCCCATATGATATTATAAACTATATTGTTTCTATACCTTTTTTCCAAATTCCTTTTTGCTTGGAGATATTTTGCAATTTAAAAAATAGACTTTGAGTCATTTTAGGTTCACAGTAAAATTGAGTGGAAGGTACAGAAACTTCTCATATATTCCCTGACCCCACACATGCATAGCCTCCCCAATTATCAACATTCCCTGCCAAAGTGGCACATGTATCACAGTTGATGAACCTATTGACACATCATTATCACCTGAAGTTCTTAGTTTAAAGTTTACTTTTGGTGGTGAACGTTTGATGGGTTTGGACAAATGTATTATGACATGTACCCACCATTATAGTATCATATAGAATATTTTCACTGTCCCCCAAATCTTCTGTGCTCTACTTATTCAGCCTTCTTTCTCCTCAACCCCTAGTAACCACTGACCTTTCTACTATCTCCATAATTGTGCCCTTTCCAGAATGTCAGGTAGACAGCATGCAGTATACATAGAGACTACTTCTTTCATTTAGTAATATGCATTTATGTTTCCTGTATGTCTTTGCATGACATGATAGCTCATTTCCTTAGGGCTGAATAATATCCCAGTATCTCATCCATTAAGATGTATCACAGCTTGTTTATCCATTAACCCACTGAAGGATATTTTGGTTGCTTCCAAGTCTGGCAATTGTGATTTTGAATAAAACTGATATAAATATCTGTGTGCATGTTTCTGTGTGGATGTAAGTTTTCAATTCTTTTTAATGTATATGAAGGAATGAGATTTCTGGATTGTATGATAAGAGTATACTCAGTTTGTAAGGAAGTGCCAAGCTGTCTTCCACAATGGCTCTACAATTTTGCACTTGTACTAACAATGGATGAGTGTTCCCGTTGTTCCTGTTGCTCCACATCCTCTCCAGCATTTGGTACTGTCAGTGTTCTGGTTTTAGCCAATCTACTAGGTATGCAGGTTTATCACATTATTATTTCAATTTGTGTTTCCCTGATGACATATGATGTGGAGCATCTTCTTTTAGGCTTCTTGCCATCTGTGTTTTTTTGTTTGCTTGTTTTTTCTTTTTGCTGAGATGTCTGTTAAAGTCTTCTGCTAATTTTTAAATTGGGTTGTTTTCTTATTCAGTTTTAAGAGTTCTTTCTATATTTTGGTTAATAATTTTTTATCAGATATGTCTTTTGTAAACATTTTCTTCAAATCTGTGACTTGTATTTTTATTCTGTAGACAATATCTTTAACAGAGAGAAATTTTAATTTTTTTTCTTTTGAGACAGAGTCTCACTCTATTTCCCAGGTTGGAGTGCAGTGGTGCAATCTCGGCTCACTGCAACCTCTGCCTCCTGGGTTCAAGCAATTCTCCTGCCTCACCCTCCCAAGTAGCTGGGACTATAGGCACTATTTTTACTGGAGATAGGGTTTTACCATGTTAGCCAGGATGGTCTCAATCTCCTGACTTTGTGATCCAACTGCCTCACCCTCCCAAAGTTCTGGGATTACAGGCATAAGCTACCATACCCGGCCAAAAACTTTTAAAAGGAGCTGGTCATATAGATGTTTAGTGCCCATCCTGCATCTGACTGAGATGGTTAACTTGATAAACTTTTGCTTTTCTTAATTTTCTTTTACTTTGGTATCAACTACCTGCAGACATAAATGTGCTGAAGAGATAGACATTATCTGTAGAATTTGGACTATGACATTTTGATGTAATTTATTTTGGTTTGACATATATAAAATTTATATATATGTTTAAACAGAGTTTATTTTTCAGAGCAGTTTTAGATTTATGAAACAATTGGCAAAAAGCACAGAGAGTTCTCACATATACCCCTGCACACTGTTTCCCATATTGTTAATATTAGTAATGTACTAAGTACATATCTTACATTAGTATGGTATACTTAATGAAACAGTATTAATACATTATTTACAGAAGCCCATGCTTTATTCAGATTTCCTCAGCTTTAAGCTAATGTCCTTTTGTATTCTGGGTTTTCACCCAAGACACCAATGACATTCAGTTTTCATGTCTCCTTAGACCCTCTCAGCTGTGACAGTTTTTAACACTTTTTTGTTGTTTTCATCCTTGACTGTTTGAAACGTACTGATCACATATATTGCAGCAATTCCCTCCTGTTAAAATTCATCTGATGTGTTTTCTTATGATTAGACTGAGATTTTATGTATTTTTCAAAAATAGTCATATCAAGGGTACATTCTATCAACATGATTTGTGACTATTGATGCTGACATTGATCACTTGGCTGATATTGATCAGATTTTCCACTGTAAAAATATTCCTCCCTGCGCCCCATCCTGTACTCTTTGGAAGAAAGTCACTATGTGCTCCCTGAATTTGTGGGGAACAAAACATCCACATAAATTATTTGGAATTCTGCAAGGGAAATTTGTGTCATCCCCCTTAACATTTATATTTTAATGCTTTCCAACTATGTACTTGTCATCTTTCTATATCTACTCTTTTCTTTTTAGATTAACTAAAGCAGTAAAAATTATCTTGCTCTGTAAGGTTCAATATTATTTCTAAATCTAAAGTGATATGTTTTTTCTTCATGTCACAGTTAAGTAAACAGAATGATGTTCATTTTGTTTGCTTTCAGTTTGACTAATACTTGGCTTTTACTTAAAATGTCAAAATTCTCTATACTTTTTTTTATTAGTCATAAAGAAGTAGTTTAGCCATTAGCCTTGTTTTACAGATGAAGAAACAAAGTGGTTAAGAACCCTTGCTAAGTTCTTAAAGCACATCAGTGGATGAACTGCCTCTGCAGTTGATTCTTAGCTTTGATCCCACTTCACTGGGGCTTCTTACATTTAATTATCTCTTTGTAAATTGTAAGATTTTTAAGAAAAAATATTCCCTCCAGTTGTTTCTTGGTTTTGAAATCTGGTTTAAACTTTCCCCTGTCTTTGAATAATAAGCATTATACATACTTTAGACTGAAGGGAAGAAATTACAGCTAGGGTTTTCTGCAATGCTTAGGAAACCACTGAAGAGCAAAACTACAAAGTAAAATCAGAATGTTACTTGGGAAGCAAGATGAACACCCGTATTGCACAAAGCAAATGGAAACTACAAATCTGACAAATAAAGAACTTCCAGGTGTTACTACTTAGAGAACCTTTAGCTTTAAGTTCTTTTCTCTCTGGACTGAAAGCAAGACACGTTTGCATTTAAATTTGGAAAGTTTTGCTGATACCTAGCCTTAAAAGTAAACACTCCACAGTAAGTGGCTTAACCATAATGGGTGTAACACCAGGAATGGAGTATCTACTCTGCTTGTGGAGAGAAGGGAGAAAAAAGTGCAAGTGGCAGAGGAGCTTGGTATAAAAAGGAAGGTTGAAGAAATGGAGCTATGTGTTAAATTTACTACTATGGGAATTTTTAAAATGAATTCAAAGTTGTTAAATGAATGCTGAAAATAGCTTTTTTTTTTTTCATATGGAGTCTTGCTCTGTCACTCAGGCTAGAGTGCAATGGCACAATCTTGATCTTGGCTCACTGCAACCTCTGCCTCCCGGGTTCAAGTGATTCTTCAGTCTCAGCCTCCTGAGGAGCTGGGATTACAGGCATGTGCCACCACACCCGGCCAATTTTTGTATTTTTAGTAGAGACAGGGTTCCCCATGTTGACCAGGCTGGTCTTGAACTCCTGACCTCAAGTGACCTGCCAGGCTGGTCTCCAACTCTGGACCTCAAATGATCCACCAGGCTGGTCTCAAACTCCTGACCTCAAGTGATCCGCCCGCCTCGGCTTCCCAAAGTTCCGAGATTACAGTCATAAGCCACTGAGCCTGGCCTAGATTTTTAAAAAGTGTTTTATATAATGGTGATATGAAGAAATTTAAACATCTAAATCCACATGTATAACAGGAGGAGAATGGCATTTCCATCTGAGTTTATGTAGAAAATTATTTACTCAAGAAGCATTTTATCTTCTTGAACAAATAATTTAAAGTACCCTAAAGCTAGATCTGTGAAGGCACAGAAATATATATGGATATATTTTGAGATGGAGTCTTGCTTTGTGCCCCGGCTGGAGTGCAGTGGCATGATCTTGGCTCACTGACACATCCTCTCCTGGGTTCAAGCAATTCTCCTGCCTCAGCCTCCCAAGTAGCTGGGATTACAGGCCAGTGCCACCACGCCTGGCTAATTTTTGTATTTTTAGTAGAGATGGGGTTTTGCCATGTTGGGCAGTCTCGTCTTGACTCCTGATCTTGTGATCTGTCCGCCTTGGCCTCCCAAAGTACTGGAATTCCAGGTGTGAACCAGCATGCCCCACCCAGAAAGATTTATTAGGAAAAAATCTTACAGCTAGATTGAAAAACCATCAACTAAATGGAACTAGATCAAAGAGAATGTCAAAATAAAACATCAGTATCACACTGTCAAAATGTAAAAATGTGAACTAGTTTTTGTTATATAAACGATAACATCCTTATCCTAGTAATAAATGTATTACATTTGCTGAGTGCAATGACCCATGCCTATAATCCCAGCACTTTGAGAGGCCAAGGTTGGAGGATTGCTTGAGCCCAAGAATTTCAGACCAGCCTGGGCAACACAGTGAGGCCCCATCTCTACAAAAAATACTAAAATTAGCCGGGTGTAGTGGCACGCACCTGTGGTCCCAGCTACTTGGGATCCTGAGGTGGGAGGATAGCTTGAGTCCAGGAGGTCAAAGCTGCAGTAAGCCGTGATCGTGCCACTGCACTCCAGCCTTGGCAACTGAGAGCAACCCTGTCTCAAAAAACAAACAAACAAAAGGTATCATATTTACTGGTGTCACATTTTTATCAACCAGTTTATGAAATCTACTGTATTATGTAATATTGTCAGGTGATTTTTTTAATTAATCAGGTAACTAGTGGTTTATTAAGAGGTCTAACAGTCTCTCAGCTTAGGTTAATGAATTTTTGGAGGTACAGTTACAGTGGGAAGATTTTGGCTGAACATAAGGTCTTGCCCAGGATGGTATCTATGAATGTATGTTGAGTCAACTCATTTCAAATGCTTCTCCTTAAAAACATCTGGAGAGGTTCTTTTACCTTGACAGATTATAAAGAAGGCTGATTGACTGGAAAATAACACTATAAAATAAATCATATAAAAATTACAAACAAGTAGATGCATGAATCCAGCAGATGAAGAAGGACAAATAGCCTCAGTGTGTGTTTGCAGTTATTTAACCAGTTATTTCCAGTGAGGGTGATGACAAAGCCCTGGACCAGATTTCCTGGATATCACCCGCTCTTGATCAATCCTCTTCTTTAAAACATTAGTTAGTATCATTCCCTGGCCTATTTCCATATTCTCTGATGGACTATTTGAAATTGACTAGTTATCTGTGACTGAACTGATATGCTAATTGCTGGATTTTTGGTCTGTGGACAGTTGCTCTATGGTTCAGTCTTTCAAATACAGACTTTCCATCTCAACTAGGGAGACTCCATTAGTTACAATCTATGGTGCAGGCTGTTTCTGTTCTCACTTTCTATTATGTAAATTGTACATAGGACATTTAGGTGATGTTATCCTCCTTTAATTAATTAGTAAATTTTTTTTTTGGAGGCAGGATCTTGCTCTGTCACCTGGGCTGGAGTGCAGTGGTGCAATCAACTCACTTCAGCCTTGAACTCCTGGGCTCAGGCGATCCTCCCACCTCAGCCTCCCAATCCTTTAATTATATTCTACCTGGAAGTGATTATTGATATTTATTCATATCTTCTATAACACAGTCCCTAGTATATTATTGCTGCTGCATGACAAGAAGTTTTATAAATTGCTTTGGCTTTAGTGTCGAAAAACAAGATCTTTCAGGCTCAACATTACCTGAAATATTTTTTTTATTATTTACGAGATCCTGTACTTTAGGAAACTCCTTCTTTGGGTTTGTTTCCTCTGAACAGATAAAAAGAGGCTGGACCCTTGTAGGCTTACATCTTCTATGATCATAGATAAATTCATAGAAAATCCTTATGAATTTAAAAGAGGGTAGGGTCATTGGAAAACAAAACATTTTCTTTTTCTTTCAAAGCAAACTAATGATCACTGTAAGTAAATAGAAAGACATTTGAAAATATGTGGTTATCTTGGTTTTAAGACTTTATTATTTTTTCAAAATAGGCGATTTTATTTTTGTGTGCTACAACACCTGATAGAAGCAAGTGAGGTGGGAGGGTCACTTGAGCCTGCGAGGCCGAGGCTTCAATGAGCGGAGATTGCATCCTGCACTCTAACCTGGGCAACACAGCAAGACCATGTCTAAGAAATAAAAAGTTAAATGTAAAATCGAACAGACTACTGCTAATTCTTTGCATGCAAAGTGAAATTGAGAATTGAGGCAATTTGTTTTCCGGATGTTTTCAGTAAAAGCAATTTTTGATGTACAAAATTCTGAAAATTGCTTTAATGATCCCTCTAACTTTTTATACAAAGAGAACATCTAAGGTATTTAAAAATTGATTTTAACGTATTTATTCTAATTTTATTTTGTTTTTGTTTTTGAGACGGAGTTTCGCTCTTGTTACCCAGGCTGGAGTGCAATGGCGCGATCTCGGCTCACCGAAACCTCCACCTCCTGGGTTCAGGCAATTCTCCTGCCTCAGCCTCCTCAGTAGCTGGGATTACAGGCACGCGCCACCAGGCCCAGCTAATTTTTTGTATTTTTAGTAGAGACGGGGTTTCACCATGTTGACCAGGATGGTCTCGATCTCTTGACCTCGTGATCCACCCGCCTCAGCCTCCCAAAGTGTTGGGATTACAGGCTTGAGCCACTGCGCCTGATGCCTGTCCTCTTTTTTTTTTTTTAGACAGAGTCTTGTGTCTCCCAGCCTGGAGTGCAGCGGAGTGATCTCAGTTCACTACAACTTCCTCCTCCCGGGTTCAAGCAATTCTCCTGCCTCAGCCTCCCTAGTAGCTGGGATTACAGGCGTGCACCACCATACCCAGCTAATTTTTGTATTTTTAATAGAGATAAGGTTTCACCATGTAGGCCAGGCTGGTCTTGAACTCCTGACCTCATGTGATCCACCCGCCTCGACCTCCCAAAGTGTAGGGATTACAGGTGTGAGCCACTATACCTGGTCCCAATTTTATCTTTTAAGTAAAAATATAGGACATCTATATTATTACTATAGCTCAGGACACCTTCAACTTGTAAAATGAATTCATGTGCAGAAACAGGTGGCCGTTTTGGTCATTTTCGGATTCAAAAATGGAATTGGACAAACAACTGTAAAAAACAGGATTAGATTAGGAGAGCTGATGCAAGCCAGGGAAGTCTCCTGCCCGATTCCTATGCCTTCCCTCAAATGTTTTGATTTCACCTGGATACATGGTGTGGTCTGACCTTCCTCCAATTAAAGAATAATTTGGGTTAATAAGTAGCCTAATTTACAATATGATTTTTTTCCTATTATACCAGTTGTAAGTGTTCGTTAATTCGTACAGTTTTAGAAAATAATGAGAAATTACCTATAGTTTTACTGTCCAAAGATTCCATTGTTCTGTTTTGGTGGATTTATTCTGTTTTTTTTATAACCATTGGTTTACTTTTTCTCATAGTTATAATCATCTGGTCCACAGTATTTGACTCCTTTGTCCCACTTACTCAACATGAACGCCCTCCCCATGAATAAGCAGCTTCTTTGATGATTTCTGGGATGAATACAGGACAGTGTAGCATTCAGGATTCAGTGTCATATGCATTTGTTTATTTATTTGATAGGCGCATTAAACAAGTTTGCGACTAAGGGCAGGGAAAGTAGAGCCCCTGGCTCTGAGAAGCTCATAGTCTGTTTGGAAAAAACTGTATCACCAAAAAGGATGAGAGTTTTGACTAAAGGGAAGGGAGAGAGACAGGACAAGTCAGGACAGAGCTGTGAAAAACATGACAATGCCATCCCCTAAGACAACCAGAGAAAGGGGTCCAGAAGCAGAGGTGGGTGGGTGCAAAGATAAATAATAAATAAAAAGTTTTCGCCGGGTGTGACCTATGGTGAGAGGTAGTGACTGGGGAAAGGGAATGAGGAAACCCTCTGGGGTGGTGGAAATGTTCTATGTCTTTATTTGGTTGATGATTACACAGGTGTATTCATATGAAAAATTCACCAGGCTATACACTTAAGATTAGTGCACTTTATGTATTTTATGCATCAGTAAAAAAGTTAAAGTATTTCCCTCTATGGTTGGCCCTTTGCCCAAAGTAGGAGATGTTTGGAAAAGTTCTGCTTCTACACTCTTCCTGGGCTGCACTGCTCTGCTAATAGGACTTAAAACTCAGACTTGTGTTAAGAATACCATGGCTCTGCTATATTATAGGTTAAAAAGGCTTTTGTGGCTAATTTCAGAAGTTAAGTACTACTTAAAATGAACCGTGTCGGAAAGTTCAGTTGACTTACAAAAGAACAACAGGGGTGTAATTCAGCAAACATGGAATAACTAACTACTGTGTACAAATGATGCTTTGCGCTGAGAATGTCTCTAAGATGAATGAGACCAGGATCCTAGTGTCAGGAACTTGATCTTTCCTTGGTTAGGGTCTTTCCCATATTATTATTATTATTATTTTGAGACAAAGTCTCACTCTGTCACCCAAGCTGGAGTGCAGTGGCGCAATCTTGACTTACTGCAACCTCCGCCTCCCAGCTTCAAGTGATTCTGCTGTCTCAGATTCCTGAGTAGCTGGGATTATAGGCGTGCACCACTGCAACTGGCTAATTTTTGTATTTTTAGCAGAGACGGGTGTTTTACCATGTTGTTCAGCCTGGTCTTGAATTCCTGACCTCATGATCTGCCCACCTTGGCCCCCCAAAATGCTGGGATTACAGGATTAAAGAGCCACCACGCCTGGCCCTTTCCCATATTATTATCAGTTCAAGTCTTGTTTGCCATGTTTTGGAAATAACCAAAACGTAGTGTCTTTGAAAAAGATACTGTTTTCATTCATTTTATCATGTGTTAACAGGATATAAACTGGGTAATTTATAAAGAGCAGAAATTTATTCTCTCACAGTACTGAGGCCGGGGAAGTTCAAGATCAAGGTGCTAGCAGGTTCGGTCTCTGGCTCACAGGTGCCACTTTGTTTCTCTGCCCTTCAGAGAGCAAGAACATTGTGTCCTCACATGGCAGAAGAGAAAAGAGAGAGAGAGAGAGAGCTCACCCCCCACCTCCATAACCCCTTTTTAAAGCAGCATTAATCTGTTCATGAGGGTGGAGCCCTCATGCCCTAAACAACTCCCAAAAGACCCCACCTCCCCATAATGTTGATTGAGGATTGAGTATCCAGCACGTGAATTTTGGGGACATGTTTAAACCACGGGAAATGCTCAATATCATTAGATATCAGGAAAATGCAAATCAAAACCACAACAAGATACCACTTCATACCCACTGGAATGGCTACAATAAAGAGATAATTACAAGTGTTGGCAAGATATGGGGAATTAGAATACTCAGACACTGCTGGTGGGAAGATAAAATGATGCAGCTACTCTGGAAAACAGCTTGGCAGTTCCTTAACAGGTTGAACAGAATCACCACAGGCACCAGCCATTTTACTCCTATTTATCTAGCTGAGAGAAATAAAAACACATGTCCACAAAAAAGCTTTTGCACAATATTCACAGGAGCATTATTCATACTAACCAAAAGGTGGAAACAACTAAAATTGTCATCAGCTGTTGGATAAATAAAATGTGGTATACCCATACAGTAGAATGTTACTCAGCAATAAAAAGGAATGAAGTACTGGCTGCAGCATGAATAGACTTTGGAAACATTATGCTAAATGAAAGAAGTCAGTCACAAAATACCACATATTGCATAATTCTATTTATGTGAACTATTGTAAAATAGACAAACTTTTAGAGACAGATAATAAATTAGTGGTTACCTAGGGATAGGGAGAGGGAAGGACGTAGAGTGACTGTGAAAGGGTAAGAGGTTTCCTTTTGCGGTGATCAAAATATTCTAAAATTGATTGTGGTGGTGGTTGCATACCTATGAATATACTAAAAATCATTGAAATGTACACTTCAATGTACATTTCATTGAAGTGTGAATGTACAAATCATTGAAGTGTGAATTTTATGTTTTGTAAATTACATATCAATAAAGCTGTTTAAAAAACTTAGTGCCTTTGAAGAAAGCGATAAGAAAACCTAGATAACAACAGCATTCAGTAAAAAATATCCAAGTGGTTAAGAGGTGCTCATGCTCACTTTGGGAGGCCGAGGCGGGTGGATCAAGAGATCGAGACCATCCTGGTCAACATGGTGAAACCCCGTCTCTACTAAAAGTACAAAAAATTAGCTGGGCATGGTGGTGCGTGCCTGTAATCCCAGCTACTCAGAAGGCTGAGCCAGGAGAATTGCCTGAACCCAGGAGGTGGAGGTTGTGGTGAGCCGAGATCATGCCATTGCACTCCAGCCTGGGTAACAAGAGAGAAACTCCGTCTCAAAAAAACAAAACAAAAAAAAACCAAAGAGGTGCTCATGCTAAGTCCGCCATCTACTAGCTGTGGGATTTGAGTATGTTATTTTGTCTCTCTGTGCCTCAGTCTCCTCTTTGGAAAATGAAGATACTGGCAGAACCTACTTCACTCATAGGCACATATACATAGGCTTTATGCATAACTGCATTTGTGAATGAGTCCATGTACAGCATTCATGGGCAGAGTTTAATAAATGTTAGCTATTATTTGTAGAGTGCTCTAACATTTTTAAAGTACTCTTACACCATTTTCTTACTTGATAACACAAGTACCTAGGAAATTTTCATTCCTTTTGCCTCCGTAAAGTTTTGAGCAGCTTGTTTTTGGCCCTTAAAACCCTCCTCATATTTGTTACTGTAGTCTACCTCTCCTCCATTCCATAATACCCAGGGTTTATCATGATTTGATTCTTGCTTTTACCTAATTTCTGCTAAGTTGTCAATAAATAACACTTTAAAAAGGGACCCAGCCAAGGAAATTTCCATGTTAAAAGAGAAATCTTAAAAACCAAAAGGGTCTGTAGAATCCAAAGGACTGGCAAATCTCCAATCACATAATGCAGGAGACAGCCCATCCTTCTTACTCCATAGACTAGGTTCTGAGTTTTGTGATGATTAACCTATGATTTTGCATGTACATGTTGTTTTTTCTAAAATTAGCTTAAAAGTCCTAAAAATAGGTCTGGTGCGGTGGCTCATGCCTGCAATACCAGGACTTTGGGAGGCCAAGTTGGATGACTCATGGGTGAAGAGTTCAAAACCAGCCTGGCCAACAAAGTGAAACCCAGTATCTACTAAAAATACAAAAATTGGGTGGACATGGTGGTGTGCACCTGTACTTGCCTGTAGTCCCAGCTACTCGGGAGGCTGAGGTAGGAGAATCTCTTGAACCTGGGAGGTGGAGGTTGCAGTGAGCCAAGATCATACTACTGTACTCCAGCTTGGGTGACAGAACGAGACTTCCTCTCAAAAAAAAAAAAAGTCCTAAAAATGTAAGAATACTCTCATACATCCAATTTATACTTCATTTATTAGATGAAATCTCTTATGCTAATAAACCCAGATTCTAAAATTTGCTTTAATTTTGATAATGTTACAAAGTGAAGTATTTTATTAATTTTTTTCCTTGTTACAAAATCAATAACTGCAAGCAAAAGTGTACATAAAACACCCATATTCCTCCCACTTTGATGGGAATATCCAGACTCTTCTGCATATGTGTGTGTGTGTGTGTGTGTCTGTGTGTGTGTATGTATATATATGTATTCAGACAAATATACACTTAATAAGAATTGTAACCTGCTATGTGCCTCCTTTTTCTTCTCATTAATAGTTTACATAATTATTTTAGGATTTTTATTTTGGAAATATTTTAATGACTTGATTTCATTGTATAGATGTGGAATAATTTAGGTTTGTGCCTCATGATTGGATATTGAACAAATATGGACTTTCTCATTAACTTTTCCTACAGTTATTTTGAAGGTGAAGAAAATGCTAGGACTAAAGGAAGTAAGGCACTTCTTCCCAAACTCAGCCTTTGGGCCTTTGTAATGGTGGTACAGTTTTGAGTTCTATAATCTAAGATAAATATTGAAACTGAGGATTCAGAGAAGCACAGTAAACAAAGCATTGGGAAATAGGAATTGAAATTATTTAACCTTAAGAAGAGAAAGCTTACAAATGGCTACATTTCTATTTATTTACAGAGAAAGAATATCCTATAGGACCTTGTGTTTTCATGACATCACTCTCAGTCTGTCAGTATTAGAGTCATTATTGTGTATGTCTCCTCTTCCCATCTAGCCTGAGAGCTCCCAAAGGAAGTTATCTAATTTCCCCTGTCTTGTGTGCTGTTTAAGGAATAAATGTTTTCTGAACTAAAGTTGAACATAATCATGACATTTCAAAGGAGGAGAGGGCAGACCAGGATAGTTTAGTCCTGCCTGTAGTCACATACTATTTTTATAAACTTCTAAAGGAATTGCGAGTCACGTGACTCTATCAAACTAGTATGCTACTGTTTGTTTCTTCTTCTCATAAAGAAGAATTTAAGGGCTTTTCCTTACTGTCTTACTCTAGTAAATCAGGTCCCTGTGTATCGTATTACTAAAATGTCAACATAATTATGTTGAAATTACATCCCACTCGCTAAGTTGAACTGTATGAAATGTTAGCTAAATGCTTCTGTATTTACACAGGTATGTTTGCTTACTGGGTAAGCACAGTTGGAAGTGTTTCATTTAAATATGATGAGCTGACAATTTGGCGGTGCAGCTGCTGAGTAAGTTTTCCATAATAGTGATGCAATTCAAGTTTTCTATTTTGTTTTGTGTTGCTCTTTACTCAACATTTAGGTGATAAAGTTGTAGAATCTCTATAGGAAAGTTGACAATGATAACACACTTTTGGCACACACCAAATTCACGTATTCAAATTATGCGGTCTCTACTTTGGAGGGATGTTGTAAGATTTAGCCTGTGGATCGGTACGATCACTGCAAACTTTAGATTGTTTGAATCATAACTTCCCACAGTTGATGACAAAATCTTTTACTTGGCTTGTGCCTTCCTAAACTAGGTCTGATTCTGGTGAGGGTTGGTGGTATGTGTTTGTTAACCAAAAACAGAAAATATCCAAATTAGATCTTCATTTCTTTCTTTTCCTTTTCTTCTTTTTGTTTTTTAAGTGATCGGTGTTTCACCATGTTGGCCAGGCTGGTCTCGAACTCCTGACCTCAGGTCATCCATCCAGTTTGGCCTTGTAGAGCCACTGAGCCTGGCCTCCCCTCACTCCTCTTCCTCCTCCTCTCCCCCTCCTTCCCCTCCTCCTCCTTCTTGCAGGTAACAAAATAAAGCTCTTAGTCAAGACTCTGTTAATAAAGACAAACATCATATCTTGTCTCCCTATATGCTGTCCCAGAAGAAAAGCAGAGAAACAAGTTTATAAACCAAATTTTCCTAGCAAAAATCATGTCAGTTGGAGTTGTGAGACTCAACTACTCTTTTAAAACAGTTCCTGTTTTTATTCTGCCACTGAAGTACAAAAATGCGATAAAGTATTTAAAGTGCCTAGTATTGTGGTTGAAAACAGCATTCAACAAATTTTAGCTATTAGTTTTTTTTAAAGAAAACAATATCTTAATATAAAAACTCATTCAAAAAGTCAATGGGCACTGTTAGTATAGACAGTAAATTTTATCTCAAAAAGGAAGGGAGAAGAATAAAAATCAAAGGAAACTAGCAACATAAATCATCAAGGGCATCAGAATAACTGATATGTACACAATGTGGGTTTTTTCTTTTTTTTGAGACAAGGTTGTGATCCTCTCACCTCAGCCTCCCGAGTAGCTGGGACTACAGGCATGTGTCACTGCACCTGGCTAATTTTTTCCTTTTAATTTTTCAGAGAGGCGATGTTCCACTCTGTTGCCCAGGCTCTTCTTGAACTGGCCTCAAGCCATCCTCCTGCCTTGGTCTCCCAAAGTGCTGGGATTACAGATGTGAGCCACTGTGCTTGGCCTATTTGCATTTTTTAAAATCAAATAAAATAGTTCCATAATCCTGGATAAAGTAAGTGAACAGAGTGAATTACTTTCCACATTCATAGTGCCACCTTCAGGAAAGAAAGAGTTTGTTTTAATTTAGTGCAAATGCATCCTTATTGGAGAAGGTTAGGCCAAGTACCTAAAGATCAGGTGTAATCATGATGGTGTTGTTTAACTGATTGTCATCAACATGTTTACTCTGATTTATGCCTGGTTGTGTTCAAAGCAGAAGACAATCTGCTAGCCTTTAAATTTCAAAATGGGGAATTAAAAATTTCATTAGCAATGAAATGCATTGGCCAGGTGCAGTGGTTCACACCTGTAATCCCAGCACTTTGGGAGGCCGAGGTGGGCAGATCACCTGAGGTTGGGAGTTCGAGACCAACCTGACCAACATGGAGAAAACCCTACTTTACTAAAAATACTAAATTAGCGGGGCATGACGGTGTGTGCCTGTAATCCCAGCTACCTAGGAGGTTGAGGCAGGAGAATAGCTTGAACTCAAGAGGTAGAGTTGCGGTGAGCAGAGATCACCTCATTGCACTCCTGCCTGGGCAACAAGAGTGAAACTCCATCTCAAAAGAAAGAAAGAAAAAGAAAGAAAAGAAGAAAGAAAGGAAGAAGGAAAGGAAGGAAAGAAGAGAAAGATAAAGGAAAAGAAAGAAAGGAAATACATTTAATTTCCTATTTATTCTGTTTTGGAACACCATACTTAGATCATTATATATAGATTATGGAATTTTTATATATTTCCAAGAGGTTTAACAATCTCCCTTGATAATTTGTTCTTTTAACTAATCTTATAAAGAAATTATCCACTATATTGAATAAAAAATGGGACTAAACAGTTACTTCCAATACTTGAAATAGTACCCAATGGATGAACAATAGGTATAGGAAGTCAGTGTGGGTCAGATTAGACAACCTGGGGAAGAGGAGTGGAAGAGCTACTAGAACTTTCTAGGACTGTATTATCCTATAATATGGTAGCCAATAGTTGCATGTGGCTACTGAGCACTTGAGATGCAGATGGTACAAATTGGGATTTGCCATAAATGTAGAACACATGTAGGATTTTGAAGACCTAATGCCAAAAAAATCATAAAGTATCTCAATATTTTTATACTGATTATATGTGGAAATGATAATATTTTGTATATATTATGTTAAATGAAATATACTATTTTAATTAATTTTACCTATTGATTTTTAATTTTCTTGCTGTGGCTACTAGAAAGTTGAAAAGATTACTTATGTGGCTTGCGCTATACTTCTGGGTTATAATTGGACAGTTATGCTTTAGGGCATGCAAATTATAATGGAAGCAGCCCCTATAATAAAGATAGATTTACTAAGCACATACCACGTGTCTGGCATTGTACTAAGTGCTCATAAGAAAGCACTATGGCCAGATGCAGTGTCTCAAGCCTGTAATTCCGGCACTTTGGGAGGTAGAGTCTAGAGAATTTGGAGAATTGCTTGAGCCTAAGAGGTTGAGACTGTAGTTAGTTATGATTGCACCACTGTTCTCCAGTCTGGGTGACAGTCAGTGAAACCCCATCTCTTAAGAAATTAGAGGCCAAGATTTGGGAGGAAGGTTCAGTGTGGATAGAAGGTTGAGGTGCCTGGGAAGCCTACTGGTCTGGATTAGGTATGGATCACAGACACTATGGACAAGGTTGAGATTACTTATGGAGTGCAGTGTTAGAAGAGCTCTCTAGTGGTGAGCTGGAGTTGGTTTGCACCATTCCATGAGCCAATTTGGCTCTTCTATTCCCAACTCTGTTTGGTGATATCATGTTGGTAGTTTGAAATCAGCTATGGTAGGAGTATTTACACCACAGTAATTGGCATTTGCTTCAAATCAGGTCTTCCTCTTTTCACCTAGTCTGGTGCCCCAAAGCTGATTTACCAGCATATCACTTAAAACTTAAACATTTCCAAAGCCTAGCAAGAAGGATAAACCAGTAATGATTACTGAGAAGGAGGAAAACCAGGAATGTGTAGTGTTGATCTAAAAAATGGAAAAAAATTTAAGCAGGAAGGAGTGGTGAACAATTGCTAATATTGCTTCCTCCAAGGAGGAAGTACATTAAAGGAATTCATCATCTTATTTTTCATCAAGTAAGATGAATTCCTTTAATATACTTGTGATGTTTCTCTGGATGAGATTCTTGATATCCATTATAAAGTATGATACTCAAGTGTGATATCTACAGATAGGGTCTGTCTAATACGAAGGAAGAAAAATTATTTTTCTCCTGAGCAATATTTCTTTTTCACCAATATGAAAAATGAGACATTTTGGAGGTAACAATGGGGAAGTGATGGTGACTAGATTGAGGAGTGAGCTGAAGTTAGGAAATTGAGATTGTGCATGTAGACAAATCTTTTGAGAATCTTAGCTGTGGAAAGGATAGCCTGGAACAATAGTTGGAGATCTGAAGACAGTTAAATGCTTATCAGAAGAATCCAATAAAGAGGGAGAGCTTGTAGACAAGGAGAGATGGAGGAAACTACTACAGCATGGACCCTGAGAAACTGGTAAAATTCTTAGAGAAATTAAACTTAGAAAGAGGGGTATCTTCTCTTTTGCAGAGGAGGAAGTGCAGAAATATGGTGTTACAGGTTTTTGGTTGCCCAGAAATCATACTTGAATTTCTTTTCTTCAGAATTGCTTTCTAGTCTACAGCCATACCACATTGAATGTGCCTGATTTCATCTGATCTTGGAAGCTAAGCAGGGTCGGGCCTGGTTAGTACTTGGCTGGGAGATTTGCGTTCTAGTTAGTATGATTCTTTTTTTTCTGACATGACCTTTAGAGACTTTAATATACTTGTGAGGTTTCTCTGGAGATGATTCTCAATATCCATTATAAAGTATGATATGCAAGTGCAATATCTACAGATAGGGTCTGTCTAGTACAAAGGAAGAAAAATAATTTATCTTTTTGGGACATTACATTTCCATTAATAAAACCTAAAATTTGCATGGTGGCTTTACCAACATCATCCTATTGACTCACACTAACTTGCAGTAAATTAAAACCCCCAATTCTTTATTATATGGGGGTCCTTTTCAATCATTACTTTTCCCCCTCCACCATAAACATTCTTTACTTGGAAGATACAATTTTTGTTAGTTTGTGAGCTTTTGCTTTTAGAATATATATGGATTTTACATGTAGTCTAATGAAGTATTGTTTTGGTAATTGATGCATTGGTATAGCCTCTAGAGGTAATTTTGGATTTTGATACCATGGAATTACAGACATGATACATGTCCACAGACATGTTGACTCTTTTTCAAGTCTTTTGAGTATTTTGGATGATGCAAAGATATCATAAAAATAACTAACACAGCTACAAAATACAAATGATAAGCTCATAATAGTTAATGGGTTAGTGAAGGAAGACTTTAATAAGTGGACTCTATAATAATACTGCTTTTACTTTTTCAAAGGTAAAATTTGATATATTGATTATCCCAATCAATAATTGCTATTTGTTCAAATAAACTCTTTAAATTTTCATTGTGTCTCAGTTTTCCTTTTAACAAACTGGAGTGTAGGAAGAGAATAGTTCACATAAGTAAAAAATTCTTAACTGTACTATATTTCTAGTAGCATTGAAATAAAAGTTACATTAGTGCTATGTTCTGAATGTTTAAATTCTCCCAAAATTCACATGTTGAAATCCTAACCCTCAAGGTGATGGTATTGGGAGGTGGGACCGCTGAGAGATGATTAGGTCATGAGGGTGGGGCTCTCATGAATTAGATTAGTGCCCTTATAAAAGGGGCCCCTTGTTACTTCCACCATGGGAGGATGCAGTAAGAAGGCATCATCTAAGACCAGGAAATGCCCTCACCAGACACTAAATCTGTGAGAAAGAAATTTCTGTTGTTCATAAACTACCCCGTTCATGGGATTTTGTTATAGAATCATAAAGAGACTAATTAGGAAAATATTCTTTGAAGGCAAAATAAATATTAGTATTAAACTGCAATAAGCCATTTTGACCCTTATGAATCTCTTCACTCTTATTTTGGTATTTTACTTATGGATGCAGAAATGATTAAGAAGCACCAAAAGAAGCAGATTTTTAGTTTAAATTTATATTTATAGGCATTGCCCAATTTATTTAAACAATAAATTAGCTGTCATGTCTTAAAATCAGCTAATTCCTAAGCTATTTTGAAAGTCACCCTTTTTGTTGTAATATTAACACCAGCAACAGATGTATATACATATGTGTGTGTGTATATATATGGCATATATACCTCTCTATATGTTTACTTATATCATTTTTTAACAGAGTTAAAAACCTGGATCAACAAAAAAGCAAAATATTTTCCCTCTAGATATGAATAATACAGTATTTCCAGTTTGCCTACAAAACTGTATTTGTTTGTATTAGTGATATACTGACACAAATACTTTCTACATTATTTGCAAGAAATGACACCACTTTCTTTTAGAAGCTGCCACTATTATTGTATACTGGTCTATGGGAACCCTAAATAGTCTAGCATCTTTTCTTTAAAGATTCAATTTGAAAAAGATTGAGAAAGGACGAAATTAAATAAAAAGACTAAAATATAATGAAGTAATAGTCTCCTCTTTTGTACTTAGAAAATCTGAAGAACACTATTCAATTCTGACTTATTTTAACTGTTGAGATTTATGTTGGAATCCTTGGCTATTCCTCTTTTATGAACCCCCCATATGACAGAGTTAGTTTCAGAACTTCAGAACTACATGGGTCGTTGAATCCTTCCAGATGAGGAAACTTGCCTAAAGTCATACAGGAAAAGTGAGGGCTTAAGTTGGCCTAGACTCGCTCCATTAAATTGCACTGAGCTGCTTCCTGCTGATGGGTCTAAATGAAAATAAATATAAAAGGCAAAAAAATAAAAATAAAAATCAATAATAAATTGCACTGAGCTGATAAGTCAGAAGTTAGATGATAAAGCTTTAATGTTTGGTACATTACTAAGTACATTGTGGTCATTTAGCAAATATCCAATCACAGAATATGAAGACAATATGAAGGGTTAAAGAGAGAAAATTCATCCTTGGTTACTAAATTTAAAAATTCCAGGCTTGTGAGAATCTCTAGAGTATGTTTTTCTTTAAACAGTAAGCATTTAAAGGTAACTAAAAGAACATCATGCACTGACTTTCTCGACTTGAGGGGAAATTGTAGATTCATGAGGAAATGAAGGCATCTGTCCAGGGCAGTGCTGAAACTCATAAGTCTACTTACCAGTGTAAATTCTGAAGTACCTGTGGGTTTATCTCTTGTGGGTTATATGTGGATCTACTTCTCCTGTCTAGTGTTTTATTGCTCCTTGGTGCATCCAAAAAAATCATGAACAAGATGAACAAGGGAGGAGGTAAAGGAAAAATTAGACGAAAGATATCAACTGCATTTGGAATTCTGACCAATGATGTGGAATGATGACATGGCTGGAACTATTGCTTAAATGAGATTTCAGGATTATTTCTATATAATATGTAAAGCAATTTTCCTCTATTAGCAGATAAGTGAGAACTGACTATATCATGGTATGTTGAATTGAATTTTCTCCCTACAATGTGTAATTTGGGTGTTGATGTAGTAAAAGAAGAGAATTAAATAGAGAATAGTCTCCTGAAACATGGAGGGAACATCATCCACCGATGCCCTCACTTGGAGCAATGGCCCTCTGTGATTGCATATAGAACTCTGTAAGTAGTCTGTATGTCTTGGGGCTTTACAACATAGTTCTGGAATATGGCACCAGTAAGCAGTGTTGATGGCAAAGTTACCACAGGCATTCTTATAGCAATTCAGCTGCGATTTTCTTCTATCTTGACTCAAATATTTCATTCATTGGTCTTAAATACTGAAAAAAAAAACATAACACAAAACATGTGTGTAGAGTGTTTAGAAGTTGCAGAAACATAACAAGTTTTGGTATAGTCCTTCATTTTAAAAAGTCATTTAAAAATAATGGTATAAATTACATAGAGTAAAATTTACTCCTTTTTAGTGAATAGTTTTACGAATGTAGATTAAGGCCTACAGTCCTATAACCACACCACAATCAAGATACAGAACAGTTCCGTCATTTCAAAAAATTCCCTACTCTCCTTTGTAGTTCGCTCCTCCCTGGCAATAACTGTCCCCACAGCTTTGTCTATTCCAGATTGTCCTATAAATTGAACCACTATTATGTAGCCTTTTGAGTCTGGTTCTTTCAATGAACATACTGCATTCACAATACATCCATGAAGTTGACTGTATGAATAGTTCATTCCTTTGCTTTGTTAAATTCATTGTGTGGATTTACTATAGTTTGCTTATTTATTCACCAGATGAAAAGCATTTTGGTGGATTCAAGTTGTTTTCAGTTTTTAGTCATTGCCATTTGCCTTTTACAAAGTTTTCTTTCAATTTCTTTTACTTTTTTTTTTTTTTTTTTTTGAGATGGAGTCTCGATCTTGCCTAGGCTGGAATGTAGTGGCACAATCTTGGCTTACTACAACCTCCGTCTCCTAGGTTCAAGTGATTCTTGTGCCTTAGCCTCCTGAGTAGCTGGGATTATAGATGCATACCACCACACCTAGCTAATTTTTGTATTTTCAGTAGAGAAGGAGTTTTGCCAGATTGGCTAGGCTGGTTTCGAACTCCTGACCTCAGGTGATCCACTGGCCTTGGCCTCCCAAAGTGCTGGGGTAACAGGTGTGAGCCACTGTGCTGAGCCTCATTTTTTTTTCATCTGGTCTTCACAGCAACATATGAAATAGATATTTACTATTGTGCAGATGAGGAAGCTGAGGCTCTGGAAGGGAGTGTTAGTGACTTGGCCAAGTTCACAGCTAGTAAATGGAAAAGCTAGGATTCCAACAGTTTCTCGGACTCCAAAGCCCATGTTCTTCCCACAACTTGATGCTACAAAGAAACAAAGGGGCAAGAGGGTGCATATTTTGTGTCATTCTGAATTTAGAGGAGATAAAAGTCACTAAAAGTAAAATTCACTAGGGACAGCAGTCCTAACACTTTTTTTGGAAGACACTCCTCCATGGTCTCTCATGTTCCTATATGTCTTGCTGGACATGCTAAGAATGTGAGATCTTGATGACTCTTTATCTGGGCTCAGAATTGATTTGTAGCCAGCCATTTTATGGGTTGAGGTAATCTGGGACAAACAGCAACCTTGCTTTTGCTTACTATAAAAGCAGAAGGTTCTGCCGTGCGTGATGGCTCATGCCTGTAATCCTAGCACTTTGGGAGGCCGAGGCAGGTGAATCACCGGAGGTCAGGAGTTTGAGACCAACCTGGCCAAGATGATGAAACTCTGTCTCTACTAAAAATACAAAAAATTAGCTGGGCTTAGTAATCCCAGCTACTCAGGAGGCTGAAGCAGGAGAATTGCTTGAACACAGGAGGCGGAGGTTGCGGTGAGCCAAGATTGCACCATTGCACCCCAGCCTATGCAACAAGAGTGAAACTCTGTCTACAAATAAAAAAAAAAAAAAAAAAAAAAGCAGAGTCTTCAAGCTAAGCCTTCCTCTCTAACGCAACCCATTACAGGTGCAGGCATCAATCTGGGATCTTTCTGTCACTCCATGAGATCTGGGGGCAAGGTGAATTGATGTAAATATGCTCATTCAGGTTGCTGTGTTGTAATAAAGTCCTTTGTTTGATCCAGGAGTCTTCTGTATTCTGCTATTAATAGCATCCATAAAACAGTAATAGGCTAACTTATTAGATGGTAGATAGAATCAAATGACATCTCAGATCCAAAAGTTTGTATCTAAAGTTTCAGTAGTCCCTGGAAAACTTGGAAAAGGAAGGTGTAAGAGCAATCATAAAATAAGAAGAAGAAAAAAAGGACACATATTGATCTTTAAATTAGTTAACTTTTTTTTTTTGTATGTGTTTGTCTAAACTGTTTCTTCAACTCTTTAGTTCTGGAAAGAAGCCCTGGTTTTAGGGTTTAAAACTCCAAACTGCCCCTTGGTGTTGCTCTGCTTCACTGCATGTTAAATTCTAGAAAACTAACTTCTCATGTGTTGGTGGATACCATTTCATTGGACTTTAGTGTTGCCGTGATCAGACATGTTGAGAGCCTGGTTTGCTGTGATTCCAGACAGAGCTTCCCAATCGGGTAGTTCCATGCTGAGGTCACTCTGCTTGGTAATTCATGAACTATAACAATACAGAAGTGGAAAGAGTATTAGAGCTTCCTCTGTTTAATGTCTTTATTATATAAGTAACCAGACTTCTGGCGAAGAGTAACTTGACCAAAATGGCAGAGCAAGAATATCTGGCCTGGAGCAGAACCCCATTGTCTACTTCACCACTCTGGTTCAAATCTACTTGTCCAGAACTATTATCAAGACACAGCAATCATGGGATACTGACTTACATTAACCAAGCTCAAGTCCAGTAGGTAAGCCAGAATCCAATTCACCTACAATGGGAGGTGGATAGCTATCTAAAGTCAGGATAGCTAAAGTCAGGTGTCAGGTCTTTTCAGGAGCAAGTCTTCCCAGACTTAAGCTTAAGTCATAAATCAAGCGGTTGCTTGGTGGACACAGAATTGGAATACATTTAAATGTAAATGTTTATTATCTAGTCACACAACCATCAAACTAGATTAGCCATATGGATTTAGTTTACTAGTTAAGAAACTGAGTTGGAGGTTTAGAATTCACTCATATTTCTTGACCCCCTACTTTGTGCCACGTACCTAATGGTTCTGGACCTGAGGATAGTGTCTTCTGGACAAGTGCTTTATAAAGACATATTTATTATCCAAATACTTATTTTACTTAGTCATCTAAGTACCACCACTTCATTCTCAAAGAAAGAAATGTATACTTTTAGGAGCTTTATATTTTCTCTCTTTATCCTCATCATAAATCTGTACAGTAGATAATAAATAATTATCCTATTTTATAGTTGAAGAACTTGAGACTTAAAGGGGTAGAATAGCATATATTAAGCTACACAATTAACAGGTGTCAGGCCTAGTACCTACCTTGCTCAAGTAACTTTGCTTTCCAGTATGCCTTTTTTTTTTTTTGAGACGGAGTTTCGCTCTTGTGACCCAGGCTGGAGTGCAATGGTGCAATCTCGGCTCACCGCAACCTCCGCCTCCTGGGTTCAGGCAATTCTCCTGCCTCAGCCTCCCGAGTAGCTGGGATTACAGGCATGCGCCACCATGCCCAGCTAAGTTTTGTATTTATAGTAGAGACGGGGTTTCACCATGTTGACCAGGATGGTCTCGATCTCTTGACCTCATGATCCACCCGCCTCGGCCTCCCAAAATGCTGGGATTACAGGCGTGAGCCACCGCGCCCAGCCCCAGTATGCCTTTTAACTCACATATTTCTTAAAACTGAGTTTACCACATGCCAAATGTGGCATGTGAAGGTCTTTCTTTTGTGATTCTATATTGCCACTTCTACGATTTGGAAAAGGGTCTAATCTCATCTACAAATCTGTTCAGTGAACAAATTATTGAGCACCAACCAAGTGCAAAGCTTACTACATGCAAAGCACTGAGCCAGTCTCTGAAGAGGAAACAAAGATGAAAAAGATAAGATCCTTGTATTCTTGGAGCTTACAAACTTGTGGAGAATGTATCTCTCTCTCTCTCTCTCTCTCACACACACACACACACACAATCTGGAAGTATTGTGTGTGTGACTAGAAGTACAAACAGTATGCTATGGGAACAGAGGGAAGAGAAAGAAATTCTAGATAGCATGATTTGATTTGGGAAGGCTCTTTGAAAAACGTAGTTGAAATTTGAGGGTAAGATTTTGCCAGGAAGAGATAAGCAAAAAGAATTCAAAAGTAAGGCAGCCTCAGCAAAGACCTGAAGGCAAGAGAGTGCTGGTATCAAGTACATCTGAAGATAGGAGGTACTGGTGATGTTGTGGGAAATTATGAGAGAAAGGCAGAGAGAATTTAAATCCTAAAGGGGTTTTATGTGAATTAGAGAACTCAGAACTTAATGCTATGTGTTAAGAAGGTCTTTCAAGGGACTTGGGGCAGGGGAGAAATACGATCGTCTTAAGATAATGCTTATTGCCTTTTATGGCTTTATCATTGAATCTCTACTTCTTTGCATAGTGCATGACACTTGCTGGGTGCGAAGACATAAGTTAAATGAATGGACTGAAAAAGGAATAGATGGGGGTTATCAGGTTATCATTATTGTTTAAGAAGAAGGCAGATGTAATCAACACAGCAGAGGGGAAATGTCTTTGATAGTTGGATTTGGACATCTGGAAAAGAAGGAAGGCTGACTTTGCCTCTGATCCATGAGGAAGGTGGTGATATTGGCAACAGGCGCCCAGAGGGCAGAATAGATAGATGGTCTGGGCAGAATGGAAATAAGATGCTCAGTTCTGTTTTGGATTATGTCGCATTTGAAGTTCTGGAAGAATAGTGAAAACAGATTTTCAGCTCTAGAGCATTCATGAACCAGCTTTTCTTTGAGAAAGGATCATTGTCATATGCCTAATTTCATCCATTGTTTTATACAGATTTGAGTTAATTTCATTTTAATATTTTCCTTGCATTGCCTTAAAATGGTAGGGAACTGCCTTATTTGGGAGGTTACCTTATGCAAGAACGACTCTAAGGAGGAAGTGAAAGGAAAAGTGCCTTAAAGGAAATAAGTGGTTGGAGGTGATCTTAAGATTTTCATGCAGTGAAGCTGGGCAAACCTTTCCAACCCAGTTAATCGGAGTATGGATGGAGAAACAATTTTAAAGGACCGTCCCTGTACCCTACTTAGAAATCAGGCAGTAATAGAAAAATATGCATATACAGGAACTACTTGTAATCGAAAAAATAAGCAATAAGCCCTGTAACGAGAGGTGATGTACCACTTTATTGAGCACTCTTCTGATTGAGGCTTTTACACTGCTGGAACTTTTGCAATTGAAATTTTTGGAGCCCTACTGATAGTGTGCACTATACGGCCTTCATTCGTCCATCCCTGCGCTATTCTGAGCCACGTTACATCCTGAGGCAGAAAGTTTATCAGTCTGAGATGATGTTTTCCCTTTCTTTTCCTTTTCTTCGTGAATGATTTCCTCGCGCCACCAGAGTGCAGTTATCCTAACTTGTCCGCTTCTGCAGTCGTTTAACGCCTGTCCCGCACAGGCTGGAGCTGTATCAGCCCTCACATTCCCAGTTCCCGCTCGCCAACCCCTGCTGGGCGGGGAACGGGTGTCCCTGGGACCGTTGGAACTAACGCCAACGGTCCCTCCGGCTCGGTAAGCGCGCGCAGGGGCGGCCGGGAGGCGCGCGGAAGCTGGGGGCGGAGGCGGGAGAGGGCGTAGAGGGGCGCCAGTGGGCGGCAGGCGCGGGACCAGCACGGAGCCGGGCGGGAGGAACCGCGGGCCGGAAGGGCGCGCAAACCTGCCTTTGGAGCTGGGGATGGGGAGCTCTCAGGTTTGCATTGCTCGTGTTGAATACAGTGAATTAGAAAAAGCAAGTTGCAGAATGATAAGTATAATGAGATCTTATTTATGGGGGAAGATCCAAAGGGCCGGACTCTGTGTGTGCACGTGCAAATGCGTTGAAAAGGGTCTGACGAAGCTGGGGAGGAGGGTAGGAGGCGGTTGGGAGAGCGGATTGAAGGGAGTGTACTTAGTATATTACACATTCAGTGCATGTGCCGCTGAAGCGAGCACATGTACACGGCATATTTGTGAGAAATTTAACATTCTTGATGTTTAGAATCAAGTGTAATTGGAAAGAAAAAAAAAAAAAAAAAGAGATCGCATCTGGGAAGCTTGAATATCCTCTTGCTTCCCATTCATAGGGACCTGCTCAGATTCTCAGAGCACCGGCGATTTTGAGAGTTAAGGGAAGGTTTTCCAAATTCTTTCTCTCCCTTCCTTCACTGCTTCACCTCCGCTCCCGTCGGCTTTCTTCAAAATCCTTCGAATTGGCCTTTTTCGAGGAGTCTTCCTCACAGCCCTTCTCATTGTCACATCGTCCCTGCAAAACCCATGCTCAAAGAGGAAACATTGTAAAGATAGTAAAGCTACTCGCAGGCACATAAATATTGGAATTAGATATTGTTCCTAAACCATTTTTTATACAAATTAAAGTGTTTACAGGATATTTCAGTTTTCCCCTAAACGGTTGTACCAAAGTGCTTTTATTAGAATGACCACATGATGTTAAATATTTTTTCATTTTGAAATAATTCCAGACTTAGAAAAAAGTTACAAAAATTGTACAGATAATTCCATTATATCCTTCACTCAGCTTTCACAAATCTTAACATTTTACACAACCACAATACAATAATCATAACTAGGAAATCAGCATTGCTACTCTATTAAACTAATCTGCAGATATGGATAAATTCACATTTCTACAATTATCTAACCGAAATTTTCTTTCTTCTGGTCCAGGATTCAATCCAGAACCTCACAATGCATTTAGTTGGCACGTCGTGTTTCTTTAAATCTGTGACAGTTTCTTAGTCTTTCTTTATTCATGACCATGATACTTTTGAAGAGTACTGGCCAGTTTTGTGGATTGTCTTTTAATTTGTGTGTGTCTAGTATTTTCTCACTGTTAGGGTTATCCATTTTGTGGGTCAAGAATATCACAAAAGTGATGTGCCCTTCTTGGTGCACCGTATCAGGAAGCACAGTATGTCAACATGTCTCATTAATGGGAATGCTAACTTTGATCACTTGGTTAAGGTGGTCTCTGCCAGTTTTGGTCAATGAAAACTTGTGATTTTAATTTTTGTGTTTAATTATAGGGGGAAATGTTCTCATTATATGCAAGATGATTTTAGTATTCTTGACAGTTATTACTGTAGTATTTGCTAAATGGCAAGTTTCTGAGGTTAAATTTTAATCTGAATATTCGACTGCATAATAACTTCCTAAAGAGATTTGACTAATACTTTTCTACATTACACTAGTGAACAAAAGGCAGTTAGAGGTTGTGTATAGGTATACTGTGGAATTAGTGGCCAGAATGGAATTTATAAATGTATTTTTTAATAGATAACTGCATTATAAATGAATAATTCACTATTCTTATACTTGTAAAAAATTGGATTCTAAAAATCCCAATTTACATGGATTTATGAGCTCATTAATCGAATTGCTTTTATTCTGTGTTTATACAAAATAAGCAAATGTAAACTGTATTTAAAAATAGAACAAAGATAAAATGTCCTTCCTATTATTTCCAAAATACTTCGAGTTTTAGTCGGCATTTGCAAGACCGATACTTAAATTAACAATACATCTGACTCTCATCCAATAATAGTTTACTTTTATTTCTCTTAATGTTTGCTGAAAGGATTTACTGGAATTCGGAATGAGTTCTCCACTGCAAGGAAAGTAGACTTCTTCTGGGTGAAACTTAGAGATCTTTTAATCCCCTAGTTATTTGACTGTCACACATTTTCATAAACGTCATTTGAAGATTAAATTACCCCTACCGGCATTATTATTGTACATAGAAAACTGGTCTAAGATTGGGTTTTATCGCCATTTTTCCTGCTTTCAGTATGAAGGAAAACAGGGGAGTGAGTTTTGTTTTTTTAAATTTTTTTATTACCTACCCTTTTGAGTATCTGATATCTATGAACTGTTTCCCCAGAAAAATACACAAGCTCACATATTGCCTCAGAGTAAAATGCAATCCAATGTTAAAAATGGTTGGGGGATTAGAAAGGGAGGGACAAACTGGCTGCCAGGCTGTTAGACACTTCTCAGACGCAGTTTCCCCTCCTGCCATATGGCACAGCTCGGCTCTCTTGGCAGCTCAGATGGGCAGCTAAGGCTGCACAGCTCATCTGGCTCCCTGTCATTTCCCGCCCGACCTCTTTCTCAACCCTCAATATCTTCCTCTCCCCCTTTATCACGGAGTCCCCAGTGTGCTCAGCTTTCTGGCCCCTTCTTCACGCCTTTTGAGGTCCTGCCTGTCATTGGTTCTTTCACTACCTCTTCACCTCTCTCACCGACCTCCTGCTTAGGAACAGAGCTCAGAAGCCCGAGTGAGAGGACCTGACCACTTCCCAATGTATAGAGCAGGGAATAATTTATTGCATAAATATGTTAACGCTTTTTCGAGCGGCATAGAAATCTTGCCACTTTTCCTTGCCTGTTTGAAAACGAAGAACTGATGAAGACGCCTCAAATCAATAGCTGACACAGCGATTACCAACGGACAGAAGCCAGAGAGCTGTGCACCCTTCGATCCTGCAAAGGCAGGGTGGGGTTAGAGAAAGAAAAGTGGGAGCCAAGGAACGGGGATCAGGGCTGTTATGAGGAAATACTCTTGTTTCTGAAAATGGAAAGATCGTGAACTCCCAGAACCCGCTTCTTCGCCCGCCAACCTCTCAGCCTCCTGCCGCGGCGGCAGTCCCGGGCGCCAGGCCCAGCCGCAGGCCCGCCAAGGCTCGCGGCAAAGCTTGGCGCCCCCTAGCGCGCCTCCGCCGGAGGCGGCTGTGGGGCGGGCCCCTGAGCGGGCCGGCAGGGGCGGGGCCGCGGCGCGCGCCGGGGAAATCCCTCCCGGGCCCTGACGTCACCGCGGCGCCGGCCAATAAGAAGCCGGAGGGGGGATTCCCGCGTCAGCTGCCGCCCTGCTGCCTTTTTAAATGGTATTGTGGGGAACACCGAGCAGCAGCGGTGACAGGAGTGGGGAACATGGAGGAGGTAGTGAAATAGAATAGTCCTGAGGGACGAGACTCCAGGGCTTTGACAATAGGACGTCAAGACTAGCTTAGACCTGGGAAGAAAACCAGAGGCGGTCGAGGAGAGGCCAAACGCCAGGCAGGGGGAAGTCAGCCGGAAATGGAGTGGAAGCTGGAGCGCACCGCGCCTCGGAGGGTCCGCACCGAAGAGGAGGTGCTGTGGGTGAGTAACGTCCTTTTCTGCGTTCGCCCTAACTCTCTAACGCGGCTTCTTGCCGAAGGCTCCGTTCGTAATATCTGTTTAGGACCAAGAGATGGTACGAAACTCTAAATCCTGGTAGTAAAATTGAGTGGTGTAATTTATTATTCTGAAGGTGCCTAGTTGCTTAAAAAAAAAAGTGAGTGTAATTTGACAAGCACAGGATCTAGAAAAATTCCACGCCTTAAATTATGATTTTCCTAAATAGTTTCTCTCTTAATATGTTATCTGTGTTTTAAAAGGAAAGTATCATGCGTGTGCTCGCCAAAGACTTGAAGCAGAAGAGAAGTCAGGGCTCCGCCAAGGTGAGTGTCTAGAGATTGTTCTTGTTCTCTGTTTTAATTCTGATCTTGAACAAACTAATTCTTGCTAAAGAATATATTTGTAGGAAGTATGAGCTGGTCTGAAAATATGAGAATTATAAACAATCTCTTAAGTACGGTATCTTATTACATACTTAAAAACATTCTTTATGAAAATCAAGATCCCGGACAAATAATGGTAATCATTTGCATCTGAATCGTTCTTTCTAGTTTTTGCCTCCACAGCAAAGGATAAAGCTGGGATGTGTCAGGTAGGCAGTGTATTGCTAGCGGCTGTTAATAATTTTAACAGTTGCTGGTTGCACTCCCTTCTGTTGCATTCAGAGAAGCACGCCCCCCAAAGAAATGGAAATGGTGCCATCTTGTGGACGTGTGGAGAAGTGGCATAAACCACGGTTTTTAACGTGAGCAATTTGAAGTTGATCCGATGTTGTACCTGTTCTCCTTGAAAGACCAAACCCAAAGGTCTTTATTGTCTCTTGTAATCAGTGTAAAAGGAAACAAATTTAAATGGTTTTGAAAACGTTTCTCATAAACAACTTTCATCTTCTTTAAATCTCTGGCACCATATACCATACTTCTCTCTAGGCTCAATAGTTCCTCCTCCCTTGACCTGTACTCACAGATTCTAGTTTCAAATCCATCACCATTTGAACAGATTTTTCTAGCTCTTATATACATGTTTCAACTGGGCATCATGGCTCATGCCTGTAATTCCAGCACTTTGGGAGGCTGAGGCAGGAGGATCACTTGAGGCCAGGACTTCTAGATCAGCCTGGGCAACATAGAGAGAACTTGTCTTTACAAAAAAACTACAAAAATTAGCTAGGCATGATGGCATGTGCCTATAGTCCCAGCTACTTGGGAGGCTGAGGCAGGAGGATCGCTTGATCCCAGGAGTTCAAAGCTGCAATGAGCTATGATTGCATGACTGCACTCCAGTCTGGAGGACAGAGCCAGACCCTGTCCCTTAAAAAAAAAAAATCTGTACTCAAGTGGTAACATAAATTGAATACATAATTGCATTTTCAGAACTCAATCACTAATGTCATTTCTAGTAGGAGAAAACTAATTACATTTAAACCCTTACATTTCTTAAATACTTTAATGTTAATTTTCCCCCTAAACACTGCTACAGTTTTGTGTCATGCCCAGCTTATGTATTATCTCAACTCCTATTTTACTGCTTAATTGAAACAACTAATCTTTTGATCAGTAAATAGAAGTGATTTGAAAAGCTATAGTTAAGTAACTCTTTATTTTTTTTTTTGAGACAGAGTCTTGCTCTGTTGCCCAGGCTGCAGTGCAGTGGTGCAATCTCAGTTCACTGCAACCTCTGCCTCCCATATTCAAGCAATTCTTGTGACTCAGCCTCCTGAGTAGCTGTAATTATAGGCAGCACCACCACACCCGGATAATTTTTGTATTTTTACTAAAGATGGGGTTTCACCATGTTGCTCAGGCTGGTCTTGAACTTGTAACCTCTGAGGATCAGCCTCCCTTCGCCTCCTAAAGTACTGGGATTACAGGTGTGAGCTGCTGTGCCTGGCCTACAGTTAGGTAACTTTTAACATTTGTACTGCAGTAACATATCTTCATTATCCAAACATTTAATTTGGAAAACCTAAGTGTAAGTGTTTTGAAAGTTTTAAAGTTTTTGTTCGTTTCACTTTTTTTTTTGACTAAATTCATGCAAATATTGATGTTATTTCTTATAGCCTTGAAGTAACATGTTTTGTCTATGAGTTTTCTTTAATGTGACTATTAAGATTAGAGTTCTGCCACTGTGTTTCATGTTATGCACTTAGCCTCACAAACTTCCTGGGCCACGAGAATCCACAATGACCTGAATCAGGTAGGCAGTGTGTTGTTAGCTGGCTGCTTAGGTCAAGTCAGCAGCCACAACTACCCTGCCACTTGCATCTGGATAAATTCCTCTTGTCAGTGAAATGCAGTGGCTACCTGTGTGTGATGAGCTGGCAGTGTATTGTTAGCTGGTTGAATATGTGAATGGCATCAGCTAACATGCAACTGCTGTCTTATTGCATATACTATGAACATCAGCGTGTAACTGAATCTGTAATTAGTATGTGTTTATGTGTACTTTCTGCTATTGAGCAAGGCACTTTTTACCATAATATATTATTACCATAACTTATAATACAGTTATAATACAATGGACAGCTTTATAATGGTAAGGAAAGTACTACAATTAATTACTTAAGATTTTTTTCCTTTAAAGAGCAATTGACTTATGTTTGCTTTACCATCACTAAAAAATTTTAAGAAATATTTTTGGAGTCTTTTGGAGCAGACAGTGTTAAAGTATTTGTGAAACTATGTATTTTTAACTATAAGGTTTAGAGTGCAATAACAATGTGGAATAGATGTACAGTGTGTCCCCAAATTTTCAGTGATGTCTTTGGGATTCTTTCCGCATCATCAGTTTCTGCTATGGCATTAGAGTCGCTTTCTTTCTGCATCATCAGTTTCTGAATATGGCATTAGAGTCAATTTCTCTAACTGTGACTGTGTGTGTCAGCTGAAGGGAAAGCTGAGGTAATTTTCCAGATGAGTCAGTCAACTAAAACATTTTCACTTGAAATATCAAGAATATTGAGGATTATTTTCTGGGTGGGCGACGGTTTAATTTTTTTGGAAGATTTGCCTCAATCCTTTCACTTCATTTTCTGTAAAATCACAGGTTCATGAAATACCTGGAAGAGAGCACGAGATCTAACTGGTGAAGTGGGAAGAACTAACCATACAAAATAACTTTAAATATTTTCTCATTCCCTTGGAGGCATTTTGACTCATGAAGCAGCATCTGATATGTGCTGGCTTCCAGACAAGCAGTATTCTTATGCGGACATTTACAGCCAGTTAGTGGAACTGACTTTGGTGGTGCCATCAGTTAGTTATGCCATAGATGAGATATGAGAAATATTTCCCAATCTTTATTGTGCTGGATTCTAAGTTAATGGTAAAATAACTTTTATGCTTTCCTTATTTAAGTTTAAATGTATTTCTAGAACATGGGTTGAATAGATACGTATAGTTTGATTCTTACGCATTTTACTACTTTCAGATTGCATCCTCTTTTTGTTATTTCACTTTCAGGAGATTTATGTTTAAGTATATCTTTCATGTAAGTATTGTTTTCATCTTGTCATTTTTTAAGGTTAAATTTCAACATGTTATTTTCTACAGAGAATCATTGACCTGGTGATAAAAATAAAACCTACTAAGTTTAGAAGGCTTGGCCTTTGTGTTTTAGTTTTTTTAAATTAAAGAGCAAGACATAAAATGCCAACTTTATTTTATTTTAGATCTGGGGGCACATATGCAGGTTTGTGACATGAATATATTGGGTGATGCTGGGGTTTGGGCTTCTAGTGAACTCATTACCCAAATAGTGAACATTGTACCCAACAGATAGTTTTTCGGTCCTTGTGTTCCCTCCTCCCTTCCCCTTCTGGAGTCTCCAGTGTCTGCTGTTTCCATCATGTCCATGTACATCCATTATTTAGCTCCCACTTAGAAGTGAGAACATACAGTATTTGATTTTCTGTTTCTGAAAATGCCAACTTAAAAAATTTCAAAACTTTTTCTTTTTTAGAACTGTTGATTCCGTAGGGAAACCAACCTCATATTTAATAAACAGAAGACATTTAAAGCTGTGGTTTAGTCCCATATTATTGAGATGATGAGAAAGGAGGCAAGGAATGGAATGAAATAAAAAATACGTTAAAGCGATAAAAAATGTTAAAGAGATGAATGGGTTAGGAGGAAAGTGAAGATACAAATTAAAAGAGAAAATGTTTCCATAGGAGGGAGAGGGAAAGAAAGTGCTACACGCTGGGATGTCAGGGGCAAGCAGAAGGAAAAGGGATTGGAAAAAGAAGGGAGGCTCTGTTGATGGCAAAGTATTTTCTCCCAGGTGTTTTCTTTTGGGGCAGTCTCTTGGCTGTTCACTGGTGCTGGGAATGTCACTACTTCCCATCGCTGCCCTCTGAACCTGTCACTATTATAGTGATAGCTTCCTAACTTCTCTCCCTTTGCTGCTTTTTATTCCTCTGCAAAGACACTGTGCCACTCTGCAAGGGACAGCTGGATGAGGGGAAGGGAGAGTGGGAAGGAATGTGATGGATTAGTCTCTGGGCATAACAATTACTAGAATTTTGTTCTATGGGAAAGATGAAATGAAGCAGGGTACTAAATATGGACAGAGTGTCCTCATATCAGCTCCATCCAAACATGTAATTTTTCTTTCAAAGGAACACCACAAATCAATGTGGTGCATTCATGGCTACCTGCAGCCTCTACCTTCTGGGCTTAAACAATTCTCTCACTTCAGCATCCTGAGAAGCTGGAACCGCAGGTGTGTGCTACCACACCTGGCTAATTTTTAAATTGTTTTGTAGACACAGGGTCTCACTGTGTTGCCCAGGCTGGAGTTTAGTGGAGCCATCTCGGCTCACTGCAGCGTTGATCTCTTTGTGCTCAAGTGATCCTCCCACCTCAGCCTCCTATGTAGCTGGGACCTCAGGCATGTGCCACCACACCCAGCTAATTTTTTGATATTTTGTAGAGACAGGGTTTTGCCATGTTATCCCAGGCTGGTCTCGAACTCCTGGGCTCAAGTGATCCTCCCACCTCAGCTGCTTGAAGTGCTGGGATTACAGGCCTGAGCCACCATGCCCATCCCCAATTGTCAAATTTTTAGAAATTTTACATCCTAGTTAATAAACCATTGGTAGATTGAAATTGGCTGTGAGGAAGGTGAACATTTACATTTAAACTGGCAAATGCTGTATGTCAGGATTCCTCCTTCAGAGTCTGCTATTAAACATTTATCAGCCACCATTATATATGTGCTAGATACACTGCAGTTATTAAGAATTATGTATGTACATGTATACATATTATTGATACAGTGTAATTATTAAAAATTAAAAAATGAAATACAGCTTTCAGGGCATTTCAGGCAAATTCATATTTATTCCAATGCCGACCACTGTTGTTACATCTGCTGTAAGATGATCAAGAGTAGTATGAAGTAGAAGGATTCCTCTCCAGACACCAAAGAACACAAACAAGGCAAACTTCAAGTCAGTGAATTAGTTACCACAGTTAAAATGCATTTGATTTTGTCCTTTTCCTTTTCACAAGGACAACAGTTGAATACTCTTTTATGTGATGTCTGATATTTTTCTTTTTTTTTTTTTAGACGGAGTCTTTGAGACAGGGTCTCGCTCTGTCACCCAGGCTGGAGTACTGTGGTGTGATCTTGGCTCACTGCAACCTCTGTCTCCCAGGTTCAAGTGATTTTTTTTTTTTTTTTTTTTTTTTAAGAGACGGAATTTCACAATGTGGGCCAGGCTGGTCGTGAACTCCTGACCTGGTGATCTGCCTGCCTTGGCCTCCCAAAGTGCTGGGATTACAGGCGAGAGCTACCACGCCCGGCTGGTTCAAGTGATTCTTTTGTCTCAGCCTCCCAAATAGCTGGGATTACAGGCATGTACCACTATGCCTGGCTAATTTTTGTATTTTAGTAGGGATGAGATTTCACCATGCTGGCCAGAATAGTCTCGAACTCCTGACCTCAGGTGATCTGCCCACCTTAGCCTCCCAAAGTGCTGGGATTACAGGAGTAAGCCATCATGCCTGGCCCGAGTGCTATTTTTCTGTTATAGTCCTTAGTCCAGGCATCCTGTAGCACTCTGTGTCCTAGACTTTTTGATGCAGAAACAAGACTGAAGGAAGATTGTCCAATGCAGGAAAGATTCAACTTTTCCTCAGTGTATGTTTGTCTGTATATGGTAGCAGCACATCAGCAGATGACTCCACTCCCTCTCTCAGGACATATAGCCTCATTGTTATGGAACCCCAAAGGGACATATGAATGTCCTCTCTTTCAAGGCAATACGTATGACAGGCTTTCAAATCCCCATGTGCCTGCTCTGCTTACCTAAAGGGCAAGGGGAGAAAAATCCAGCACTGACATAGAATCTGTAGGTTGAATAAGGCAACTGAGATTAGAGAGATATAAGTGAAGAAACCCACTTTATCTGGCTTTGGAGAGAACTAGTGACTTAAGGGAGGATGTTCATCTGTATCATGTTCCCTGGGACAGTCCTGTTTGTTCCCAGTGCAGCTCCATTATCATTCATCTAGCAGTGGGGAGTCTCCGCTGCCTCTGGCATTTGCAGTTCTGCTCATGCCCCTAACAGGAACACAAAAAGCACCCCTGCAGTGCCACAGTGTGGGGATACAGGGTAGGTGTGCTCTGGCAGCGACCCTTGGAGGGGCCACCTGAACACATGTTTTCTTAGATGCTCAGAATTCAAATTGGTAGTAGGCTCTAGGGGCAAAATTGCAAAGGACAGATAGACTTGTTGGGTGACTTCTGTTTTCTTCTCCAACAATCCAGGTTAGTTCTGATTTCCTCCCTGGTCACTCAAAACACCTTGGTAAGCATGTTCCTTGACTTTCAGAGTGGCAAAGGGCTTTTTATTCCATTTGACCCATGTTCAATTTACAGGTGAGGAAACTGAAATAAGGTACTTAAGTGACTTGCCCAAAGTTGTGCAGCTGGCAAAAGGTAGGAGCAGGCTTGCTGACATACTCATCTGGCATTCTTGAGGCTGTCCCTACAAATCTTCTTGACCTCTGGTAGAAACTCCACCTCTGCCTCCACCAAGTATCATTCTAAGTACGTTCATAGCTGCATGGCTTGATAAGTACTTTGAAGCAGAATATACTTCATAAAATATGTTTGGTTTATCTAAGAACTTGGGTCCAAATACATATACAGAACTATATACTGAGGTAGCATTACTAAAGTTACCATAAGAAACATCTTCACTTTCATCCATTAGGTCAGAATTTGGGAGTCATGTCACAGACTACTTAAATTGGGTCTTTTTCTTTCTTTCTTTTTTTTTTTTTGAGATAGAGTCTTGCTCTGTTGCCTAGGCTGGAGTGCAATGGCACAATCTCGGCTCACTGCAACCTCTGCCTCCAACCTGCATTCAAGCAATTCTCCTGCCTCAGCCTCCCCAGTAGCTGGGATTACAGATGCTCACCACCATTCCTGGATGATTTTTGTATTTTTAGTAGAGACAAGGTTTCGTCATGTTGGCCAGCCTGGTCTTGAACTCCTGACTTCAGGTGATCCACCCACCTTGGCCTCCCAAAGTGCTGGGATTACAGACATGAACCACTGCACCCTGCCCTTTTTCTTTTTACACTAATTTATATCACTATTTTTACATTTTTGGCCATCTTTCTATTTAATTCTTTTATGCAATGAATATATATTTCACGAGGCAGTAATTAATCCTCACCAACTTGGCAGGTTGCTTTGTTAGTCAGTTATAAGGCTAACAAAATATAAAGGTCATGACTCTGGGAGAAAAAGCGTCCCGTGACTCTACTAAGGTTCAGCTACTGCTGATCTACACTTCAGGACTTGTACAATCATTCCTTTTTACATTAGAGTTTAGGCTGTTTTGGAGTTGATTTTTACTATTTCAGCCATCAGAATGATGCAGCACTGAATTCTTTCCAAGTGGCTAATCTAGTTGGAATATGTTAGCAACCCAAATCACCCTATACAGAATCAGGCTAAATGATCTTATACTCATGTCCTTTTTTCTACACTCGGGATTTTCACTCAAAAATAAGGACTGACTCACCTGGTAATATTATAATTACAGAATTTGAGTTCCTTCTAAAAAATAATGAGGAGAGAAATACTGAAAATTATGAAGACTTTTCAAATGTTATAATACTGCATTTATAAATGATTTGGCCAATTATAGTAAAACACTAGGAAACTGTACTTAAAAAGAAAAAAACAAACAAAATCCTGTACACAAAAAAAGCAAACATATGTAAGGACTTGAATCCATGTGTATATATTTTACATTTTTCAACATTTGTGTTTCATTACATTAACATAACCATTTACAGTTAGTTATTCCAGAAATCTCAGTCATATACAGTGCTCTTGAATCCAAACAGTGGTCTAGTGGGTTGGCATTTTCATCAAGCACAGTCCTAGAAAATGTCAAGTTGAACAATAAGATATTGAGGCACATTGGTCACTGTGTATTCTGAATTTTTTTTTGTTTCTGTTTCTTTTTTTGAGACAGAGTCTTGCTCTGTTGCCCAGGCTGGAATGCAGTGGTACAGTCTCAGCTCACTGCAACCTCTGCCTCCTGGGTTCAAGTGATTCTCCTGCCTCAGCATCCCCAGTAGCTGGGATTACAGGTGCCTGCCACCACGCCCAACCAACTTTTGTATTCTTAGTATAGATGAGGTTTTACCATGTTGGCCAGAATGGTGTCGAACTCTTGACCTCATGACCTCCTGCCTTGGCCTCCCAAAGTGCTAGGATTACAGGCATGAGTCACTGTGCCTGGCCTTCTGAATTCTTTAGTATGGTCAGAGGACATATTTAATATATTTCCTGTTGATTCTTTGCTACTCTTGATTTTTGCTTTGGGTAACATCTTTATCCTGGGAGCATTCCTTACCACTTAATAGCAAGATAACATTAAAAAAAAAATCATCCTTCATTGCCACATTTAATAGATAGTTTAAGGAAGCAGAGGTTGTAGTAAGCTGAGATCGCACCACTGCACTCCAGCCTGGGTGACAGCAAGATACTGCCTCCAAAAATGTGTTTAAAATGAGATCAAACACTCTTGGAGACATTTCTCTGTTCTGACTATTAGAAATGCAATGGCATCCTCATAGATCCTCTTTCTTTTTTATGATGAGTTGTCTAACCAGAGCTGCTATGTCAGGCCTGATGACTTCAATGGGTTCCTCTGGCCTCCAGAACTTCACAACTTGACCCTCAGGGTTGACCAGATACTTCCAAAAATTCCACCTTGGTTCCTTCTTTGAAGAATCTAAAATATCCAGAACATATTTTCATGAGCATAATTTATTCTTTGTCAAGGTTTTTACTTCTATTAGTATCTGCACAAATGACAGCTTTAGTATCAAGTTCTAGGACTGTCATAATATCAAAAACAAAACACTCAAACAGAGTGAAACTCAAGGTTAGAGTAACCAGATTTTAATATACTTGATGACTTCACCTGTGAGTCTGCTCACCTAGTATCTGATCTAGTATCATGAAATGAAGCAAAGTTGTAATCCCGAGTTCCTGGGATGATAGGTATGGGCCGCCACATCAGGCAAATTTTTGTATTTTTAGTAGAGATGGAGTTTTGGCATCCCAAAGTGAATAATCATTGTATTTTGAAAAGCAATCAAAGCAATAATTTTATTTTCTTTTTTAGGAGGCAGAGGTTGCAGTGAGCTGAGATCATACCACTGCACTCCAGCCTGGGTGACAGAGTCTTGCTGTGTTGCCCAGGCTGGTCTTGAACTCCTGGGCACTCAAGTGATCCTCCTGCCTTGGCCTCCCAAAGTGCTGGGATTACAGGCATGAGCCACCATGCCCAGTCATGACATCCTTTTGATAAATCTTAATTTATGCAAGAAATGTAGATATTTTTTCTATTTATACCCCTCAAGACTTATGTTCATATTATTGACTAACATATGAAAAAATATAGCAATTATAACTAAAATTTATGAAGTGCTTACTATGTGTCTAGTAATGTATGCTCCATGCTTCAAATTTATCCTCTCATTTAATCTTACAGGGACCCTGTGAGGTGGGTATTACTATTATCCCCATTTTGCAGATGAGATATAAATGGAGGCCTAGACACATGGTTACGTGGCTAGTGAGTGGTAGAGCCAGGAGTGATATCTAGGCCTTTTTACTCCAGAGCTCATGCTCTTAACCTTTGCGCCCTATGATCCTCCCTATCTAAGTTGAATGAAAACTTAAATCACTGTAACCTTTTTGATTACACAGGCTAATAGGGGCTTCAGAAGGCTTAGCCACGTATCTGGCTGCTATAACTGAGGAATCAATGGCATGTGCTTGGGCTTTTCTTTCCTCGGTGTACCCTCAAAATAAAAGGAATAAAGACCTCACTGTAGTTGCCATTTATGGTGTTAGGCATTATATCAACTTTCCCTAGAAATGAAATATAATCTTTCTAGAAGATTCTGACTTCACACTTATGTGAAATATTATAGATCACTATTTGGTTTGTTGGATTAGAAGCTTGATTGCCTGACTCTCAGTTCATAGTTTTATCAAAAGTCAACTTATCTATAGTGAAGATAGGATTGAAGATGTCATCAGAATAAGTTAGATGAGAGAATTTTAGCGAATGTTCTTTATTTCTTTCTTTCTTTATTTTTGAGATGGAGGCTTGCTCTGTTGCCCAGGCTGGAGTGCATTGGCATGATCTTGGCTCACTGCAACCTCCATCTCCCAGGTTCAAGCAATTCTCTTGCCTCAGCCTCCTGAGTAGCTGGGATTACAGGCATCTACCACCATGCCTGGCTAATTTTTGTATTATTCATAGATATGGGGTTTCACCATGTTGGCCAGGCTGGTCTCAAACTCCTAACCTCCAGTGACCTGCCCACCTTGGCCTCTCAAAGTGCTGGGATTACAGGTGTTAGTCACGGTGCCTGGCTTTTTTTTTTTTTTTTTTTTTTTTTTTTTTTTTTGACTAATGTCCTTTAGAACAATGTCTGGCACAGAGCAAGCAGTGTATAATATAAGTACTTTATTTTTACTATTAACACACTTAATTCCGAACAATCTTAGGAAGTCAGTACTATTGATAGCCTTATTTTACAAATGAGAAACAGGCACAGAGAAGTTAAGAAGCCACACAGCAAAAATAACAGAGCAGGGGTTTGAACCCAGGTAGCCTGAGGCCAAGGCCTATGCTGTCACTATGCCTTGTGACCTTTGTGCTATCTGACCTTGGCAAGTCTTTAAACAGATTTCTGTAGCTAGCTTAATTGGAGAGAGAGCCTAATACTACTGCCCTCTGAAAAAATCAAGTTATATGGTTTTTAGATTTTTGCAAAAATCTGGTAAGCTGACATATTTGTCCTTGAGAATATTGTTTCAGGTAAGAAATGCAAGATGAAATTAGCCACAAACATATGTTAACTAATAATGCTCAGCGGTATTCATGAGAGCTGAGTGGCTTTAATGATGGGAAGGGACATTTCCCCAGATGCTAGTTACATGAGAGGAGAATTAAGATATTTTGTGAAAATTGCCATGGGCACACTTTAAGTAAATTCTTCAGGAAGATGGTCTTAAGGAGTAAAATACATTGGAATAGAATTTGTTTGCCATCTAAGAAGCTAAAACATTTATTTCAGGGGAGCATAACTTCTAGAAGTTACAAAGGATGAGATTCTGGCTTTTTGGTGGTTTTATGAAGCTTTCCCAATACAATGTTTCAAATGAAATCGGAAAGTATAGTCCTGGTATAATTGTTTAAAAGTGAAAAGCAATTTAAAACATCATACTAGTGAGGCAAGGCAGATATTTACCAACAAGAAATCTAAATGCAGGTTCTCCTTCAGATCCTAGAATCTTAATCTTGTGGAAGATGGGGAATGTTACTCCGTAGTTTTTTCTTGCAAAAGATTCTACTTCCTTGCTTGGGCGGGGCTCCGATTCTCCAAACTGATTGCACGGGAAAGCCAACACGCTGAAATGGGATGGTCCGAACTCTTTGTGCAGTTCCTTCAGTGCTAAGTAATTTCTGTCTGTGAGTTGGCAGTCACTAGCCACGTTTACAACTAGTGAAACCTCCCGGAAAAAGAAAAAATCCAACCGGAAAGTGAAGCAAAATATTTAAAAAATTCTGCAAGTAGTTAAAATCCTAAACAATTTTGGGGAAATATAACCTCTGATTGATTTTTTTCATATATTTGGACATACACAGTTTTATTGAAAACTGTAACCTGGATGCCTGAATTAAGGCCCTGAATTAGTACTTCCATTAAAAAAGCATTAGGTACTCATGAAAATTTGTTTTTAAATAAAAGATAAAACTATGATCCTTGATAAGTACCTTTTAAACTTATTAGATTGTAGAACCAATACTTTTATTTAAAAAATGTCATGATGTTCACATTACTAACTATAAGCATTTTCCAAACAAGTTTAAGTATCAATACAGCACAAAATTAAAGCATTTTAAAGAAACGAGATAATCGGAATCTATTATTTAGCAGTAAACTATCAGAGTTTGAATAACTAAAGTGATGTACTAATACCATTACTCTGAAGACTAAATTCCAACTTATGACCATGTAACAGCAAAAAATGGTTTTATTAAGAGGAATAAACAGAGACAAGGAAAAACAATAAAAATAAAAATCAGATAGTGCAACTTACTTTGCCTTTATACTTTTCCAGAGAAACAGGTCTTCCTTTTGCATCCTTCACTTCAAAGGCATAAAAGCTGTTGATTTTAGGTTTGAGGAATTTTAGTTGTAGAAGAAATAGTGTTACTGTGCATAGAACCATAGACAGCAAAACTGCAAATACCTTTCCTCTGGGCCCGGAACATTTTAGCGGGTAAGCTGCAAGAGGCTCCATGTTGGAGGATTCTAGAGGGAAGTCTCAGCAGCCTGGAATTCAAGGAGGAGCTGAAACTTGAAACCGGCTTAGTTTAACAGAAAACCAGGAAGGGCAGACTTACTGCTTTCACTACTAAGGAACAGAAAGACCCCTTCTCAGGGGGGCATGAAGCGAAACTCCCAAATGAAGCAAGGAGCTCTACGGAATTTCAAAATATTTGTAGTGTAATTATAATTTTTGTTAGAAAAATCAGGACATTTTGGTAGGTCTTTGACACTTTCCCTACAAAGAAAATATTTCTCCAGAAGATGGTGCTCTTCTAACTTGAAAGCTATGGAGGGCTCATCCCCATGTTAAGCATCCTGTGTATTTATTGAGCAACAGTTTGGATGCAGCAGATGGAGTACAATGCCCAGGAATAGTTTAGAATGTAGATGAAATGTGACCTACTCATATGATGTACAGCTTGAAGGACGTTAGTATTACATGTATGGGTTAAACATGCTATATGATATCAGGAAATTTGTAGTGGAAAGAAATATCTGAAAAGGCTATTTGCCCTGACATCATCTAGCTAAGGCAATCAAATACTAGGTGAATAGAGTCAAAATAAATGTATTAAAAATTGTAAAGGTGTTAAAAAAAACCCCTCTCTATCAAAAAGCAAACTATAATCCAATGTTTTTCAAATTTCTGATCATGACCCCCAGTCAACAGTGCACTTTGCAACATAACTGAGTACAAACACACACAACTGAGAAACAATACTTGTCCTTGGAACTGTGATGCACCCACACCTGTTGCATTTTTAAACAACCCACTTCTGACATATCAAAATGATAGGTCTCCCAAAGGGCTGGGATTACAGGTATGAGCCACTGTACCCAGGCTAATTGCTTTGGTTTTTGTCTTTATTTTCCCCCATTGGCTGTTGCCTTGTATAGGGGGCCTAACTTTGCTGTTGCTAATGGTCATGAATTTTAGGAGTAGGTATAGGGAGGAAATTGAGGGCTGCATATCCTAAAAGCCATTCACTTTAAATTCTGCTCTGTGTAAGACAGCAGGTTCTGGGTGAAGGTGCATTGTTCCCCTTGATCACGATGTGTTTCCAGAAAGTGCAGGGAATGAGCTGAGCTGCTTGTGGAGTGCCCTTCCTGTCGCTGTTAGCTTGCGGAGCTTTAGGGGGTGCTCAGGGTACTGCCTGCTCTTCTGGTGCCCGCTCTGTGGCGTGTGTGTTTTTGGGTGGCTGAGCAAAGCCCATAGCCTACTGTGTCAAACCTGTGAGAGAAGCCACTTGACTCCCACTCTCAGGGCCCAGTAAGAATGGAAACAATAGAAAAAGGAATGATTATGCAGACAGTATTCCCTTTTAAACATCATTCCTAGTAAAGAACAAAAATGTACATCAAATGTGTTGTATCACTTCCTGATAATTTTACTTCTGTGTTCTCTGGCTGAATCATTTAAAAAGCCGAACTCCTTGTGTTTATATGACATGAACACTGCTATGTTACTGAAGCTCTCTGGCCTTGCTCTCTAAGTGGGATCCAGGACCTTTGACATGACTACGGCCTGGGCATTTGTTAGAAACACAACATCTTGGGCCCCCCCAGACCTCCTGAGTCAGAATCTGTATTTTTACAAGATCCTCTCATGACACACACGCATGTTTCAGTTTGATAAACTTTAGACCTCAACCTATTTTTGGTTTTAGAGCAACAAGAATCTATGGTTTCTCTTTGTTTTCCATAGTGGATGTATTTCATGTCTCTATGAAAACACTAGATATTTTAACTCCTCAGGCTATACAAGTAAATAGCTCAGGAACATGCATTTTAAAAGTTAATTCATGGAATACCTGCTGTTATTTGAGCTGTGTAAACACAACCCATTCTATCTGTGTTTTGAGGTGGAAAGACAGAGTGGTTATCTCTGGCAGGGTTGCTGACTAACCATTGCTTAGGCAGGGCCCAATGGGTGATATTATTTTGATAAAATCATGGTGATAGTTTCTAGTCCATTGTTTTGTAAGTATAGAAACCCTTCTCAAGTGATCCATAGATGAATGTATTCGAAAAGGCCAACATTATGCTGTTACAAACTTGCATGTGATTGCTGAATAAGCCAGTTTTTACAACCAGAAACAATTTATGCAGCCCTGATGTGGAGGTTGATTTGACCACAAAATTCCATATCATATGAATACAACTTTGAAAACTTATGTGTATGTCTCTTGTCAAGGATGAAATCAGAACCAGTTTGTTAATTTAATGTTCCTAAGGCTTAAGAGCTTCAAATAATGAAGGTACGATATATAAATTGTCATACCAGCCCATTAACCAAACATTCAAACAGCACTTTGGAGAACTTGTGCACTGGACGGCATTGATGAACACAGATTTGGCCCTGGCCCACCCCCTGGCATGTCTCTTCTTTGTTTTGGCAGTCTTTCTCTGCACACATTTTGATATCATCATCTCTCAGCCTTCTGGGGATCTGCCATCATTGTTTCCATGTTCTGTCTATGCTAACACTATTCTCAGACTACAGATATATCAAAATGGCACATTTCTCTGTGAAAGGGGTAGTATGTTAGAAAAACCACCTGCACTCTTTCAGTAGATGAAGGAAGGCTTCCTATAGGAGGGGAAGAGATTGATGAGTTCTTGGCGAAGGCAGGAGAAGCTACTAGGTCAAGAATGGGATAAAGCAGTTGACTCAGTTATCAACCAACTCAGGCCCTGGAAAGGATACAAAGAGGGTGCAAGGGAAGGAGCCAATCTCACACAAATGTAAAATCAACTTTGGAAATATGAGAACACACATGAGACGGGGAAGAATTATAAGGCAGCAAATCACTGAGTGCTACATAAATGACTTACATTTTTAGAGAGTTTATACTGCACACAGTCTTCTTTAGTATACACATTATTTTCTTCACAATAATTCTTTGAAATGGAAGGAGTTAACTCAGCCAAGATCACAGAACTAGTGAATGGAGCAATGAAGAATAGAATTTTGAACTTTCAAGTTCATAACCAAAATTATTTCAACTTCATGAAACTGTTTCTGTGTAATAGGTAAATACATTTATGTAGAAGAAAACATGGTAGGTGAGATGGCTGTAGCACTCTGGTGGACTGGTAATCTGGTTTGGCTCCGTGTCCCCTCCCAAATCACACCTTGAATTGTAATAATCCCCAGGTGTGAAGAGTGGGACCAGGTGGAGATAACTAAATCATAGGGGCAGTTTCCCCTATACTGTTCTCGTGGTAGTGAATAAGTCTCATGAGAGCTGATGGTTTTGTAAATGAGACTTCTTCTGCACAAGCTTTTGCCTGCTGCCATGTAAGACATGACTTTGCTCCTTATTCACCTTCCGCCATGATTGTGAGAACTCCCTAGCCATGTGGAACTGTGAGTCCATTAAACTGCTTTCCTTTATAAATTACCCTGTCTTGGGTATGCTTTATTAGCAGTGTGAGAACAGACTAATTCAAGGGGTTTCATTCATCAGGAGACATTTTATTTTATAAGAAACCACTGTATAAGTGCCCAGAAAGGAGAGGGCATGGGGAACACCAACAAAAAGCTTGTCCATGTGTACTGAAGTTATCTGGAAGAGGCTACAGGAAGTCTGCAGAGCAGCAGATGATGGATGAAGAGTCTTAGTGAAGGTAGCATTGGCCAGCATGATGGAAGGAAGTGGGTGGGTGCTAAAGATGCTCTGTAGACCCTGCAGGCAGCTGCTGGTAATGAAGATAAAGTATGATGTTTACCTGAAAATGACCTTGACAGTGTGTGGGTCATATTGCCCACTAGGGTGGGAGGGCACTGAAGGTTCAAACATGAGAAGATGAACATTTTGGTCTTCATGACTAATTTGAAACAGTACTGAGACCCTAAATTTGAGAGGTCTTGTGGACAGAATGCTGGGGTGTTGGGTTTGTGGTAGGTGGGAGGGGCACACACTCAGAGGTTAGGGAACGGGATTGGGGTATGGTTACCTGGGCTGCCTTTGCTACTTTTATCTTTGTCTTAAGGTTCTAGCAAGACTGGCATCACCAGCAGGTTTTTTCTGGCATGTCTAGATTTTTCCCACCCCCTGGATATTTGTGTGTCAAATTGTCACTAGATATATTTGTTTCTATTTTCTCAGTTGTTTCATTCTGCTACTTCCTGACCTTATTTTTAACCCCTCTGGGTTATTTTCTATTTATTTTTGGCTCTGGTGCTCTGAATTCCTCCTGGTTTAGTGTCACTAAGTTATGAGCTGTACAGGTAAACAAGCTGACCTGATGTGCTTGGAGTACTGAGTCATTCATACCTTTTCCCTTCTTTGTCTTACTTTTCTTATCTTCCTCTTCCTTTCTATTAATAAATACTTGAGTCATTCAAAACTATGCGACAGGCATTTCCTCAGCAGGAGATAGATCCTGGAACAGAAGTTTAAAAATACTGAAGATGAAATAGCACAATCTACAGCAGTATTTTCTTCACTGGCCATTGAAGGAATACCACCTCTGTGATTTTGCCATATCTGTATATCATTTATTTGTTCAACATTTTAATACTCATACTAACAAATGAGTATTTAAATACAAGTTGTTTTTCTCAAATTAATTTTTTATAAGGAAAACTTTACATTAAAACTGAAAAAATTTAAAATATCATTAAATACATAATTATTAATGTTAATCTATACCACTGTGAATCATATGTCCCTAGTGCAGGGACTGACAGATTTATACTTTATATTCAAACTGTGCTATCTTTCAAAGTTCTCTGAATTGAATCTACCCCTTCATGAGTCCTGGTTATATCATAGGGAGCAATATAAAGTAAGTTTTTCTTTTATTCATAAATGCATCCCTTTGTATATTTGAAGACAATTCCTTTGGATCTTCTTCTTCTTCTTCTTCTTTTTTTTTTTTTTTTTTTGTCATTTGAGACAGGATCTCACTCTTTCACTCGGGTTGGAGTGCAGTGGTGTGATCGTAGCTCACTGCAGCCTCGACCTCGTGGATCAAGCGATCCCTCCCGCTTCGCCTCCCAAGTAGCTGGGACCAACCACAGGTGCATGCTACCATGCCCAGCTAATTTTTTGATTTTTTTTTTTTGTGTGTAGAGACAGGGTCTCACTATGTTACCCAGTCTGGTCTAGAACTCCTGGCCTCAAGTGATCCGCCTGCATTGCCCCCCCCCCACCCCGCAAAGTGCTTGGATTACTAATACATTGGTTTCATTCATCAGGAGACACTTTGTTTTATAAGAAACCACTGTATAAGCACCCAAAAAGGAGAGGGCCTGGAGAACACCACCATCAAAAAGCTTGTCCATGTGTGCTAAAGATACCTGGAGGGGGCCATAGGAGGTCTGCAGGGCGGCAGGTCCAGATGATAGATGAAGAGTCTTAGTGAAGGTAGCCTTGGCTAGCGCAATGGAAGGAAGTGGGGGGGTGCTCAAGATGCTCTATAGACCCTGTGCTCTGCAGACTCAAATGATCCCCCTGCATTGGCTCCCACAAAGTGCTTGGATTACAGATGTGAGCCACTGTGCTGGACCCTTTTAGGTCTTCTTTTTCCTAGACTAAACATCCCAGGTTTCCACCCTTGCATGTGCTGGGGTGTTGCCCCATTACTGTGTTTACCCTGACCCCTGTCACTGTGGTCTCTTTCCTCCAAATGAACTCAGGGTTCGAATCCTGACTTGTTCACCTCCCTTCCTGAAAAACAGTTCTGGGACTGGACGTAGTTCTTCAGATGCATTCTGAGTGGTGCAGAGACAGAGTTTTGATTGCTCCTGTTCTGGACACTATTTTTCTATTAATGGGGCCTAAAATTGTACTGATTATTTTACAGCAATTTCACCATACTGTTCACTCAGACTCTAGTGGTGGCTGCCTAACACTGCCAGTCTTTTCCACTGCGTGTCTGTTCTCTTCCATCTTATGCCTGTGCAATGAAAAAAACATCTAAATGGAAATATTGCTCATGCATCCTTATTGAATTAAATCTTACTGCTTTGGTCCTTGTCCCAGACTTTATTCTGAATTCTATTCTGTCCTTTAATATTTTAACTATATTTTCAGCTTAGAGCATCAACAATTTTGATAGATAAATCTCCACTCAAGCTTCTGACAACAAGTTGAATAGCAGAAGGCCAGAGACTAAATGCCTCAGTCCACCATGGGAGATTCATTCAGGCTAGCATGGATCCACTGACTTGTACCATCTAGGACTGGCAGCAAACTAATTACTAGTTACTTCCTACTCCTATTGGAAAACTGAGAAAAAGAATACATTTATCCATCGGAGGGCAGGTATTTTTCTTATTTGTCATGTTTTGCTAATAGATCACTAACAAGTATCAGTTCTGAAAGTGCTGTCATTACTCTGGGTTTTATTTATCTGGCCCTATAAACTTGAACTTGTTTTAAAAGCCCAGATGCACTTTTATTTATTGCATTCTCTAGTTTCTGCAGAAATGTTTATTTTACTCTGGATCATTTGAGAATTTTTTTTTTTTTTGGAGACAAAGTCTGGCTCTATCGCCCAGGCTGGGGTACAATGGCATGATCTTGGCTCACTTCAACCTCTACCTCCTGGGCTAAAGCCATCCTCCCATCTCAGCCTCCTGAGCAGCTGGGACTACAGGCATGCACCACCATGCCTGGCTAATTTTTTTGTGTTTTTTGTGCAGACGGGGTTTTGCCCTGTTGTCTAGGCTTGTCTTGAACTCCTGAGCTCAAGTGATCCCCCCACCTTGGCCTCCCAAAGTGCTGGGATTATAGGCATGAGCCACGGTGCCAGCCTGAGAATTGTTCTCCTAAATGGAGAAGAAGGAAAACAACGTATTTCCTTGCCTTTGGATTCTTTCTCAAATCCCTTGTGTCTTTTTTAGTACTTATTGTCTTTAGGGAAAGAGATTCATCCATTTATTTATTATGGGGTTCCTAGATACCAATGCCCCGAGGATAGTAAGGTAAAAGACAAAGTCCCTGGTCTTGAGGAATATATGATATAGCAGGAGAGAAAGTAAAACAGATGAGTGGAATATGAACAGACCTGCTTTTTAGCACAGGAATTAGATTGATTTGCCAGAGTTCAAACTGTGGCAGGGTTGCTCTGGTTGGTTGTGAAGGTTGTGCACTGCATATTCCAGAGGGTGCAATTCATAGAGACAATGATCTATACAGCTGTACGCAGTGGACTGAATCTTGAATCCACTGCCTATTAGCTCTGGATCCTTGCTTAAATTACTTAACCCCATTAAGATTTGTCTTCCAACTCTGTAGAATGGGGGAAATAATAATAGTACCCATTTCACAGGAATGTGATGAAACGAAAATACTCCATCTAATTCATATATCGCAGTGCTTGGGATGGATTAAGTGTTTGGTAAATGTTATTAACATAGGTGGTCATGCTGGACATGTGTGGCGTGTGGCGAATGTGGAAGCGTGGCGAATGTGGAAGCACAGGGAGGGCTGAGTATTTGTTTCCTAGGGCTGCTGCAACAAATTAGCACAAATTTGGCGGCTTTAACCCACATGTTCTCTTCCAGTTACAGAGGCCAGAGGCCCAAACTCAGTTTCACTGGGGAGATGCCAGGGTGTCAGCAGGACCTGGCCTCCTCCAAAGGCTCTAGGGGAGAATCCATTCCTTGCCCCTTCTGGTTTCTGGTGACTGCCAGGATTTCTTGGCTTGTTGCCCTATTACTCCTATCTCTGCCTCTGTGGTCACATTGCTTCTCCTCTTCTGTGTGCAGTCACATCTCCCTCTGCCTTCCTTTTGCAAGGATGTATATGACTGCATTTAGGGCGCATCTGGAAAATTCACAATAGTCTCCCCACCTCAACTTAACTTCATCCTGAACTTAACATCTACATAGCCCTTTGCCATATGAAGTAACATTTACAGGTTCCAGGGATTAGGATCTGGATATCTCTGGAACCATTATTTAGCTACCATAGGCTGCCTAACCTAGTCTGGAATCAGGAGGAAGGGAATGTCAGTGACACCTTCCTGAAGGAGTTGATGGCTGAACCCAGAAGTGAAGGCGGTTGGGAGTTACCCTGGCAGAGAACTGGGGATGAGCAACCCAAGTGGGAAACATTCAGGGTAGCCAGAGTGACAGTAGACAAGCCACAGAAACTCAGACCTGCTAAGGCAGTAGGATACTGTCAATGTGCAATTTCTCAATTGTTTTAGCTGACATAGCATCAAATTATTATTCTTTAATTTCTTTTAAACACAGATTTTTAAAAATGTATATTTAAATTTTAGAATTTCCTTGGAATTTTGCTCCAAGGAAACCTTCGAGCAAGTGTCTCTGTCCTCTGCCATGGTTTTTGCAAACTGAGTCTATCTTCCAATACGGTGTCTTCTGCGTTTCTTGGTGCCTGTGAGGTAAGGGGTAACTGACATACTGCAGTGGTTGCAAATGTAGCCCACCTGAATGTGGCCCACAGACATGCTCTGTTCAGTCCTACAGTATTTTTTTTAAACTTAGAATCAGTTAAACACTTTAAAAAGTGGGAAAATTCATGACAAGTCAAAGTTTCTAACATCTTTTATGGAATGAGACAATGTGTGTCAATGTGTTCTTGCTGGGGCTAAAATACAAGCATTAAAGTTTGAGAGATTCCCTCAGTTTCTGGGGCCAAGACCCCATAGCCTCTGAGTTGGTACTGTGGTTTTTTTCTTAGCAGAGAGAAATAAACAAAGTGGGGAAATGAAAGTCTGAGTGGCCCTGTGAGGAGTCTCATGCTTGGAATCCCAGCACTTTGAGGGGGTTAGGTAGGAGGATTACTTGAGCCCAGGAGTTAAAGACCAGCCTAGGCAACATGGTGAAACCCTGCCTCTCGAAAAAATACAAAAATTAGCCAGTCATGGTGGTGCATACCTGTAGTCCCAGCTAGTGACGAGCCTGAGGTAGGAGAATTGCTTGAGCTCTGGGAGGTCGAGGCTGCGGTGAGCCATGATCGTGCCACTGAACTCCAGCCTGGGTGACAGAATGAGACAGTCTTAAAATAACAAAGCAGGATTTGGAAGGGGACTCAAGATGGCGCTGTGAGAACAACCCAGGATTGGAGCCCGCGTTGAATTCGCAAACAGTGAGTCAGTGCTGCATTTCCAGACTGATCTTTGTTGCCCACAGAACGGGGAAACTCCCAAGTATAAAAAGACACGGGACGCCAGGCAGTAGGTCTGCCTAGCGAAGCCGGCAGCCGGGGCGGCGGCGGCCGGCCCTACCCAGCAATCCCCACAGGGCGCGCTTGTCCGGGTGCCTTGTTGAACCGGCAACCTGAGACTTGAGAGGGCTGGACTTGAGACTGAACGAGACTTGCACAGTAGCCCAGCCCAGGGGATTGCAGGGACAGATCGTTTGGGATACCCAGTGGGACGAACAAAACCGCGATTTCAAACTATCCCGGGCAGACGGTCCGAGACGCTCTGTGGGGGAGGGGCGTCCACCACTACGGAGGCAACCTGCCCCAACTGATATACACGCCCACTGCTGAGGCAGCCAGCTGTTGCCGAGGCAACCCGCCCCAACTGAGATACACGCCCACTGCTGACGCAGCCTGCCGTTGCTGAGGCAACACGCTACAACGAAGAGACTCCGCCGCAGGGCGTGGCGGAGACCACAGCAGAGCAGGCAGGAACAGCGCGAATCACACAACAGCAGGGCGGAGCCTCGGCAGCCAAACAGTGGCTAGTCTGCCTTTGAGCTGGGCAGGACACCTGATCGGACATCCAAAAATAAAGCCCAAACCCCTCAACACAGAGCATTTGAGAAAAAAAAAAGGGTTGTTTAATGAGCTGTGTTGCAGCAGAATCAAACATAGCAGCCTAACAGCCCTGAATGAACAACAGAGTGCACAGCGCAGCAATTAAACCCCTATAAAGTACAAACTGTCTCCTCAAGCAGCTCCCTGACCCCTCTATATCCAAAAGACTGTCATTAGGCAGGCATCATCCTGGGACAAAGAGAGCAGAAAAAGAAACTGGTAGCATCCCTCGCTGTGCCACGGCTACTAGAGGTGCACCCCAGACAAGCAGGGTCTGGAGCGGACCTCAACAGTCGTACAGCGAAGGGGCTAGACTGGTAGAAGGAAAACCAAGCAACAGAAATACTTCATCATCAACATTCTGGGTGTCCACTCAGAGACCCAAACGAAAAGTCAGCAACTACGCAGACGACCAGCGGACAAATCCACAAAGATGGGAAGAAACCAGCGCAAAAAGGAGGAAAACACCCGAAACCAGAACACATCGCCTCCTAGAAAGGACCAAGACTCCTCACCAGCAAGGGAACAAAGCTGGATGGAGAATGACTGTGACAAAATGACGGAATTAGACTTCAGAAGATGGATAATGAGAAACTTTTGTGAGCTAAAAGATCATGTATTAAATCAATGCAAAGAAACTAAGAACCTTGAAAAAAGATTTGAAAAAAGATTCGAGGAAATGATAACAAGAATGGATACCTTAGAGAGGAATATGAATGAATTAAAGGAGCTGAAAAACACAATACGAGAACTTCGCGAAGCAAACGCAAGTTTCAATAGCCGAATTGACCAAGCAGAAGAAAGAATATCTGAAGTCGAAGACCAACTCAATGAAATAAAACGAGAAACCAAGATCAGAGAAAAAAGCGCAAAAAGGAATGAACAAAGTCTCCAAGAAATGTGGGACTATGTGAAAAGACCTAACCTACGTTTGATAGGTGTACCAGAAGGGGACGAAGAGAATGAATCCAAGCTGGAAAATACTCTTCAGGACATCATCCAGGAAAATTTCCCCCACCTAGCAGGACAGGCCAACACTCAATTGCAGGAAATACAGAGAAACACCACAAAGATATTCCGCAAGAAGAGCAACCCCAAGGCACATAATCGTCAGATTCAACAGGGTTGAAATAAAGGAGAGAATACTAAGGGCAGCCAGAGAGAAAGGTCGGGTCACCCACAAAGGGAAGCCCATCAGACTCACAGCAGATCTCTCGGCAGAAACACTACAAGCCAGAAGAGAGTGGGGGCCAATATTCAACATTCTTAAAGAAAAGAACTTTCAACCCAGAATTTCATATCCAGCCAAACTGAGCTTCAGAAGTGAAGGAAGAATAAAATCCTTTGCGAACAAGCAAGTACTCAGAGATTTTGTCACCACCAGGCCTGCTTTACAAGAGCTCCTAAAAGAGGCACTACACATAGAAAGGATCAATCAGTACCAGCCATTCCAAAATCACACTGAATGCTAAACAGCTTCAACATAATGAAGAATCTACAACAACTAACAGGCAAAACAGCCACTTAGAATCAAAATGGCAGTATCAAATTCACACATAACAATATTAACCCTAAATGTAAATGGACTAAATGCACCAATCAAAAGACACAGACTGGCAAATTGGATAAAAATCCAAAACCCATCAGTGTGCTGTATCCAGGAAACCCATCTCACATGCAAGGATACACAAAGGCTTAAAATAAAGGGATGGAGGAAGATTTACCAAGCTAATGGAAAGCAAAAAAAAGCAGGAGTTGCAATTCTCATCTCTGATAAAATAGACTTTAAAGCAACAAAGATCAAAAGAGACAAAGAAGGCCATTACATAATGGTAAAAGGATCGATACAACAAGAAGAGCTAACGATCCTAAACATATATGGACCCAACACAGGAGCACCCAGATACATAAGGCAAGTTCTTAATGACTTACAGAAGGACTTAGACTCCCACACAATAATAGTGGGAGACTTTAACACTCCACTGTCAATACTAGACAGATCAACCAGACAGAAAATCAACAAGGATACCCAGGGCTTGAACTCAGACCTGGAGCAAGCAAACCTGGTGGACATTTACAGAACTCTCCACCCCAAATCCACAGAATACACATTCTTCTCAGCACCACATCACACCTACTCTAAAATTGACCACATAATTGGAAGTAAAGCACTGCTCAACAAATGCAAAACAACTGAAATCATAACAAACAGCCTCTCAGACCATAGTGCAATCAAGTTAGAACTCAGAATTCAGAAACCGACCCAGAACCGCACAGCTTCATGGAAACTGAACAACTGGCTCTTGAATGTTGACTGGGTAAACAACGAAATGAAGGCAGAAATAAAGAAGTTCTTCGAAACCAATGAGAATGAAGACACAACGTGCCAGAACCTCTGGGACACATTTAAAGCAGTCTCTAGAGGAAAGTATATAGCAATAAGTGCCCATATGAGGAGAATGGAGAGATCCAAAATTGACACCCTATCGTCAAAATTGAAAGAGCTAGAGGAGCAAGATCAAAAAAACTCAAAACCCAGCAGAAGACAAGAAATTACCAAGATCAGAGCTGAGCTGAAGGAGATTGAGACACGAAAAACCCTTCAAAAAATCAATAAATCCAAGAGCTGGTTTTTTGAAAAGATCAACAAAATAGACCACTAGCCAGATTGATTAAAAATAAAAGAGAGAACAACCAAATAGATGCAATAAAAAATGATAAAGGGGAAATCACCACAGATTCCACAGAAATTCAAACCATCATTAGAGAATATTACAAACAACTCTATGCACATAAACTAGTAAACCTGGAAGAAATGGATAAATTCCTGGACTCCTGTGTCCTCCCAAGCCTAAACCAGGAGGAAGCTGAAACTATGAATAGACCAATAACAAGGTCTGAAGTTGAGGCAGCAATTAAGAGCCTACCTCACAAAAAAAGCCCAGGTCCAGATGGGTTCACAGCCGAATTCTACCAGACACACAAGGAGGAGCTGGTACCATTCCTTCTAAAACTATTTCAAACAATCCAAAAAGAGGGAATCCTTCCCAAATCATTTTATGAGACCAACATCATCCTGATACCAAAACCCGGCAGAGACCCAACGAGAAAAGAAAACTTCAGGCCAATATCCATGATGAACATAGATGCAAAAATCTTCAATAAAATATTGGCAAGCCGATTGCAACAGCAAATCAAAAAACTTATTCATCATGATCAAGTAGGATTCATCCCAGGGATGCAAGGCTGATTCAACATACGCAAGTCTATCAACGTAATTCACCACATAAACAGAACCAAAAACAAAAACCACATGATTATCTCAATTGACGCAGAGAAGGCATTTGACAAAATTCAACAGCCCTTTATGCTAAAAACCCTCAATAAACTCGGTATCGATGGAACGTATCTCAAAGTAATAAAAGCTATTTATGACAAACCAACAGCCAATATCATACTGAATGGGCAAAAACTGGAAGCATTCCCTTTGAAATCTGGTACTAGACAAGGATGCCCTCTCTCACCACTCCTATTCAATATAGTACTGGAAGTTCTAGCCAGAGCAATCAGGCAAGAAAAAGAAATAAAGGGTATTCAAATAGGAAAGGTGGAAGCCAAATTGTCTCTATTTGCAGACGACATGATAGTATACCTAGAAGACCCCATCGCCTCAGCCCAAAAACTCCTGAAACTGATAAACAACTTCAGCAAAGTCTCAGGATATAAAATCAATGTGCAAAAATCACAAGCATTCGTCTACACCAATAACAGACTTAAAGAAAGCCAAATCAAGAGCGAACTGCCATTCGCAATTGCTACAAAAAGAATAAAATACCTTGGAATACAACTCACAAGGAACGTAAGGGACCTCTTCAAGGAGAACTACAAACCACTGCTCAACGAAATCAGAGAGGACACAAACAGATGGAGAAACATTCCATGTTCATGGTTAGGAAGAATTAATATCGTGAAAATGGCTATACTGCCCAAAGTAATTTACAGAATCAACGCTATCCCCATCAAGCTACCACTGACTTTCTTCACAGAACTGGAAAAAACCACCATGAACTTCATATGGAACCAAAAGAGAGCCCGCATAGCCAAGTCAATTCTAAGCAAAAAGAACACAGCGGGGGGCATCACACTACCAGATTTCAAACTATACTACAAGGCTACAGTAATCAAAACAGCATGGTACTGGTACCAAAACAGAGATATAGACCAATGGAACAAAACGGAGGCACCGGAGGCACCACAACATACATACAACTATACAATCTTTGATAAACCTGACAAAAACAAGCAATGGGGCAAGGATTCCATGTTTAACAAATGGTGTTGGGAAAACTGGCTAGCCATGTGCAGAAAGCAGAAACTGGACCCCTTCCTGACACCTTACACTAAAATTAACTCCAGATGGATTAAAGACTTAAACATAAGACCTGGCACCATAAAAACCCTAGAAGGAAATCTAGGCAAAACTATCCAGGACATAGGAGTAGGCAAGGACTTCATGAACAAAACACCAAGAGCATTGGCAACAAAAGCCAAAATAGACAAATGGGACCTAATGAAACTCCACAGCTTCTGCACGGCAAAAGAAACAGTCACTAGAGTGGATCGGCAACCAACAGAATGGGAAAAAATTTTCGCAGTCTACCCATCTGACAAAGGGCTGATATCCAGAATTTACAAACAACTCAAGCAGATTTACAGGAAAAAAACAAACAAGCCCATTCAAAAGTGGGCAAAGGATATGAACAGATACTTTACGAAAGAAGAATATATGAGGCCAACAATCATGAAAAAATGCTCATCGTCACTGGTCATCAGAGAGATGCAAATCAAAACCACATTGAGATACCATCTCACGCCAGTTAGAATGGCGATCATTAAAAAATCTGGAGACAACAGATGCTGGAGAGGATGTGGAGAAAAAGGAACACTTTTACACTGTTGGTGGGAGTGTAAATTAGTTCAACCATTGTGGAAGACAGTGTGGCGATTCCTCAAGGCCTTAGAAATAGAAATTCCATTTGACCCAGCAATCCCATTACTGGGTATATATCCAAAAGACTATAAATCGTTCTACTATAAGGACACATGTACACGAATGTTCATTGCAGCACTGTTTACAATAGCAAAGACCTGGAATCAACCCAAATGCCCATTGATAATAGACTGGATTGGAAAAATGTGGCACATATACACCATGGAATATTATGCAGCAATCAGAAATGATGAGTTCGTGTCGTTTGTAGGGACATGGATGAATCTGGAGAACATCATCCTCAGCAAACTGACACAAGAACAGAAAATGAAACACCTCATATTCTCACTCATAGGTGGGTGATGAAAAATGAGAACACATGGACACAGAAAGGGGAGTACTAAACACTGGGGTCTATTGGGGGGAAAAGGGGAGGGCCAGTGGGAGGGGTGGTGGGGAGGGATAGCCTGGGGAGAAATGCCAAATGTAGGTGAAGGGGAGAAGAAAAGCAAAGCACACTGCCATGTGTGTACCTACGCAACTGTCTTGCATGCTCTGCTCATGTACCCCAAAACCTATAATCCAATAAAAAATTAAAAAAAAAAAAAATAACAAAGCAAAACAAAAAAGAAGGCTGGAGTGGGCCACACTTCTCATCCCTGCTGGCATCACTCATCACCTTACCTGCTGTCCCCTAGTATAGGCTTCTGAGATTGAGATGCCCAATCGACATGGGCAGGCTCTTTTAGTCTTTCCCATTCCTACTAAAAAACCAAGAACAACTACAAGGCAGAGAAACTGACCCCCAACAGCACTCTTTACAACAGCTGTGGCCTCAACCTCTTGACTCTTGTCTCCTGGGAAAGACGTTCTCTTTGGTCAGTGGGTGGGGAGAGCACAGAGCAGCAGTGGAGGGAGAGCTGGCCTTGCCCCCTGAGGGCTGCAGACAGGATGGGCCAGCACCCTCGCACATGCTTAGTAAGAAACCCAAACTGAACCAATGCTTACTGCTTCAACATGATAGCATATTCCCTTCCTATTTTTCATTTATATCTAGGAGGTGGGACTGTATTGGAATACGGTTTTATAGTCACTGTTTTACAGCTGGCAATATATTGTAAGCATTTGCATGTTTTATTCACTATTATCCTATGTTACCATTTTAAAAAAGATTTATTGAAGTGAAATTCATATATTAAAAATAACCTTTGAAGTCGCCAATTTAGTAGTCTTTAGAGCATTCCCATTGTTACAGAACTACCACTTCTCTCTTGTTACAAAATATTTTCACCTCAAAGGAAAACTCCATAGCCATTAAGTAATTGCTCCTCATTTCCTCCTCCCCTAATCCCTGACAATGACCAATCTGTGTTCTCTCTCTATGGAATTTCCTGTGGCTATTTCATATAGATGGAATCATATAATACGTGACCTTGCCTGTCTGGCTTCTTTCACTTAGCATAATGCTTTCAAGGTTTATGCACATTATGACGTGTATCAGCAACTCATTCCTCTTGGGAGTGACATTCCCTTACATATGTACATCCGTTCCACAATTTGTTTACCATTTATCAGTTGATGGGCATTTGGGCTGTCTGCACCTTCTTATTGTGAGTAGTACTACCATGAACGTATGTGCACATGAATTTGAGTTTGAGTACATATACCTACGAATGGACTTGCTGGGTTATAGATTTACCTTTTTGAGGGAGCGCCAAACTAATCTTCCACAGTGACTGCATCTTTTCACATTCTCTACACTTGCAATGTACAGAGCTTCCAGTTTCTTTGCATCCTTACCAGTACTTTATAGTTTCCATTTAAAAAATCTAGCCATCCTTTGGGGGTGAAGTGGTGCTTTGGTGTGGTTTAGTTTACATTTCCCTAATGTATGTCATTTCTGATGGCAGCAGAGCAGTGCCTCTTAGAGATGTCCAGTTAGTTTGCCTAGTCAGTTCTCCATTGGTAAACATTTAGTCTCTGTCTCACATGTTTTTGTCCTTACAAACATGTGAAATGTAGTATGCACCTTTATGTTCTCAGTTAAGAGCCTGGACTCGGGTCAGACAGGTGAGCCTTGGGTGTGGTATCTTCACTTACTGTGTAGTCTTGGGCAATTCACTTGATCTCTAAGCCTCAGTTTCTTCATTGATAAAATGGGCATAAATAACATCTGCTTCACAGATGTTTCTTAGTATTAAATACGAACATGTGTAAAGCCCTTTACATATGGGCTCATATATAGTACACACTCAGTAAATGCCAGGTGTTTTCTCCATCTTGGCTCATATCTTAGATCTCTCCCTCCCTCCCTTCCTTCCTTCCTTTTTTTTTTTTTTTTGGTCTGACTTTGTCACCCAGGCTGAAGTACAGTGGAGCCAACGTGGCTTACTGCAGCAAGCAATCCACCTGCCTCAGCCCCATCAAGTAGCTGGGACTACAGTTGCACACCACCACGTGCATTCTTATATTTTTTGTAGAGACAGGGTTTCGCCTTATTGCCCAGGCTGGTCTGGAACACCTGGGCTCAAGCAATCTGCCTGCCTCAGCCTCCCAAAGAGCTATGAATACAGGCATGAGCCACCACGGCTGGCTGATTTCTTTTTTAAGTTCTTAGAGGTGACAATGCTGGGTCAGTAGAAGTTATGCACATATTTGAAGGCTTTTGATGCACATTGTCCAAAAGTTCTTTCCAGATAGTAATTTAACCCCCACAAGGAGTGTATACCAGTGTTTATTTTTGGCACCTTCAACGCCTGGGATTGTCATAAAAAATTATTGCTAACATCTCATTGCTGTTTTGAATATGCATTTCTTTGATTGCAAGTGAGGTTAAATATCTTTTGGACATTTATATATCTCTCTTATGAATTGCCTTATTATGTTCTATGCCCTAGTTTTTCTATTGGGTTGGTAAACTTGTCAATTTCTATAAGAGCTCTTTATGTCTAGGATTTTAACCTAACTTATCTGTCATTTTGTGAAAAGATAATTCATTTCCAGTTTGTTAATTTCACTTGGCTACATGGCATGGTTCACTACTACAGGCTCTATAAATATCAAACTCCTGGCGTTTCTTAGAGGGGATGAACAGCTATTGAACAAATCATTTACTTTCTTTAGGCCTCAGCTTCCCCAACTATGAAATAAAGGGGTTGGACTAGAAAATTGCTGTTTATATCCAGATTTGAAATTTTATAATTTCATACAAACATCTTGCATGTTCAGTACATAGTGTTATTTCATATATCATATTTTATACTGATATGTAATGGTAATATTTCTAAATATAATTACTTCCTAAACTACTTTGGTATACCTATTGACCCTTGAGCAGAGGCTTTAAGTATGTAGTGGCATTTTAGTGTTTTTTAGATAGAAAAAAATATATATTTATTTTACATATAAAATAATATATTTCACATAAAAATACAACATATTTTGCACATAAATGTAGAAAAATGTAACATTTTACACATAAATATATAAAAATGTAACATTTTATAAATACATATAAAATATAATGTTTTATGAACATAAAAACATGTTTTATATATAAATGTAAATATATAAAATATAACTTTTTATGTTTAAATAATATATAACTATAAAATATATTTATGTATAACTATATACAAAAATATATAAATATAAAAAATAACATCGAGGTTACAAAAATTAAAAAATCTCATTATGTATATTTTATTGGTGGTGTACTAGATGAGTTATTTGTAATTCTCTTCTAAGGAATTTTTACCCTTGCATCACTGAGGGCACTGGAGTTACAGCTGTTTTTATTGTTAAACAGGTATTTGATTCAGTTAGTGCTACATATTTTGACTTTAAGAGCAACTTTGCGAAGAGGCTCTCCGCGGAGGTTCCTGTTGCGAGTAGTCCCATTACCACAAGGTGGCGGCAAAGTCAAACTAGGGCTCTGTCCGCTGATTCCTTTGGGGAAGAGGAGTCAATCACCTACCTCCCAGAAGCTTCTGGATCAGTGCTGAAGACAACGCCTGAGAAAGATACCTTGACTCCAGGTGAATAAAATGCCACAGCCCAGTTTTACAATGTGAATAAAGGATATATTCCTGAGAGAACCTTTGTCTTGTAGAACTAAGGAGTGCCACATCTAGTCAAATCTTCTTTTTCTACCTTTGAGTAAGAAATTTCCAAGGTGGGGAGAAATGACACAAAAACGAAAGAAAGTACTGTATGTGTTAAACAAAAAAAAAAGTTTACACAAATTAAATTTAAGAGTTAATTGTGCAAGGAACCATTGGCCAATAGGCAACCAGATAACCACACTGCCATGTTGGGGTGGGAAGCATTGATGGACCAGGATCGGAAGTGCGGTAGGAGCTGGCCTGATTTGCTACAGCTCAGTTAGCCTTATTTGCACGTGGTCTGATCAGTTTACTGCCTGTGATTGAATGAAGCTCACCTTCTGTGATTGGAAGAGAAGTTAGACTTTCAGTTAGTTTACATCCCAAGTTAGGTTGCAGTTCTCAGGCCACATTTAGTTGAATTTTAATGTTTTTGAGACTTGCATTGGTTAATTACTTTTGTAAAGATTGTATGTAAAGTATATGTATATATGTATATGTATACACACACATATATGCATTTTTGTTTGCAAAGTATAGAATTTTAATGACTGGTAAGGTTCCTGGTATACAGAGTCAGAAAAAAATTATACGTCAATAATGGAGTAGTCAGATGTGAAATTGAAGAAAAAGAATCAGGAGAGGATGAGAGGAAGAGAAAGGAAGCAAGAGAGAGGCAGGGAGGACCAATGGAGGGGGAGAGGCAAAGAGAGAAAGAGAGAAGAGAGGAGAAGGAGACAGAAGAGTAGGAGGAGGAAGAGGAGGAAGAAAGAAGAACCACCAAGAGTAGAAGGGAAAGAGAAGAAAAGGGAAGGAAAGGAGAGTGAGAGACAGTCTGATGGCTATGATGGGGCAGCGATGGGGGAGTAGGCTCCAAACCACCAGTGTAATGGGCAGGATCCACGATCAACCTGTCAGGGCCTGAACACAACTCTCTTTCTGAAATATGTAATTCTCATTTGGGCACAGCCATTTTCATTCCCATCCTTCAGAAGCAAAATTTGTCACCTATCATCTGTGGATGCAATTCCCATTCTTTCCTTTGAGAATCCTAGGCAACATAATTATTTGACTATCAGTATATTTATTAAGACAAATATTAATAGAAGTGCAACTCTTTTCAATGACATTAGACACGATGATACATTGCAGTTCTGCAGATTGAAAGGGAGCCCAGATTTTATCAAACCAATGAAATCCCCATGTAAGGACAGGTGTTAATACTGAAAGTATTTAGTAACTGAGAAAGGAAGCAGTAGGAGATAAAGGATTGTAAAAAAGGTCATTGTTATGACTATCTTCTGAAAGAAATCTTTTGTGTCTCATTGTAATTGAGGGACAGTTTTGATGCTGATTGTTTTTGGAAGATTTTCTGGGTAAAATTAGGGGCTCCCTTTTTCTTTCTAGGAACTTAATTTATTGATTTTTAAAAAAATGTATGACATTGTGTGACATTCAGAAATCCAAGAGACAGATATTAGCCAAAATAATTTTACAAGAAAGGCCATTTTATTTTCTACTTAACACGAGGCATTAATCAGATCTATTGGTTTTGCTAGTGGGGTTTCTTTCTTTTTGTTTTAGAAGAGCAGTTAGTGAAGATTCTTGCATTCCAAAGGGACATTTACAGAGAGGTTCATTTTCAGTCATGCTTTGCGAGGTCCCTTCTTTCTTAGGCTGGTGGACCTGACCTCTTTGTTTATAACTGGGAATGATTGTCAGTAGCAGCCTCTGACTGCAACTTTTTCTTCCTCATTTGAAGTTCTGAGAGCTGGCTTTTTCTCCCCTGTACTCTTCTACAAATAGCACAAGGAAGCAAGCATGCATAATTTCTCAGGTCAAAGAGCAAGATCTAAAACTTTGAGAAACATTTCATATTTTCATCCTTCTTCTCCCTAAATGTAATATACGTCACTTAAAATTTGAATGTCCCAGTACTTGAGGTACCAGGCTCTTGGGACATCAGTGACAACTTTTCAAGCCCATGGTTGTCTGAATGAAGAAGAGATTGTCACATGGCAAAAGGCCAAGGTTTTCCAGTGTTCCCTTGGCTTCTCTGATGAACAAGTGATATCGCAGATATTTCGCTTTAGAAACCTTGACAGGTTTCTGGCACAGTTGAAAGTCTAGTAAAGGGCTTTCTCAATGTTGAGAAGAAACTAGATAGGAATAATATTGATGCAAACAACATTTACTCTTCTATTTCTTTAACTTAGAAAGCATTTCATTGATGCCATGTTGACCTGTGTTTAAAACATCTTTCTGTAGTAGAAAGGGGGAAAGAGGCAAAATAATTGGCTCATGATTGTGTGGTGAATGTCAATGCTGTCAAAGCAAGCATCCCATAATGCTTTCCTGGCAGGATGGCCGTAGTTTGGGCAAACCAGATACTCTACACTATCATTTAAAACTATGGAACTGTTTCTATTGGTTTTTCAAATGTGCAAATCTGGTTTTTTCCCTACAGAGATGAAGCACTTACACTGCTGCTACTGCAGATAAAGTCAGGTCTTTAATCTTGGCACCTCTTCCCCACTCTAGAGGCCACTGAGGCAGCTTTCCCATTGAGTGACAACCTTATGAAGTCAGCAGTCTGGATAAGATTCTGTCCCACTCCTTGTAATGGACTTTGGAGAGACGAGAGCCTGGGCTTTCCCACTCTGTCCTATTGGGAAAGATGCCACAGCCAGACCTAAAATTAAAGTGATTATTTTGTTTTAAAAACCAAATTCAGAGCTAAATGTCTTTTTTGTAGGATCCGGCAAAGAACCACCAAAGACCCCCATCAAAGGAAGTTCTGAAACAAATAACTCTGCCCTCCATTTTTGCAAGGCACCTCATGCAATGGACAGACACTGGAAGGAAAACGTTGCCCCAAAAGGGCAGGTAGGTAAAGAGAAAAAACTGAAGATTCCACATCTGGAGAAGCTCAGACGACTGAGTCGCAAATGTAAGGAAAGAGTTCCTTAGCTGCTCTTACCAATCAACAAGAAAATGATGCATTCCTGATTAAAAAAAAAAAAGAATGATTGAAGAATATGAATAAAACCATGTTGTAAAAGAAAGATGATATCCCCCAAATACGTGAGAAAATGCTGAGTTGGGATCAATTAAAAAAGTGAAAATGAGAATAACCATTTTATCTTTACAAACAGGTAAAGATTAAAAATATTATGACATTATACTTATGATGGTATGCTTCCCGTTAGCTCAAGGAGCTCTTGCTGTCATCATTTCCAACTATTTGATGATGTGATCTGTCCTTTGGGGTCTTTTAGGAAAAGTTAAATTACTGCTCTATATGATGGTCTTTTAAATATTTCCCTTAAGCCTTTCTTGTTGTTTGTTTTTTCTTGGTTAAGTACATTTATTACATTTAGGTATCTCTTGCTTATTATAGTTTTAAGATCTTAGGAAGCTGATATAAATCATTTGGGCACATTAAATATCAATAGCATGTTTTTGAGTTTATCAAATCCAATGGGGAGTCTTTGAAGGAACCAATGTTTCAGTTCAAAAGCTTTGAACTAGAAAAGTCATAAATTCTCAATTTAGGCAAAATTACTTATTCAGTGTATACCTCTTACCGTGCTTGACTATTTTGCTAGAAGAATAATAAAATATTGTAAATATAAATTTTAGTTACCTGAACTCACATGCAATTGGAAATGAATGTTTTAGAGCAGGTATTTTGATCCATGCTTCTTCTTCTTCTTTTTTTTTTTTTTTGCAGAAGCTCTTAAGTTTAATTGAATCCCATTTGATTATTTTGGCTTTTGTTGCCAATGCTTTTGGTATTTTAGTCATGAAGTCCTTGCCTGTGCCTATGTCCTGAATGGTTTTGCCTAGGTTTTCTTCTAGGGTTTTCATGGTGTGAGTTCTTATGTTTAAGAAGATCCATGCTTCATAGGTGGGTATGGGTTTGGGGGATAGGGAGTGGCCAGGAAGTCCTACTGAGATAATTAGGGGGCACTGGTGGTCTCAAACCTGGGCCAGATTCTTAACACTCCTGTCTTCTCCATGTTTTACTGCTGATTAGAGTTTTTGATTCTTTATCCCTTAGTACTTCCCTTTTCCTTCCCCTTCTCCTTTCAGGTAATTGGTGGCAGCAAGGTTGGTGGCTCTGTCTGTGGGCTCATGATGGCGTTGGCAAGATACTCCTTGGCAATTGTTATACCAGTTAGAATGTCACCCCAGCATCACTGAAGAACCTGGTCAGGGGATAATAGAAGCTGTTCTATGATCTTAAGCTGAGCAGTTTTTTTTGGTCATGATTAGTTAGCAGTCAGATAGCATCAAGAGTGGTGAAGACACAAAGCGAGGTCTTTCTCCTGCAGAGTAAATGTATATCTTCATGTGGTCCTCACTGATCATCTGGAGGGTGTTTCCACCACGAGGCCTGCATAGCCGTGGAGACTTTCAGAATTCATCTTCCAGGAGCTCCATATTAAGTTGCTGATTAAAGTAGAAGGAGATCTCATCTAGGAAAGAGCACCCCTGCACCCACAGAGCAGAAGTGCATGCTAAACCTTGCTGTAATCAGCTTTGTGGTGACTGTGGGATTCTGAAGAAGTGAGTGTGTGAAGAGTTCATTGAACTACTGATGAGCAGGCCATTTTAGGAATGTTATTTTCTACTAATGGTTCTCAACTCTGGGTGATTTTGCTCATCAAGGGGCATTTGGCAATATCTGAAAGACATTTGATTGTCACAACTCTGGGGAAGACCATCTTGTGGGTGAAGGCCTAGGTTACTGCTAAACATCCTACAATGCACAGAACAGCTCCCACAGCAATGAATTATCTGCTGCCAAATGCCCATAGAGCCAAGATTGGGAAACCCTGCTTTATAGTTAGTTGTTCTACCTTGAATAATTAAAAACCATGATTCATTGACAGCATTGCCTATTATGTGACATAACATCAAGGAAGAAAAAAAAATACCAAAATGTAGTCTGTCAGAGAGACTTCTCTCTGAACTGTGGGGACACAGTGTGTAAGGAACATGGCTGTGCTTTGGTCAAGGATAGGCCGAGGTAGGATGTTTACATTCTGCATGACTCAGTGAGTCTAGAGCACAGGTGCATAACTCCACTTGTTGTCATAGCCATGCAGACATAACATAGAGAAGCTCATCACCACCGCATAACATAGGGAAGGCCATCACTTGGCTCTAAGCCCTCATTGTCTGCAAAAGGTGTAATTGCCCTGTTGACACTGCAGGAGCTGGCACCTGGAGAAAAAGAGAGAAAGCCAGAGCTGTCCGTCTTTACAGATGAATTGGGGGAGCCAGGACACAGCTGGGCTCGCTTCTGCCCAGAGAGAGAGTGTTAAGCTCCCTGAAGGCAAGGGAGAGTTAGCCTAGCGGCTGTGTGTGGGGGCTGCCGAACTAAGCAGCCGAGCTAAAGGTGAAAAGTGAAGAGAGTTAGTGTAAGAAAGCTGTTGATGAGAGCTGCTGCTGAATAAAATCATTCACCTGCCTATGGCCCCCAAGTGTTCTTTCTGCTCATCCACCCACTCCCTCCAGACCTCAACATGACCTTTGGCGTAGTCATGAACCTGACACAGGGTTTGTCATACATGCACATATTTTGTTGTGAAGAAGTAAAACAGAATCTTCTCTGCTTTAACCATTCATTACTGTTTTTTTAACAAGCATTTTTCTTTCCACTTATTACTAATTTTCCTAGATGTTTTTGATTGAAGTTGGATGTAAGGTTGTCAGGAGTGCTCTTTATATATTGGCCCAAAGAGATAGCACCCAGATTTTTGTGCACGTGGAATCTTAGTAAACTTACTAAAATCTCTGTGAAGGTGTTAGCAGAAAAAGACTTTTAAGATGATGAGTTCAATTCAAACATTACAGGTGAGAAAAATTGAGGCCCAGAGACAATCTCAGTAACAAGCTGTGGGAAGGTCTTTGGATTGCGTACTGACAGCCATTCCCTCAAACAAACCCTTTTTGCAAAATGTTATCTTATGAATGCTCAACTTTATTATTTCATGGAGGCCTTTTAATTTCAGAGAGTACTAGAAATGTCATGGCAGTTCAGTTGTGGCAGGCTTTGGTGATGTCACTGACCTATGCTGTATAGGCTAAATGGATTTTTAGGCTAGAAGAATAAAAAAAGATTTTATTCTAGCTGAAAACTATCTGCTTTTTGGAGTTGTTGAGGAGATTAGAAATAATATATGTAAAATGCTCAGCACTGTTCGTTAGATAGTGTTTAGTTAATAAATAATAGTGATTATTGTGGTGTTGCCTTTGACAATGTGGAATCTTTGAACTCCTAGTGAATTATCAGTTGTAAATCTATATTATACATCACATCTAAGTTGTACATATAGGTTTCTAAAGAAGTATTCTCCTTATGTATGTTTATTTTCAGAAATGCTTAAAACAACTTTTTGTAACCCAGAAGGTGGTTCAGCAGGCTAATGGAAAAATGCAGCTCTGTGAGCAATCCCAGTGTGTTTGGAAAGGTACAGGCTCAAGACATTGCCCTTCTTTTCTACCCTTCTCTCTGCCTCCCTCATTTCTTCCTAATTTTAAAATACACTATTTTAAATATTTACTAGACTAAATCAACATAATTGTAAAATTTGGATAATTCTCATAATCCTCCGTTCTAACTACCCCCAGCCCCCAAGTTCCCATTCTCTAGGGATGACTACCTTTAGCTCTTCCAGCTGTCCCCCGGGGTATTTATATCTATTTTCCAAATAATATTGGTAAACTGCTATTTCTTGTGATTTTAGACTTGACGGCAAGAAATAGCAGTTTACCAATATTAGCAGTTTACTTTTTTTTTTTTTATATTGCTCAGGCTGCAGTGCAGTGGTGTGATCTTGGCTCATTGCAGCCTTTTCCTCCTGGGTACAAAGGATTGTCATGCCTCAGCTTGTCTTATTTTTCTTTTTTTGAGATGAAGTCTTGCTCTGTCACCCAGGCTGGAGTGCAGTGCTGTGATCATGGCTCACGGCAACCTCCACCTTCTGGGTTCAAGCAATTCTCCGGTCTCAGCCTCCCAAGTAGTAAGAATTATAGACCTGTGCCACCATGCCTGTCTAATTTTTGTACTTTTAGTAGAGACAGGGTTTCACCATGTTGCCCAAGCTGGTCTCGAACTCTGACCACAAGTGATCCACTTGACTTGGTCTCCCAAAGTGTTGGGATTACAGGTATGAGTCACTGTTCACAGCGTGTCCTAATTTTTTATTTAAAATGTTTTTGGAAAATTTCTTTTAAAAATTATGTAGACAATACATAGATACACACTTTTAAGTTCTAGATATAGGGGTTTCTAATCTTTTGGCTTCTGTGAGCCACATTGGAGGAAGAAGGACTGTCTTGGGCCACACATAGAATACACTAACAATAGATGATGAGCTATAAAAAAAAATCACAATAAAATCTCATAATGTTTGAAGAAAGTTTATGGATTTTTGTTGGGCTGCATTCAAAGCCCTCTTGGGCTACATGTGCCCCGCAGGCTTCAGGTTGGACAAACTTCTATCTAGAACTTTGTGCATGTTTATTCCTCAAGCATCTGTTTCCCAGCAGTAAAAAGGGGGAAAAAATTGAGTTAGATGCATAAAAATAGGCACAAAATTTTAGGCCTTCTAAATGTTCTTTTGAGGGGTTGGGAATGTATGGTGGGGATGAGGGCATGAACCTTAGAATATTTTCTTAAAAGCAAAATAAAATATATTGGGATATGTGTTTCCTCAGCTCTCTCATCTTGTAAGCAACAAGTTTTTGTTTCTGTAAGGTGCTAAATATTTGACTTAGATTAAAAAATATATCTTCTATGAAGCCAGAGATAATGTACCTACATTATTCTGATATCCTAGGAGACTCTCTCTCTCTATATTATATACACACACACACATATATGTATATGCACACATATATGTATACACACACACACACACACACACACACACTCTTTATTTATTTTATTTTATTTTTGAGATGGAGTCTCGCTTTGTTACCCAGGCTGAAGTGCACTGGTGTGATCTCAGCTTACCACAACCTCCGCCTCCCAGGTTCAAGTGATTCTCCTGCCTCAGCCTCATGAGTAGCAGGGATTACAGGTGCCCACCACCACATCCAGCTAATTTCTGTATTTTTCGTAGAGACAGGGTTTCACTATGTTGTCCAGGCTGGTCCCGAACTCGTGACCTCAGGTGATCTACCTGCCTTGGCCTCCCAAAGTGCTGGGATTACAGGTGTGAGCCATCGCATCCAGCCCACGCTTTATTTTTTAGAGTTGTTTTACGTTCACAGCAAAATTAGGCAGAAGGTACAGAGTTCCCTTTTATCGCCTGTCGCCACACACGTACAGCCTCTGTTAACATCTCGCACCAGAGTGGTACATTTGTTACAATCAATGAACTTACATTGACACATCATTATCACTCAAAGTCCTTAGTTTACATGACAGTTAATTCTTGATGTTATATATTCAATGGGTTTGACTAATGTATAATGACATGTATCACTATGATAATATACAGAAGAGTTTCATTTCCCTAAAAATCTTCACTGCTTTTTTTACTCATCTATCTCTCTCCTTCCTATAGAAACTTTTTTACTGTATCTATAGTTTTTCCTTTTACAGAATGTTGTATAGTTGGAATCATACAGTATATAGTTTTTTTCAGATTGTCTTCTTTCACTTAGTGATATACATTTAAGGTTTCTTTATTTATTTTTATTATTTTTTAAGAGACAGAGCCTCACTCTGTCATCCAGGCTGGTGTGCAGTGGTGCAACTATGGTAACATTGAGCTCCTGGCTCAAGCAGTCCTCCCACCTAAGCCTCCCAAGTAGCTGGGACTACAGGCATCTGCCACCATGTCCAGCTAATTTTTGTATTTTTTTAGTAGAGACGTCACCATATTGGCCAGGCTGGTCTCGAACTCCTGACCTTTTGATCCGCCCACCTCGGCCTCTGAAAGTGCTGGGATTACAGGCATGAGCCACTGCACCCGGCCAATTTCTGTATTTTTTGTAGAGACAGGATTTCACCATGTTGCCCAGGTGGGTCTCGAAACTCCTGGGCTCAGGCAATCTGCCTGCCTCACCCTCCCAAAGTGCTGGGATTACAGGTGTGAGCCACTGTGCCCAGCCCCAGGAGATTTTTGTTCATTCTTTGGATATTGATTTTTTTTTTAACCTTAGTGATACTTTATCAGCAAGCCTAAGTGTTTTTAGTAACCTTGCAGTTCCGCCCTCAACTGCAGGTTTTCATAGCTAACACAGAAGCAGGAATTTATGAGTAACAATTTGGTTTCTTGGTATAGCATTGTGAAGTTCTCATGCTTTTATTAGAAGCCATCTGGTCAGACACTACAAGTCACCTGAGTGGTCTTGGTTTCTTCTGATTTTATCATTCTCAGTTTGATCACAAGCTGAGTGGTTGGAGATGAAAAGGCAGTGCCCTGTGGTTTGAATTTAGTATGGTCTTTTGATGAGAACTGAACAAACGATAGACCTCAGATAGTCATGAGTAAAATTAACCGAAAGTAGTAACCCCATATGCTCTGGTACTGAAATACTGAGAGAAAGAGCTAAATTAAAATCAATGAATCAATAAATATTTATTGATAAAGTCTCAGAGTAGGGCTTTGGTATATCAGGTAAGTCTTGGTGTCATAGTCATGTGGACAAGCAAAATTCAATTTGGTTTTAAAATACCAAATAACAGAATAAGTATTCAAAGCATGATGTAGTATCTCTGTGTACTCCCTGCAAGATCTGCAATCTATATTCAGGTCTGTATGCATGTGCTTTTTATTAGAAAGTGTCACTGGAAGAAATTTTAATATTCTTGTTTAAATTAATACTGACGTGCTCTTCATTTCCTTCCTTCCCTGGCTCTTTGTCCTGTAGTTTTATCATGATGACTACTTATTTTCCACTTAATTAACCTTTTCCACTTAATGATGTTTCTTAATACCCATGAGAATAAATATTATATTTGCAGGATCATAGAGCTATGCAGAAGTGTTTGTTTCTTATAGGCTGCAAAGATGGAGTCAGAGATGAATCCTTTCATCTTAAAAGGTCCAGTGATATAAACTATTCCATACTCCAACCAGAGGTAAAGATTCATCTTACTGGTCTCCGAAATGACTACTGTAAGTTATCATTTAGATTGGGAATTGAAAAGTTGAAATGACAAAATGCATCCTGTGCTCTGGCATAAAGTTGAAATTTAATTAAACCAGATGGTCTTTATGACTCATACCCAAATAGTGTAACATCCAACTATGGCTAATATACTAGACTTTTCCTAGTGCAACTTTCATATTCAGGAGCGGGTATTGTTAATGATGGCATGGTGTGGGAAATATGCATTTTATGTTACTGTATTAGAAAGACCTGTACTAATGATCTATTCTTATGTATGTATTTTAAATATGGGTAAATTGAATTAGGCAAACAACTGCACTGGGTCTGCTTGTTATGTGCCTAGTTTGTAATCTAGTTTGGAGGACAGGACTAACTGACATGAACTGATACCAGTATGCCAATGTAGATTATAAATAATAAATTATGGGATATAAGGAGCTATAAAGACTCGAGGAGCTCAGTGAGCTTTGGTGTTCAGAAGGGCTTTGTGGAGATATTTATACTTAAGCTGGGTCTTGAAAGGTTGTTAGACTCAGAAGGGTATAGAGGAGAAGGACCATTTTTGGTATTGTTAACAGCATGATGAAGGTAGGATGTTGGTAATCAATGATATTTAATTGCAATGAAGAAGACACATTGGGGACTGGTGAATAAGTAGGTACTGGTGGGTACAGGTTATGGAGAAAAATTCAAATTTAGAAATTTAGATTTGTTTTGGGAGTTGTTTACTAAGAGAAACATCAAAGGAAAATTCATGACAGAGTATGCAGAATGCACTTAGTAGGAAAGAGCTGCCAAAGAGTAAAGGCTTATTTTTCTTCCATGTAGAAAAGAAATGCGATAAGAAATGAATTTATGATTATTCCAAGTTTTTGAAGCAGGAGAAGGGTGGTGTCACTGAGAAGACAGATCGGCAAAGGAGGTGATTTGGAGAGGAAAGACTATGCTTGAATATTACATTAAAGGAGTCAATAAGACATAGAAGAAGCTTGGCAGAATATTTGAAATGATGCTGGTAGTTGAAAAGAGGTTGGACTAGTGATGATTGAAGCCAGGAGCCAGTGTGAGCTCCCTAGGTGAGGGAGAGAGGAGCAGAGGGAAGAGGCCTGGGCTCTGTGGAATATCTATAAAGAGGCATGATCTGGAAAAGGCAAATTCCTATTACTTCAGCTCATTCTCCAAGAGAATTTATTGTCATGACCAACTAAGGGAAATGCATTTTAAACATATACTAAAAAACCATTGCACTCATATTAAAAAGAAACCACTTTCATTCCCATTTTTCCTTTAAGCCACAGCCTTCTTCTTTCCTTCCTTCCTTCCTTCTTTTCTTTTCTTTTTTTTTGAAACAGGGTCTTGCTCTGTCATCCAGGCTGGAATGCAGTAGCTCACTGCAGCCTCTGTCTCCTGGGTTCAAGTGATTCTTGTGCTTTAGCATCTCAAGTAGCTGGGCATGTAGCTACAGGCGTGCGCCACCATGCCCCGCTAATTTTTGTATTTTTAATAGAGACAGGGTTTCACCATGTTGGCCAGGCTGGTCTCAAACTCCTGACCTCAAGTGATCCTTCTGTCTTGGCCTCCCAAAGTGCTTGGATTATAGGCGTGAACCACCACACCTGGCTGCACAGCCCTCTTTCTTTCCTCTCTTTGACAGTAAAACTTTCAAAATATCTTTATACTCATAATTTTCTATTTCTCTCCTCACATTGTCTCAACTCCACGATAGTCAAGTTTTAAGTCTCATCATTCAATTGAAACTACTTTTCCAAACATTACCAAAGAACTCCTCATTGATAAATCCAACAGTTACTTCTTAGACCTCATACTGAACCCTATCAACTATATTTGAGACAGCTGATCAATCCCTCCTTCTTGCTTTCCCAATCTTTAGGGATTTGTCCAAGAGTGTCTTTTTGTTCACTCTTTCTCATCCTTTTTTGCTGATTTGTGTTTCTCTTCCATTTCCCTGACCTCTAAATGTTGGAGGACCCAAGGCTTATTCTTTGGACATCTTTTCTTTTTTTTCTTCTGTTCTATTTTAATTGATCTCTTAGTTTTTTGGCTATATCTATTTGTATTGTATTTTGTCATCATTGCTCTAGGAATTACAATGTAATTTAAACTTTCTTTGTCTACATAGAGTTACTATTGTACACTTAACACAATATATAAAAACCTTGCAATCACATAGGTCTCTCCAACTCCCAAACTGCTTTTTAGATTACTGTAGTTGTCATGTGTTTGTTTGCTTGTTATTGTTCTTTGAGGCAAGGTCTTCTTACTCTGTCACCCAGCCTGGAGTGTACTGGTTCAGACTGGAGGCTGCAGAGGCTTACTGCAGCCTCTACTTCCTGGGCTCAAGTGATCCTTCTACCTTAGCCTCCCAAGTTGCTGGGACCACAGGCACATACCATCATGCCCAGGCAATCTTTTGATTTTTTTGGTCTTACTTTGTTGCCCAGGCTGATCTTGAACTCCTTGGGCTCAAGCGATCCTCCCGCCTTGGACTCCCAAAGTACTGGGATTACAGGTGTGAGCCACTGCGTCTGGCCTATCATGCATTTTATATTTACATATACTGAAAACTGTCCAGGTGTAAATGTTTTAAAATTTAAAAAGTATTTAAATAGCTTAAGAGGGAAAAATGGCTCCTTATGTTTACCCAACTATTTACCAATTTCAGTGTTCTCCTTCATATCTGAAGATCCAAGTTTCTTTCATGTAATGTCCCTTTAGCCTGAAGAGCTTCCTTAAGCATTTCTTGCAGATCAGGTCTGTTGGCACAGACTTCTGTTAGATTTTCCATCTTCCAGTTTATGAGATTTTTGCTGGATATTAAATTCTAGGTTGAAAGATCCACCACTACCCTCTAGCCCCAGCATTTAAAAGATGTTTTACATCTTTTAAAGGATACTCTCTATCCTAATTCTAATAATTATCCCTGTAACACATTTATCCAAACAACAAAGCATAGCATTCCGACCAATCACACAAATCCTGTTCTGAACCCTAGTAGCCAAACTACTTACACTCACATGAATCAGGGGTCAACCAATCGAATACCCCTTTGTAACTATTGGCCAAACTGCATCCATTATTTACTTCCTTATTATCATTACCCTAATTCCCCTCTCCGCTTTAATTGAAAACAAACTACTTAAATGATAAACGTCCTTGTAGTATAATTTAATACCCCGGTCTTATAAACCAGAAATGGAGAGCATCTACTCCCCAGGACAATCAGGGAAAGAATATCTAATTCTGTCATCAACACCCAAAGCTGAAATTCTAATCTTAAACTATTCCCTGAATAACTGATTAATTTTTATATCATTGAAGGCTTAGCCATGAAGTACTTTGTAAGTACATATAATATAATATCATCACTCTTATTATGTAATTAGTACATTATTGCTTGCCCCAATAAATAACACTTAGTACTACAAATGCTTAACTATACATAGTACATCAGACCAAAACGTGCATTAAAACATCACAAGGCTTGCTTATAAGCAAGAACTATAATTCTACATTGGACCATAGTACATTCGAATCCAGGAAGCACATAAAAGTATAGAAAGCACACAGATATTATCTAGTACATAATATCATTGACTGTACATCCGTACATTAAGTCATTAACTGGATATAGCACATCATGCTTCGACAGTCCTTCTAACCATGGATATCCATCATTATATTTGGTCTCTTAATCTACCATCCTCCGTGAAACCAGCAACCCACCCACATGTGCCGCTCTTCTCGCTCCGGGCCCATATAGACAGGGCTTGGTTATACTGAAACTCTATCTGGCATTTGGTTGCTACCTCAGGGCCATCATCCCATTAAGATCGCACATATGTTCCACTTAAATAAGACATCACGATGGTGTGGTGCTATCACCCTCTTAACTCAATCATGGGTGCACGATGGGCCTTTGGTAGTTTAAGGAGGTGTAATCATCAGCATTGCTGGGAGGCTCTGGAAGTATCCCAACCACCTTCCTGTGGTACCTGAATGTGCTTTGCCAGACTTTATGCTATAATCGCATCTATATTGAATGTTTTGGCCCCCATCCCGACCACTAAGGTGTTATTCAGTCAATGGTTACAGGACATATTAAATAATTAACTAGTATTTGTACCCAATTAAACCCAACACCACCACAACAACCAAATATATATATATATATATATATATATATATACCCAAAACCTTAAGCACAATCCGTATTTTCTGAGGCAGATACCATAAAGAGGCATCTCACTACTAACATTATTTACTAATACAAGTCCTACTACCTGGAAAACATATACGCCCTACAATTACCCTATATACCAATAGATAATACTGCGTGTGGTTACTCCCCACATACCTCAAACCATGCCCTTTAGGAAACATACTTATACTAATATAGTAGTAAGTTAGATTTTAAACCTACATGAGCCCACCACTATATATTTATTTAAGTATTTATCAAGTTAATGTAGCTTAATATTTAAAGCAAGACACCTGAATATGTCTAGATGGGTAATCATCACCCCATAAACATATAGGTTTGGTCCTAGCCTTTTTATTAGCTCTCAGTGAGATTACACATGCAAGCATCCACAGCCCTGTGAAAATGCCCTCTAGATTATCAGAACATGAGGAGCGAGTATCAAGCACATGCACCTGCAGCTCAAAACACTTTGCTTAGCCATGCCTCCACAGGAAACAGCAGTGACAAACTTTTAGCAATGAATGAAAGTTTAAGTTACACTGACCATTAGAGTTGGTCAATTTCGTGCCAGCCACTGCAGCCATACGATTGACTTGAGTTAATAGAGCCCAGCATAAAGAGTGTTTAAGATTTTATTCCCAATAAAGCTAACATATAACTAAGTCGTAGAAAACCCCAGTTATGGTAAAATATCCTACGAAAGTGGCTTTAGTACCCTGAATACACTATAGCTAAGGTACAATCTGGGATTAGATACCCCACTATGCTTAGCCCTAAACCTCAATAACTTAATCAACAAAATTATTCGCCAGAACACTACAAGCTATAGCTTGAAACTCAAAGGACCTGGCAGTGCTTTACATCCGTCTAGAGGAGCCTGTTCTATAATTGATATACCCCGATCAACCTTACCACCTCTTGCCCTCAGCCTGTATACTACCATCTTCAGCAAACTCCTTTAAGATCGTAAAGTAAGCAGAAGTATCATCATAAAAACGTTAGGTCAAGGTGCAGCCAATGAAGTGGGAAGATATGGGCTACATTTTCTAAGTTAGAAAAACTACAAAATAGCCTTTATGAAATCTAAGGGTCTAAGGTGGATTTAGCAGTAAATCAAGAATAGAGAGCTTGATTGAAACAAGGCCATTAAGCATGCACACACCGCCCGTCACCCTCCTCAAACATCACATAAAAGTACATTAACAATAAGCCACTACACGCTGATATAGAGGGGATAAGTCATAACATGGTAAGCATACTGGAAAGTGCACTTGGACGAATCAAAGTGTAGCTTAAACTAAAGCATCCAGCTTACACCGGATTTTAAACATCTTTTAAATCTGACTCTGGCCTCCATGGTGTCTGTGGGAACCCCATGGTCATCGGAAATCTTGTTATCCTGCCTCTAAGACCTGATTCTACTTACACATGTGTTAGATTTTTGCATATTATTCCACGAGTCCCTGAGACTTCATTCTTTAACATTTTTTTCTCCATATTCTTCAGATTGATTAATTTTAAAAATTTATATTCAAGTTTACTCTTTCCTCTGTCACTGCTATCCTGCTATTGAACTTATCCAAGGAATTTTTCATATATTTTTTTCAATTTTAAAGTTTATGTTTTGTGGTTTTTGTGTATTTGATTTCCATTTTATAGTTTCATTTTATGGTTTCTATTTATTTAGAAAATACTTTCGATTTTTCTATTTATCTGCTAAAGCTTCATATGAATTTTCATTCACTTCATGTGTGTTTTTCTTCACTTCGTGGAGAATATATTGGCTGCTTTAAAGTCTTCATGTCATTATTTCTGTACCTAGGTCACCTTGGAGTTTTCATCTATTGATTATGTTTTACCTTTATATTTACCCAGTAATTTTGAACTGTGTCTGGATATTGTAGATGTTATGTTATCGTCACTGGGTCCTGAGGAGAATATTGTTTTTGTTCTAGTTAGGTTCACATTTTAAGTTTTGTCTTGCCATTTGGGGGTGGTGTTTCAAATCTTAGATCACTTTCTTAAAATGACTATGCTGGTTTGGATCTGTATCTCATATATGTGGATCAGAGCCTAGGCTGAGACTTGTATGGGTGTTTCAAATCTCAGTTCATTTCTTAAAGCCTTTGCTAATCTAATTTGAGTCTTTTCTGCATGTAAATGATTTAAGGGTAAGGCTGAGATGTGTGTGAATTAATATGCTCACAATCTGAGGGTTTCTTTCTTTTGGCCTTCTTGTGTCTAGGACCTTCCCCTCATACTGACATCAGTTCTATGCCTCATGCTCCTTTCCCTGGTTTCTCTGATCAGAAAGATGGTGGCTTTTCCAACAGAGTCTTAGCTGGAGGGGCTGCTCCATGTCTGGGGCCTCTCCTTAGGGCAAAGGTGTGAAAGAAGAAAAGTAGGAAACTGACCTCTGGCAGGTTGCTTCTTGACTCCCTTACTTAGTTTACTCCTTTTTCTTACTTTCCAGGGTCTCCAGGTGTTTGTTTTTTATATTTCATTCAGAGTTTATATTTATCAGGGGGACGGAATGTATTGTAGGTGTTTAAACTACTGTAGTGAAACTGGTGTGCTGTATAGTTTTATATTGATACGTGTCAGTCAGGAGTTTCTGATAAGAAATAAGATAGGGTATATTTTAATAAATGGTCATACAAACACGTTTTCTCTTAGCAGTCAAAGGGTTCTTATTAGTATAAGCTATAGAATACTGTTGAGAATGACTAGGTATCATACATGAACCACCACCACTTCTAGCTGGGTGGTGTTTTTGGTTAGAAATGATAGTGGCATCTCTTATAGACATCCTAGGTCCAAGGGTCTCCATGAGAATTATATGCTTTTAATTTTTAGTGATCTGTTAAATGAAGTCTACATGTACTAATAATGGTAATCTGCCAAGTTCTTTAAATGCCTCTAAATAAGTATATTTCAGTGTAAATAATAAGCATTATTGCTTGTTAGACTGTGAGTGTTGACACCAGATTATATTCCAGTTTTCATTTTTGAACTTTTAAGGATTTTCTTTGTTCCATGTTTCTGTTTTCCAGCTAACCGTGGGGATGGTATTAGTCTTTTCTCCCTACCTATAAAGTTGTTTATTTGAATGTATTTTCATTTGGCTGTATAATTATCCTAACTTGAAATGCTTTTCTTATAGACCTGAATCTCCTAGACTGGAATTATCAGAATCTTGTTGCCATAGCCCTGGGATCTGCTGTATACATCTGGAATGGGGAGAACCGCAATGTGATTGAAAACATAGACTTAAGTCTCACTTGTAACTATATCTCTTCTGTGTCCTGGATAAAAGATGGAACTTGCCTGGCAGTTGGCACCAGTGAGGGAGAAGTACAAGTACTGGCCAGTTTTTTTTTTCTCTCATCATGTTCTCTGTGTATTACTAGACTATAATTGACTTTTAATACCAATTTAATGTAAAATAGAGAAACTAAGTGTGGCACTTGAGCAATGGGGAGTAAGAGGAGATGACATTCTGCTTTTTTTTTTTTCTGAATGGTTTTTAATGAAGACTTAAGGATACTCTGGTTAGTTTCTATCACAATCTTTCTGTCATATTTCCTTCTTTTAAAAATATATTTTCTCTGAAACTAAAGTTGGGCTTGTAGAATCTCCAGTTTTGGAGCTTTGGAGAGAGGAAGATACTTTTCAGTTCTCCCTTTTCACCTGAAGCCATGATTCAGAGTACAGTTATAGAAAATGTTTGATTTTTTTTTTCTGATAGACTCTTTGAGATGAGGATTTACCAAGTTTCCATTGATTTATCTAATTTCTCATGTATCATTATTATTATTTTTATTACCAGTAGAATAAACAATATCACTCATGTGCTAGATGATTTAGGAGGGCCATAGGTGGCTCTCTCACTGCTTTCTCATCTCTCCAATGATGATGAGTCCTGTGAAGTCTCTGTCATGATTTCTTCTTACACCAAAGTTGTCATTTCCCATGTGGATCAGACTATTATCTGTAGCTGGCAGGAAAGGAGTCTCTTAGCAGTAAGTGGACTTTCTGATTCTAGGAAGTGTCCAGGCACCCACATTTTATTAATACATTTATTGGTAACTGTAGATAGATTTCCAGATTTGAAATTCTCACAATTTAGAAGGTGCTAGAAATGTGGTAATTGGCTGCACACTGAATTCACCTGGGGAGCTTTAAAATATCTGCCATATCTCGAGGCTCTACTCCACCAACTAAATCAGCATTCGTAGTGTGTTACAGACTCCCCAGCTGATCCTAATACACAGTCAGAATTGAGAACTGCTGGCTAGAGGTGCTGGGTTTATCACTTAGTACAAAAACTAACAATATCCACAGTGATTGGCTCTCAGGCTTTTGTGAAGACAGAGGGCTGTGAAAACGCCGATGCTACATAACTCCTTGTTTATTTTTTCAGTTATGGGATGCGGTAACTAAAAAGCAGCTGAGAAATATGCTTGGTCATTTGTCAGTAGTTGGGAGTCTGAGCTGGAATCACTTTATCCTTAGCAGGTAAGACGTATCTTGTTGGAGACAAAATAGGCCATTAAACTTAGTATCAGTCATGATCCCACCCCTCAGGTGTTTAGATCTGTTGGTGATGTAAGTGTCTTAGTGGCCACATGCACAATGTGTACCTTCTGCATGGGATTCACTAAATTGCTCAGATAAAATGTAAAACTCCCTTCAAGTAAAACGTTTTTTTTTTTTTGCACCAAGTAATATGTACTAAATGGATTTTTTCTGAAATCAAGTATTTATTGCTGTCAGTATCTATACTATGGAATATGTTAAGCTCTCTGGAGCACATTTCCAATACACAGACCCACAGAAATTAGAGCGGAAGGAACCTCGTAGATCATCCTGTTCAGTAGTTCTCAAACTTGAACATGCATGAGAATCACCGGGAGGGCTCCTTAAAATGCAGACTGCTGGCTTCACTTGAAGGACTTCAGATTCATTAGGTCTCAAGGGGCTGATAATTTGCATTTCTCATTTCCGAAGTGTTGCTGACGATGCATCACTTTGAGAACTAATGATTTAGTTTAACTGCTTCTTTTTAACCAGAAAAATTGACATGTTCCTATGAGCCTACATACTTGGTCTAAGTATATATTGCTTTTAATCATATTCATTAAAAATGAATTTTTAATGAATGAATAAATTTTTATTCATTTTCGTATTGTAGTTCTTTAAGGTAGACTTAAGGTAGATAAATCCCAAAGAATTTTACAATGTATTTAAGTAATCTGATGTAAACCTGAGATTTGAATACCTTGCAATTTTGGCCAGAGTTAAAACAACTTAGTTGTTGCAGCTAATTATGTACTCAAGTTCCTTTTCCAGTCTGCATTGTTAAAGGTTAGTTTTATTATCCACGAGGACAATGAAGAGATCCTTTCTTATAATAGCAGCTGACATTTTCAAACTACTCCGTGCCATGAACTGTGCTATACTTTTTATGTGTGTAATTTCATTTTAATCACTGCAGTAATGTGATAAGGTGATCTCTTATCCTCAATTTTATTTTTTCAAATGAGTAAACTGAGACACTAGCCTGAAGTCACATGGTTAGTAAGGGAAAGAGTTGGAATAACCCAGCTGGTCTGGCTCCAGTCCATATTGTTAATTGGAATGCTGTTCAGCATTGAGCCTGCATAGTTTTAAACAGTGTGACACTGGACTTTGAGAAATATCTAATATAATTGTGGAACGTCATTTACTTATTCCTTAGAGAAAATTAAAATAGTCCAGAAAGAGTTCATTATCTTTGAAAAAGTGATGTGATCCTTTGTTGTTTAGATTCAAATTCAGTGAGTGTGGATAGAGACATTATCCACTGATTAGGAATCATATTGCAGTTTGCTGTGACATTCTATTTTTTTTTTTTGAGACGGAGTCTTGCTCTGTCCCCAGGCTGGAGTGCAGTGGTGTGCTCTTGGCTTACTGCAACCTCTGCCTCCCAGGTTCAAGTGATTCCCCTTCCTCAGCCTCCTGAGTAGCTGGGATTACAGGCACACATCACCACGATCAGATAACTTTTCGTATTTTAGTAGAGATGGGGTTTCACCATGTTGGCCAGGATAGTCTCTATTTCCTGACCTCATGGTCTGCCCACCTCGGCCTCCCACAGTACTGGGATTACAGGTGTGAGTCACCGTGCATGGCTATTCCGTTGGTTTTAAATGTCTTTCACGTATTAGTACCTCTAGCAAAACTAAGAGTGGATCTATAGGTTAATAGGAATCTACCTATTAGAAATTTATTTCCTTTTCTGTGTCTAACATTTTACTATAAATATATACTGAAACCATTTCATCAAGATAATCTGAAATAGTCAAAGTTGCAGAAAAGTATTATTAATATTTCCTAGGTCCAGTATATAAACTACTACTTGGGAAAATCTAGTAATCTCAGCTTATTTTTCCATGGCTGCCTACATCAGATTAAAGTAATTAGAAACATCTACCAAAGGATACTTTTTAATTCCAGACTTCAAATTCTGCCAGCCAAATTGATTTCACTTGTGAAAAGAATCCTCTAGGCAGAACACGCCATCCTTATTAACCCAAGGAATCTCCACCTGTGTTTTGAATCTGTCCTAGGGGTCCTTCAGAAGTTTTACTTTGAACTATCCTTCCCTCATATTTTCAAATGTTTATGCAGCAACAGGGCTTAATTTTTTTGTTACGTAAACTTGCAGTGGGTCAAGACTGGGGCATGTCTATCATCATGATGTTCGGGTGGCCCAGCATCATGTTGGAACACTTCACCACAAGCAAGCTGTGTGTGCTCTGAAGTGGTCACCGGATGGCAGGCTGCTTTCCAGTGGCTGCAGTGATGGACTGCTGACAATATGGCCCCATGATCCAGGTGCCAGTGCACATGGCCAACCGCTGAAAGTCATAACTCAATCTACAGCTGTCAAGGTAAGAAACCCAATAGCTTTCTAGGTTTCCTGTTACTCCGAGGCCACGGGTTATCCTTCACATATAAAAAGAAAACCATTAAGCCTATATTTTTGAGATTTTTATTTCTTTAGAATTTGCTTTGGAGTTTGTCATCAGTCTCCTGAAAGATAACCCTATTTATTCTTCCCACGGTCAGATATTTTGGTTGTAGGTGACGGAAACCAAAGTCAAACTTAGGCTTAAGCAAAAAAGTAAGTCTATCTTTTTCATGTAACTGTGGAGTCCTGGGTACCTACAGCTGGTTTTAAATATTAGCTGGATCTAAGGCTTTGACTAATGTCATTTGGGCCCATCTTTTTAGCTCTAGGCTCTGCTTGCTTCTGGTTTCATTCTTCCTTCAGACTTCACTTTGTGGGCAAGATGGCTCTTGGCAGCTTCAGATTCAGATTCTTTCAGATGGGTGCTGGATAAGAAGCCATCTTTCCTTATAACTCTGGTGGAAATGTGCCAGGGAGGACTATAGTCTGCCTTTGGTCACATTTTCATCTCTCAATTCATAATTGTGGCCAGAGAGATGGGCAGAGTGATGGGTCTGGGTCATAAGCTCACACTTAAGAAAGGAGACTACTGTCAGAAGAAGGCAAGGTGCTGCGGAGTTAGATCAGTGCTTCACCATGTTCTGCATAACGTTTTCTTATTTCTCTGACTTTTAAATTCTTATTCCTAGTAAAAAAAATCCATACTTACCTTCTTGAGGACTTGGTGTCACAGATGTAGGTCTTGACCTCAACATAGTCCTGGAATACGTGTCACTCACAAAGCAAAGAAACTGTTCTACCTTATTAACGATAAAACATTTATCACATGAGGATTTAAAAGTTACTGCAGGGCTTCTGAATATAGGATGAAATATGTAGTGACTGCTACTACTATACTACATTGTGCTGGCCCAATATTCCTGGCTTATGGTTTTTCATGTCTACAGGATATTGAGAATGATGATCGGTCCAAATTCCCACTATGCATGACTTGAAAAGAAGTAAGCAAAATGTATGTAAAACATTCTGCCTGAAAACAACATGTAAAAATAAAACAAAATAGTTGAAAACCCAAGCCAAGCAAGCAAGACAAGTTACCTTTTTAAATGCCTTGTAAAAAATCTGATGCATTGAACTGCTAAATAAGAGTCCTCTTCACTAAGAGAGAGTCTCTGGAAACTGGAGCAAGCCAAGTTTCCTGGCAGCCAGCACCTGGGAGTCACTGCAACAGTCACCAGTCATGTCTCTTCACAGTCACCAGCTAACAACTGGTGGAGCAGGAGTCGACTTTGTATGTTGACGTCTGCGTAATTCCCCTCATGGTATAGCTTCTAGTTTTGCCAAAATATTTATTTAAAAGCTGTTTGGAAGTGTAGGGTATTTAAGAAAATGATTATTAATAAACATAAAAAACCTTATTATTATTCATCATATGGTAAAACTGGAGTTCATGGGTTCAGGGGAATTTCTGAGCCTCTTGCAATTGCAAAATTTTGTGTTCTGTGAAATAGCCCTCTTCTCCAGCCTAATCAGAGGTGGTGAATGGTTATTTGAAAAAAAAATTAAAACAAGTAACTTTTAAGGATGATATATATTGTAGATATTTTATTGAGTATTTATTGACTGAAAACATATTCACCAGATTTATTAAACTGTACAGTTCACCCAGTCGTGGTGGCTCACGCCTGTAATCCCAGCACTTTGGGAGGCTGAGGCAGGCGGATCATGAGGTCAGGAGATTGAGACTGTCCTGGCCAACATGGTGAAACCCTATCTCTACTAAAATACAAACAAAAAAAATTAGCTGGGTGTGATGGCATGTGCCTGTAGTTCCAGCTACTCGGGAGGCTGAGGCAAGGGAATCACTTGAACCCAGGAGGTGGAGGTTGTAGTGAGCTGAGATTGTGCCACTGCACTCCAGCCTGGTGACAGAATGAGACTCTGTCTCAAAAAAAAAAAAACAAAAAACAAAAAACAAAAAACGAAAGCAAACAACAACAACAACAAAACTGTACATTCATTCACCATATGAGACCAAGGCCTTTACTTTGAGTGTAGGTAGGCTGATGAGAATTCCTCATTGTCTTTCTTGTATGAACCATAATCATGTTTCACTGTTCAAGGTTTCTACTTACAGTTTCTGTTTGGTTATCTATTGCTGTTCAGCAAATTACTCCAAAACTTAGTGGCTTAAAACTATAATCATTTCATTATCTTTTATGGTTTCTCTGGACAGGATTCTGGGAAAATATCATCTGAGTAGTTCTGGCTCAGGATCGCCTATGAGGTTGCAGTCAGACAGCAATGGAAGCTAAAAGTGCTGGGGACTGGACCAGTTGTTTACCGGCTGGCTGGGCATGCTCCTTCTTGTAATTCCAGAGCGTCCTGTTGTGTGGGCTGCTCTGGGCTTTCTCACAACTTGGTTGCCTCAAGCCAATTAGAGTTTGTGCTTCAGGGCAATAGGTCCAGTGCTTCAAAGAGCAGGTGAAAGCAGTAACACTTTTTATTAATACAGCCCAATTTCACAAGTCATGCAGTGTCACTTTTGTCACATTTATTGGTTCCAGGTTAGTCTCAAGTCCTCCCAAATTCAAAGATAGAGGAATTAGATTGTACCTATCGATGGAGAGAATGGGCAAGGTTTAGAAGGACTTGTTGGATAAAAGATAGTGTTGTAGCTATCTTTGGAAAATACAGTCTGCCACAGAATCTTTAAAATAGAGTGAGGCCAGGTGCAGTGACTCATGCCTGTAATCCCAGCACTTTGGGAGACTGAGGCAGGTGGATCACTTGAGTTTCAGGGAGGTCGAGGCTTCAGTGACCCCTTGTGGTAGGTAACATTGCACTTCAGCCTGGGCAGATGAGTGAGACTGTGTCTCAATAAACTAAAAAAAAAAAAAAAAAGCTTCCAAATTGTTTAACTTAGTTCATGGAAGTAACACACATCTTCAGTCCAAATAAAGTAGGTGATTTAATTAAGTATTTACATGTAATTTAATGAAATCACAGTTATAATAACAAGTTACTTGTCATAAACAGGTTTGGTAAAACACAGTGACCTCTATAAAACTCCATCTTATTTAGTGGGAACAGAAGTGTGGAGCATTCTAGAGAACAGAAGACTAGCATGCTATGGGTAGGAGTAATATGTTTTACAGAAGGAGTGAACTTTGATAAATTTAGCAAGTTGGTTAAATGAAGAATGAAAGCAACTATTGTACATTCAGAAGTGTCTTTTTAAAAAATGGACTCAAACCTGTAAAAAAAGCATTAAGATGTTGGTGCTTAATGGCAAAAAACTTTCCATGGTGGGAAGTGCTTGAGGAGCATAAATACACAGAAAAAAGTTTGTTCTTGCTAATAAGAAAATAAATTACCCTTATAATCTGTTTTATAATTACGATTTCACTAGATGTAAAATAACATTTTTAGCTTCATGTAACCTTTAGCCAGGGTGAAATTAGTATACTCATTGAATGCTGGTGCTGTAAAAAGTTATAACTGTTTGGAAAACTTTATGTCAACTCTTCTCAACCTTGGAATTTACTTAAAAAATTTGTCAGAAACAAAAGACGTGTAGGATCTATTCATTACAGTGTGCTTTATGAAAGCAAGCAACAAATAAAACACACACACTAAAACAAAAAATTCCACCACTTTCCAAATCCACTCCTTTCCAAAAACTCAACCCAACCCAATGCAAACCAAACCACAATACAACGAAAACCAACACAGGTCCAGCATTAGTGGAACAAAAATCAATTGGGATACAACATCATGGAATATTATGGAATTGTTAAAAATATAATTGCGAAAAGTATATTAAAATGTGGAAAACTGTTAATATGATAGATGAAAACAACAGAAAAATCAAATAGTATAAACACTACCTTTGCTACTTTGTAAGATACTTTTACATGCATAGGAGAATATACAAAAATGAAAATAGTTACCAAGATGATTGATAAGGATACACAGATACATGTAACTGAAGTATTTGTTAAAATGTCCTCTAAAATGATTGTTTTTAGTAATTTTAATTATCAGTATAAATTCGTGATACTAAATCATATATAGTTCATGCTACTTTTTAGCATGAACTATAATTATAAATAAATAAAAGGCAATTTTATTTTCTGAACTGCCTTAAGATTTGAAATGCTCGAGACTTTTGAGTTGTGAGCAATCACATATAGTTCTCTCTTCTCTTACCTTGAATGTAAGGACACAGGTTGGACACAGGTAGACAAATTAGAGAAAGGCTGCATTTCAGAGCCAATTTCCAAAGGCACACATGAACTACTCCAGCGGCAGATTTTTGCCCCATAGAATGTATTGCATATGGTTTTTCAACTGTTATTGCATAGTCTATGTTAAAAAATCTACAATTGTTATCATAACTTGAGTCCTATTAGATATCTTCCCTTCCAGAAGTGACTGCTAGTCCCCGAGAGTCATCTCTGAAGGGTGCAGTTTCTCCTGCCTTTGGATAGCAGGCCCAGGCGAGCTGAGACAGGTGCAGACCTGGGGGACTTGATGCTTACCTGAGTGCATCACATTCATGAGTGCACCTTTTTTGAAGCTGACCTGTCTGTGCTATTATGTGAAACTTTAAAGGCCATGGATTGGTGTCCCTGGCAGTCTGGGGTCCTTGCCATTGGAGGAGGAATGAAGGATGGACGCTTACACATCTTGGATATAAATGCTGGGAAGAGCATCCAGACTCCAAGCACAAACTCACAGGTTAATGTCTCCTCTGGGCTTCATCTTCATTTTTGATCTTTTGGAATCTTGTGAAAATAATTTATGACAGAGCCTAGGCCCCTAACAAGCTCTTTTTCTCTATTGAGACCCTAAGGAATTTGAATTCTCAAGTTTCTTTTTCTTTTTTTCTAAAAACCTCTCCTCTTCATTTGTGAGTTCAAAGTTAATTTAATTTGTGTGTGTGTGTGTGTGTTTTTCCCCACATTTCCTTTCTTCCTCATCACTGCTTTGACCATGAACTTTGAGAGTAGTCTGGCTCTTCCTGGCCAATGATAACGATTCACTTAAATTCTTCAATTTATTGCACCTAAGCCTGTTTGTATACTTGGTCCTTTGTTGCCTTGGAATAATCTTTCCTAGAACGGATGAAATTTCTGTAGCACCTACCCCAGCTGTACTGGAGGTTGGGTCATGGTCAGTTCATACTGACTAATCAGTTTAAGTATATTCATAAGGAATCAGAAATTGCAAGAATTCTCTATTTGTGATCATTATTACAGATTTGTTCCTTAATCTGGCTACCTAAGACAAAGGAGATTACAACTGGCCAAGGTGCTCCCAAGAATGATGTAACTGTATGGACCTGTCCCACTCTGTCCAGGTCAGGTGGGTTTTTTGGTAAGCAAATGGGTGAGTAAAATGCCACTATAGCAAAGTGAGCTGTTGGGGGAAAAAGCCCCAAATGAAAGAGTTTCTTTTGGTTTTTCTAAGCACATACTTCATCAGAGGGAAAAGTCCTACACCTACCCAACCTCAGAGAGCTAGTTGAGTGTTTCTGAATTTAACTAAGATTGTTCATCACTTGAAGTCGTATGTACATGTTTAAATTAAGTCATATGTATATGAATGATGCAGTGGTGATCTTGGGCAGTTTTTGAATTTGAGTTAGCATCACAAATTATCTTATTTTGAAGAAAAACCAGCGGTGCTAGAATGGGTGGAAGACAAGGCAATCTGAAAGGGCAAGACATTATTATTATTATTTTTTAAATTTTTTATTGGATTTTAGGTTTTGGGGTACATGAGCAGAGCATGTAAGACAGTTGCATAGGAACACACATGGCAGTGTGCTTTTCTTTCCTTCTCCCCTTCACCCACATTTGGCATTTCTCCCCAGGCTATCTCTCCCCACCTCCCCCTCCCACTGGCCCTCCCCTTTTCCCCCCCAATAGACCCCAGTGTTTAGTACTCCCCTTTCTGTGTCCATGTGTTCTCATTTTTCATCACCCACCTATGAGTGAGAATATGTGGTGTTTCATTTTCTGTTCTTGTGTCAGTTTGCTGAGGATGACGTTCTCCAGATTCATCCATGTCCCTACAAACGACACAAACTCATCATTTCTGATTGCTGCATAATATTCCATGGTGTATATGTGCCACATTTTTCCAATCCAGTCTATTATCAATGGGCATTTGGGTTGATTCCAGGTCTTTGCTATTGTAAACAGTGCTGCAATGAACATTCGTGTACATGTGTCCTTATAGTAGAACGATTTATAGTCTTTTGGATATATACCCAGTAATGGGATTGCTGGGTCAAATGGAATTTCTATTTCTAAGGCCTTGAGGAATCGCCACACTGTCTTCCACAATGGTTGAACTAATTTACACTCCCACCAACAGTGTAAAAGTGTTCCTTTTTCTCCACATCCTCTCCAGCATCTGTTGTCTCCAGATTTTTTAATGATCGCCATTCTAACTGGCGTGAGATGGTATCTCAATGTGGTTTTGATTTGCATCTCTCTGATGACCAGTGACGATGAGCATTTTTTCATATGATTGTTGGCCTCATATATGTCTTCTTTCATAAAGTGTCTGTTCATATCCTTTGCCCACTTTTGAATGGGCTTGTTTGTTTTTTTCCTGTAAATCCGTTTGAGTTCTTTGTAAATTCTGGATATCAGCCCTTTGTCAGATGGGTAAACTGCAAAAATTTTTTCCCATTCTGTTGGTTGCCGATCCACTCTAGTGACTGTTTCTTTTGCCGTGCAGAAGCTGTGGAGTTTCATTAGGTCCCATTTGTCTATTTTGGCTTTTGTTGCCAATGCTTTTGGTGTTTTGTTCATAAAGTCCTTGCCTATTCCTATGTCCTGGATAGTTTTGCCTAGATTTCCTTCTAGGGTTTTTATGGTGCCAGGTCTTATGTTTAAGTCTTTAATCCATCTGGAGTTAATTTTAGTGTAAGGTGTCAGGAAGGGGTCCAGTTTCTGCTTTCTGCACATGGCTAGCCAGTTTTCCCAACACCATTTGTTAAACAGGGAATCCTTTCCCCCTTGCTTGTTTTTGTCAGGTTTATCAAAGATTGTATAGTTGTAGATATGTTGTGTTGCCTCCGGTGCCTCTGTTTTGTTCCATTGGTCTATATCTCTGTTTTGGTACCAGTACCATGCTATTTTGATTACTGTAGCCTTGTAGTATAGTTTGAAATCTGGTAGTGTGATGCCCCCCGCTGTGTTCTTTTTGCTTAGAATTGACTTGGCTATGCGGGCTCTCTTTTGGTTCCATATGAAGTTCATGGTGGTTTTTTCCAGTTCTGTGAAGAAAGTCAATGGTAGCTTGATGGGGATAGCGTTGATTCTGTAAATTACTTTGGGCAGTATAGCTATTTTCATGATGTTAATTCTTCCTAACCATGAACATGGAATGTTTCTCCATCTGTTTGTGTCCTCTCTGATTTCGTTGAGCAGTGGTTTGTAGTTCTCCTTGAAGAGGTCTCTTACGTTCCTTGTGAGTTGTATTCCAAGGTATTTTATTCTTTTTGTAGCAATTGTGAATGGTAGTTTGTTCTTGATTTGGCTTTCTTTAAGTCTGTTATTGGTGTAGACGAATGCTTGTGATTTTTGCACATTGATTTTATATCCTGAGACTTTGCTGAAGTTGCTTATCAGTTTCAGGAGTTTTTGGGCTGAGGTGATGGGGTCTTCTAGGTATACTATCATGTCGTCTGCAAATAGAGACAATTTGGCTTCCACCTTTCCTATTTGAATACCCTTTATTTCTTTTTCTTGCCTGATTGCTCTGGCTAGAACTTCCAGAACTATATTGAATAGGAGTGGTGAAAGAGGGCATCCTTGTCTAGTGCCAGATTTCAAAGGGAATGCTTCCAGTTTGGGGCAAGACATTATTATGTGTCAGGAGTCCACTAATGACCATGAGGCTTCCTCTGTGAACATCTGCCCTTTCAAGGTGGACCGCTGTTCTTCTCAGCTTAGTTCTACAGAATTTTACTGGGTACTTCCTGAGAGTACCCATGACAAGGAGCAAGAACCAAGCCCTGTCCTCTGGGCCTTAAATCTTCTTTTATGCAATCTAGAATGTTCAAGGGTGCTCAAGGGTGAGTAGAATCTCTCCTCTACCCAGCCCAGGGAAACAGGTAGACAAAACTCATGGTTAATGCAAGAACAGGGCACTGGCATCCAATCTCTTGTAGAACTTTGATTATATATCCTGTCTTTTTCCTCTCTCCACTCAACCTGGCCTCCTGGTCAATCTCTGGGATTTACTTATTTATTATTTATTTATGAAGCGTCTATTATGTGCTGGCACTTTTTTGGGGTGCTGGGGATATACAGATGAACAAGAGAGACAATGTCCTTGCCCTCAGGGAACCTACACTTCTGTGAGAGGAGACAAACAGAAAACAAATATATGCAATGTTAGGTGGTGATAATACATGACTCTGGAGATTCTGAGAATGTTAATTGGCAACAGTGAAACAACCTTATCAGATAGACTTCCTGTCTCTGATGGTGAGCCTGACTGGACCTTTGCTCAGCCTCAGAATAACCTAGTCAGCTGTCACACTCTGTGGCCTGGTAAATCAGAATACAGGCAACTCTTAACAGAGCCATTTTGGTTCAGATACAAGTGTAGGAAGAGCATGAATCAATTCTCATATTTTTAATCAAAAGACATGCAATTCCCTGGACCTTTTCAGATTACAGAAGTATTTTAAATCAAGCCTTAAAACCTGGTTCTTTACAAAGTTAATTCCAGCAGATTGGGGCTTCAGTTAGGTTGGGGCTTGTGATAGGATATTCAAATCAATTTGCTGATGCTTGGAATAAAGAAAGTACTTATCAGGTGTATTTCCTTGTTTTTCTGGCTTTACGAGCTCTAAGTACTTTACTTTTAACTCCTTGTGATTTTTTTTCATTAATATTAGACAGAATTTCAAAGAGTGCATTTAACCTTTTCTTTTAAAATATAGTTGGAGATGAAGTTACCTTTGAGCTCTTAGACACTTACTTTCATCTCTAACTCAGTAGTTTCTTCTACATACAGTATATCTCAAAAATGTTTAACAGTTATAAAAAACATGTATACAAAAAGTTGTCATACAAAAACATGTCGGTCAGTAAGTTTGAAAATTTGGGGTTAAACTAGAACTGTTTTTTTTTTCTTTTTCTCTTTCTTTCTTTCTTTTTTGAAACAGAGTCTCACTCTGTCGCCCAGGCTGAAGTTCAGTGGCACAATCTTGGCTCACTGCAACCTCTGTCTCCCAGGTTCAAGCAATTCTCCTGCCTCAGCCTCCCTAGGAGCTAGGACTACAGGCACCAACCATGATTCCCAGCTAATTTTTGTGTATTTTTAGTAGAGACATGGTTTCCGCATGTTGGCCAGGCTGGTCTTGAACTCCTGACCTTAGGTGATCCACCCACCTCGGCCTCCCAAAGTGCGGGGATTACAGGCATGAGCCACTGGGCTCAGCCAGTGTTTTGTTTCTTAAGGACCTTCCAAAGGCTTAGATAGATTAGTGTATTGTGCATCACCAAGAGAAGGTGATAGCGTTCATTGTTTCCCAAACACATTTGGGAAATCTGTTGTCAGGGGCATCTTGAAGTACTTGTTCCATGAACACACTCAGGGAGCACTGCTGTGTCCCCTGCCACTGTTTAGGTATTTAATAGTTATGGCTTTTGTTGTGAGACTATCTTTCCATTGTGGGTCAAGGACAGTGCTCTCAACATAAACCTGGTGATTGAGATCTGGATTAGGCTCTTCAAACTGGGAGTTGTGATCATTGGAATATGAACATAGTGAGTCAAAATCAGCAATAAAAAGTGAACTAGAATAGTATAGGATGGGAAAATGGAAAACTAGGTAGTATTTTGTGAAACTTTTGTTGTAGTTATGTAGTACCTATATGTGCCTATGTATGGGGTTGCTACATAAAATGTAGTTTTAGCTGTGGGTTGTGGTCACAAAGTTTGGGACAAAACTATTCTAGATTCTGGTCACACCTTTGCTAAGCCTCATCCTGTTAACCATAGTCATGATTTTTTTGGGGGGGCATATTTTAGTTAAAGAGGCCTCACCCACCTGACCACAGAAGAAAGATAACCTATAATTATTCCCACCTACTAAAGTGTTGTAATGTTTAAGCTTTAAAATAGGAGGAGGCAGTTTTTATAGCTTGTAGGGTGAGCTCTGGCCTTTGGCTTGGTTTCATCATTCCATGTATCAATCTGTGGTCTCATGACTACAGCTGCAGAAAGAAGACAACATTTTCATGCGTTCAGAGTCTGTATTCTTAGAATTTGGGAAAATAAACCCTAAAAAGGACTTTTGTCAGATGTAAAGGTGGCATTTCCCACTATCTGGTAAATTAAGATTGTCATTGATGTGAGAGAAAAAGCTTCAAGAATACCTTTGCATCCCATCCAAATGCCATTTTTCTAACAAATTTGAGAAGTTGCTTTCTAATTTTTAAGTCAAGATAGTTTCAGTACATGCCTTGGAAAAGAGTTGGGATTTCCCCCCCTTCTGTCATTCCTTTCCCTTTTTTTCTTCTTCATCATAATACAAAATAATGAAGGCATATTTATTACCTATTATATTTATTGAATAGATTTTATTTCTTATTAATTTAAATGCATTAGTGCAGCCTGGGCAACATAGTGAGAATCCATTTCTATAAAAAATACAAAAATCAGCCAGACGTGGTGTCACACTCCTGTAGTCCCAGCTATTTGAGAGGCTGAGGTGGGAGGATCACTTGAATCCAGAAGGTTGAGGCTTCAATGAGCTGTGTTTGCACCACTGCACTCCAGTCTGGGTGACAGAATGAGACCCTGTCTCAAAATAAATAAATTTTAAAAAGTATTAGGATTCTATTATGTATTTATGCTCTTATTTTTAAGAGGCTGGATCTTGCTATGTTTCCCAGGCGGGAGTGCAGTGGCTATTCACAGGCTTGATCATAGTGCACTGCAGCCTTAACACCTTGCTTTAAGCGACCCTCCTGAGTAGCTGGGACTGCAGGCATGTGCCACCAAGTCCATCTCCTATATTGATCATTTTAAAACAACTAAATCAAGTTGCTTTTCATTTATATGGTTTTATTATTATTATTTTTTAAATAATAGACAATGGTCTTCCATAAAAAAAAGAGATTCTCTTTTTTTTTTTTTTTTTGAGATGGAGTTTCGCTCTTGTTACCCAGGCTGGAGTGCAATGGCGCGATCTCGGCTCACCGCAACCTCTGCCTCCTGGGTTCAGGCAATTCTCCTGCCTCAGCCTCCTGAATAGCTGGGATTACAGGCACGCACCACCATGCCCAGCTAATTTTTTGTATTTTTAGTAGAGACAGGGTTTCACCATGTTGACTAGGATGGTCTCGATCAATTGACCTCGTGATCCACCCGCCTCGGCCTCCCAAAGTGCTGGGATTACAGGCTTGAGCCACCACACCCGGCCAAAAAGAGATTCCTTAGTCAGGGTTTGGAGTGTGGTCTGAATTGTCAGAGCATTGAATTGGATCCTACTTTTGGTTCTGTCATTAATTAGCTGTGTGAGCTTGGGCAACGCATTTGGTATCCCCATATATTTTCCTTCACCTATAAAACAAGGGGCTTGCATTGTCTTTATAAATCAAAACTTCTTTATGTCCCAACACATCTAAGGCCAATCCCATGTTCCCTTAGTGACACCCCTTACTGGTATGTGCATGTGTGTATGTGCACACATGTGCGTGCACGCAGGCATGCACATGCACAGGCACATAGGAGAGTGTTGGAAGTGATGTGTGTAGTTGAAATAAATGTCAAATATGTCTCTTTTGGGAGTGGAATAGTATTTTTACACTCCTTTCTGCTTGTATCAGAATACATAATCATCTCTGAAATTCCAGCTCTCAATTGAGTTGTAGGTAGCACTGGTCCTTTGAACAGTGACCACCCATCTAGTTTTATTTCAGTTGCACCCTCAAATACCTACCCACTGAAGACCATATCTGACCTCCTTCTCTCCCTCATTTTCCTAGCCCCAGGCTCCTTTCATAGAGTCAGCTTCACCTATTTTGGCCTAAAGTTTTGATCGTTAAAATCACTGTTGGATTGGGCCAGATTTTGCAAAGCATTTTCTAAGGGGCACTAGTCCCTTGAGATGCTCAGATTAAAAGAACTCCGTGGTCAGATAAGTCTGAGAAGTGCTGCCTATTACAGCATCATTTCCAGAACATTTATAATGCTTATAGTAGTCCTAAAATAAATAAATCCTGAAATAAGGAAATGTTAAACTTTCTCAACTTGAAGCTTCCAAATTAGTATGAACATTAAAACAGTCTTTTCATTTTTAATGCTTATTAACCTCCCAACTTCCTACAGGACTACTGTGCCATAGAATGTTCTTTGGTAAATAATCATTTAACAGAAGAAGGTGCATTGTCTCCAGAATTTCCTAAGTGCGACTCATGCATGCTCTGTGGGAGAGCTTTTTGGGTCCTTTTTCATTAAGCTACTTCGGTTTGTCTGATTCGTTTATTGTAACCTGGGCCCCAATGGGGTACTTTTGGGGTAGGGCTGGGGTATGTGGCAGGAGCATAGTACTGGCATTCTTAGGAATGGGTGGATTAGAGAAGACAGAACTAACAACAGTATAGAGTACAAAGGGTGTGGTAGGTTGATAAGTGGTCTCCTAAAGAACATCCATGCTAACTCTCTGGAACCTCAGAATGGGACCTCTTTGGAAAAATTGCATTTGGAGATGTCATTAAGTATCTTGTCATAAAATCATCCTGGATTATCCAGTGGCCCTAAATCCAATGACAAGTATCCTTGTGAGAGACACACAGAGGAGAAGAGACACACAGAAGAGGAGGTGACATGGCCACAGAGACAGAGTCTGGAGTGATGTGGCCACAAATCAAGGACTGCCAATAGCTGCAAGGCACAGAATCCCCCAGAGAGCATCCCTAGGGAGCACAGCCACTCTGACCCCATGGTTTTAGAATTCCCATCTCCAGAATTGTGAGAATCAATTTCTGTTGTTTTAAGCCATCCCATTGGTGGTAACTTGTTATGGCAGTCACAGGACACTGATACAGGGGCAAGAGCACTGAGGGAGAAAACTGTCCCAGTCAGCCCTGACTGCTGTCTCCCAGCACGGCTCAGTTGGTGCCAGCTCTGAACCTGATGGGTATAGGAAAGTCCTTTAGCCTGAAATGGGACTCATGGTCCCACCTTACATTGCCTAAAGTCCTGAGCAGCAGCCCATGTAACATGGAGTATGAACTGTCTTTCCTTTTTCCCCCAGGCCACAGGGGCAGAGTGCTGCACCTGGCTTTGAGTCCAGACCAGACCCAGGTGTTTTCTGCTGCAGCTGATGGGACGGCCTCCATATGGAGTTGCTACTAGCACCCAGCCCCTCTAGATTTCAGTTTCCTCATTTCTAAATGAAGATGATGATGTTGGCCATGCCTTCTCCATGGGGTTTTTATGAGTATCAAACAAGTTGAAATACTCTTCTTGATGTAAATGCCTATTCTCCTGTTATTCTTTCTTAGATTGCTTTATTCACTCTGCTTTGCAGAGATTGACTTCTTTTCTTCTCTGCTTTCCTCTTTCTGCCCCCTTCCTCCCCTTCTTACTCCTTTCTAGAGATTCATTGTCACTGCTTTATTGAAAATAACATCTACAGCAACGATTTCTACTTCTTTCCCATCTAACTTTTCTTCCCAGCTCCAAACCTCATATTTCTGATTGCCTCGAGATAGTTCCCTTTTGAGATTCTTTTCTCTCTTTAGCTTAATCTCAACACATTGAAAACACAACTTGTTCCCTTAAGAAAACATTTATTAAAATCTCACTGTATGTTAGGTGGTATGTTAAGCATGCATATTACTTTCTCTAAAAATCAGTTCTGTAGGAATTCCTTTCCCCTCCTTATGGTCTCACCCTTGTCCTGGTCCCCCACTCAGGGATCCTCCTGATTATTCTGCTCTGTGCTTCCTCGGTTCACCCTTTGCTCTTTCTTCTTTTGCTTCACTTAGTCACATCCTGAGTGCCTAACAGCCAGTCTGCTTAGAACTGATGCTCTTGAGTCTCCTCCTGATTTCACACCACTGCTAGATTAAACATCTTAAAGTCCTGCGCTGATCCTCTTAGTCCCCTGCTCATAAGCTCTCAATGACACCCTGTTACCAAACACCTTTGGCTTCTGGAGTCTGGAGCCCAGGACCTGAAGTTAGGAGATCTGTTCTTGCCTTGGCTCTGCCATAAATACACCCTGTAACCTTAGATGTGTTGCAACATCTGCAAGGATAGGAATTTGGATCTGATCACTGCTAAGGTTCCTTCGAACTGATCACTTTATGAAGACTTTGGCTCAGTCTTGTGATTTCTTGCCTCATTGGAGCTTTTCTTCTCATCTGAATCCTTGCTTCTCTCTCCTTTTCCTTTACACACCTGCACAAGTCCTAATCTCTCCGGGAAGTGTTTCAAAATGATGTTACCTGGGTTTGAGTTCTTGGCATTTGTCTATGTCATCTATTTAGTATTATTAAACTATTATAGTTGTTTAAAAACATCTTTTATTACTATTTGAATCTTTGGTTATTTTGGTTTTAACATCCTGAGGAGTTAAAATTGAGGACTTGAGGGAGCATGTTTGTACTTTTTGGTGCTCTCTAGAATATTCTGCATATGCCGGGTAACAAATATTGGTTGATTATTTTTTGTGCTTTGACATGATTTTTTTTCAATTAATACATACCCACTCCCTATGCCCCCAAAATTGATACAACGAAACAAAAATTTTGAGAATTCAAACATAGACTAGTATGTACTAGGGCAGTTTAGGACTCTTCTGTTAAATTGGTGTTATTTTGTCAATGTATTTTTAAATTTTCCCTGTTTTTAACCTTTAGATCTGTTTGGTGATGTTAGTAATTCTTGCCAAAGAAAATTTTAGGCCACTGAAAGCCACAGATGTGATACTTTTCTTCAATGCACACTCTTCTTTAATGGTTTTAATTTGATCTTCTTAATAAGCCAGGCATAAACTATAAGAAAATATTTAGAAGAAAATGAGCGAAATGATTAGACCATTTCCAGTGTCCCATGTCATTCTGTTCTGGATACTTCTGTTTTAATACTCTCATGACACTGTGTCATGACCAAAGGCTGCTTCTCTCAATCAATACTGGCACGTGAACAAGAGGCTCTCATTTAAGAAAAATATTAATATATCTGTTACTACGATTAGATTTGTTGGAAAGTTTGGAATATGGTTTTCATAAAGAAAATGGTAAGCTTTCAGATAACATACAAAACAAAATCCTGGGCTACAACCTATTTTTAAATTTTGTAATTAAAAATTTTTTGTGGTGTAATAATTCACATATAGTAAAGCAATAGTCTTAAGTTTATAGCTTGATGAGTTTTAAATTTATGAATAAATAACTGTATAACCATCATCTAGATCAAGATATGAACATCTCTAGTACCCTAAAGGGATTCCTTGTGCCTACTTCTACTTAGCAGGCCTACATTTTTCTTTTTTGTTGTTGTTTTTTTTTGAGACGGAGTCTTGCTTTATCACCCAGGCTAAAGTGCAGTGGCATGATCTCGGCTCACTGCAACCTCTGCCTCCCAGGTTCAAGGAATTATCCTAATTCTCCTGCCTCAGCCTCCTGAGTAGCTGGGATTACAGGCATGCCACCATGCCCAGCTAATTTTTGTAGTTTTAGTAGAGATAGGGTTTCACCTTATTGGTTAGGCTGGTCTCAAACTCCTGACCTCGTGATCCACCTGCCTCAGCCTCCCAAAGTGCTGGGATTACAGGCGTGAGCCACCGTGCCCTGCTCAGATCTACATTTCTCTGACTGCTATCTCCATGGATTAGTTTTTCCATATGCTAACTTTCAGATAAATGGAATCACGTCATGTATATTCTTTTTTATCTCATTTTTCCTCAACATTAAATTTGTGTCACATGTAACTGAAGTTGTTCTTTTTTCAATGCTGTGTAATATTTTATTGTATGACTACATAACAGTTGTTCATCCATTTTATTGTGTGTGGATATTTGAGTTATTTCTAGTTTTGACTTCCAAAAATGAAACTGCTATGTACATTTCCGAACACATCTTTGACGGATAAAAGTGCTCGTATCTGTTTGGGATCTACCCAGGAGTGGAATTGCTGGGTCATAGGTTGATATACATGTTGAGTTTTAGTAGACACTGCCAGTTTTCCCCTGAAGTTGTACTAGTTTACACTTCTACCAGCAATCAGTGAGGGTTCCATACAACCACTTTTTAAACAGAGTTGAAAATCTGTAATACATATTGACGGTAGGGAATAGTCCATCCTTTTTGCAGTTAAAATCTTAACTAACAATGAGGGATTTAAAATATCATGGTAGTTACTCTCTCAGAGCCTCTTTTTATGTAGTTGCACCAGGTCTCCTTTTCTAGAATAAGGGTTCTTATCCCTGGCTGCATATTAAATCACTGGGGGAACTCATGAATACTACAACTTGGGTCCCACCAAATGCCAATTAGATCAGGATCTCTAGAGGTGGGACCTGGGCATTGATAATTTTAAAGAGCTTGGTGAGCCTAATGAACTAGCATGGTTGAAAACCCATGTACTATTATTTTAGCCAGTCTTTAAGCTATGCTCCTTACTTTGTTTTAAGAACCTGTCTCTTAGTGTTGCTGTATGTTATTGGTTTGAATATGTATTATGCATGTATATATGTGTGTGTATATGTGTGTATATATATATATGTGTGTGCGTGCATGCATATATATACATATGTAATATATGTATATATTGAAATTTGTATTACATAATAAATAATATACATATATAAAATTTATATTACTAAAGGGACTATAGAAATTGAAGGAATTTATTCACATTATCACATCTTGAAGTGATTGCAGGCTGATAACTATCTACCAAATTCACTATGTTGAAAAGATATTATGAGGGCTTTTTCCAAAGAAAACTTTCGGACACAAGTCAACATTTACTCTCTACTATGGGATGGCAGCCACTGTAACCACCATGTTGATTGGATCTACCCAGTCTCAAGAAGAAAGAGAACTGAGAAATCACCTAGGTAATCCAAGGCTTAAACGCAGGCACTGAGAAAGAAGGCTGACATTCTATCGCATAATTTTCTTTGCTGCCCAAGCACTTTATTTGTATGCCCTAGAATTTAGAAAATACTGTAAGGCATTGCTTGTTGCTGTTTGTCCCATAGACTCAGGTTCTTGTGTATAACATGAAACGCAGGTGCCAATGTGGAACAATGCCCTGTATTTCCTTTAACACAAATGTTCCAGACTGGCTGTTTCTGTTGCCCTTTACTACATTTGTTATTAGACCTGATCTTAGGGTCATTCTTGCAGGATTCCACTGAGATAGTGAGATGAATAATTCAGGAAGCATTCCCATGTCACTTGACGCACAAATGACTCTGGTGACATTGATCACCTAATCCCTCCCCCTTGCATTATCTACAAGGTTGCCATGTAACTCTGCTTCACTTTGCTGGTGCAGATCTGCCGACTAAGGTCACAGGAGAGAAAGTTACGGTCATGCAAATTGATTTTATTTGTGAAAAGATTAAGAAGCCACAGTAAATGAAATGAAACAGTCATTTAAACTGCCCCCTTGATAGTTCTAATTATCCAGTTGAGGTATTTCTGTGAGAGAAGAATATAGACACCAGGCCTTTGAGGGTCTCCACATTTCATAGGGCCAAAGGAAGTGACACCTCGGAAAACACCCCCGCACAACAAAGGGCTTCCAGAATCTCCCTGGAGGAAAACAAGAGGGGTGGGGAGTGGGGTCAGTGTTGAGCATTACCACTAGTGAAATGGAAGAAATTCTGCAGTATTTAATGTGGAGGTAAGACTAACCTTGACTTAACTGAAGATAGTGCTTAAAAATTAAAATGTTTGGAAATATTTGAATGCTTTTGAATTGGCTCCCTGGTTTATTTATGAGCCAGTGAAAATGGAAATGAAGCTTGTATATGTTACCAGCTAATTTTTGAGACTGTTCTGGTTTTGGAAAGGAAAGTCTCCTGTTTATTTGTCATTTTCTTAAAACGCTTAATAACTCAAGGGGCAAAATAGTCAAATGCAGATGGTACATTGAGGCAAAGAATAAAAACCATGTTTTCTGGTTCTTCCAGTAGATAATTGCCTTCTCAAAGAAACAAAACCAAATCAGTCCCTTTCAGGTAAAAGTTGGCCTTATGAATATATAAAATAAAGAAGTGTCTGTGGGCTGATAACTCTCTACTAAATTCCCTGAACAGGAATATTTCCCCTGCCTGTTACAGTAACTGGCATTTGCAGAACTGGTCCTTTAGGTTTAATTCATCAATAGCAAAATTCAAGGGTTTTGAGAGGACAGGGAAGGATTGCCAAGCTTTAGTGGTGGCGGGTGGCTGGTGAGATGGGGACTAGTGTCTTGGGATGCTGCCGTGGCTTAGGATGCTGCATGTGGGTTCCAAAAGCATGAAGGTTCTGGGTTCCTGGGAGCCAGGGTGGTGGACAGGGGAGGGAATGGGTGAACTAGGGCAGAGAAGAGAAAGTAGACAGGTACTAAAGACAGATGTTGTCTTTTCCTGGGATTTGGCTAGCTTTGGTTCTGAAGGCAAGACATAGATCTAGGGAAGGAGAGACCTTTGTATTTCTCAATCTCTGGTACCTCCCAAACCATGCATACGGCACACCCCTGTTCAGGTAAGACTCTATAGGGTCTTTGGGACAAATGAGAAGTGCAAGTTAGTACTCAGTTTAAAAATCTGTAAAATGTTTCTTCTATCCTTGTCTTTAAGCATGGCCCTGTCCCACCCCTTCTCGGGGGGTTCTAGGATGGAAGCTTACACATTCTCTGGTGTGAGTTATGCTTTGAAGTTGCTTGCTGGGGATTAAACTAAGCTCTAGGAAGCTATGGGGTCTGGCTCGAGGTCTTCAGCCAGGGTCATAAATGACAGACATGTCAGACGTGCCTAAGTTAAATGGCAGAGGAATGTGGTGGGGAAGGAGAGGGAATGTACTGAAATGGGGAAAGAACACTGAATGCCCTTGAGAAACCTTAACTTCAGCTCTTCTAAGTGTTGCATATCTTCAACATTAGATCTACATATGTTAATATGAAGAATTAGACAAAACATTGCTTCTTGGTAATTTTTGTATAAAATCCAAAATACATAGTTGGTCAATCCATGCACTAGCAGTGAACTTCTTAATTTTGATTAATGACTCACTTGAGCGGAGCACATTTATTTACTTGACTGGGGTTTCATTAAACTTATTTCAAAAAGCACTAGGATCCTGTAGAAGCCAGTGCCATGACAAGACAAAGCATGACATTACATTTTCTATACTTCAATAGCTAAAATGTGGGATCTTATTTTACTTACATGGCATGTGTCTTTCCCACCACGGTGGCTTCCGGCACAAACCATATTTTTTCCAATTACAGGGTTAGAATTATAGTGCTTTGGATCATTGCAGATTTTTCTGTCTATGATGGTGATATTGACTTCTCTCAGAGTATCGGACCGAGATGACATACCGTTGATCTTCCCCCACCCTGCGACTTGGCACATGGTTCCTGGTTTCACGTCATCCCCCTTTTTAGGCAGATGAAGGGTAGTCACATATTTATTAATTGTTGCTTTTTTCATCAGCTGTTGTAAGAAAAACAAAGTGTGAATAGGATAAGATAAATATTTATGTTTTAACTTAAATTCTAGTCCAAATTTTCAGGATCCCTTTATGTAAGTTTTTACAAAAGGGGTATAAGAAAAGGTTTTCAGATCGGTGGCCAGGTTGTAGGAGGTTCTATAACTTTTGAGAAGACAGTCAAAGGTACATACCTGTACTAGTTGAAGATCAGCTTTATGTGTGGTTGAATCATAGCATGGATAGGAAACCGCTTTTTTAACAAGCATTATCTGTTTTTCTGGCTCTTTCTTGGCTATTGAGTGAGCCCCAAGGATGACCTGGGACCTTTTGCTCCTGAAAACAGATACAACATTATTTACTGGATTTATTCTTTGTATTAGCAGTTGAGCATATGTGCTGACCAGTTTCACTATCCCATTTGTAAATATGGAGGTGAGGAGACCTCTTTCTGGCTTAGAAAGAAAATGTATGCTTTAAAGAATAAAATCATGTTTATGAATAAAAGAATGTTTATGAATTCATCTTCATCATCATCACCAGCTTATTTATAAAAAGCTAAACTAGGTTCATTGGAAAACAAATAAGAGAATTCCATGGCAGCAAAGCCAGGTCTTGGGCTTGTCTGCCCCTCTACCCCTGTCTTATTTAGCTGTGATGGAGAATCACTGGAAAGCAAAGACCTCAGTAGTCCAGAGACAGAAGCAAAAAGTAGCCAATGGTTGTAAAGTAAGGCATTGAAGGAATCGTTTAAAGAAAACAACAAACTCAAACAGGAAAACAGATTGTCCCATGGAGGAACCTATTTGCATGGCGTTGAGTGTGTTGAAGGGATGGTGGTCTGAAGGAAGAAGGGTCCAGGAGTCTTTTTTTTACTCTTAAAGGTTCATTTTGATTATAAAAATCAAAATGCTTTCTGATGTACTGATGATTAAGGCTATCATCATTCACAACCTAACATAAACTACACTAACCAGATTGTGCACACTGCCTCTTTTCTTTCCTCATCAGCTGTGATTAGTCTCACTTAAACTATCACATGTACCCCCAACATATGTGCAACTATTATATGTCAATACAAAGTAAATAATTATAAAAGAAAGAAAAAGACCTTAGAACAGTGCTTTCCAGTAGAGCATATTTTGATGATTAAATGTTCTATGAATCTGCACTAGCCACATGTGGCTACTGAGGACTTGAAATGTGACTAGTGTGATTGAGGAACTAAATTTAAGATTTTATTTAACTTTAATTGATTTGAATTTACATAGCTACATGTAGCTGGAGGCTATCATATTGAATGGCCCAGGTTTAGAGTCTTAGAGAGTGGGAAAAGACCAGAGCTGGGAAGAGGTTTGAATGTCGTGGTTGACAGGAGCATAGAGATGACCGAAGATGTGAGAGGAATTCACAGAGGAATACAGGAAGGCGTTGGACACAAGCTTCCTCTACTTGATGGTTGCACCCTCTGAGGGGGCACTGAAAGTTTCACCCTTCCACGCTGAAGCTAATTCTACCTGGTCACAGTCATGACAGAAGCAAAGCTCTGCAGCACCTGTACCCAGTGGCTCAGTGGAGACCTAGACCACAGAAAGAACTTGTGGTTGCTGCTACCTCATAGCCTGATTCTTTGTGGCAAGTCTGGGCTTAACTTCCTTTCAGGCTAAAGCAAGTGCTCAAAGACTTAAATGATGTGAAAATACATGTGAATCTCCATTGGCTTTAATGGGTTCTACTCTTATTTTATTTTGAGATGGAGTCTCAGTCTTGTTGCCCAGGCTGAAGTGCAGTGATACAAACTTGGCTCACTGCAATCTCTGCCTCCCAGGTTCAAAAAATTCTCCTGCCTCAGCCTCCAAAGTAGCTGAGATTATAGGCATGTGCCACCATGCCCAGCTCATTTTATATAGTACAGACAGGGTTTCACCATGTTGGCCAGGCTAGTCTTGAACTCCTGACCTCGTGTGATCTACCTGCCTTGGCCTCCCAAAGTGTTGGAATTACAGGTGTGAGCCAATGCGCCCAGCCTACTCTTTTTATTAATGCTTCCCCAAATTAGAGTATCTTCACAAACATTTTTTTAAAAACTCAGGCACTTACAAGTTACAGTGAGCTGCAGTCAACACCCAGTCTTTTTCAATCAGAGCCCCACCACAGATGTTGTTTTTGTTAAGTTGAAGTAGGACCATGTAGGGTCTTGAATGAGGAGTTACTTCCTTTCCTCCAACAATTTTTTCACAGACATCTGTTTAATGGGAAAAGACAAATGAGATTGGTGCCCACCCTCAAAGAGCTCTACACAAAGCCACGTTTCTAAGACCAGCCATGCTTTTTGCACTCAGAGACGAAGTCTGGATGAGAGCATTTCCCCCAGTTTTTGCTCTATGTAGACCCGTAGACATCTGGTGCAAATCCTATGCCTGTGGGACTCTGGGGTCCTGGAAGAGCTCTTCCACCCACAGAAGCCAGGCCATTGACTGTTCCAGGATCATTAGGCTGGATGTCACAAACCAGCAACCTCAGGCCCAGGGCAGAAAGCTCTGCCTTGGTCTTTACCATCAACAGTTGCTGCAGGAGATGCCAGTGGTAGTGAGAACCTCGGGTGCTCCCACCCCTTTTGGCTAAGTGTTAATTTGGGGGAAGCAGATAAGACTTTTAGAAGACTCATACCTTCCCTTTTAACCCTAAGCCATTGCAAAAACACAGCTTTGAACTGATATTAGCATCATTCAGCTGTGACCCTCACTATGAGAATTCTGGTTATTAAACTGCACTGTTCTCACTCATAAGTTAAGAAAATAACATCAGTTGCACCTCCCCTTCAGTCTCTAGACAAAACCATGTGGTTTAATCTAAGGTCTTTCCCAGTGAGGTAGGGAAGAGAGGAGAGAAGATACTATATGCAGAGAATTCTGCCTAAGTGACATTGCCTTGATGATGGTCTAGAAGTAGAGACCCATTGTTAGGGAACAGTGAGAACTGAACACAAGGCAAACCATATATGCTGATCAAGAGAACCTTATGTCTTAGTGATACACTCTGAGCTCTCCACCTCCTGCTCCAGATGTTCTTGGATTCTCCCAAAATACTTTTGCTGAGACTCACGGTTTCTTGAATAGGGCACCATGCCTCTTGTTCCATAATTGGGACCAAGTCATTGCCAAATTCACATACATAATGTCATAAGTATTAATGACAGCTATAGAAACCTTTCGTAAGATTTGATGAGGGTGAGAGCAAGGAGGAGAGTGACCACATGAAAGGTGGCTAGTGTGATTTGAAAAAGCAGACGTCTCTGCTTTTAAAAAGGGAGCTGGGAGGAGGAAATTCTGGGCTGTAGAAATAAGAGGGTAAAGCGCTTTCAGAAACAAGAGAACTTCACCCAATCCCAGTTTTCCTAGGGTGATTCATGAACAGATAGATTTCAACTGTGCCTTGCTGTGCTGTGTCTGTTCCCCATATGGGCCCACACTGCTCTCTCTGAACACAGGAACAGAGAGGAGCATGGCAGGCTGCTTTTGTTGTTTCCTTTGAAGAAAAGGTATGGCTGGATTCATCTGCCCTGTTTTCTCTGTTACGGAGGATTTAACATGCCTGAATATAGTTATAACATAGGCAACCTTTGTCCTGCAGCCTTGTTATTTTCAAATTTCTTCTCATTTTTAGGTACACAATAAATCAGAGTTCTTTGGGAATTCCTGGCAAGGCAGGTTATTATATAAGTCCCTGCCTCCAGAAGCTGATGAATCCTGGGAAAAACCATGGCTGGCTCTGTATTGCCACAGCTCCAGAGTAGTCCTCACTTCCTAGTAGGGTCTTCAAGGGAAATCTAGAGCTTCCCAAGAGCTATCACCCTTTCAGTGGTAATACCATGAATTGTACAACATTTTAACCCATGCATGTGCAACTCACACAAAAGCAGAAATACTGGTTCCCATTTGGTAGACAAAGGAATTAGCTTAATAAAAAATACTATAGCATTCCCAAAGGGTTAACGAGGGAACTGGCCCGATGTCTTAATGTATTCCCAAAGAGTCTCTAGACCAGAGAAGTAAGTGTAAAAATTCTAATAATTCCTGATTCACTTTTGGTGTCTGGGTCGGCTTTGTCTTAATTGTCTTTAAACTATGCATTTTCTACAGCAGAAAAGGCTGAGCTGACTAAGGTGCCAGTATTCCTCTCCTGGAAGGTACTATTTGTTTTACTAACTCAAGAGAGTTTTGTTTGCTTATTTTTACATTGTCCTTTTTGTCAACTTTCAAGTTATAAATTGGCAGCAATAAACATTGGTGCTTCGACTATCTTTTGCAAAAAATTATAAGAAGAAAATTTTTTTCTTCTAAAATAAAGAAATATTTAAAATACAAGAAAGAATGCTATTTTTTTGTTTTTAAATAGAGTCAGGGTCTTTCTATCTTGCCCAGCCTGGGACTCAAACTCCTGCGTTCAAGTGATCCTTCTACCTCAGCCTTTCTAGTAGCTGGGACTACAGGCATGTGCCACTGTGCCTGGCTAAACATTTTAAGGAAAACATCTTTCAGTATAAGAAGGTAATATTACCAAAAGTTCATTGAAAGTCTGTTCCATTTTGCTTCATAGTCATAAGAGAAGTGAGAAGAATCAGTCTTACCTCCAGGAATTAGCAGGAGAAAAACAACTGAGAGAGAGGATGCCAGAAGTCTGTAGGAGTTCCTCATTGTGGCTGCTGTCCCACATCAATCGACCTGAAAATCTGTTTTCACTTCTTAACTGCCTCTATCCTTATATTGAGTGTAAAAAGGATGTGGTTTCCTTTCTTTCTTTCTTTTTTTTTTCCCAAATTTCAAAGTTTAGCATTAGGAAACCAAACACAAGTAAGAACAGTGGATGACAGCTCACTGCCAACAGGCACGCGCTCCTTTGCTAGGACTGGTGATGGGACACTGGAATTATACAGGGTGGGAGAAGGGTAAGGGCCTTGTTGCCATCACAGGACACCAGGGGAGACTGTAAAATGTCTTAGTTAAGATTTTGATGATGCTTTCATCATCTGCAATATTATCTGCAGTATCCATGACTGGAAACTCTTTTAGACTTAAATTAGAGCTTTTGTCCTTAAAACTGGTCACCAATCAAATTTCTTTCTTTTTTTTTTTGCAATAAAATATATATTTTGTTGTATTTTAGGTTCTGGGGTACATGTAAAGAACATGTAGGATTGTTGCATGGGTGCATACATGGCAATGTGGTCAAATTTCTTTCTAGTCTCCTTAGTAGGCTGAGTGCAAGCTGAGGACAGGAGGGAGATTTATTTACATAGAGGCTCTGGCCTGGATGTTTCTTCTCCACTTTGTGGGGAGTGTTTATTGTGCTCCTGCCTGGTCTGTGGCAGGTGTGGGGACATGGGCTGCGGGGGTGGGGGCTTTTGGCCCTTTCCAGCCCTCCGAGAGTGTGTTCCTGATTATCTAGTTTGACAACTTTACTGAAAGTGTCTCTGAGTTTCCCTGTCTCTCTCCCTTCCTGCCTTTCTTCCTTACTTTCTTCTGAACAGGTTTAGCTGAGAAAAGAAATGGGAATCATTTTTGTTCTAATGTTGGGTTATGTCTCACTCTAAAAAGAATCAACCTCAGTTCCTGGAGGAACAGTATGCAGTGTGCTTTCTATTAGAAATGAGTTCAGCTCTTTTTTTGAGCTGAGGATGTGGTCTCCATTATAATACATATGGTCAGATGTGCTGTCAGTATAGTTAACACCCTGATGACCTCAAACCTAGTGGTTACTTCTTTAGAAATCATATGACCTTAGAAGGGAGTCCTGCTGAGACCCCTGGGTTTCTTTTTCTCAGATATTACAAGTGTATTAAAGGTTAATCATTTTCAATAAGAGCAGTGAGGTACCCTGCTACTGGTTTTGGTGAGTAATTTTAGTGCAAACTTAAAAAAGTCAAATCGTAATTAACTACACCTACTGAAACATTCTTAAAGGAAACATTGATAGTTTTGTTTTTATGGGAATGGTTCTTCCATTTATTTTGATTTCTAACAACTTTATGAGATCTAATTTACACATTATGAAGGTCACCCATTTAGAGTGTACGAGTCAATGGATTTTAGAATATTTGCAGAGTTGTGCAGCCAACTCCATAATCTAATTCTGGAACATTTCATCATCCCTGAGGAAGCCGTGTATCCATTAGCATTCACTCTCTTTAGGCAACCTGTAATCTACTTTCTGTCTCTATGGATTTTCCTATTCTGGACATTTCTTATTAATAAAACCATACATTATGTGGTCTTTCATGACTGACTTCGTTCTCTTTGCACAATGCTTTTGAATTTCATCTACATGATACACTGAAACATGTATCAATACTTTATTCCTTTTTATTGCCAAATAATCATATGGGTATAGCACATTTTATTTATCCATTCATTGGTTGGTGGACATTTGGGTTGTTTGTCCTTTTTAGCTATTATGAATAATGTTTCTATGAACATTTATGTACGAATCTTTATGTGTACATATGTTCTTATTTCAATTGGGTCTATACCTAAGAGTGGAATTGCTCGATCATATGGTAACTCTGTATTTAACATTTTGAGAAAATTCTGAACTATTTTCCAAAGTGACTATATCAATTTATATTTCCACCAACAATGTACAAAGGTTCTAATTTCTCTACATCATTTCAATATATTTTTTAAAAATAACTATTTTAGTGGGTGTGAAATAATATCTCATTGTGGTTTTGATTTGCATTACACTAATGATAAATGACATTGAGTTTCTTTTCATGTGTTTACTTGTCATTCATATATCTTCTTTGGCAAAATGTATATTCAAATTATTTGCTAATTTTGAAATTGGTTTATTTATCTTTTTATTAATGAGGTGTAAGTGTTCTTTATTTATTCTGGATATGAATTTGTTATAAGACATATGATTTGGAAATATTTTCTCCAAGTCTGTGGGTTGTCTTTTTTTCCTTGTTGTCTATTTTGAAGCACAAAAGTTTCTAATTTTAAGGAAGTACAACTTATCAATTTTTTTAATCCCTTTTGCCTTTGGTGTCTTGTCTAAGAAATTACTAACTAACCCAAGATCATAAAGATTTACTCCTGCATTTTCTTCTAAGATTGTTGTAGTTCTATTTTTTTTCTACATTAGGCCCCTTGTTTTAGTTAAATTTTTCATGTAGTTTGAGTTAATTTTTGTGTATGGCTGACATAGGGTCCAACTTCATTCTTTTGCATGTGAATATTCAGCTGTCCAGCATTCTTTTTTGAAAAGACAATTCTTTCCTTGTGGAATTGCCTTGGCCCCTTTGTTGAAAATTAAATATTAGAGTTTATTTCTGGCCTCTCAGTTCTATAATATATATGCAATATGTCTATGCCAGTACCACACTGTCTTGATTACTGAAGCTTTGTAGAAACTTTTGAAATGGAAAAGTTTCAAAAAGGTTTGAGTCCACTAACTTTGATCGGTTCTAATAATCTTTTTCAAGACTGCTTTAGCTGTGAAATAAGAATGTTAAAAATTATATATGCAGTGATTTCTTTACATTCTTGGGAAAATTTTTAATTTATTCTAATGTGAATGAACCGTTGCAATGTCAAAAATCAGTAGTTCTCAAAGTATGGTCTTTGGACTCCTAGGGTGTCCTGAGCTAAGTTGTGAGGTCAAAACTATTTTTTTTTTTTTGAGATGGAGTCTTGCTCTGTCACCAGGCTGGAGTGCAGTGGTGCAATCTCGGTTCACTGCAACCTCCTCCTCCTTGGTTCAAGCGATTCTTCTGCCTCAGCCTCCTTATTAGCTGGGACCAGAATCACGTGCCACCATGCCCGGCTAATTTTTGTATTTTTAGTAGAGACAGGTTTTCACCATGTTGGCCAGGATGGTCTTGATCTCTTGACCTCATGATCCGCCCACCTCAGCCTCCCAAAGTGCTGGGATTACAGGCATGAGCCACTGCGCCTGGCCAATTAGAGCTTTCAAGTGAAAGAATTTTTGGAAAACGTGTCTGCTATCACAAGCTTGCTCTTTTTCCAATACTTAAAGATTTTCCTGATGGTGATAGTATTAATAAATATGACTTTAAAAATATCATGTAATGAAATGTGTCAACATTTGGAAAATCTGCCTAATTCAGTGAATTCATGGTTTCTAAAAGGGCAATGTGTGCTGTTACGTGCATTTGTTTTTGAATTTGCTGGGCTCTTTCCAAGGCAGCAGAGTAATGAATCAGCTATTGAGAAAAATGGCTAGAATCTTATGAATTAATTACACAAACATTTATTGAATGCCTATTAGATGTCTGATGTAATGCTAGATGCCAAAGATAAGAAGCAAAGGGTATCACTCACTACTCTGGTAGCTATCTATTTCTTGACATGATGGTAGTTAAGGAGGTGTGTTCACTGTGATAATTCATTGAAAAATAAGATGTGTGCAAGGGGGAGGGAAACTGCCTGCTTAAGGCACAGACTCTCAGGGCTGGTAGAGTTATGGAGGTTACAATTTATTCATTCATTTAAAAATATATATATTAAACACCTAGATACTGGGAATAAATCAGTGAGCAAAACAGACAAAAATCTCTGCCCTTATGGAACTTACATTCTAGTTAGAGGAGACAGATTTAAGTAATAATTACAGCTTTAATAAATAAGATATGTAATATATTAGAAAATGATATAAAAAAGTTGATGGTTGGAGGTAGGGAGTGTGAATTGGGTATGTGTGCATTGTGAGAAGGTGGCACTTCAAGCAAAGACTTGAAGGAGGGTCAGGGTGTTAGCCATGAAGATATTTGGAGAAGGCTGGAAGGCCAGTGTAGCTGGAGAGAAGTGAGTGAGGGAAGCACAGAAGGAAATGAGGTCAGAAAAATAGTGGAGGACAAAACTTTGAGGGGCTATGGGTCACTGTATGGACTCTGCCCCTTACCTTGAGTGAGATAAGGAGCCATCTAGGCCTCCTTATCATGAGAGGAGGAGTGACATGATCTGATGTGCCTGAATAGGATCACTTTGGCGACTGTGTGGGGAACAGAATGAACAGGAGCCAGGGTGGAAGTCGAAAGATTAGGAGGAAATTGCAGTGATTCAGGCTGGAGAGGATGGCAGCTTGGACCTACGGGGCAGTGCGAAGTGGGTGAATTCTGATCTGTTTTGAAGTTAAGGCAGGTAGAAATCTCCTGTTGATTGGGTGTGCAGTGTTCAAGAGAGGAGTCAAAGAAGACTTCAGAATTTTTGTTCTGAGCTACTGGGAAGGTGGAGTTGCCATAAAGTAAAATGGGGACGTCTAGAGCTGAAGCAGGTGTGGAGGGGAAGATCGAGAGGGCTGCTTGAATGGTTGTGTCTGAGATGTCTGCTAGACCTGCCAACAGCACTGTAGAGTGAGGTAGGCTGGCTGGAGTTAGGGAAATGCCTTAGCTGCAAACATGGATTGGGAATTATTAGCATGTAGATGGCGCACTGTCTATAGAGTCAGAGAGCCTAGCCCCCACTGGGAAGGGAGTGAGTGTGGATGGAGAAGAGTTTCCCAGGACCTATTGGAGGGCCACCCCAGCTAGAGAGTGGAGGAGAAGAGGCGCAACCAACAATGGCCACTGAGGAGAAGAGACCTATGAGGTGGAAGCAGAGCCAGGAGACTGTTGTGTTTTGGAAATCAGTGAAGCCAGTGCTGTCGAGAAAAAGAGAGCCCACTGGTGTCACATGCCACTGAGAAGGTAAGTGCAAAGGGACGAGAATGCACCATTGGATTTCACAAGGCTAACAAGGTACCAAGGTGGAGGTCTTTAGTCATTTCCTAGAGCATGGGGCAAAAGCCATATTAGAGTTGAAGAGAACAGGAGAAATCTGAATGAAGTCATCTCATCTGAGGAGTTCTGATGTAAAGAAAAGCAGGGAAATGGGGAAATGCCTGGAGAGAGAAGTGCTTTTTAGGTGAGAAGAGAAAAGCATGTTTGTGTGCTTGTTATTTACAAGTGTGTGGTTTTGTACCTTGTGTACAAATGGTAGCCTGCCTGAAAAGAAATCACCAATGAGAGCTTCCACTCTTACATGATTAGCTGAGACTGAATCAAAAACTTATTATCTACTCGTGGCCAAAGATGTCCCTTGAGAAAAAATTTCTTGGTTCACTGACCCTTTGCTTTGTTCAGAATTTGAGGATGGCTACTTCTGTGTTTCCTGTTAAAAGAAGGTCAATCCAGGAAAGGCCAGAATATCCTTTACTCTGCCAAACAGAATTCCAAAATATCTGTGGCCCTTAGAATTTAGAGCTCAATGTTCCATTCAGTGTAGGAATATGGAGAGAGGTGAAGGGGGATTTTTACTTCTCACCATATACTTCTATATATTTTAATTTTTCACAAAAAATTCAATAATAAACATAATGAGAAAGATTTAGTGTGTATTTCAGATATTTGGAAAATTTGAAGTTCGAGGCTAGGAACAGTTCAGGACAATTGCATCATTTATTAATTATAAGTGGACTTAAGTATCATATGCCAGCAGCCTCAGTTCAGCCAGCATGTTTATGTGAATTTTACCTTAGCTAGCCAATTTATGCATCCAAGCACTTAACTTAGTTCTGTTATTGTTAATAAATTGTGATATATAGCAAAGAAAAATGGCTTCTTTTGCCATCTACCATTTATATCTCATCTTTTTCTCTGAAGAGCTGAATTATAATAAAGTCACTCTCTAGTGCGTCTGACTGATTTGTCCAATTTAATTCATCAAATATTACTGAGGGCACACCATGTGCCAGGCAGCATGCACAGCACTATAAATACTGAGGGAACCAGGGCATGATTGCTGCCCTTGACGTGTTTGAAGTCTAGCAGAAGACGAGAAGAACACCACAGATAAAAAGACACCTACTTCAGATTCTGATAACAGGTAGCAGAATAAGGGTATACCACATTAAGAAGGTAATTGGAGAAAAGATAGATAATATTTCACACTTCCAGTGGCCACCACAATTAGCCCCTGAGATCAGCCCTATATTTAGACGGACTTATTCAAATTCTGGATTTCTGATTAGAATGGCCACAGACTTCACAACAGCCTGGTAGAAAGATCATTGGTCTACAAGACAGACACTGGCTCCATCACTAAAACGTTTAAGATCTCCAGCAGAGAATTAGTCTGTGCCTCAATTTTCACACCTGTTAACTGAGAATAGTAGCACATAGGGTCCAAGATGAAATGGTCCCAGAATTTGAAGTCAAGAATTTTCCATCCTCCCACTTCACACGTCCTAGGATGGCTATCATCAAAAACCAGACAATAATGAGTGTTGGAGAGGATGTGGAGAAACTAAACTCTCATACACTGCTGGTGGAGATGTAAAGTGGTGTAATCACTGTGGACAACAGTGCACTTCCTCCGAAGCTTAAGCATAGGGTTTCCATACGACCAAGCAATTTCAGCCTGTATTAGGTCATTCTTGCATTGCTATAAAGAGATACCTGAGACTGGGAAATTTACAAAGAAATTCTAAATTTTGAACTATGTACAAAAGAAATTGTACATAGTTCTGCAGGATGTACAAGCATGGCATCAGCATCAGCTAGGCTTCTGGGGAGGCCGCAGGGAGCTTTTACTCATGGTGGACGGTGAATTGGGAGCAGGCACATCACACAGTGAGAGCAGGAGCGATGTGGTGGGGAGGTGCCACACGCTTGAATATGCAGTGTATAAGCTATTCAGTTGTGAATTGGTGGGATGTACATAACAGCTTATCAACATGTGGAGATACTGGTACTTGATAGCCTCTTAAGAAAAAGTTGCTTCCAAATTTTAAGCTGGAAAGTCACTGGAATAACTTTAAAAAAGAATTACAATACATGGCCTTTTAGATTTCTGGTATGTACGTTAAGAATTGTGTACAAATTGAAATGTTTGTACTGATCCTTGACCAATAAAATCTCAATTATAAAAGAAAAATATGTTAATTTACTTATTCCCATGAATCACCTTCACCTTCTTAAAATTATACATTTTATTTATTAAAAAAATTATTTTCATAGAATACATTTTCACATTAGAGATTCCTATAGTGCAAAAATAACATTTTATTATTTATAGTTTTATATTTGTGAACAGATTGTTTTAGAGCAAGTAGAATACCTTTGAAAATTAAGTCTCAGTTTAGAATTTGTATTATCTCGATATGTCTACAAGGGGAAACTTGCCCTTAAATGGAACTTCTGTACATTCAGAAGCACTCCAAGCTTTTCCTCCTAGGATTTAGAAATTCATAATGTGAGATATCAGCATTTCCCAATTTTAAAATTCCCCAGTATATGTAAGCATCAGCAGGTGGTATCTACTGAATAGAGAGGGAAGTTTTCAAAAACTAAACACTGTCTAATTTTCCGTGAAGGTTTTAATCATGAATTAACTATATTTCCCTTTGTCCATTTATTCCCAGGGCATATGCAGAAGTTTGGTCCTATATTAATAGTAATAAAGCTGGATTCTCTTTAGAGATTGATAAATTAAAAGGCAAAAGATCATATATCATGTTTAGTTATACCGTGAGTCCTATGAGAAGCTGGGAGGCAACCCCATTAACTTACCAGAATACAGAACTCAGTCTCAGTTTCTTAGACATAATTCCTCTCAAACCTATTTCTCAAAGATTAAATTCTGGGGCAGGAGAATCGTTTGAACCAGAGAACCGGAGGTTCAGTGAGTCAAGGTCTTGCCACTGCACTCCAGCCTGGCGACAGAGGGAGACTCCTCAAAAAAAAAATTAAATTCTGAAAATAATCTTGTGATTAAGAGAAGAAGGCTGTCCGCCAATGGACTTATCTGTTATTTCTTCCTTATTGTGAGTTGAATGGCATGACAAAGCAGAGGCAAAGAGGCATACATCAGCTCTTCAGAGTATGAAGTCAGAAAGGTCAGAGCTTCCACAGCAAGGCAACAGCTTTGCAGAAGCTCGCATTGTGGTAGTTGAAATAGCAAAGCCCAGCAAAGTTAAAGCTGAAAGTGCCAAGAGCCCTGCCTTGGCAGCTTTCTGAGAGGCATCCCCAATGAACATAGTAACAACTTGTCCACGGCCCCAGTGACTATGAAGAGTGAGGGTTACAGTCCATTGCAGAGCAAGGATTCAAGTAAGCAGCCGGAAACAGACCCAGGAGTGTTTTCACTGACTACCCTCTCACTAGTCCAGTGGAGAGACACAGCCTTGGAACCAGAATAGTGGCTCGGTGACAAGTGGTGTGCAGCACATTCACTTGTCACCTTCTGGGGTAGATTTGTCCTGAAGATAAGCTGAGATATGAGCAGGTCTGACCACTGGTGTTCACAGCCACAGAACTCGGCCTCCTTGGGCCCCGCAAAGGGCACTCAGTCTCCAGAGAACCACCATCTTGTTCCTGAGGGCTCAAGATCATCCACCAACCCCCATCTTCACCTTTCTACCACCAGACAGATCGTGCAGTTTTCAAGAATCAGCTTGGAATTACAGTGTTCTGTGTCATTGCTTATTTTTCGGTGTATCATAGCGACGTTTGTTCACTTCTCTTAAGGTGTATTCAGAACTTTTCATGAGTCTCTTTTCATGCTTCCCCATCCTGCCACATGACACTTGGTGTGAAGTTTCACATCCTGTCCTGTTTTTGGTAGCTGAAGTTTCCTATAGCTTTACCTTCCAGCTAGAAAACAGACAGGAAATGGAGTTTTAGCCAGGAGTGACAGTAACAAAAACAACACCATAGCCCTGATCGAAATATGTATCTAGGCAACTTTCTAACTTCTCACCCACTCATGCTTCCCCATAGCCTGCATTCTTCCTATCTGGGTGGTTGGACAATGAGGAGGGAGACCTCAAAAGGGACTTTGGGGCTTAATGAATGTATCAGAGTCTGGGAAACATGTTTGTAAGGAGCAGACCATCTGAGTTCTCTTATGGCCAACCACATAGGACCACCATGACCACACAATTAAATTTTAGCCTTGGAGGGTTAACTGCCCCTGTTGAAGTCTTGATACCCTCTTTGTGGATTCTCTTGCAGCGTCACACTATTGGCCACAGTGTCAAAGGTGGGAGGGAGTTTCCCAGCTCTAACAGCATGTGCCCCTCACCTCCCTTACCCACCCCGTTTCCTTCTAAATGTAAGATTTTTAGGTGCTGAAGGAGATGTGACTTCTTCCACTTGCTTGAAACCTGAGTCTAGAATCCCCTCTCTGCTTTTGATTACATTTGCCACTGTCTGGCTTAATTCCATTTCTTATTCAAAATTATTCAAGAAATATTTATCAAAGGCCTAATTCTGTTTCACATGCTATTCTAAGCATTGGAGGTCATAGAAGTAAGTAGACAAAAATATTTCTCATGTGGAGCTTAGGTTCCAGTGAGGAAGGCAGGCAGGCACATACCATCTAAAGTATTCCAGGATGTATTCGATGCCATGAAGAAAAATGCAGCAGAGGAGTAGGCTGGGGAGTGTCCTCCAAGGGGCATGGAGGAGAGTGTCCTTCAGGGTCCAGGATGCCTTGTTGGAATTGCAGTATGGGGAGGAAGGGTGCCCTGAGGGAGAGGCCCTGCCTGGGATTCTCCTAGCTTGTGGGATCAGGGTGTAAGTGGCAGGGGCAAGGAACATGGAGGTTTTGCTAGAAGTGCACAGAGCCCTCTCTTTACTCCCAAAGATGGGAGTGGGCCAAGCCCTGGGCTTTCTCTCTCTCTCTTTTTTAGAATCAGGGTCTCACTCTGTCATCTAGGCTGAAGAGTTGTGGTGTGATCAGAGCTCATCAAGGTGCAGTGCAGTGGAACCATCACAGCTCACTGCAGCCTCCAATTTCTGGACTCCAGCAATCCTCCGACCTCAGCCTCATGAGAAGCTGGGACTACAGGCATGCACCACCATGCCTGGCTGATTTTTAAATTTTTTTGTAGAGATGGGAATCTCGCTATGTTGCTCAGGCTGGTCTGAACTCGTAGGCTCAAGGGATCCTCCTGCCTTGGCCTCTCAAAGTGCTGGGATGACAGCCATGAGCCACCATGCCTGGATGCCAGGCTTCCTCCTAATTCCTGCTGGTGACCATCAACATCAGCCCTTTAGAGCTAGTGTGAACTGTTTACATTCTTTCTGCCAGATGTGCTGTTCCCTATTCCACCTTCTGCACGGCAGCCAGAATGATCATTTAACAAGACTGATCCTGTGGCAATCCTGCTCAAAACACTTTCTGATTTCCTTCCCCATAAAGTTCAAGCTTTTTTTTTTTTGAGACCGAGTTTCGCTCTTGTTGTCCAGGCTGGAGTGCAATGGCGTGATCTTGGCTCACTGCAGCCTCCGCCTCCTGGGTTCAAGCAATTCTCCTGCCTCAGCCTCCCGAGTAGCTGGGATTACAGGCGTGTGCCACCATGCCCAGCTAATTTTTGTATTTTTAGTAGAGACGGGGTTTCAGCTGTTGACCAGGATGGTCTCGAGTTCAAGCTTCTTACCAAGGTTTGCAAGGCATGGCTTAGTGGTCTGTGTCCTGCCTACCTTTTTTTCTCAAAACTCGTGCTAACTCCCTTTTCTCCCCTCTTCCTCCAAATTTGTTGTCCAGAAACACACTTCTAGTATACTCTCTTCTTCCTGCTGGCAAGGACCCTCCCTCCCTTCCTCCTGGCTGACTCTGTCCTTCTCCAGGAAGCTTCCTCATGTACTCAAGATAGAGCCCTCTTCTTAGTTATTTCTGTCACTGATACACAAAATACCATCAGATCAGAGCTGGAGATTTGTTTGATTTCTGGCAGGCTTGCTCTAACAGCTAAGCAATCGGAGCTGGTTCTCAATTTTTCTGTCTGCTCATTAACACTTTCATGGAGCATCAGTGTCAGACCAGGTGATTCTAATAAAGTGGGGGGAAAAAACCAAGTCCTCTCTGCCATTGTGTCTGAGTCTTTCCATTCCTTCTGTCTCCTAGATAATTAAGGTTTATTAAGGGACTGAAAATCATAGAATTATTCCACTTGCTGACAACACCCGGTTCACAGAAAACTCATACTTCCTTGAATCCTGCCCCAAATTGCCTGACACAAGCTCAAAGCTTATGAAAAGCCCCATCTAACACCCTCTTTCTGAACTAGCCCATGGTTTCACATAGTGGACAGTCTCCCTTGCTAAGCCAGAATCAACGAGCATAAATTTGTTTGACTTCAGGTGAGTTCCCAGTGGTCTTGGATTTATGGGCATCACCACTGTGGATTGCCAAGTGGGACTTCCATGAACAGCTATTGATGAACTGAATTCATGAGAAGGAAGGGGTATCTGTGACAGCAGTGCTGGACCTGGCTATACTTCCTACCCCCAGACTTCAGGCATTAGCCCTCTCTGTGCATTAGCACAAATGCGTGTGTGTGTGTATGTATAACCGATTTAAGATTACACTATAAAACCAAGGTTCATTTCTTCATTGGTGAAACCCTGTCTCCAAAGTGCTGAGATTACAGGCTTTTTAAAGCTTGACCCTGATCAACTTTTCTCATCTTTGGAGACTTCAGCAAGGCACACTGTTTTTCAGGAGCATGGGAAAGCCAACTTGCTGCTTCTGCAGGGTCACTTAGATATAGACAAAAATTACATAGGAAAAGTTTCAGGTTGCACTGACCTTTTACTCTTTCAAAATAGTTATCAGAAAACCCCCACATAGTTACCTGAAGGAGTTAAAGATCCCATTCGAATGGCTGTGGATCATAGCATGGATTGAAAATCGCCTTTTTAATGGAAACTATCTGGTCAAGTTTCTTTTTATGGGATGTAGAGTGGACCCAAGAATAATTTGAAGTTTGCCCCTCCTGAAAAAACACCACCTACTTATGTAAGAGAATGGATGAAATGAAACCATTGGCTTGATTTACTCAAGTCTGGACAGTGTTTTCAAATGGCTTCTGACTTATAAACAAGCACAGCAAGACAGGAGGAACTTAGGGAGCTTTTTTCCTTCAGGTGTTTTAGGGCCTGTTATCAAAAATTCCCAAGATGTATGTTATGATACATTGCTTCAACTTAACCACATCTTTTCAAGGAAGAAGCAACAGAAAGGGCGTCCCAGATGTTTTGGCAGAGGCAAGAGCACTGACTTGTAAAGGCCTGGAGAAGTCTGCTTGGGACCTGGGATTGGGGCTTTTCTTGGGCAGGTGGTAGCGGGGCTGCCTGGGTAGAGGGAGCTGGGCTCTGACATTCAGCGGCGGAAAAGGAGCTGCCAGTTTCCTCCTGCTTTGGGTTTGTGGAGTGAAGCTCGTCCCCTGGTGGCCTTCTCGGTTGTTGACACCTAATGGAAAAGACCAAACCAGAGAGCTAGAGAAGTAGCATGTTTACTTGCCCATGCTTCTGGGAAGCAGTGTGCCTTGCCGAAGTCTCCAAAGATGAGAAAAGTTGACCAGAGTCAAGCTTTTAAAAGTTGGAATGAAGAAATAAATCTTGGTTTTATAGTGTAATCTTAAAGCCGGTTCTCTCTCTCTCTCTCTCTCTCTCTCTCTCTCTCTCTCTCTCTCTCTCTCTCTCGTATGTGCAAACAAACAAACTAGGGCTAACCCTGAATCTAGTTTATACACCTTATAATAGCTATTCCAGGAGAGGAGAGCAGAATATTTTCTGATTTGTTGGGCAGATGGCATTGAGCTCTTCCATTAATTAAGCATCCCGGTGGCTAGCTTTATTTTCACTGCGAATTGTGCTGAAGTTCCTATTTGACAAATTCTTACTTCATATAAAAGTATAATGTAAATATGTTCAAGTATTTGTGAGAAGCTAGTTTTTAAGCCTGTTGTTTTGTTCATGCAATCTGTGCTAACGTGAATAGGGGAATGATAGGTTCTGGTTACTAATAATAGGTACTGATTAAGAAAACAGCAGCATATCCGTGTGATAGACATTATTCTGCCTTTCAGATAATAATTAGGAAAACCACTAGTTTGAACCATAAGAGATTGCTATTTTTAAAAGTTAAATAGTTAAGTAGTAGTAATTTCCTATGGATCAACTGAATATGCAATAACATGTAATAATACTGATGACAAAATAATAAGTGAAGCAGTGGTAATCACAGACGATGCTCAAATGATGGACTCTGTAAAATAAGCTGATGAAAGAAGTCAGTGATTGTGTGGGGTTGATGAGATTATGGGTGTTTTTTTTTTTTAACTTTTCCTGTTCTTAAAAATGTCAACAATGTTGCTATTTATAGTGAAAAAGATTTTTAAATTATATGAGAAAATGGTCACGCATTTTACTCTTACACTATAGGATCTATATGGTGAGTATAATAGAACATAGCCTGGAATGTGCTTTTTTTGCTTTCTTTTCCATGCCTACCTAATTTTGGTTTTGGACTTAATAGTCATTTACCTCCCTGAAATAAACTTGAGAATAAGAGGAGCTGAGAATGACTTACAGGTCACAGTGAGCAGCCATTAACACCCATTATCTTTCATCAAATCCCCTTGCACAGATTTCCAGCCCTTTGATTAGAGGCCTGTAGCATCTTGCATGAGGTATTACTTCATTTCCTCCACGAGATTCTGGAAAAACTAAGAGTGATACAGAGTGAAATCCTGTCTTACCTAGTCCCGCTTTACCCTGAGAAAGTTTGGCTATGATGAAAAGAGTCAGCATGAGTTCATAGGCATGCGATCTGTGCAAGGGAGAGTAGCTGGAAGCAGTCCAGATGGTGCAGGGTTTGTGCCTCCTGCAGCATTCTCATCTACGATTATGTTCCCCAAAACACTTACATGCTTGACAGTGTTTTCTCGTGATAAGTTTAGTACTCAGTTTTTGGGTAAGTTTTGTTTTAAGCAAACATTACTATTATGTTAGACTTTTGAGTGATTTTTTTTTTTTTTTGGCCACATGTCTAAATGAATTTCTCCACTCTCTCTTTGAAATTTTTATGGTAAACAATAGTAAATATGTAGAAATGCTCATTTTTTTGAGCAATGGTTCTTAAATGTTAGTGTCATAATGATAACCCAGAGTGCTTACTTAAAATGTGGATTCCCTAGACCCCTCTCCAGAGGGTCTGGTTCAGAGCCTGGAGACCTGCATTTGAAATAAGCACCCCAGGTGATTCTTATACAGGTGGTCCCTAGAATGTCAGTGGGATTTGTAAGACCGTGACCAAGTCTAGGAAAGCAGTGATTTGTCCTATTTTGGCTCCTTTGTGCAGATATTACAAACAAGGGGTAAGTTATTTGGTGGTATGGACAGGTAGCCAGGAGGACAAAGTGATGAAAGGTTCGAGGGCTGCAGTGAAATGAGGTGGGTGGGGGCTGCAGCATTCTTGGCAGGATATGCATGACTTGGTTCTTATCCCCAAATGTAACCCTTTTGCTCTTCACTTTGCATTGGGACAAATTCTCTACTCTCTGATTCAGAGGACAGGACATTGAGAGTCTGCTTGGACTGGGTCACAGGTGAAAAAAATGCCCCATTAGTAAAACATGTACTGTGTAAGTAAAGGCACCTTTGCATCTTAACATCTGAAAAAGAGTAAGAGTCCTTTGGGGCAATCAGTCTATAAAGAAACCAACCCATTGTCTTGATTTTATGAACCCCACGAGTCTAACTCCCTTAGCTATCTGGATATGCACCAAATACCTTAAAGTTGTAGGTATTTAATGGCTTTTAATTATTTCTATCTTGTTTCCTTTTTTGTAATTACTTATGCAGAAAGTGAGGCAAAGTAAAAAAGGGTGAGACTATAAAGTATATGTTGTAGCTAAAGAACAAATGTTGATGAATGTCCCTAACATTTGTAGCTAAAGAACAAATGTTAATGAATTAGCAAATTCATTAACTGCACTTTTGCTTACACTTCTAATCCCAGGCTGAAATTACTATAGAATCTCTTTCCTAAAAAACTTACATGTTCATTCAATTTTTTCCATGCACTTATCTCACAACTATTTTTGAGTAACTACTGCTAAGAGGGATGCACAGATGGATGAAACATTGTCTGTGCTGTCGAAGAGCTTTAGCAGTAGAAAGATAGAAAGAATGAAGCTGTGGGCAGTTACACAAATGATGACAATAGTCAACAGTGTGCTAAGCGCCTTGAGAGGTATAAATAGGGAACTGCAGGAATTCAGAGACACGAGAAAATGCTGCTGGCAGGTCATAAAGTCTCATGAGAAAGGCATTTCCTTTTTTCCTAGAGGAGATTGAAGGGTGTGTAAGATTTCATCACGTGGGGCTAGAGGAGATTTCAAGTTTAGGTATAAGTAAAAGGCAACACGGCCAAGGACGATGAGAATGAAATGAATCACCCACAGAGGAATATAAAATTGAGTTTAATGATTCATTATGTTTAAATGCTTTCGAAGTACAGACTTGACATATATTTTACAGCCAGTTTAACTGTGAGCAAAGTGATTTTCTCAAGTTCCAACTTGACATGCTGTCATTCTTTATTTTTTCAGGTTAAGTTTATTCTAGTTTCTACAATTTTCCATGATTTCTCTGGATAATAGTGTCTTGAATTTAAAGTACTTCTCTTCTCTAAGAGTTCAAACACCTTTAACATAATATATATCTCCTTCTTATCCTTGGGAAAGAGGGAATGTCAGGAAATTTCTTAAAGCTCAAGAAAGCAAAAGATTAGAGACCCCCCATCACAGTCAGGGCAGGGTGTGGAGACCCCTCCTTTTAACTCCTTGCCATTCACTTCCTACTTTAGACTGGATTGATTCAGTCTCGGTTGGACACTAGGTTATGGACCTTAAAAATCTCATAATATTTGTATTTTCAGTAGAGACAGGGCATGGTGGTGGGCACCTGTAATCCCAGCTACTTGGGAGGCTGAGGCAGGAGAATTGCTTGAAACCAGGAGGCAGAGGTTAAAGTGAGCTGAGATTGTGCCACTACACTCCAGCCTGGGTGACAGAGTGAGATCTGTCAAAAAAAAAATCATAATATTTCATGGCAAGACTACTATGTGGGATGATAGTTTAGTAAGCTATATTAAAATCAAAGGAAAAAAATCAACGACTACAGGAACAACACTAATGAAAGCATCTATGACTTTACCAGACACCTGTTAGTGTCAGATACTGGCTCTAATATTTATTACAAGGCAAGGTAGTTATTATTTCCACGTAGAGATAAGGAAGATGAAGTTTAGACAGGGCAATTAACTTGTTCAAGTTTGCAGAGCTAATAAATGGCCAAGTGGTGTTGTAACCAGTTTCATATCGGGCAAACCCATACTGTTTCTATCATGGAGCACTGACTCCTAAAGTACTGGCACTTTACCTTTTTCTTTTTTGAAAAATTACAGAGTCATTTGAGAATCTGATAAAGTATAGATATACATATGCATGTAGATATTTACATACAGTTTTGGGAGATTCGTAGACTTCCTGATGCCCACCCATGGCCTTGAATTAGCTTGTGGATCTCATGTGAAGAACCCTAGCTCTGAAGGGATCATTGAATTATATCACAGTGTGTGGTTAAGAATATGAGCTCTGGGCTCAAATCCCAATCCTGCTACTTACTGGCTGATAAACCATGTTAAATTTACTTAACTTCTCTGTGTCTTAGTTTCCTCACGTGTAAAATGGGGCTGATAACAATGATACTTAAGAAGATTAAATGAATTAATATCCATGAAATACTTACAATACTTCTATTTTAAAATTTTATTAAGTCTTGGCAAATATACATAGGTATATAGTTCATTAAATTATTTTACATTGGTGTTATTTTCTTTATCATCTCCACCAGTGGAAACAGACAAAAACAAATTCTGAAACCAAAAGTTTTTTTTTTTTTTTTTTTTGAGACAGAGTCTCTGTCACCCAGGCTGGAATGCAGTAGTGTGATCTCGTCTCACTGCAACCTCCGCCTCCTGGGTTCAAGTGATTCTCCTGCATCAGCCTCCAAGTAGATGGGATTACAGGTGTGTGCCACCATGCCCAGCTAATTTTTGTATTTTTAGTAGAGATGGGGTTTTACCATGTTGGCCATTCTGGTCTTGAACTACTGACTTCAAGTGATCCACCCTCCAGGGCCTCCCAAAGTACTGGAATTACAAGCGTGAGCCACTGCGCCCAGCCATGAAACCAAAAATTTAAAGATTTATAGAGGACCATGACCATTCATTTGGATTTGTATAACTGGAAGATCCAGTTAGTGAGTAATTTATCCATCCTGGTTTAATGGTTTTGTCAGTTTTTCACTTAAAGGTTTTGCTCTGCACATCTGGCCTAAATTTATGAGAGCTACCAGGTATAGTTGATGCTTTCCTATTTTTGCTGTAGACACATAGGGCACATTTTCTTTTTAAAAAGCCAGTGTTCCTTTTAGAAAGTTGAATAGTAACATTAAAAATGATTGGAAATTAAGTTATGATTACTTTATCCTTTTTACATGATGCAAAACATTATTTAAGCCAATATAGAACTCTGTTCTCATCAGCAAGACTGCAGAGCAGATGAAAACATGTCTTATCTCCACGAATTAGAAGGAGAAGGATGGTAGTAGGGAAAGAGGGTAAAGGAATTTTCCTGGCTTCTGTGATCCACATTTGGAGACCGTTTAGTTTCAAGTATTGACCTTAGTTATATATAATGAAACATAAATGATGTGGGATTTTTCTTTCTCTGCTGTGCTACTGAAAATTTGGGTGTTTTATTACTGGAAAATATGACCGTATTTTGTTTACAGTGTGGTTACTTGTTTCACAAGTGAGATCATTTCCTGAGGGGTTGAATGTCTGCTACATCAAGGTAAATGTGAAGTTGTGAGACTGATAATCTAAAACATTAAAAAAAATTGCTCTTCTTTGACAACTTTTTCACTTTCAAGTAGGAATTTATTTAAAAGCTGAGGATTCAAGTCTGTATCAATTTGTTTTGAAATATCTTCAAATCTATTATAGTGGCGAAAGGCAGACATTTGATGCATTCTTTATGGAGACTTGTAAGCATCAAGGAAAAACTGAAGTCAGATTCTTAGGTCACAACGTTCATCCATAAAAGCAATAAATAAAGATACAGATAAATATAAGAATGTAGAAATGAGAAAGGTACTTTGAAATGTGATATTAAAAGCAGAAATTATAAAGGAAAGGATTGATAAATTTGATTATAAAAAGTTAAAACTTCTGAAAATATCAAACATTAAAATCAAATTGCAACTATTTTCAATATGTGTGACATAAATGGATCTTTATGTCACATTTATGTAAGATGAACACCTGAAGAGAAAATGAACAGAGGATTTGAAATAATTTGCAAAAGAAGAAATTTAAATGGCTTCTATGTTCCTGCTCTATGGAAGAATGCTTAAACACATAGTACAGGCTTATCAGTAATGAAGATGCAATTTAAAACACTTAGGTACTATTTTTGCCTGTCAAATTACTAAAACTTTAAAGAAAACAAAAGAATACTTTCTGTTGTTGGAAATTTTCATGTGCTGATGGTATTTCAGACTGCTCTTCTCTTTCTGGAAGGCCATACATGTAAAGGGCTATAAAATTTTGCACAGCTTTTGACCCAACAAGTTATATCTATGAACTAAGAAAAATTGTGAACATGTGAAAGAATTAAGCTATAAGAAGTTTCATTGTATTGTTGTTCATAATGAGAAAAAAGTTGAAAATAATCAAAAAGCCCCAAACAAGGAATTAGGTGTGTTAGTTTTCTATGGCTGTGGTTGTTAATCGCCACAAACTTAGTGGCTTAAAACAACACACATTTATGATTTTGCAGTTCAGTGGGTCAGGAACCTGACATGGGTGTCACTGGGCTAAAATGAAAGTCGTGGCAAGGCTGTGTTCCTTCCTGGAGCTCTGGGGAGAATCCATTTCCTTGTCCTTTCCAGCTCCCAGAGGCTGCACACATTCCTTGGCTTGGAGACGATGCAGTGAACACATCTACAGAAGCCACCCCACAGGAGGAGTTTTCTTTTTGAAAGTCTCTGCCCTTGCCACCCTTATTGACTCCAGACTGACAACTGGAGTCAAATCTCAGCATAACCTGAGCGGAGAACTATGGTTTTTGCTCTGCAGGAAAGTAGTTTATATGCCAGAGGAATCACAGGACCTGTCGGGTTTGTACCAGCCCAAACTGAGAGAATACATGTGCAGTTCCATCATGAGGGTGCTAGCTTTGGAGACCAAGGTGCTCCAGCCTCCCTCAGCCACTCACTCCTATGGTCATACCCCAGACCTTGATAGCTCCAGCATTTGCACCCCCTCCCTCATCTCAATTTCATGGATCCTTCTGTTACTGTCCCTATTTCCAGCTCACTCTCTTTAGCACCCTCAACTACTGATCCTTTGATCCCACCAGGACTTCCAAAGCATTGTTCATACCTCCCTTTCACTCTTTCTCACTCTCTTCTCTATTTACACAACTTAAAACTCCACTGCCCAATGTATGGACAGAGAAACTCACGGTGTGGGTATCAATCAGGCTCTCCTTGCTGATGCAATGAACCATGACCAAAGTGGCCATGTAGCAGGGCTGGAGGCTTCGAGAGAGGGATTGATATGTTAAAATGCTATTTATACAACCTGACCTCAGACCAAGGGGACTAGTGGTATGGGCTCCTTGTCACCAAAGCAATCCAGCTACCACCACTGCTGAGTGCCCCCTTGCCAGCAGCAGAGACTCATGCTCAGCTCTTAGTATGGCACCATTTCAATTACACCTTAACAGGGCAACAATTATTTTTTTCTAAAATTAAAAATTTTGTGTGTGTATATGTATATATATATATATATGTATATATATATATATATGTATGTATATATATATATATATATATATATATAGAGAGAGAGAGAGAGAGAGAGAGAGAGAGAGAAGGGGTCTTGCTCTGTAACTCAGGTTGGGCTCCAGTGATGTGATCATAGCTCACTGCAGCCTCCAACTCCTGGGCTCCAGTGATCCCCCCACCTCAGCCTCCCGAGTAAGCCTGTACTACAGGCACATGTCACTATGCCCAGCTAATTTTTAAATATTTTATTTTTTGTAGAGGTGGAGCCTTGCTATATTGCCCTGTCTGGTCTCCAACTCCTGGCCACAGTGATCCTCCTGCCTTGGCCTCCCAAAGGGCTAGGATTACAGGTGTGAGCCACCACACCAGGCCTCATTTCTTATAATTGATTTTCACTCCAGATGTGGGTTTACCTTCCTTGCTAGCCGTGCATCTAGCAATACATTGATTGACCCATTGACATGATATTAGCACAACATAGCTTTAGACCAAGGGACATATTTTATCCCAGAGGAAGTGAAACCAGGGGTAGTGACCGTTGAGTCCCATGTAATCCATTATTCGAAAATAGCCAGCCTAATGGAAGGGCAGAATAACCTAACAGAGGCTCAGGAAAGGTGACAGTTGAGAAAAAACTTCTGGTGGTTTGAGATGTTGAAGCAATGGCCAACATATGGTGCTGTGTCTCCCAAAACCAGAATATGTGAATCTGCTGGGGTGAAGGAGCAGGAATGGTCCCTCTGTTACAAAGATCCCTGTGACCCTTTTGTACAATTTGTCCTTTCCATTTCTGTAATATTCGGTTCTTATGGGTACAGAGGTCTTGGTTCAGGATGGGGGAGGGTGAGGAACTGCTTCTCCCCAGGACAAATAAGACAGTAAGAGCTCCATCCAAATGGAAGATGGGAATAACATGACCAATTTAGGTTCCTCATGTCAGTGGACCAGAAAGCAAAGAACAGACTGGGATGGCGTGATTACAATTGACCCTGTTTACCAAGAGGAAAGCAGGAGAGAGCTAGGGGTGTTGCCACACAAAGTGAACAGGGAGGAGTGTATATGGAACCCAGGGGATTCACTGGGTATTGCCTGGACTTTCTGTGCCCAAGGACAAGGGTAAATGAGCAGTTGCAGCAATCATGGCCTGACAAAGGCAAGGCAATGAAGGGCTTGGGCTTCCCGGGGATGAAGGTGTAGGTGACTATACCAGGAGAGAAACCAAGTACAGTCAAATCGCTGGCCAAAGTTGAGAAAATTCTGGAATGGGTGGCAGAGAAGGGAGATGACACATTTCAATGTGAGAATGGCTGTGGCAGAAGAAACTATAGCTTTTTTTCATCAACTCTCTTGTCTGAAGCTCTTTTAGAAATTGCGACTGGCCACCAACCTGGAGGGGATGCTGACTCCACCCCCAACCTAATCTCTATGGGGAAGAAGTGAGGACAGGTCTATTCTCATGAAAGTGGAAATGTCTAATTTACTATAGAGGCCAGTTGTAATGGGAGAGCACTTATGAATCTTTATCCAGCATCTTTAAGTATACATCAGATGACCTCTGCCTCCTCTGTTCTTAGGCCACGTAATCCTTGCCAGCTGTTACTGCAGCAGCCAGCTGGGCGGCATGGGCTACAACCAACTTCACACAGACACCACCCAATGTTGCCTTAGCTTATGCCCTCACAATATATCTCTTATATTCCACCTCTTCGCTTCCTCATGGCCACTGGAGCGTCAGATGCCAAAGGTCTTCCTAATGCCTATACATAATCCAGAAATGGAGACCAGACAGTAAATGCCCTGCAGGCCATTGAGACGCAGAAGCTAGTGTAAACATTCTCCTTTGCCTGCCTGGGTGGACTAGACTCAGACATGGCAGTTCAATTCAGAGGGTGATTCCATGAGTTCAGGGATCTGCTGCACCTCACACCAGAGGCAGCCATCATGGCAGTGCACCCTCTAGAGACTTCTTCCCTGCCTCTCTCCTCCTTTGCCCTTCTTCAGGCTCTGCTTTTCAGAAACAATTGCTAAATAAAAAGCAGGTTATACAGTATTCTCATTTTCTTTGTATTATATACATGCACATGTAAACACACAGGAAGAAGAAGAATACTAGAACATATTTATTTTCTTTTAAAAAATTATTTTAAGTTACAGGATACATGTGCAATGTGTAGGAGGTGCAGGTTTGTTACCTAGGTAAATGTATGACATAGTGGTTTGCTGCACCTATCAACCCATCACCTAAGTATTAAGCCCAGTATGCATTAGCTATTTATCCTGATGCTCTTTCTCCACTTGCCCCCTCTGACAGGTCCCTGTGTATTTTTTTTCCCTTCCCTGTGTCCATGCTAGGACATATTGTAATACTAAATTTTGTTTGTTTGTTTGTTTTGTTTTGTTTTTTTGAGACGGAGTTTCCCTCTTGTTACCCAGGCTGGAGTAAAATGGCGTGATCTTGGCTCACCACAACCTCTGCCTCCTGGGTTCAGGCAATTCTCTTGTCTCAGCCTCCTGAGTAGCTGGGATTACAGGCACGCGCCACCGTGCCCAGCTAATTTTTTGTATTTTCAGTAGAGACGGGGTTTCACCATGTTGACCAGGATAGTCTCTATATCTTAACCTCATGATCCACCCGCCTCAGCCTCCCAAAGTGCTGGGATTACAGGCGTGAGCCACTGTGCCCAGCCCAATACTAAATGTTAACAAGAGTTATCTCTGGTTGGTGATTATGGGTGATTATTTTCTTCCTTTTATTTAATTATAGTTCTATAGCTTTAACATTTTACAATGAATGTACGTTAAAGGAAAAATGTTATTAATAAAATAATAGAACTTTGTTTTTAAGAAATGTTAATGATGAAATTTTTTCCTACATATGATCTACAATATACTTTATTTTGTCATTTTTAAAATATTGGTACCCCTAAAGATAGGTGACATTAGCAGTTTCAATTTTTACATGTTGTTTCAGATGTGAAGATTTCTTTTACTGAAAACTCTTTTCTAATTAGTAGAAATTTCTATATTTGGACTTTTTGTATCTGAAACATGATTTCACATAAGATAGTTAATCAAACACTGTATCTGTTAAACCAAGGTTTACAATAGAAATAATATGTATATAATTCATGTAATTGCACATTCATTTATTCTTCCCATATTTGTTAAAAACTTTTTGTGTTAGACTGTGTTTTGAGCATTGAAAATGCAAAGAACTAAGACATGTTCTCTGTACTAAAGAACTCACCATTGAGAGGGGGAATTCTAATGTTACTTACCTTCTCTCACAGTTCTCTATCCATCCATCCACCCATGCATCCACCCATCCATCCATCCATCCATCCATCCATCCATCCATCCATCCATCCATCCAACCATCCATTCATCCATCCATCTATCCATCTATTTATACATTTGTCCATCCATCTATCCATTCATTTAGCCACTCACTCAGGCTTTAATGATGGTCTGTTGTGTTCCAGAAACTGCAAAAGGCATGAAAATTCGATGTTGCCTTATCAGAATGATAAGATAAATATGCCACTTCTTGGGCACTTAAAGCTGATGTAGAATAATTTTCTTAACATATGTGATTGATATAGAATATGATTTCAATAAGTATTCACTCAGCGTGTGTTTGCTCAGGTGCTTCCTATGTGCTGGTACCATGCTGGATGAATAGATAAATCTAGGCCTCAGGCCCTGGATTATATATAGGACCTTTGAACTATACCTAGCTCAGTGTTTCAGGAACCTAAGTGTGGAAGAAATAAGAGATGAGGTTAGAGAGAGAGGAGCATTATGGAGAACTTTCAGCACCATGGTGAATAACGTAGATAAACTCTCACAGGACAATGGGGAACCAGTGAAGAGTTTTAAGCAGGCACAGGATTCTGTATTCATTAGAGAGATCACTCTGGCACCAATGTGGAGGCAGTGGCAGCTCTGGAATGTCTGTATCTAAGAGGTTTAAGGAGCAGCAATCTGTTGGAAGGGGGTAATTTGGAGATTATCTTGGAGCAGTGTTTTCATAGCAATACCCAATTTTAACCTAGAGTGAATGCTTACTAAGGATGGGAGTGTTTAATGGGAGGAGATGACAGAAACTCATATTAATGGGGGAGGCTGAAAGCTTCTAGTGATGGAGATGGAGGAGGAAGTGAGGCTAGAGCAGGATGATTAGTTAGGAAATTATAGCACAGGTCTGAATTAACAGAGGCTGTGGGGATGGAAGGGAAGGAACAGATAAGAGGGGTTAAAATTAGTTTGTTCAGTGATAATGAGTTTCCACAAAGAGACGAGGAATTTTGGGGCGGGGCTGGGGAAGAGTGGGTTGGATTAGAGTGTGGGGCTGGCAATGGGCTTCTCCACTTCTCTTGCCTCATGGTGCAGGATAGGGGTAGCCCTACCCACTGCATCTGGTGAAGGAAAAATGTAGGAACAGGATTTCCCTGAAGTGGGGCTGGTGGGAGAAAGGTATTTTCTGACCTGTGGACTTAGAGTGAACTTTGTCATGAGAACAGACTTGTATGGGGTTCCCACCAAATCTTTCTGGTTGCAATTTGGTTAGTTAGATGTGGTCTAGGGGCCAGACATTTCTATGTGGTGAGTTTTCTGGGTAATGAAACTGCTAGACCATCCTGCCCACCCCTGCTCCCCAGCCTGATGGAAGGTCTGCATCTCATGTCACCGCACTAGGCCACTCACTGCCTCTCACTGTTCTGTGCCTCTTGTGATCACTTGCACAGTCCCCTCATTTCATTGCTTTTTTATTAACCACTTTATTGAGATATAATTTCCATATCATAGAATTTACCATTTTAAATGTATAGTTCAATGATTTGGGGTATATTACTTTATTAATTTGAAAAATTGCAGTACATATATATAGCAAATTTTGCCTTTTTTTTTTATTGAGACGGAGTTTTCGCTCTTGTTACCCAGGCTGGAGTGCAATGGCGTGATCTTGGCCCACTGCAACCTCCGCCTCCTGGGTTCAGGCAATTCTCCTGCCTCAGCCTCCCGAGTAGCTGGGATTACAGGCACGCGCCACCATGCCCAGCTAATTTTTTGCACTTTTAGTAGAGACGGGGTTTCACCATGTTGACCAGGATGGTCTCAATCTCTTGACCTCGTGATCCACCCTCCTTGGCCTCCCAAAGTGCTGGGATTACAGGTGTGAGGCACCGCGCCTGGCCAACTTTGCCATTTTAACCATTTTTAATTGTATAATTCAGTGACATCAATCATATTCATAGTGTTGTGTAACAATCACTACTGTGTATTTCTAAAACTTTTTCATCACCTTAAACAGAAACTCTGTAATCATTAAGCAACAACTCCCTATTCCCTCTCTCTCTAGCCCCTGGTAACTTCTAATCTACTTTCTGTTTCCATGGATTTGCCTATTCTAGGTATTTTATGTAACTGGAATCATACAATATTTGCCCTTCGATCTGGCTTATTTCACTTAGCACAATGTCTTCAATTTATTCACATTGTTGCATGGATAAAAACTTCATTCTTTCCTATGACTGGGTAATATTCCATTGTTTATCTACTCATCTGTTGATGGGCATTTGGGTTGTTTCCACCTTTTGGCTATTGAGAATAATGCTGTACAAGAGTCTGTTCTAGTCCTGGCTTTAGGTTTCCTTGGGTGTGTTCCTAAGAGTGTAATTGCTGGGTCATAATGGTAATTCTATGCTTAGCTTTTTGAGAAACCCTCTCATTTCTTGATAATTTAAACCCTAGCTTATTGTTACTTTTCCTATCACTATTTTTGTCTTAATAATTGGTGATTTCAATATCCTTGCAGCATCCTGGTCTTTCGATTCCTTAAACTTTTCTTTCACCTCAATAGTTTGTCCTTCACACTACTTAACTCACCTCCTACTTGCCTCCACCTGGCGTGGTCATTCCCTAGGCCTGTCATGAGCATTAAGTGCATCTCCTTCGTACTCTCCATTTCAACCATCTCTCCAGTACCCTGAAATACAAATCCTTCAACTCTACAGGAACTCCAGTTTTTGACCCTACCACCTTTTCACACTTCCTTGATCTTTTCATGTTTTAACTTCCCCCCACTCACCAAGCTTGAATTCCATAATCACTTATTTTCTTATTTATCTATTTTGAGATGAAGTCTTGCTCTGTTGCCCAGGCTGCAGTGCAGTGGCATGATCTTGGCTCACGGCAACCACCACCTCCTGTGTTCAAGTGACTCTTCTGCCACAGCCACGTAGCTGTGATTACAGGCACCTGCCTCCAGCCTCCATGCCTGGCTAATTTTTGTACATAATCACTTATTTTCAATCACTGCTGTGTGTACACTTTCAACTCCAGTGTCCTTTTATCACTTGGTTGTGTTTGCATGGCAAAACTGCCACCCTAGTTAAAACAAACTCTTCACCTGTAATTCATCATAGGCACCTAAGAAAAATCACACAACTCATTGGCCTTAATTAATGACCACAAACCTCAAATGGGCCTTGAATGCTTCTTGACAATCAATATTACATTTTCTTAGTTCTTTCATTTTCCCTGTTCTCCTAAATGACTATTTCATACTTTCTTATCTCTCTGCAAACCTGCAATACCTACTCCACATTCTTACTTTGGGCTGATGACCTTGCTCCCTATGCACTGAGGAAATTGAAGTAATCAGAATGGGAGTTTTTCAGACTCCCTCCACCACATCCACCCACCTACCATGTCTGGGCTTGCAAACTCCACTTCCCATCTATAACTGTAGACAGACTCTCTGTACTCCCATCCAGGACCTGCTCCTCCACTTTGCACAGGACCCATCCCCCTCACTTACTTAAGAACATTATACCAGCAATTCTTCCTTTTTTAAAACATACCTCAGTCAAATTTCCCTTTCTACATAATCAGTATCATTAGCATCAAATATGCTATTATTCCTTTCACCTTAAAAATAGCCTCCCTTAGTCTCCCTTTTCTTTCCAGTTACTTCCCCATGTCTGTGCACTAAATAGCAAAATACTTCAAAAGAGCTGTCTGTGCTCACTGACTCCAATCCCTCTATTCTAGTTCTCCCTTACATTTAGTCAATCAGGACTTCACTTCATCATTCCACAGAACTGCTCACAGTAGAGGTCTAGAAAAGGTTGTTTGCATATCCAGACATGAAACTATGTACCTCAGTGACTATTAACTTGCAAATTATAAGACCACAGAGAGACACAGAAGAACAGAATACAGTCAAGAGACAAAGCCATCAACAAAATCAGGCTCAGATATGACTCTGATGTTAGAATTATCAGAAAGAAAATTTAAGTAGTAATGATTAATATGTTAAAGTATCCAGTGGAAAAGGGGGCTAGCATGCATGAACATATTAAGGGTATTGGTACAGAGATGGAGATCATAAAAAGGGATCAAATGGAAATAATGGAGATGAAAAACACAGTGAAAACTAATAATTTTGTTATTATTAGTACTAGATGTGACTCTGCTGAAGAACTAGGGTATTTGAAGACAAGTCAGTAGAAATTGCCCCAACTGAAACACAAAGGAAAACAAAGTGAAAACCAAGACAAAACAAGCAAAAATAAACCCAGAACAGACTATCCATGAGCGATGGGACAATATCAAATTAATAGTCATGTAATTAGAATCCCAATTAGAAAACAGGCAAGGAAACAGAAGCTTATTTGATGAGATGATGAATAGAGTGAGCATTTTATCCCTAGTGAAGGAATAAAAGGCTTTGTACTCTTTTTTGTTAGCCTAGGCCTACATTTGCAGTCTGAGTCTTTGTTTCATTAATCTGAACTATTCGGACAAACTTACCTTCCTAACTAAAGTTCTAGAACATGACATGTTTATTTATTCCATTTAAAATACCCATGAAGTACCTACTAATGGGCTGGAACTGGGAGTTACTTTCTGAATTGATTTTATGGTCTAAATGGAGACCAGAGTAGCTAGTCTCTAGCGCTGGGGCCAGGGGAAAGGGTAAAATTCTGGCCCTGTCATTTAATGTCCATGTCATATCTGAACACAGCAGTACCTAGTTTTTTGAGGCTGTTGAGAGGATTACAGTAAAGTAATGGTTCTGACTGTGAAATACTTGGTCTGGAGTGGTCCCAGGCCTTCCCAGGTTTCCTTCCTGTTTTCCAGGTGATTATGAACTGGTTGTCAGGGTAGAGAAGTACTAATGTAAAGTATTGACTGGCACATAGTTGGCACTCAGCAAATGTCAGTCCACCTCCTATACCATAACTCAACCTGGACTCACCCCCAAATCAGAATAGTTGCCAGATGCATCTCTGAGGGCAAAGCTGATTTCTTCTTTTTTTTTTGAGATGGAGTTTTCACTCTTATTACCCAGGCTGGAGTGCAATGGTGCGATCTCAGCTCAGTGCAACCTCTGCCTCCTGGGTTAGGGCAATTCTCCTGCCTCAGCCTCCCGAGTAGCTGGGATTACAGGCACACACCACCATGCCCAGCTAATTTTTTGTATTTTTAGTAGAGACGGGCTTTCACCATGTTGACTAGGATGGTCTCGATCTCTTGACTTCGTGATCCACACACCTCGGCCTCCCAAAGTGCTGGGATTACAGGCTTGAGCCACCATGCCTGGCCTCTGATTTCTTCTTTGTTATGATTGAGATGGGGAGAAGGTCTCCAAGTGAGTCAGAGCCTGGATGAGCTATCCTGCCTGTCTCATTTTCCAGGTATTATAGGGGCCTCTCTCATTTCTCAGGAATTACAGGGGATTCAGACTTTGTCATCTTTCCTTCTGGCTTATCTCAGCACCTGGAGACCTGGGGCTTTAGCCTAAGGCAACATTTCAGGCAGTCCCTGCTCCATCAGAGGGAATAGTACTCTCTTCTAATTTCTCTGCCCTCAAACAACCACGTGCCTGTTTGATTTTTGTGAACACACATACAAAAGATTATAAGACAGTTCTAAATTGAACTTTCAAAAGTTGAATTGGCAAAATTTGATAATTAACTGGTGATGGGGCTGATAGATATGGAAAGGTTTCTACATTATTCTCTATACTTTTGGATGTTAAAAAACTGAGTCCTTGGTGACTTACCTGTGCTGTCTATATTAATTATACCTTTGACAGGAGAGTGACCTTATAAGATATTAATATGTTCTTGCCGTTCATATGTAGAGAGATTATTAAACTTGACCAGTTCACCAGATATCCCATATTTATATTCTAACAGGATTTTACTAATTACAGTGAATTACAATTTAAAAAGAAATTCAGCCCAGAGTATTTAAAATGTTTATTATGTATTTATTTGGACTATTTGGGGCTATTTTATTGATAGTCTGTGGGAAAGGTGATTTTTTTTGGGTCCGAGTGAACTCGGAAAAGCATAGCCATATTTGACTTTTTATGTTGTTCACAGAGAGCAATACAGCCACAGTGTTTGTGGTTATGTACTGAGTCACTTGAAAGCACAGCTGTTGGGCAGAGTGGGCTCCCTAGCTGTTTGAGTTAGATACGCCACATCTTACTACAATAAATAAATATTCAGAGGATAAAAACCGTATCTTATATTGTGGGAGAATAGAATAGAGCTAATTATTGGGATTTCTGGGGGTACTTGGCAATTTGGGTTATAGTTTTTGCTTTGTCCACCAGTCTACTTTATTAAATAAGATGTAAGTACTTTTCAAGGAAAGTATTTAAGGGTAAACGTATAATGAGAAATCTTTATTTTTTTAATTGGCATCTAGAGAGGGAATGCAGTGGAGTCCCAGGGTGCCCTGGGCAGCAGGATAGGATGTGGGGTGCGGCAAATGTGGGGTATGGTGGGATGTGAGGTGTGGTGGGATGTGGGGTGCGGTGGGATGTGAGGTGCGGTGTTGAGGAATGGAGAGGGTGAGAGTGTGTACAGGTGCACGTGTGCAAAATGCTGACCAAATGCGGAAGTGAAGGCTCAATTCAGATGTCTTCAGCTAAAATAAAACATTTCAACTAAGCTGATAAAATCATGAGTGAGGTAGTTCATGAGGAGATGTTAGCGTAGAAAAATCTCCAGAGCAGCACTATTTTAAAGAGTAAAGATGGAACAACATTACCGTGTAGCTTGCCCAACTGGTTTATGTTAGAGCTGGGACTAGGACCCAGGTAATTGACACTTCTTGCCTGATACCCCAAGACACTTCCCAATCAAGTTCATGGCATTATACCAGGTATTAGGGGATGGTGGTACATTTCCAGTCTCTTGCCCTCTGGGAGATTATAGTCATGTAACATGTGGCTAGGCCAGTGTTTTTCACATATCTTTTCTTTTAGAGGGGAAACTTGCCCCTCTCTTTGAATATTCTGTGGAAAACTAAAATATTAAATAGGTGAAAGTCAGAGCTGATCTGATTCAGTGTGCATATGTGTGGGGCTCCCAAGCCTTGCCATCCCAGCCTCCTCCTCATAGCTCCTTCTTCTTGGACGATAGAGCTCCAGGGAATAGCTGGGAAGTTTGTGGTCTATCCTCTGGCTCCCATGTTGGAAAGCACTGTGAGGCACAGGGAAGGGAGTGCAGAAAGAGAGGGCTCTATGGGGCTTATTGCCTGCCTGGTGTTTCACTGGTCAAGGGTTTGATTATGATGACATATCCTCCCAGTGCAGCATCTATTTCCTTCAGTGATGGGTGGCCAGAGCATCACTGGCTTCTGAAGGGGTATTTGATTAACTAATGGTGACACAGCTTTTTCCAGGCTTGCTTTTCTTGTAGAATTTCACTTATTCACTGGTTTAATTATTTATTCATTCATTCGTGAAATATTTACTGAGTTCCTATTCTGAGAAAGACGCTGAACTAACATACTCTGGGGCGGAGAAGGGGTGGGCAATAGATCAGCTGAAATCTGCCTTCCTTGAGGGCTTCCTGAACAGATTTTGACAATCATTCTGAAGAGGTCAAGTGAACCAGCTCTCATCACAGACACCACTGGCCAACCCGTGCTGCCAACTCTTTCTGGAGATTGAAAGCTCCTGGCTCCTCTTCACCAACACTGGAAACACACAACTGCAAGTGAACTGTATCTTGGAGGAAGAGCTCAGGTCAAACTGTTGTATTTTGGGATTGAATGCTGGCTTTATTCTAGCATGAGGAAGACTGGGTGTGAATGAATTTAGAGTAAGGATGGCAAGAACATCAGGGAGCCCTAGAATGGCAACTGCTATTTTGGCAGGCTCTAGATGCTATTTCAAAAAGTTTCCTTGATCATTTCAAGGCTTTGATCATTGTGCTATATACAACATTTGAAAATATAATGTCTCTGTTATCCTTAGAGTACAACCCATGTCCTTCCCAGAAGGTTCAAATTACACGGAATGTTTCTGGTTCATACAGCACCTTACTGTGGAAAGATGGCTTCCTGCTTGCTCCTGGGTATACTATTATTTACAGCTATGCTTAATTTTAAAAGGTAAATAGGGTTTGAATTTCTACTCTTTTAGCTTTACAAATGTAGACAAATATTTACTTCCTTTTCCTTTTTCTGCCAATAGATCTCATTTGCAAAATTTCAGGAAATCTCACCCAATCAAATCTATGCCCTCAGACCAGGCAATGTTTTTAGTTTTCTTGTGATAGACCATTCTTTTGAGTTTCCTATTCCCAAATGTTACTTTCATTAGAGTCTGGAAGGAAGATAGTTTAATACTCCTATTCAAGTTACTTCTGTTTATGTGAGAACAGGACTCACCATAAGTTGTACACTCTGCATCTCTTCAGTGTGGATTTATGTGGATTTTTGAGTTTTTAGTGTTATTGGCAGTCTAAACATTGCAGCACTATTTACAATAGCAAAGACTTGGAACCAACCCAAATGTCCATCAATGATAGACTGGATAAAGAAAATGTGGCACATGTACATCACGGAATACTATGCAGCCATAATAAAGGATGAGTTCATGTCCTTTGCAGGGACATGGATGAAGCTGGGAACTAACACAAGAACAGAAAACCAAACACTGCATGTTCTCACTCATAAGTGGAAGTTGAACAGTGAGAACACATGGACACAGGAAGAGGAACATCACACACCAGGGCCTGTTGGGGGCGTGGGTAATTAGGGGAGGGATAACATTAGAGAAATACCTAATGTAGATGACGGGGTGATGGGTGCAGAAAACCACCAAGGCACGTGCATATCTATGTAACCTGCACATTCTGCACGTGTACCCCAGAACTTAAAGTACATATAAAAAAAGAAAACCTCAGCTTTCAATGCCCAAGTAACAAAAGGACCAGAGGCTACTCCGTTCGCAACCCCGAAGCCCCTTTTCTGTGTGCAGATGAAACATTGAAAGTACCTCTGATTGGTCCCTTCTTGCAACCAATCAGGCTGGTCACTGTCAAGTCTTCATTTGCATAGGAGTATAACTTTGTAATTTTGCTTCAGCCTCTGATTGGTCACTTTTTGCAACCAATCAGACTGATTGTGGGCCACTACTTCATTTATATAGGGTATACATCAAGTAACCTTTAGAGGGTATTTAAACCCCAGAAAATTCTGTAACCAGTGCTTGTGAGCCACTTACTGAAGCCCACTCCAACTCTGTGGAGCATAATTTCATTTCAAGAAATCTGTGCTTTTCTTTCATTGTTTTGTGAGTTTTTTCCAATTATTTGTTCAAAATGCCAAGAACCTGGACACCCTCCACTGGCAGAATCTGTACAGTGTACTTTTCATTTTCTCTGTTTTTCCTCTGACTTCATAAACTCTGCCTGCCTTCAATGGATGATGCCTAATAGACTATCATCGTTTTTGAAACAACATATATGGCCTCATTCTGTGATAATAGGACTTAGCTCTGTCTGGATTGGTTGGCCATTCACTCCCTGGCTAGAAACATTTCTGCATTTCTGTCTTTCTGTCTCTCCTAATCTTCCTGGTCTCCAATTGCTGGCTTCTAGTGTTTTCTTTTTAGGTAGTATCATTAGTGTCCACTTTCTAAAGTTTCCTCTCATACTGTTCAGAGTCTAACTAAATCTGCCTAGTCAACCATGGATTTTTGTGTGTGTGTGTGCGTAGTTTCACTTTTGTTGCCCAGGTTGGAGTGCAATGGTGCAAACTGGGCTCACCACAACCTCTGCTTCCCGGGGTCAAATGATTGTCTTGCCTCAGCCTCCCAAGTAGCTGGGATTGCAGGCATGCGCCACCACACCTGACTAATTTTGTATTTTCAGTAGAGTTGGGATTTCTCCATGTTGGTCAGGCTGGACTCAAATTCTTGACCTCAGGTGATCTGTCTGCCTTAACCTCCCAATGTGCTGTTATTACAGGTGTGAGCCACCATGCCTGGCCCCATGCATTTTTTTTCCAGAACCTCCCCTCTCTCTTAGTAAATACAACATAGATTCTGAGGTGAGTCCAACTTGGTGCAAATGCCAGCTCTGTTGTTTACTGGTTGTTATTACTATTATCACCTATGGGCTGAGATTACTTGCCTGTGTAATGGATGTGAACCAAAGAGCCCTTAAGTCTCACTTGTTTGAGTATATAAAGGGGATTACAGTAGCAGGTAAACTCAAAATCTGCTGTTGTGTGAATGTTCCCACTCATTGAGAGCAGGACCACACTCCCTCTTTTCAAGGTTCTCCCCTATCCAGCTGTTCTGGGGATGGTCTGGTAGATGTTGCCTCGTCAGTTCGCACTGCGTCTGTGCCTTTGCAGTCACTTAGATGTGGACTGCCTCTCTCTGCTCAGCCACAGGCCACTGTGTCTACAGCTCTGGATGCCCCTTCTTTCCCTCCCCACTTGCCAGCTCCTCAGCTAATGCTGCCCCTTTCATTTCTCTAGTGTGAGTATACACTAGAGGAGAAAGTATACGTATACTTTCTCCTAAATTACCTATAGAACTGTTCACCTGTGTAGTATCTTTGAATAATTAAGGGTAAACAAAGGGAATTATATTATGAAGAGTGACTATCAACTGGCTACTGGATGTGGTTGCCCTTGAGGCCCACAGGCCCAGGAGCCTCTACCTTGACCCCTTCTCAGACCCAGCCTACTGTTCTGGAGAAGAGCCAATGGCTCCCTCCCAACAAACTTATTTCTACTCCTCAGTATCAGGTTCTCTGCAACCTGTGCCACCCACTCAACCTCAACAGAGAGGAAGGAATTCTCTACTGTTATATTATCATTCATTACTTTAAAATCGATCACTAATAATATTAACATTAATAATAACCACAGTTTATACTTCTATAGAATTTACTATATAAAGCATTACATATATTAACTCATTTAAGCCTTATAACAATCCTGTGAGATAGGTACTGTTATCATACCAATTTTACAGAGGATGAAACTGGAATACAGAAAGGGTAGGTAACTGATTTAAGGCCAAACATTGACTAAAGGGTGCATCTGGATTCAAAAGTAGGCTCTAGAAGCCGTGTGATGCATGAGTGTATTTTTTTTGTGTGTGTGAGTGCATGCATGCATGTATGTACATGTATGTATGTGTGTAATATTGTATATTTATGTGTGTGAATATGTGTGTGTACATGTGCATATGTATGTGTGTATGCATGTTTGTGTTAACATTCATCCACATCCTGGTTATGGATCATTCACACTCAAGAGGGAGTTAGATTTTGAAGGACTCTAATGAAGAGTTTTCACCACTCAGAGCTGCTTCAAGATCATTAAGTAAATCTGTGCCTATGCACTAGTTAGGTAGCAGAAAGGATAATGGGAATACATTTTCATTGATAAAATGAGTCATGTCAAAATAGTCATGCATTGCTTAACCATGAAGATACATTCTGAGAAATGCATTATTAGGCAATTTTATCGTATGACTATCACAGGTGTACTTACACAAACTAAGATGATATGTTCTACTACACCCCAAAGCTACATTGTATATCCTGTTGCTTTTAGACAACAAACCTGTACAGCATGTTACTGTAGGTAATTGTAACGCAATAAGTATTTGTGTATCTAAACATAGAGAAGTACTGTAAAAGTATGGTACTACTGTTTTATATGCAGTCTGGTGTTAATGACAACATTGTCTGTGTGGCATATGATTGTAATATGACTGGTTAGAAAGGTTAAGTAACCCTTGAATGAATGGCATATCAGAATCAGGAGAGTCTAATACCTTCAGGAAAGAACTGCAGGGCTAAAACTGTGTGGTCTTACACTGTATTACTTAATGGCAGGAGTTTGTCCTAATACTGCTGTCAAAAATTTCATTGTGTTTGCCTAAGAGGGAATATTTCATGCAGTGGGCTTGCTTGAATTTCTAAACGATAGGTAGAGATTTTCTGAGCCTCCCAGACACATGGAATATTTTTGTTCCTTCTTACTGAAAAAGATGTGGCAGGATTGTGTCTCGTAGGAAGTTCTAGGGAAGAAGACATGCAACTCGCACTCATCTCGAAACTAGCTGCTGCAGATTTTTACCAATTAGGACCTGATGTATGTGAAATGCACACATTGGCTTAGGTCAGTTTGCAACATTTCCCTATTCTCCAACTAGGGTTCATTCTCCGATGTCTCATTTGTTTTTATGGGCTCTTTCATTCCCAGGATGGCTGACAGTGGGAATGTAAACTCCTTTCAGGGAAACCCCCATCCCTTACCCATTGTGGGTGGCCTTACCTTTAGGCCCCCAAAGAGCACTCCTATTAGTTTATGAGCCCTTCATCAATTCATTTTGCCAAAGCTAGATAATTTATTCTTAAATAATTCCACAAGTAAAACAAAAGTACTAAGCTTTCTCTAGATTGGTCCAGTTCCAGTTCCAGCTATAATGAGGATTCATATCTTGACTTGTGGTTTCCTGTGAGCAACCACAGGAAAGATACATGAGACCATGTATCTTTCTCCAAAACAGAAAATGAATTTCAAGCTCTAAATCTTTGCTTAGGAAAATATTTCTAAAGCAGAGGTTGTTGACTGGCTACCCACAGAGTATATTCTGATCACTATTGTGTTTAGTTTGGTCTTCACGGCATGTACAAATACGTTGTTTTAAATAATTTAAATTAGTTTTCACCATTTTAAAATACAGAAATTGCATATAAAAATCTGGATGTCTTCCTTTTCCTAAAAGGTGAGAATATCTGACAACATTAGACTTATAATCTCCTTCATCAACAACCAGGAGGAAGTAAGTAGCAGCTGCCACCTTTAAACAGAGCAATTACCTTCCAGGTTGCCACAGTCCCCACCACTCCCTGTTGTCCCTCCATAATGAGATCTCTACTTACCATCTATTATGGTGCTTATACTGTTATTTTCCTTATAGTTGAATTAAAAGGATTATGAAATATGTCCTGTATTCATGTCTCAATTATGAGTGGGAACCAAATGAAATCTTGAGATATTCACCTGATATAGTTTGGCTATGTCCCCACCTGAATCTCATCCTGAATTGTAGTTCCCATTATCCCCATGTGTCATAGGAGGGACCCAATGGGAAGTAATTGAATCATAGGGATGGGTTTTTCCTGTACTGTTCTTATGATAGTGAATAAGTCTCACAAGATCTGATGGTTTAATAAATGATAGTTTTGCTGCACATGCTCTCTTGCCTGCCACCATGCATGACATGTTTTTGCTCCTCCTTTGCCTTCCACCATGATTGTGAGGCTTCCCAGCCAGATGAAACTGAGACCATTAAATCTCTTTTTCTTTATAAATTACCCAGTCTTGGGTATTTCTCCATAGCAGTATGAGAGTGGACTAAAATACCACTTGTACCCAAAATATCCAGGTTTCAATCCAAAATAACGAATTATACCAAAACTAGGAAGAGCTCAAACTGAATGAAAAAAGACAAAAATGTCAAAACTGAGATGATGGGTATTAGAATTATCTGAAAAAAGTTTTAAAGCAGCCATCATAAAATTCTTCGAGCACTTACAAAATGCTTGAGACAAATTAATAAGTAGAAAGTCTTGGCAAATAAATAGATGATATAAAGAAAACCAAAATGAAAAAATTTAAACTGGAAAATAAAATAAATAAATATCTCAATAGATGGGCTTACTAGAAGAAGGGAGGAAACAGAGGAAGAATGAGTGAACTGGAAAATAGAACAGAAATTTTATGATCTGAACAACAGCGATAAATAGATGGGAAAATATGAACAGAGCCTCAGAAACCAAAATACCTAATATTTATATCATTAGAATTTCAAAAGGAGTGAAGGAGGAGTGTGGGCTGAAGAAGTACTCAAAGAAATAATAGCTGAAAACTCCCCAAATTTGGCAAGAGATGTAAACCTACAAATTCAAGAAGTTGAGAAATTCCCAAACAGGATAAACCCAGAGGAACGCACACTAAGATACCTCATAGTCAAACTTCTAAAATCAAGGCAAAGGGATAGCTTGAAAGCCATATGAGGGAAATAACACTTTAATTTTAGAGGAGAGATAATTCAAATTACAGATGATTTTCACCAGAAATCATGGAGGCCAGATGGAAGTGTGCAATATTTTTCAAGTGCTGAAAGAAAAAACTGTCAGCTCAGAATCCTATATCCAGCAAATCTATCTTTCAAGAATAAAGAGGAAATCAAGACGTTTTCAGATGAAGGAGGACTAAGAGAGTTTGTTGTCAGCAGACCGACCCTAAAAGAATGGCTAAAGGTGGTTCTCTAAACAGAAAGAAAATGATAAAAGAAGCAATCTTGGAACATGAAGCAGAAAGAAAGAACATACCAAGACAAAATATGCATAAGTACACTAGATTTTTTCTTTCTTTTGAATCTTCTAAATGACTTGGACACTCAACAGATATTACATGACTATCATCATAAGTTAGAGGTATAGCCTATAGCACTGGGAAAACTTTCTCTAGGTCCTGTTGTTATTTCCTCTTCTACCTCCCCTAAAGCATGGGCAGTAAAGCAAATCAAATAGGAGCTGAGTTTATGGTCCTGCTTAGGGTCAAAGGGTCCTCAAACTGTCCACAATAGGAGGACAGCCAGTCCAAGAGAATTCCCAAAAGCAATGTTGGTTGACTTTGGAGGGCCAAATCTTCCCTACAATTATAGCTATTGCTTCTGTGGCCTGTCAGAGGAACATGCTGTTCTGGCCAAAGCCCATCAATTTCAGACCTACATCCTTCATATGTGGGCCTCCCATTTGTGATAAGATTTAGTACGCAGCTTTAGCGTAAGGCATTTCTGCCAGCCTTATTATCTTTATCTTCTTACTTTCTCACTTTTTTTCTTGTTCATTTTCAGAGCAGCAGAAGCATAAATAAACATAATGGCAAACTGTTTCTGGAACTTTGAATTGCTGACAGACCCAAATGGACCACTAATTTGTTGAGAGAAATGCAGCAGTTCTTTCTTTTTTGGGATATGTGTGTGGCAATGCCTAGGGGAACCTGGAACTGACAAACTGTTGACTGAAATGTGCTTTGGGCTGGATAAGGAGAGTAATTTTTTTTATTTTAAAAATCCTATTGTGGTAAAAACACTTAAGTTGAGATGTACTGTCTTAAGTTAAGCATATTATTGTTGATTATAGGTACATGTTGTACAACAGATCTTTGGAGCTTATTCATTTTGCTTGACTAAAATTTTATGCTTGTTGATTAGTAAATCCCCATTTGTCCTTCCCTCTGGCCCCTGGCAACCAGCATTCTATTCTTTAATTCTATGCATTTAAGTATTTTAGCTACCCAGATAAAGAGAGTAATTTTTAACAACCATGTATGGGAGGAGATTCATTTCTGGCACAACCCAAAGGGAAGTGTGCAGTGCCTGCCACTGATTCAGTACAGCCTGCCTGAGTATTGCTTAGGGAGAACTGTGGCTGTGGCCTTTTGTGACAGGGACCTTATATGATCTGCCTCATAATTACTTTACATTTTCCTCTCTCATCACGGTTTCTCCCATTCCATGCTCCAGCCACATAGAGTTACTTACTGTTCCCCTCTCTTCAATGCCTCTGTGCCTTTGTTCATGCTGTTCATTTGGTTACCATGACTTTTCTCCTTATGCTGGGAAAACTGCTTATTTTTAAACCTGGCTTAAATATCTCTTCCTCTGGGGAGGCTTTTCTACATTTAATCCACCCTCACCTCCATCCCATCCCTGCGAATTGCTTTCTCCTCTGTCTCCTACAGCTCTTTGTCTGGATCTTCATTTACAGTCTATATCACTTTGTACTGTCTCCTAAACTTGACTGTGAAAGTGGGATCTTGTGCATCCTTGTACCTATGGGGACTAGCTCAGAGTTGGGCATGTGGTAAGAACTCAATAAATTCTCATTGAGTTAACAAGCAATTAAATGAAGATATACTCAATGTCATAATGATAAAACACTGCCTAACACATCACTGTTAGAAAAGAGGGATTAAAAAATGCAGTGTCAGGCTTTAACTTCTGGGAAGATGGAATGATGCTTTCCCTATTCCTTTTGGAGAAAATATACTTTTCCTTATTTCTTCTGGAGTAGGATGTACTTTTCTCTGTTCCTTCCCTGGATATTATATAAAAAACAAACATAAAAAGATTCTGAAAGTTAGAGAGAGGAAGGCAGACTAGATAGGACCTTGAGACCTGAGGAACTCAGTGGTGAGTTCTGCAGGTTTTCTTTCTGCTGCACAGATCCCAGACTTATCACTGCAGTGGTGGCAACCTGGAAATAGGAATATTCATGCGAAAAGAAAATAAGCCTTAATGAAAGCCTGCTCTTTGTACTTAAAGGAACAGGAAAGAAGAAATCTCGCAAGACAGAAAACTTTTAAGCAATAACCACTCTACTCCAGCCAAATACCATGAAACTGTGCAACCCCCTTCTCACAATGCCAGCACAAACCACGGGGGGGAATCCTTGACTTCTATCCAGTCTGTAATAAGTCTTTCTCAATCCCTCTGCTGAGGGCTGGGACCTTCATTCCCACTGAGTGGTAGTGAGCTGCCTGTCCCCACTTGGTGCTGGTGGAGGGCATGGGGTAGCAATTACAAGGCACTCCTAATCTCCCACTCTGGGAGGTACCCCTGGGGGCTTAGTGGGAGCCAGAACTGTCCCATCTTCCCAGAAGTAATGAAGGACTTTCTCCTTGTGGGTGAGGGGGAAACCTAGACTTCCTCTTATCACATGATGGAGGCTGAGTGGGAAATCTGGACTTCGGCTTCCACCTGGCAATAATGAGGTGGTGTCCCCTCTTCCCTTGCTGAAATGGTGTCAGAGAATGCCAGCTAAAACAGAAAGTTTAAAGTCAGATTTGCTGCACAGTAACTTTTTGGTTTGCACTGGAAAGAGGTGTTGCCTGTGAATGGATTCATCAATTTATTCAGCAAGTGTTTATTGAGTATCTACCATGTGCCAGGTTCAGTGTGGGACATTGAAACCAGAGCTAAGAATCAGAGATAGACATGGTCTCTGCCCGTGAAGCTTACATCCTAGCAAGGGAGACAGGCTTCACAGAAATAAATAAATTATAGCACAATGAAACAGTTACAGTGCAACTAAGTAGTACAGAGTTCCATGAGAGAACCACATTGTCACCAACCCTTCAGTGGTGCCTACCACATTCTTACAGAGAAACACATACTTAGGACCTAGACTCTATTCTCTTTTACACTGGTTACCACCACCTCCAACCCTTTGTTAAAAAATTGGCCAAGAAAGGGAGCCCAAGACTGTGTGTTTCACTGAGAGTAACTTTAAAAAATGCATTTTCATAATACATTAGCTGGGAGAAGCTTTTGGACTCACAGTACATTAGGCTACCTTCCTTATGGATAAATGAGTCAGAGTGTACAAAATATTCACTAACATAGGATTTGCATCAACCTCACCAACATTTTCCAATTTTCATTCTTGTAATTAACTGGTCTACTTGTAGACTGCACACATAAATAGTGGAGTTCTTTACTCAGCAAACATGTATTGAGCATCTACTATTTGTCAGAATTTGTACCAAGACTTAGAGACACAAAGATATGGAAGACACAAAGTGACAAAAATTGAAGCAAGGAGAATTTTTCCAATTCTTTATGTGAGAAACTTAAAATAAATGAGAAATCATATTTACTACAGCATTATATGGGATTGAAAAACACTGGTTAATGAATCCACATGTTCGTAAATAGAGGACTGGTGGAATAAATTATTGCTGTATCCATACATTGTGTACCATGTAGCTGTAAAAAGAAATGAGAAACAGTCATCTCTCTGTATACATGGGGGATCAGTTCCAGGACCCTGCCTCTCCCTACCCCTGTAATCGCCCCTGTGGAATCCACCTATACTAAAAGTCAGGGTGTACTCCCACAAATACTGTATTTTTGATCCACATTTACTTAAAAAAAACTTCATATAAGTGAACTTGTCCAGTTCAATGCAAGTTCAAACATGGACTTGCCCAGTTCAAAGGCCAACTGTACTGCTCTGCAGTTATTTTCAGAATACAATATTAACAAAAAGAAAAAAGAACAAAATGTAAGATGGTAAAGTATGTTAAATATGCTATTGTATAAGAAAGCTAAAATTAAAAACAAATGTTAATAACATTTTTAAAAAGCAGGATAAAATTAAATTTTAATAAAATAAAAACAGAACTGTCTAGTGGAAAGGGAAGGAATCAGACTAATCAAAGTATAGTTCTCTGAATCGTTCTTGTTTTGTAGATTTGATCTGACACAGGAATTTGTCTGTACATCCTTAATGGGACATACCCTAAAGGAAAAAAATTCCTGCAAGACAAACCAAACTTCCCTTAACAATAAAATGCCCTTAAACTGTTTTCAGAAATCATGTTTTGGTGATAGTATTGATATCATCATTGTGAGATCATTATATGTGTATTTTCTGAAGAAAGCAAGTGAGTAATTATGCTTTTTGTCCTTAAGAGCTGGGATTTCAACATGAGAAAAAGAAGATAGAAATCTAAGAATGAAATTAGACAAATATTCTGTGGACCCGATTTCAAACAAGAAGAATCAATATGAACTTATATGTTTTCTTAAAAAACAAACAGCCTTCCCCTGAAAACAAAAACAAGCAAAAGACCAAAACTTCTTTCCTAGCTATACCCCACAAAGAGATCTAGAAACAATGACTGACCCAATAACAAGGAACATTCTAATGAATTAATTAAGGGATCTAGACAGTGATCAATGCTGCTGACATCACACCAAGGGAGACTGATATTATGTACTCCTAAGAGAAATACAAACCATACCTTGCCCCAAAATTGAATCTTAAATCTACTCAAGCCTCTAGAACTCACTACCAATGATCAGAAAAATTGAATGGAGAGAGTAACATTTTAAGTGACACCACGGAGATGGAATACTCAAAGTCTACTCTGGCACACCCTACAGGAAAAATGGCCAGTTTCTTCAACAGTTAATTACAAGGAAACAAAATGATGTCAGAAAAAGCTACACATTCAAAGAGATTTTAAGGGACACATTAATAAATTTCAATATATGGGCCACATTTGGATACTGGGTTGAATACATTACTTATTTAAAAAATGAGACAATTGGGGATACTTGGACATTGAATATTGTTTGATATTAAATAACTAACGTTAATTTTATAAAAGATGCTAAATAAGATTTTTAAAAATTACACTAACTATATCATGGTTATGCTTTCAAAAATGTCCTTGTCTTTTAGAGCTACATAGTAAATACTTACAGGTGACATGACATAATGGTGGGTATTTGCTTCAAAATAATCCAGAGTTCAGGGGACTGGATGGGATAGAGATAAAACAAGATTGGCCATGAATTGAAAGGTATTGAAACTAGATAATGGGGTCATGGAACTCATGAGAGTAAGCTCTCTAGCATATGTTAAAAAACTTTCATAATAAAAGGTTAATTACAAAAAGAGGCAGCCTGTTTAACGTAAGGTTTACACTCTGATTTCACTGAGGCTTGCTCTGCTCTGTTTAGGGCCTGTCATGTGGTTCCTGTTTCCTTAGATACCAATAAATATTATTATAAAAAGAAAAATTACTTGGCTGTTCTTCCGTGTGCTCCCCTCATATAAGAAAAATTGGGGGCTGCCAAACCTGTGAAACTGAGCCTGGGACAAGGAGCCTCCTGTGGTTGCTGACTTGCTCTTTAGAGCTCTGCTTTTTGCATGTGGTCTCTAATGCTTATATCCAACAGCCGTCTGTGACTGTGGCTTGGAAATTATGTGGCATCTGAAAAGGAGGGAACTCCAAAGGCAGGAATAGGTCAATTGCTCAAAAAAGGGGAACAAAAGATGTTGCATCTATCCAGCAGCATAATTGAGAAACATTTTTGAATCCAGGATCATGGATTTTTAGGGCTATTAGAAACTTTATATTTTGTCTAGTCCAAATCACTTACATAGCAGATGAAGAAAAGGAAGCTTAGAGAAATGAAGTGACTTGGTCAAGGTTGCAAAGCTATAGCTTTGTTGGGCCCAGAACCCATATTTCACTTATTTCCAGAGTTCAGTGCTCTTTCCTTCACATTACATCTGGGTGGTGCACCTTGATTTGTTTCTTTGGTTTCAGTATGAACCCTCTAGAATCTATTGCATGAATTCTCTGGAGCAGTGTGCTACTGCAATGTAAAATTTTCTGTTCCTTCAGTACAAGAGGAGAGAGGGACTACTGAGGCATGTATTGGGGTGTTGGGGAGTGGGATGATTTTTTTTTTCTTTCTTTCTTTTTCTTTCTTTATTTTATTTTGTGAGACAGGGTCTCACTCTATTGCCCAGGCTGGACTGCACTCTCTTTTTTTTTTTTTGTATTGTTGCTTTGTGTTTATAATTCTTTTTTTTTTTTTTTTTTAATTTTTTATTGGATTATAGGTTTTGGGGTACATGAGCAGAGCATGCAAGACAGTTGCGTAGGTACACACATGGCAGTGTGCTTTGCTTTTCTTCTCCCCTTCACCCACATTTGGCATTTCTCCCCAGGCTATCCCTCCCCACCTCCCCCTCCCACTGGCCCTCCCCTTTTCCCCCCAATAGACCCCAGTGTTTAGTACTCCCCTTTCTGTGTCCATGTGTTCTCATTTTTCATCACCCACCTATGAGTGAGAATATGTGGTGTTTCATTTTCTGTTCTTGTGTCAGTTTGCTGAGGATGATGTTTTCCAGATTCATCCATGTCCCTACAAACGACACGAACTCATCATTTCTGATTGCTGCATAATATTCCATGGTGTATATGTGCCACATTTTTCCAATCCAGTCTATTATCAATGGGCATTTGGGTTGATTCCAGGTCTTTGCTATTGTAAACAGTGCTGCAATGAACATTCGTGTACATGTGTCCTTATAGTAGAACGATTTATAGTCTTTTGGATATATACCCAGTAATGGGATTGCTGGGTCAAATGGAATTTCTATTTCTAAGGCCTTGAGGAATCGCCACACTGTCTTCCACAATGGTTGAACTAATTTACACTCCCACCAACAGTGTAGAAGTGTTCCTTTTTCTCCACATCCTCTCCAGCATCTGTTGTCTCCAGATTTTTTAATGATCGCCATTCTAACTGGAGTGAGATGGTATCTCAATGTGGTTTTGATTTGCATCTCTCTGATGACCAGTGACGATGAGCATTTTTTCATATGATTGTTGGCCTCATATATGTCTTCTTTCGTAAAGTATCTGTTCATATCCTTTGCCCACTTTTGAATGGGCTTGTTTGTTTTTTTCCTGTAAATCTGCTTGAGTTGTTTGTAAATTCTGGATATCAGCCCTTTGTCAGATGGGTAGACTGCGAAAATTTTTTCCCATTCTGTTGGTTGCCGATCCACTCTAGTGACTGTTTCTTTTGCCGTGCAGAAGCTGTGGAGTTTCATTAGGTCCCATTTGTCTATTTTGGCTTTTGTTGCCAATGCTCTTGGTGTTTTGTTCATGAAGTCCTTGCCTACTCCTATGTCCTGGATAGTTTTGCCTAGATTTCCTTCTAGGGTTTTTATGGTGCCAGGTCTTATGTTTAAGTCTTTAATCCATCTGGAGTTAATTTTAGTGTAAGGTGTCAGGAAGGGGTCCAGTTTCTGCTTTCTGCACATGGCTAGCCAGTTTTCCCAACACCATTTGTTAAACATGGAATCCTTGCCCTATTGCTTGTTTTTGTCAGGTTTATCAAAGATTGTATAGTTGTATGTATGTTGTGGTGCCTCCGGTGCCTCTGTTCTGTTCCATTGGTCTATATCTCTGTTTTGGTACCAGTACCATGCTGTTTTGATTACTGTAGCCTTGTAGTATAGTTTGAAATCCGGTAGTGTGATGCCCCCTGCTGAGTTCTTTTTGCTTAGAATTGACTTGGCTATGCGGGCTCTCTTTTGGTTCCATATGAAGTTAATGGTGGTTTTTTCCAGTTCTGTGAAGAAAGTCAATGGTAGCTTGATGGGGATAGCGTTGATTCTGTAAATTACTTTGGGCAGTATAGCAATTTTCACGATATTAATTCTTCCTAACCATGAACATGGAATGTTTCTCCATCTGTTTGTGTCTTCTCTGATTTCGTTGAGCAGTGGTTTGTAGTTCTCCTTGAAGAGGTCCCTTACGTTCCTTGTGAGTTGTATTCCAAGGTATTTTATTCTTTTTGTAGCAATTGCGAATGGCAGTTTGCTCTTGATTTGGCTTTCTTTAAGTCTGTTATTGGTGTAGACGAATGCTTGTGATTTTTGCATATTGATTTTATATCCTGAGACTTTGCTGAAGTTGTTTATCAGTTTCAGGAGTTTTTGGGCTGAGGCGATGGGGTCTTCTAGGTATACTATCATGTCGTCTGCAAATAGAGACAATTTGGCTTCCACCTTTCCTATTTGAATACCCTTTATTTCTTTTTCTTGCCTGGTTGCTCTGGCTAGAACTTCCAGTACTATATTGAATAGGAGTGGTGAGAGAGGGCATCCTTGTCTAGTACCAGATTTCAGAGGGAATGCTTCCAGTTTTTGCCCATTCAGTATGATATTGGCTGTTGGTTTGTCATAAATAGCTTTTATTACTTTGAGATACGTTCCATCGATACCGAGTTTATTGAGGGTTTTTAGCATAAAGGGCTGTTGAATTTTGTCAAATGCCTTCTCTGCGTCAATTGAGATAATCATGTGGTTTTTGTTTTTGGTTCTGTTTATGTGGTGAATTACGTTGATAGACTTGCGTATGTTGAACCAGCCTTGCATCCCTGGGATGAATCCTACTTGATCATGATGAATAAGTTTTTTGATTTGCTGTTGCAATCGGCTTGCCAATATTTTATTGAAGATTTTTGCATCTATGTTCATCATGGATATTGGCCTGAAGTTTTCTTTTCTCGTTGGGTCTCTGCCGGGTTTTGGTATCAGGATGATGTTGGTCTCATAAAATGATTTGGGAAGGATTCCCTCTTTTTGGATTGTTTGAAATAGTTTTAGAAGGAATGGTACCAGCTCCTCCTTGTGTGTCTGGTAGAATTCGGCTGTGAACCCAACTGGACCTGGGCTTTTTTTGTGAGGTAGGCTCTTAATTGCTGCCTCAACTTCAGACCTTGTTATTGGTCTATTCATAGTTTCAGCTTCCTCCTGGTTTAGGCTTGGGAGGACACAGGAGTCCAGGAATTTATCCATTTCTTCCAGGTTTACTAGTTTATGTGCATAGAGTTGTTTGTAATATTCTCTGATGATGGTTTGAATTTCTGTGGAATCTGTGGTGATTTCCCCTTTATCATTTTTTATTGCATCTATTTGGTTGTTCTCTCTTTTATTTTTAATCAATCTGGCTAGTGGTCTATTTTGTTGATCTTTTCAAAAAACCAGCTCTTGGATTTATTGATTTTTTGAAGGGTTTTTCGTGTCTCAATCTCCTTCAGCTCAGCTCTGATCTTAGTAATTTCTTGTCTTCTGCTGGGTTTTGAGTTTTTTTGATCTTGCTCCTCTAGCTCTTTCAATTTTGACGATAGGGTGTCAATTTTGGATCTCTCCATTCTCCTCATATGGGCACTTATTGCTATATACTTTCCTCTAGAGACTGCTTTAAATGTGTCCCAGAGGTTCTGGCACGTTGTGTCTTCATTCTCATTGGTTTCCAAGAACTTCTTTATTTCTGCCTTCGTTTCGTTGTTTACCCAGTCAACATTCAAGAGCCAGTTGTTCAGTTTCCATGAAGCTGTGCGGTTCTGGGTCGGTTTCTGAATTCTGAGTTCTAACTTGATTGCACTATGGTCTGAGAGGCTGTTTGTTATGATTTCAGTTGTTTTGCATTTGTTGAGCAGTGCTTTACTTCCAATTATGTGGTCAATTTTAGAGTAGGTGTGATGTGGTGCTGAGAAGAATGTGTATTCTGTGGATTTGGGGTGGAGAGTTCTGTAAATGTCCACCAGGTTTGCTTGCTCCAGGTCTGAGTTCAAGCCCTGGATATCCTTGTTGATTTTCTGTCTGGTTGATCTGTCTAGTATTGACAGTGGAGTGTTAAAGTCTCCCACTATTATTGTGTGGGAGTCTAAGTCCTTCTGTAAGTCATTAAGAACTTGCCTTATGTATCTGGGTGCTCCTGTGTTGGGTCCATATATGTTTAGGATCGTTAGCTCTTCTTGTTGTATCGATCCTTTTACCATTACGTAATGGCCTTCTTTGTCTCTTTTGATCTTTGTTGCTTTAAAGTCTATTTTATCAGAGATGAGAATTGCAACTCCTGCTTTTTTTTGCTTTCCATTAGCTTGGTAAATCTTCCTCCATCCCTTTATTTTGAGCCTTTGTGTATCCTTGCATGTGAGATGGGTTTCCTGGATACAGCACACTGATGGGTTTTGGATTTTTATCCAATTTGCCAGTCTGTGTCTTTTGATTGGTGCATTTAGTCCATTTACATTTAGGGTTAAGATTGTTATGTGTGAATTTGATACTGCCATTTTGATTCTAAGTGGCTGTTTTGCCTGTTAGTTGTTGTAGATTCTTCATTATGTTGAAGCTGTTTAGCATTCAGTGTGATTTTGGAATGGCTGGTACTGATTGATCCTTTCTATGTGTAGTGCCTCTTTTAGGAGCTCTTGTAAAGCAGGCCTGGTGGTGACAAAATCTCTGAGTACTTGCTTGTTCGCAAAGGATTTTATTCTTCCTTCACTTCTGAAGCTCAGTTTGACTGGATATGAAATTCTGGGTTGAAAGTTCTTTTCTTTAAGAATGTTGAATATTGGCCCCCACTCTCTTCTGGCTTGTAGTGTTTCTGCCGAGAGATCTGCTGTGAGTCTGATGGGCTTCCCTTTGTGGGTGACCCGACCTTTCTCTCTGGCTGCCCTTAGTATTTTCTCCTTTATTTCAACCCTGTTGAATCTGACGATTATGTGCCTTGGGGTTGCTCTTCTTGCGGAATATCTTTGTGGTGTTCTCTGTATTTCCTGCAATTGAGTGTTGGCTTGTCTTGCTAGGTGGGGGAAATTTTCCTGGATGATGTCCTGAAGAGTATTTTCCAGCTGGGATTCATTCTCTTCGTCCCCTTCTGGTACACCTATCAAACGTAGGTTAGGTCTTTTCACATAGTCCCACATTTCTTGGAGACTTTGTTCATTCCTTTTTGCACTTTTTTCTCTGATCTTGGTTTCTCGTTTTATTTCATTGAGTTGGTCTTCGACTTCAGATATTCTTTCTTCTGCTTGGTCAATTCGGCTATTGAAACTTGCGTTTGCTTCGCGAAGTTCTCGTATTGTGTTTTTCAGCTCCTTTAATTCATTCATATTCCTCTCTAAGGTATCCATTCTTGTTATCATTTCCTCGAATCTTTTTTCAAGGTTCTTAGTTTCTTTGCATTGATTTAATACATGATCTTTTAGCTCACAAAAGTTTCTCATTATCCATCTTCTGAAGTCTAATTCCGTCATTTCGTCACAGTCATTCTCCGTCCAGCTTTGTTCCCTTGCTGGTGAGGAGTTTTGGTCCTTTCTAGGAGGCGATGTGTTCTGGTTTCGGGTGTTTTCCTCCTTTTTGCACTGGTTTCTTCCCATCTTTGTGGATTTGTCCGCTGGTCGTCTGCGTAGTTGCTGACTTTTCGTTTGGGTCTCTGAGTGGACACCCAGAATGTTGATGATGAAGTATTTCTGTTGCTTGGTTTTCCTTCTACCAGTCTAGCCCCTTCGCTGTACGACTGTTGAGGTCTGCTCCAGACCCTGCTTGTCTGGGGTGCACCTCTAGTAGCCGTGGCACAGCGAGGGATGCTACCAGTTTCTTTTTCTGCTCTCTGTGTCCCAGGATGATGCCTGACTAGTGACAGTCTTTTGGATATAGAGGGGTCAGGGAGCTGCTTGAGGAGACAGTTTGTACTTTATAGGGGTTTAATTGCTGAGCTGTGCACTCTGTTGTTCATTCAGGGCTGTTAGGCTGCTATGTTTGATTCTGCTGCAACACAGCTCATTAAACAACCCTTGTTTTTTTTCTCAAATGCTCTGTGTTGAGGGGTTTGGGCTTTATTTTTGGATGTCCGATCAGGTGTCCTGCCCAGCTCAAAGGCAGACTAGCCACTGTTTGGCTGCCGAGGCTCCGCCCTGCTGTTGTGTGATTCGCGCTGTTCCTGCCGGCTCTGCTGTGGTCTCCGCCACGCCCTGCGGCGGAGTCTCTTCGTTGTAGCGTGTTGCCTCAGCAACGGCAGGCTGCGTCAGCAGTGGGCGTGTATCTCAGTAGGGACGGGTTGCCTCGGCAACGGCTGGCTGCGTCAGCAGTGGGCGTGTATATCAGTTGGGGCAGGTTGCCTCCGTAGTGGTGGACACCCCTCCCCCACAGAGCGTCTCAGACCGTCTGCCCGGGATAGTTTGAAATCGCGGTTTTGTTCGTCCCACTGGGTATCCCAAACGATCTGTCCCTGCAATCCCCTGGGCTGGGCTACTGTGCAAGTCTCGTTCAGTCTCAAGTCCAGCCCTCTCAAGTCTCAGGTTGCTGGTTCAACAAGGCACCCGGACAAGTGCGCCCTGTGGGGATTGCTGAGTAGGGCCGGCCGCCGCCGCCCCGGCTGCCGGCTTCGCCAGGCAGACCTACTGCCTGGCGTCCCGTGTCTTTTTATACTTGGGAGTTTCCCCGTTCTGTGGGCAACAAAGATCAGTCTGGAAATGCAGCACTGACTCACCGTTTGCGAATTCAACGCGGTCTCCAATCCTGGGTTGTTCTCACAGCGCCATCTTCGGGATGATTTTTAAATAGCTGGTATAACTGGCTGAAAGACTCTCTTATGGCAAATTGTGGCTCATCCTTCATATGAAGAAAGCTGCATGAGTTTGTGCTTGCCAGACCCCGTGAAGGAGGATATGAGACAAGCAGTATCTACAATCAGATTACCTGAGTTTGAACCCATGCTCTTCTATTGTTTACTCACAGTGTGACCTGCCTTAAACAAGTTAACAGTTTCTCTGTACCTCATCTATGATGTGAAGATAATAATAGCATCCACATCATGGTCTCGTTGTGTAGATTTAATGGGTTAATATAAGTAAAATTCCTTTTTTTTAATTTAATTTTTTGAGATGGAGTCTTGCTCTGTAGTCAGGCTGGAGTATAGTGGTGTGATCTCGGTTCACTGCAACCTCTGCGTCCCAGGTTCAAACAATTCTACTGGCTCAACCTCCTGAGTAGCTGGGACTACAGGTGTGCACCACCATGCCTGGCTAATTTTTGTATTTTAGTAAAGTCAGAGTTTCACCATGTTGACCAGGATGGTCTCAATCTCTTGACCTTGTGATCCACCTAACTCGGCCTCCCAGAGTGCTGGGATTACAGGCGTGAGCCACCACACCTGGCCAAGTAAAATTCTTAATCCAATATCTGGCACCATGTAGGAAATGTGTGTGATCTCAGAGGAAAAAATGGATGCAAACAGCTGTCAATGGGCATGACCAATAGAACATACACATGAGACTGGTAGGTATCTCGGAATTTCAAATAGGGCCTACTTGAACCTACTTGTAGGGTATGATTTCAGGGTGTTAAAAATCTCCTTCTTTCCAGAGCCAGTTCAGTGTCTGGAAGTCTCAGCCCTGAATTGACTGTGTTACAATCCAGTGTGTTATCTGGAAGTGACAAATGTAATCATGTATGTCATTAACATCTCATTGCCAACTCACTTATCATCTGAAGAAACTAGTCACGCTGGTAGGAAACATGGTCAAGGAGTAGTGAGTGCCTCCAATGCAGTTGTAGCAGATACCATTGGTGCCCCTGGTACTCGCCTACACAACACAGCTCCTTGCTAAAAAAACCCAAAACAAACCTGCAGCTCTTAGAGTGTTTTGTCTTTTTTTCCTAGCTATGGGAGTACATTCAGCCTGTATTCGTCCATTTTCATGCTGCTGATAAAGACATACTTGAGACTGGGTAATTTCTAAAGGAAAAGAGATTTAATGAACTCACAGTTCCACATGGCTGGAGAGGCCTCAAATTAATGGTGGAAGGTGAAAGGCACATCTTACATGGTGGCAGACAAGAGAGAAAAGAGAATCAATAAAAGTGGTTTCCCCTTATGAAGCCATCAGATCTCATGAGATTTATTCACTACCACAAGAACAGTATGATTCAGTCATCTCCCAATGGGTCCATCCCACAACACGTGGGAATTATGGGAGCTACAATTCAAGATGAGATTTGGGTGGGGACACAACCAAACCATATCACAGCCCATGAGCAGGACAAGCTGGAAGGGCTGGAAAGTGAAACTCTGGAGTGGCTCTCAAACAATGATGGTAGGGTGTTGGTGGGTAAGGATCTCGACTTCCCAGACCCTATTTGGAATAGCTCTGAGGAGTGCTCCACACAGTCTCCTGGAGTTCCCAGTGGGATTGTGCTCCAGTTGCCCATAGTGATAAATGCATGAAAATGTACCCTTAATTGGCTTTTTATTCTCTCCCTTCTCACTTTCCTACTTTCCTATCGGTTTCCTGGTGTTGCCTTCCAACAAGACTCTTTACACCAAATCTGTACCTCAGCACCTGGATTTGGGGAAGCCTCCACCAAGATAGCATCGTCCAAGTGTTCAGTTGTGGTCTCCCAGCCTCTTGTTTCTTCTGCCTCTCTGTAGCTCCCACATCTCCAACCACAATTCCAATCCTCAAATTTAGTAATTATTTTTCTAATATTATTTTTCTATTTTAGGGACTATTCAGCTACTACTTCAGGGTGAAACAGGTCCTCAAATATTTCTATTGCATTCTACTTAAGGTAATAAGGAATTGGGTATTGAGAAGTAATGATTATCAGTGCCATATAGAATGACACTTAGAAAGGGGAAAAACTGTCAAGCACCATTTCTCTGCAGAGCTGAAGGCTTCAATTCCCTTGACAACCAATTCCTAAACAATATCAGGGAGTTCCAGTTTGGGCTACAGGTAAGTTATCTGACATCTCTTGTATCAATGCCACCACCTATAACATTTGCAGTTTATACTTGTATTCAGATTTACTGACCTTATGGTATTGTTATAACTGCCTTAAATTCACCAAACTCCTTTGAAAGTATAATTTTATACAGAATTGGAAAATGTTAACATCTCTAAATCCTTTAAGTATGCAATGAACTGAAGAGAACAAACATTTTAGGAAAATTAATAAGGTAATTTACAGCTTAAAGTTCAATATTGCTAAAAGCTGACTAAACTACTGTAGTATTTAGTCAATGATACCAAGGCCAAATCAAGTAACTTTGAAAGCAATCTCTTTCAGACCAAACATACTAATCATTTTCATCACCTTTTCTTTCCTCCTTAGAAAGCAATGGTAATACTTACTAAGTCTTATATAAAAGATGGCTCATTGAAACCCTCAGATAAATAATCATCATCATCATTTATATAGTGCTTTTTCCCCATATGGAGCTCAAAGCATTATCAGATAATTATGAGATTATTTCTATTTTATGCCCAACACAATCCTTGCCTTTATGAAGTAGTTATGAAGTTTTAATTATTATATATCTCCTTAAATGGTTCCAGAAGGAGAGTCTTTTGAATTGATCATTCACTCATTCAATCATTAATCAATCATTAATGGATGCAATACTTTCATTCATCCATCCATCCATTCATTCTTTTTCTAACCCTCATCTATCCATTTACAAATATTTATTAAATAGTCACTGCATATGAGGTCCTCTGCTAAGTTCTGGCCATACAGTGTTGATCAAAACAGGTATGGGCCCCAGAACTCATGGAGCTAATAGCATAGTGAATTCTACAGCAGAAATTCTAGAAACATTTCTGTGATTATTGTATTTCTATCTAAAAAAAATTTTCTTTAAAGGCTAGTCAAGTGAAGCAATGGGAGTGGAGGAGGAACAAAGAAATCCATAACTGATTGTGATCAAGTAGTTGTAAACACTGCACTCAGACCAGCCTAAAATGTTTTGTGAAGTATGTTTTACTAATTAAAGCTCAAACGGTTAATTTGAAGTGTAATACTCTTAATTACACAGATTTAAAAGTGAAAGCACTTGGATGGAGAACAGAGGCTCTAGTCTGTGCAGATTACTGTGGTTTGATCACACTATGAGGTGGGAAACTCTCCAGCACCAGTTCTCCAGTATAGTAAGGCAAGACGGCAGTTCATGGAAATCAATACATCAGCCCACTTCCGTTTTAATGTTGCTGAGTTGCCTTTATTTGAAAAAAAAAAATAAGCAAACAGAAGTGGCAAGTAAGGGAAAGTTTGGGATAGGAATGTTTTAGAGTTTCTTTGATTTGTGGAGTTCATAAATTCTTCGGATTCTCCAAAGCTTCTAAAAGGTCAGATGAATAATCATTCTTTTTCTGAGACAGAGGCTCACCCTGTGGCCCAGGCTGGAGTGCAGTGGTGTGAATTTGGCTCACTGATACCTTTGCCTCCCGGGTTCAAGCAATTCTTGTGCCTCAGTCTCCTGAGTAGCTGGGACTACAGGCATGTGCCACCATGCCTGGCTAATTTTCACATTTTTAGTAAAGAAAGGGTTTCTCCATATTGGTGACACTGGTCTCAAACTCCTAACCTCAGGTGATCCGCCTGTCTCAGCCTCCCAAAGTGCTGGGATTACAGGCATGAGTCACTGAACCCGGCAATAATTATTGTTGATTCATGGAGAAAGCTGAATCATCTATTGCTGAGGGAAATGGAACAGTTCCTTCTGAGACATCTCTGCTGGTCATGTTTTGCCTTGGGTGTCTCTGTGGGAGACATCAGAGGTGTGGGAAGGAGCTGGGTTCTTAAAAGGAATAAATGTGCTTATCTTTATTGATATGATTTTACGATAGCAATTGCTCGTATTTCCTTTTATCTTGTTGGAGGGGGTTGTATGAATCTGGTCATCTAGATTTTTCTCTCTCTTTACCTTTGGACATTTTTGAATCAGGTCTTGTCTGTGTAGACCTAGCCTGGTAGGGCACATAATTTGTTCCCTAGGAATTCTGAATGACTTACACCTGAAGCAAGTCGGTTTTCTGTCTCATGTGCATATCTGTATTATAATAATTTTTGTGCATGTCTCCATTGTAACAAATTTTGGAGCATAGTACATTTATTTACATATCTGTGCTTATTTGCATGTAAACATGGGCATGTCTAGAGTATGAGTTCTTGCAGGGCAGGAATTGTATCTTTTCCTCTTGCTCCAGTGACCTGCTCAGTGTCTGGCAAACAGAAGTGCTTGATGTGTTTGTTGAATGAGTGAGTGAACGAATAAATGAATAAATTTCTCTCTCTACATGCTAAATGGTGGGGATTCTGGAGTCTATTTGGATTGGTTGTTAACATGGCCATCCCATGTGCTGTTGACTGACAACATGTGGGACTGCTTTGATTTTCTAAAACACTGCTAATATTCAGGATATTACTGTATCCAACTGTCTGCCAATGGAGTTGCTTTTGTAGTTTGATTGGAAAAAGTGCTATATTACTTCAAATGATTGTGAAATAATAAAGCAAACAATAACTTGAAATGCCACATGGCAACTTTTCTAAAAACAGTTCTACAAGATCCATTTACAAAATATACATGGATGGAGTATAGAGTGTTATAGACTACTGAGTGCTATGTATTATTTTTATAATAGGAAAAAATGTTTGCCATACAGCAGTATGTGGTTCAGATAAAAATAGCTGGTCAGGTAGACCAGGGAATTTTCTCCATAGTAAGCTATAGTGGAGCAGCAAGGGGGAAATGGTTTATTGATTCAAATGTTACTTTTTCTGAATCAATTCTTGATTCGGGGAAGGTGGAAAGCTAAAGCCATTTAAGATTTGAGAGGGTCTGGGGATAAGGGGATAAAGGCACATGGCTTGCCATTTTTTTGGAACATATATCAGGGATAGAAGTTTTAGGCTTCCAATTTTAATATTTGGATTAGGTGGGATGTATACAACAGAAAGCTTCAAATAATAGTGGATTAAATATTTTCAAATTTAATTTTTATTTTACGTAAAAGAAAAAGTACAGGATTGGCATGTAGGCTCCTTGGTCATCAGCTGCTTCTTTCTATTTCACCGTCACTACCACTTGGCTTCTATTTAACTTTGCCTTGTGGTTCAACGTTGTTGTTGGATCTCTAGCCATCATAGCTACAATCCAGGCAGTAGGAAGGAAGAAGGGGAAAAGGGCACTCCTTCCAGCTTAATCAGCTCACTTTATAGGAACTTCCTATTTCTCATTGACCACTACAGGCAAAGAGAGAGGCTAGAAAATGCCTTGTTTGGGCTGTGCACATTTGTGGTACCAAATAGTATTTGAGTTTTGATGCCAGAGAGCAAGAGAAAAAGACTGAGTAGCAAACTGGCAGTCTCTTTCAAGCAGATTATAGGTAGTTTTGCAGGCTTGGGAATGTCCCATGTCTCTTCAGAGTGATTTTATGTATCTCTGCTCTGACCTAGTATGTATGGAGTTTAAATATTCACTCTCAGAGAGCAATTTTATTCAACCTATTTGTAAGTTCTCAGGGAAAGCCTTAGTGTAAACCCATATGCTGACTAATAGGCTGTCACACAGACATTTACAGCTAAAACCAGAAAAAGAATGTGATCCTTTCATGGTAGAACATAGAAGTGATGAGGAGATTTTTGTCATTCTAGAGTTGACTGATATGACTCAGCAAAAAGACTGGAGAAGTCAACAGGAAGTCAGTGTGTGAAAGCGTGAAAACGGCGCTGAATCAGTTAAGACATAAGGAGCCCAACCATTCAGCCAGGATGCACTTGGTCCTCAAATAACTCATCAGACAACATACCAAGAGCTTTTCAGGCATGTCTCAGTAATCTTGTGAAATTGCAGGGCTTTTGAGACCTCAGGTGCACTGCCCGTGGGCAGGTTGCACTCAGTGTCCTTTCTCCTCACCACAGATGTGTTTGGCTTAGTCACCTTGGGATGCTATAACAAAATATTGCAGATTAAGTGACTTAAACAATAGCAATTTATTTCTCATGATTCCGGAGACTGGGAAGTCTGAGATAATGGTGTGGGCAATTCATTTTCTAGGGAGGGCCCACTTCCTGGCTTATAGATGGCCACCGTCTCACTGTGTCCTCACATAGCCGAGAGAGGGAGAGATTGAGCTCTCTAGTTCTTTTCTTGTAAAGACACTGATCTCATTGGAGCAGGATCCTGCCTTATGAGCTTATTTTACCTTCTCTATCTCCTTATAGACCCCATCACCAAACACAGTCACAGTGAGGGTTAGGCCTTCAACATATGAATTTGGAGCAGGCATGATTCAGTCCACAGTAGTGTTCTTTCCCAAATTAAGAGCTTAGTAAAAAAGGAAGCACTTCCTTGATTGATCGACCAACAGCGCCTTCCTCTAATCAGATAGTTTTCTAAAAACAACCAGGCTTGAAGCACTGCTCTTCATGTCATTTTAGAGTAAGTTGAGATTTAATACGTACAGGAAATAAGAGAGTCAGAAGGCAGTACTAGTTCTTGTAATGGTTACTGCCGAGTTTAAAATGAGGAAACTGAGGCCAGTATAAGAACAATCAGATGCCAATTTATTTATCTCCCGGGCGAGGTTCTGTGGTCCTAAGGAAAGGGGGCCACAGAAGTCGCGCTTGACTTCTCAGGGCAGGGTGTTTTATGGGGGTTAGAGGGGGGCTGGCCTAGGATGAATGGGGTGGGCTGCCATTGGGTAAGGCTTGGCGGGATTTCTTCAATTTTCACGGGTTCACGGGTTCAGCTGTATAGTTTAGTGCTGAGGTTCAAATGCATAGCTTGGTGCTGAGAGTGCATAGTCTAGTGCTGAATATAAACCTGGGGGCAGAATGCAGAAGTGGGCGAGGGGAGCCCACATGGAGGAGCCAGATGCTGAGTAATGTGTTCTGCCTGATAAACTGTTATCAGGCATAGAGAGGGGTGGGTGTTGTTGATCCAGCTCTTAGTAAGGCTATTGGCCTTACAGTTCTGCTATCTGGTTCTAGACTGGTTTAATTGCTTATTTGAATCAATATTGATGTATTTCATGGATTATATCTGGACTTAGTACTGTCACTTTCTATTATAACAGGGCGGACGTGAAATAACGCATACTTTTGTATCTGTGGGAAGGCCAATATACTCTGTCCACAACCACAAGGAAGGGAGAAAGTGGAATGATTAGAATGACAACAGCAAACCACTTTACTCTAAAACCTTTGAGCAGTTGTAAAATCTGGGTATTTGCTTCAATTTGACTTTCAACTTCATTTTGAGGCCATTGATAAAACTCCTCAAAAACAAGTTTCCGAATAAAATACTATGGTCTTTTAGGGTATGTTTGGGAGATATTGGTACATTTAACAAAATACTACTTCCCTGAAGGATGAGGAATGCATTTCAATTGCGGGCTCTATCTTTAGCTGCTTTTCAAAATAAACTATTTATCTTTCAATTTCCAAATTGCCAGGTCTGCCACAGCTGTTGAAATAACCTTCTCTGGCAACCTGATCGGGTATGACTAATGGATATTAACAGCAGGGAATCTAAAATCGAAATACAGCTCTCAAGTTTTAGTGACAACTTTTCAGGATAACTCATCAGCTGGAATTAGGGGCGATGGCAATATTCATTTTGGTTAAAAAGATTTATAATGATATGTTTCATGGATTGAAAATTTAGAGAAAATAGACACAGGACTATTTTTTAATGGTAAGTCCAGAGAATCTTTAACTTTTTCCTTTTCTTTTGTTGTAAAATATAGTCTGGGATTTCATAATCAGTATATTTTTAATAAATCAAAATGTTTAAGATGAGATATTTAAAGAACCTTCTTTTACTATTTTCTCAATAATTTAAAAATTATTACTCTCAATAATTTTAGTTAAACCTAACTTTTTTTTAAACACAGTGCTTTCATTTCTCTAAGTATTCATAGTGCAGGGTAGTGATGGTTTCTAAGAACCATGACAAAAGATAAGCAAATAAACAACCAACCAAAAGCATCTATTTCTATATGCGTGTAAGATAACTTGATTTTTCCTGGAAATGAGAACTCATTATCCACCAAAACCCAAATTAAGTATAGTGGCTGAGATTAATCTTTTGGCTTCTGACTGTTGAAGCCATCCCCCAGCAATCTCCCAATGTGCTCCTCCATCCAAATTAGAAATTTTTACTTCTCTAATCACTGGACAACCACAGTCCAAGACAGCTGAGATCCTCCAGTGGTCATACTGAACTGCACTTTGGTCTGAAGCCATCGGTTCACACTGAAAGATTTATTACAATCCCTTGACATCATTTGTTGTCTTTAAGAAGTTACTGAGGATGTTCATTATCAGTGGCTTTCAGATTTGCCCATTTATTAGTATCAACTGAGTTGCTCTGAAAATATGTAGATTTTCAGGCCCACCCCAAGCCTATTCAATCTGAATTTCTAGGCAAGAGATCAAGAATACAAATAATCTTAGGTGGTTCTAATGCAGTTGGTGGGGATATGGGAAACAAGGCACAGTATCCTTCTTACGAGGACCATGGAAAAAAGTTCTCTCTAGTTTTAGTTCCAGCACCAGGGGTGCTACTTCTGGGCAAATAATTTATTTTTATTTCCTGGATACTGTAATTCATATAATGAATTGTGTTGCTCTTTCTTGCATTGGCCAAAGCATAGAGCCAAATGTGAATCCTAACAAATGTATGTAGAGAAACTTGTGGCACTATCAGTACCATGTAACCATTTGGCCTTCATTTTCTCTTTCTTACTCTCATTTCCCCTTTGTCTCAATACCTTCAGCAATTTATTTTTAATTCTGCATTTTTGTACATTCCTTTAAATCCTTTCTGGAACAAAATGCGACATATATTAGAAATACTTTCCAAATATTTGTATAAGCTACTTATTTGAATTGGGATATTTATATTTAAAAAACACAAACTCGTAGAAGCTTAGAGTAGAATGGAGTTGCCAGGGGATGGGGGTGGTGGGGAAATAGGGAGCTGCGATTCAACTGGCATAAAGTTTCAGTTATACGAGATAAAGCAGTTCTAAGATCTGCACTGCAAGATCAGGCCCATAGTTAACAACACTGTATCTTACCCTTAAACATTTGTTGAAAGGGCCTATCTCATGTTAAATGTTCTTGCAACAATGAAAAGAAAACAACCCAACAATTTAGGATGATCCAGCAGAAGTCACAGCATAACCTGCTTGAAAGTGGTACTGTTACTGTTCTATTCAGTGACCTTTTTGCCCTGTGGGTAGAATGGGGGTAGATATTACTTCACGTGATAAAAGACAAACAGAGAGTCTTCTAAATTTTATTTAAAATCAAACCAGCAAGGTAGAAATACATGAGTGATACAAGTGAGAAAGAACTTGATTGCCTAATAAAATACAGGTGCAAAAATGGACCCCATCTGTGCTCTGCTTTATCTACGTCCGACTATAACCTGCGAGCATATTAGGAAAAAAGAAGCCAGTGCATCCAAGAAAATCATTTGTAACTTAATTTGCATGAGATGGGGCAAGGTTGCTTTTGATCCAATTCTGGTATTTCTTGGTTAACAGGGTGTAGATTCCAGGCTTCTTGGCAACACCACATTGATCACCTCCAGAGACTATGGCATGGAAGACACCTTTACAGATCAGTGGGCCCCCTGAGTCACCCTGGAAAGAAGAAAAAGGGCAAATACATGGTGAGAAGCTGTTGAGAATTTTTTTTTTTACCACCAACTGTTGATTGCTCAAAGGATTCTTAAGTGGGTCCTTGCTTTCTTTATGTCCTGAAGAGTGTCTGACACGGCCTCTTACTGGGTATGGGTTCTCTATGTGTCTGTCTCTGTTGAGGACTATGTTTCTGCCTACCTGCTTCTCTGCTTATGTCTTTGTCTATGACCAGGCTTCTGCTTCTGTCTCTGTGTCCATGTCTATGTCTCTGTTTTGTCCCTATCTAGTCTACATCCCTCTGGGAATCAATGGCTATTGACTTTTATTTATTAAAGGATACATAAAGTTTTGAATAATCTACTGAAATAAAATTATCTTTTAAAATTGTATGTTTCATTTTGATTCTCACAGACCTAAAATCAGGTTGCTATTGAGACTAGCAGAAAATAGCAATGTATTGTAATAACTGTCTTGATGGTAGGAATTATATGTTCTCTGTTATTCTTTTTTTTTTTGCATCCTCACATGGTTGGACATAGTGCTATGTATTTGTATATGTACCATACTTAGTAAAAACTTAGTGAATGAAACGATTTTTGAAGACTCACTATAACAGCAAAACATATAACTAAATTCTATCAAGTGAAGTGAAAGAGCTATAGAGGGGATGGCATGGCCTTCTGATGAAGAGCTGGCTTTTACATTTGAAGACCAGCCTTACTCTGTGCTGATGTTCACATTGCAAACTACAATGCCTTGTACTCTGGTCAACCATGTTAACAGATGTTTAGGAGGGAGATGGTCTTGGGTACTGCAGATGCACAAGACATTTGAAGTCATCATATCCTCTCCCCTAATAGTACTTAATATAGTATGAGCTGAATACTATATTCTAATTTTTTTTAATTAGTAATTCATTTGTGCTACATATTAGTATAGTTCATATAAATGTGAACACCTATTTTTTTCCTTACTATCTCTATAAACAAAAGATTTTGAAAAATATAATGACTCTTGTTCCTTTTTTTTTAAGGCAGGGTTTCACTTTGTCACCCAGGCTGAAATGCAGGGGCAAGATCTCGGCTCACTACAGCCTCAACCTCCTAGGTTCAGGTGATCCTCCCACCTCAGCCTCCTGAGTAGGTGGGACTACAGGCATTTGCCACCATGCCTGGTTAATTTTTGTATTTTTTTTAGAGACAGATTTTCACCATGTTGCCCAGGCTGGTCTTGAACTTGTGAGTTCAAGGGATCCACCCACCTTCGCCTGCCAAAGTGCCAGGATTACAGGTGTGAGCTACCATGCCCTGCCTTTTGTTCCTTTTTTGTCAGTCAGCACCATGCCCTGCCTTTTGTTCCTTTTTTGTCAGTCAGCGGTATGGTCTAAATGTTTGATTCCTCCAAATTCATATGTTGAAATCCTCACTCCCAAGGTCATGGTATTAGGAGGTAGGGCATTTGGGAGGTGATTAGGTCATGGAGGTGAAGGCTTCATGAATGAGATTAGTTTCCTTATTAAAGAGGCCTAAGACAGACCCCTCACCCCATCCACCATATGAGGTTAGAGTGAACAGAAGCCGTTTATGAACCAGAAAGTAGGCCCTCCCCAGACACCAAATCTTCTGGTTCCTTGATCTTGATCTTGAATAGAATAAAGTTCTGTTATTCATAAGCCACCAAGTTTATGGTAGTTTGTTACAGCAGCCCAAACAGACAAAGACAGTCAGTCAATATTACTTATGAAACACATACTGTATAATTGAGCTTTTTGCATCTGAGTCTTGTAAGACCTTATTGATTAATCTGCAAGGTGGCTCTTTAAATAAGTTATTTTCTAATCACTACTAGTGACTTCAGGGTTGGTAGACTTTCTTTCTTTCTTTCTTTTTTTTTTTTTTGAGATGGAGTCTCACGCTGTCACCCAGGCTGGAGTACAATGGTGCAATCTCGGCTCACTGCAACCTCCACCTCCTAGTTCAAGCGATTCTCCTGCCTCAGTCTCCTGAGTAGCTGGGACTACAGGTGCATGCCACCATGCCCTGCTAATTTTTGTATTTTTTTTAGTAGAGACGGGGTTTTACCATATTGGTGAGGTTGGTCTCGAACTGCTGACCTTGTGATCCACCTGCCTCTGCCTCCCAAAGTGATGAGATTAAAAGCATGAGCCACTATGCCCGGCCTGTTGATAGACTTTCTAAGGAGGATAACACCTCTCATAGGAATCCTGTAAAAGTTGTCAGATCTAGTCTATTATCCTGATTAACAAACATTTAGTGGGTGCTTATGAAGCACTGGGGAAGTTTTTACACTCCATTCACATGGGTAGATGAAAAAGAATAGAGAATCCTGCACGGGAATGGAGAGAAAGTTTTTTGAATTGTGGTTTTGTTTTCTCTATGTCCTTCCTTTCTCCTCATTGTCAGTGAGCAAGAAAGACTTGGCTACTGTACCATGCTCCGAGATGCCTGTTTGAAAGAGAGATGCTTACCTTACAGGAGTCCTTCTGGCCTTTGGCATCTCCTGCACAGACCATGTCTTGGGTGATATAAGGGTCGTGGTCATAATAACTTTGGCTGTTGCAAAGTTTTCGACTTAAGACAGTAACAGTGACTTCTTTCAGGGTATCAGAAGGGCGTAATAAATCTGGGTCGGTGGCTCCCCAGCCAGTAACCTGGCATTTGGTTCCAGATCTAAGAGAGGTTTTGGAGCTTGGGTGTAGCAGCTGGACATGCTTGTTGAGTTTTGCGGCTGTTTGAAGCTGACAGATTGAAAAAAGACAGAATTATCATTCTTTCCCAGTAGTATTCTGGTGCTAGCCTGTGCGTTGTATGTGTGGTCCCTCTGTCTTAGGCGGGCGTCCCTGTCCTGGAATCTACTTTGATGGTGGCCTGCAGCTGCATTTGTGGTTGTTGCTTTTCTGACCGTGCTCTTTACTCCCTGAGGAGCTCACTGAGGCTTGGGGAGGAAACTTACAGAGAGCAGGAATTTTGTCCAGTCTCGAGCAAACTGGCCTTTGCCCTGCATTGGATAGTTTTGTGTGGAATAACATCCATAGGTCATGACTTTGAGGGCTGGGCTGCTTCCTGCTGGATAGGACCCTTGAGTATGGTCTAGACTAAGTTTGGACTAGACTAAATGTGGTCTAGACTAAGTTGTAACTCACTGCTCAACCCCTGAAGTCAGCTGGTTGGCTCTGTTGTATAAACAACTATAGTATTTTTTACTTGCTAATGAGAAAAGCATTTGGGAGAAAAGCTTTCAGTGTGGATCCTTGGGCCTGTGAAGATGTTCCCCTCCTATATATGTGAGCATCAGAGTGGCTTTTTCTTGTATAAACACAGCCCTGGTGCATTTGTGATAAAATTCTTGTTTCTTTCAAGACAGTATGAGGAATAACATGGGCCCTTATAAAATATATCAGAATCACCTCAAACACGGGGAGGGTCCTAACAAAATGCTTTTGTGTGGGTGACTTAACTAATTGAGCCATCCTGTATAAAAATGTTGACAAAATTGAAGAAAGGCAACGCTACTACCTACCTTAACCAGCATGATATCATTTGATGGAAGATTTGATGTAAATCTTGAGAATGGTATGAATTTTTTAATCTTAAATGTTTGTTTGGAGGCTTCATTCTTTGAGAGAGAGTGTGCACCTAAAACCACAGTGGGAGACTGGCCTTTGGCAAACCTAAAAAAGCAAAGAGCATGAAAGCAGCAGAATGATTTCCAAATCCCCCAGTGGGGAGTAGAGATGGTGGAGAGGGTTATATACATAGAGAAACAAGGGCTATCTCCAAGGTAACCTGCTTACGATTAGGTAGAGTGACGAAGGTCTCAGTGGACCCCAGCATGACTTGATATTAAGGGCCAAATGACTTGTCCTTAATCCCACCCCAAACCAATTCCCTGGCATTGCAAAAGAGTATCAGAACTTGTATCCAACTGGGGGAAGAAAAAGGAGTAAAATCCTACTTGACTTAGATCAAGTGTAAAACAAAATTGTGTTCATTTATGTTAAAATAAAGGAAATTACATTTCTTGAGTTTGTAGTTTGAGATTTACACCAATTACAATTAATATTTTTTTATTGTGCTAAAACCTATGTAACAAAATTTACCATTTTAACCATTCTTAAATGTACCATTTAGTGGTGTGAAGGACATGTATATTGTTGTTTGTCCACCACTATCATCTCCAGAACCCCAGAACTTTTTTATCTTCCCAACATTAAGTGTTTCAATAATTAAGGTAGCCAGGTGTGGTGGCTCACACCTGTAATCCCAGCAACTTGGGAGACTGAGGTGGGAGGATCATTTGAGGCCAGGAATTTGAGACCAGCCTGGGTAACACAGTGAGACCCCCAGCTCTAAAAAAAAAAAAAAAAAAAAATTAACGAGGTACCGTGGTGAATGCCTATAGTCTCAACTATTTGAGAGGCTGAAGCAGGAGGATTGCTTGAGCCCAGGAGCTGGAGGCTAAAGTGATTGTGCAGTGGTGATTGTGCTAGTGTGATTGTGCAGTGGTGATATAACAATACCCATCTCTAAAACCATAAATAAAAATAAATAAATTTAAGACCCCCACCCTGCACTTGCTCATCCACATGTATCCTGTCCCTCAATTAGAATGAAGATTTGGACAAGAAAGGAAAACTTTCCTCAAACTGAGGAAACAGTGCTAATTTGAAATGAAGACACTTTAAGGTTAGTAGCCATTCCAATGGGGAGATTTTGAGGGTACAAACTGGTGAGTCAGGTGAAGAAACAGGTTTGTTTTTTAGCTTTTTTTTTTTTTGAGATGGAGTCTCGCTCTGTTGCCCAGGCTGGAGTGCAGTGGTGTGAATTCAGCTCACTGCAACTTCTGTCTCCCGGGTTCAAGTGATTATCCTGCTTCAGCCTCCTGAGTAGCTGGGACTACAGGCGTGTGCCACCACACCTGGCTAATTTTTGTATTTTTGGTAGAGATGGGGTTCTGCCATGTTGGCCGGACTGGTCTCGAACTCCTGACCTCAGGTAATCCACCAGCCTCAGCCTCCCAAAGTGCTGGGATTACAGGTGTGAGCCACCATGCCTGGCCAGGTTTGTTTTTTAAATCTCTGGTCATACACAGTTCTAGTACCATTGTTTCAATAGTGCCACAATTGATCTGATTTACTCTTTGTTGGATAAAATTACATTTACAGCAGTGATAAAGTAGAAAAAAATTTTTTGGAGATTTTGACAGTACCGTAGAGCCATTTGTATACTACAGATACATTCCATTGCAGTGTCTGTCTTTATGAAAGCCACCTCAGATCTTTTAATTGTGTTTATTTGTCTATGTGTAACTATTTCTTTGCTACTTGAAAAAGCTACCAAAGCAGATTGCAGTAAAAACACACATACTCATGCATGTAGATTAATAAAGATCAATAAAAGTTATAAAGAGCCCAGAAACATACAGAAAAAGGAAGACATGATTGTTTCAGATTTGGACAATGAGCAAATGCCTGCGGTGGGGTGGGTTTGCTTATGGCAGAGCTGTGACTGCCTGCAATGACCACTTTTTGGTGATTTGCTTTCCATCAAAAGAGTTTATTTTGATTTATTTTGGGAATTCCAGCTCTATTTGTCGAAAAGTTTGCCTATTGCAAAATCAGGATGGGGTTGAAATTTCTCATAGGATGTGGATCGGATTTCCTAGGATTGATTTGGATTCAAATTCAACATACCCACTAAACCCAAAACTTTGTAGGAGAAGAATGATATAAAGTCTCCAGGATGAATGTCCTAACAGTAAGGTGGGCACGTGCATAGACAACTCATACAAAGAAGGCTGCCAGGTACAAATACAAGGTGTGGAGGGTGGATTTTCACTAAGGGAGGGATGCTGGAAAAATGTCTGGGTTTCTTTCAGCTTTTACTAATTTCCTTGGCTAGTTATTGCCTTTGAAATGTTTTGGTTATTTTTGTCTCCACTGGGACATGTTAAAACCTAAAACAACCCAAGCAGACCACTGGACTTTTAATTTCTAGATACTCTTCAACTGTAATCTGTGCTACTGAGGTCAAATTTTCTGCCCACAGGATACCTGGAATTACTTGAGTTCTGGGATCCCACCTCCTTAGCTAAACTGAAGTCTGAATTCACACAGAGGAGAAGTAATAATACCCTGTCTTTCAACTGCACAACACAATGTTTCCCCAAGTGAGGTCTTCAGACTTGCTTCAGAATCATCTGGAGGTGTTGGTGTAAAATGTGGTTTCCTGAGTCCCACCCTGAACTTAACTGAAAAAGAACCACATACAGAGCAGAACTACAGTGCGGCTTATAGTAGGTCTGCTGAAGACATCTGTAAACGTTGCTTCGATTGAGCCTAATGACAACTTTTCTCAGGCTGTATATTCCTTACCAGTAAAAGGTTGTTCTTTAACTGGTCCAAGGTGACACACCTCAAAATAGGGGAGGCAGGACCCAAATTTAGCTTTTGGTGATTCCCAGTCCAGTGTTCCTTCCTCAATCCCTCTTTGAGTCCCATGCCAACCCCCTTCAAGCCTCTTCTTTTCTCTGCCAGCCTGCCTGGATGCTCAGCAGTGCTTCTGCTTAGACCCACCCCTTGAGATCTGGCAGCAAAGGCAGGGTCCCTATGTTTTGGAGATTTCTCTTGCCTAAGAAAGAGGGAGAAGAACTTGGCTGTCAGACAGGGAGGGTTTCCCAGTCTTATCTCATCAACATCAGATTAGTTTGTCAATTATTACCATGGAAGGCACAGATAATCATATAATAATACTCGATAACATCTATTAAGTTCTTTATGTTTATGCTAAGCATTTTATATAGCTTCCCTCATTTAAACCTCACAGCAGCATGGTGAGATAAGTATTATGACAATCCCCATTTTATAGACGAAGAAATTGAGGTTCAGGTATATGAATAAACTTGAGGAAGTTTGCCTCCAGGAGGCAAATTTGGGCAGGATTAAAGCTCAGTTGGCTTGAATCTAGAGCCTGACATTGAACCATTTTTCTCCAGGAGCCTTGAGTCTTTGAGATGGAGTGAGGCCATGTGGAAGAGCTGTGGAAGGTTCCATCTAACAACTTGCTAGGCAGGTTAGGGCTGGGGGAAGTGCTCTGTGAGGCAGGCACTGGGGGAGACTCAGGAGGATAGGGAAGAACAGCTGGTGACAATTTTGCCTCTGGTGAGTAAAAAATGCTAAAAATAAGTTTGTACAAGACATTTTTACCAGTTTCCTTTTATATTTAAATGGTAACTAATAAAGGGGCCGGGATACTGAGGGACGAACTGTGTGGATGGCTGGTGAGGAGGAGCACTCCCAAGTTTGGCCCACTTCGCAGTTTTGCTGAGAGAGAGGCTTGGGGACAAACTATTCCCACAGGATACTGGGGAGTACATTTGTGGGAAGCCACCATTGAGCTATTTCGCAAATATTTTGAATTTCATAAATCTTAATATTTTTCCAACCACTGATCTGCCTACTTTTTACACCCAAATGTCCTGTAGAGGAAATTTGATATACATATTTTGGAGTTCTTTTTTTATACTCCAGCCATTAAAAATGATATTTAGCAATAGTTTGTTTTAAGGAAAAAAAACCTCCAAGACCTCTCTCTTAGTCTTTTTTATAATCTCTTTCCCCAATTTGAGAATCCACTTCTGAGTTAAATCCACTTGACAAAATTTAAAATTCAACTTAGTAATGTTATTTAACTTCCTATAACACTTTATGACTAGCGAAGTACTTCTTCATACGTCATGTTTCAGGCTTAGCAAAACAACAACAAAACAAAACAAACAAAAAAAAACCAAAGAGATAAAGAAAGATCCTTCAATGTATTTCCTTCTTTCTATCTAGCATTTGCTGAACATTTAGAAGTCAAGCTCTGTGTCTGGGGAGGTTATAGACCATTTGAATGTGTATCATGAGTATGTTTGAAGATACGCATATTTTGCATCAAATGAACATTTATTGACAGTTCCCCACTCTGCCTCTCTGGTCTCGAGGGTCCAAGTGCCCTGGAGAAGAGAGAAATGATGGGGATGAGAGTATGATTTCTATGAGGGCAAGAACCCCATGTAAATAAAGTAACCATATTAAATTTGAAATAAGTGGCTTGCTACTTAGAGATAGCAGAAGATATCCCTGTCTGCAGGCTTCAAAACTTTTAATTTGTGATCAATCAGTTCCATTTAAATGGGGCAATCACACAAAACCTCCAAAACATGGAGAAGTAAATCAATTCAGTTGTTCTGTTTAAATATAGACAATGCCTAGAGAGCAAACCATTACAGCTAAGATAGATCTTTAAGTGAAAGAAAGGGAGAAGCCTCTATCTCAGCTTATTAGGCAAGAGACATAAGGAAACATACAAACAAAAAACAAAACCAAAAAACCCAAGCAAACAAACAAAACAACAAATATCACATTAGTTTTCTACTGGCATTTCCTTTTGTGTTGATTGCAGCCTCCCAAGAGGGATTTTGTGCTTTATTAGCTGATGTGAGAGAATCCTAGGCTGAAATGGACTTCGGGAGGTTTTACTTCGTCTTCAGAAAAGCTTTCATTCTAAGTATCCCCAAAAATAACTCTCTCATTATCTTTCTCTTTTTAGAAGTGATCGATAACTTGTTCGTTTCCACCTAGGAAAGTTGTGAGGGGTGAGTAGTTACTGTTAGGAGTGGCAAAGTAGGCTTCTGGTACGTATAATACTAATGATCAAAGCTGCAACTTTTTATGCTTCCTAAATGTGCCAAGCATGCTGAAATACTGAAATAGATACTACTTAATTCTCAGACCCCATGAAGCAGGTGTGATATGATTATTACCCCTTTGTAAGATGGGGAAGCTAAGAGCACAGAGCAAGCTCAGGTTGTCTGATTTCCTCTTGAGCAGTGTGATCTAACAAGATCAAGAGCACTGCTGCTTCAGGTATTACTGTTGCTGTGTTCCCCGGCATTCTACAGAGAGGTTGAATTTGTCTAATGTCTTGCCTGGGAAAAGCAGCCCAGATCTCTCTGAAAAGGAAAACCCAGGCCAGAAGGCGTGGGTGTGGAAGAAGGTAAATAAACCCCACCAGTTGGTAATGACCACAGAAGCTAAGAGTTGATCAAATTCTCGCTCAGGAGAGGTAAGCTTCTCTTCTAGCTCTAATAACTTGCAGGAAAAACACATGCCTGGAAAAGTATGGAGGACTCACCGATAGTGGCAGTGGGCTGCTGTTAGCACCCACTGGGGATCGATCAGAACACCTCCACAAATGTGATGTCCGCCATACTGGATGGAGGCCATAAATGGCCTGGAATGAGGTGACACTTCTTTTCCTCCAATAATTTCCATATTGAAACCTACAAAAGTAGACCAAAAGATATCACAAAAAAGATCTAAACAAAATGTTTCATGTAATTCTTCCACTGACAGTCGCTGTATTATTTTCAAAGCTTAAAAAGCAACAACCCTACTTAAGAGTTACAATAATTTTGCTGATGCAAAATTTGTATAGTGCATTACAGTTCAGAAAGATAGAAATGATTGTGAAAATAATTTCCATCTATAATATAACAATATCGTCAGTAGAACGTCATTTAATATTTACATGTAGATATAGGAGATACTTACACTCAGAAGTCATATAAGCTCCAACTATTAGGAAAAACAGAGAGAAAGAAGAAAACATAGTCCTTTTAAAGACTTAGATTTAAGCAGGCCAGATGAAATGCTCTGATCCTATGATGAAGGAAGAAGATTCTGAAGACTGAATTTTGTTCTTACAAGCTTTGACTTTCTAACCACAAGTGCTCTAGAGGTTAAGATTTTTCTCACATCTAAGTGTAAATGCATGTATCCGTTTGAGGACTTTAAGTTGTGTGCTTTTAGCACTTTTTCGGGAGAGGTATGTGCGACATAACAAACTCATATCTGGAGATACCATCTCTAATATCTGTATCAGAGCATTTGTGGTATAAATGAAATTTATACTACATATATAACATTTATAAATTAAAAATATCCATGCCGTAAGAATGTAATGAAGTTGCAGACAGAGTTCAAAGGGGTGCATTGCTCTAAAGCAATACTTACTATTTTTCCTGGCACAAAATGGTGCCTATTATATTCATTCTTCTCTCTTTTTCATCTGGACATAGATTTATGATGAAGGGAGACATGGACCTTGCACAGATCATGGTTACTTCACAATGTGACTTAGCTAAAGCCTGAGCACCATCCAGAGAAAACTGTATGTTTTGCAGCAAACATCCCTACTTATGCCTTTTCTCTAAGTTTGCTCAAATTTGGTTAAATTTTAGTTACATTTTTGTGAGATTTCAAAATGTCATTAAAGGTGAACATTGGCACACATTTTTGATTTAGAGTCTCTCTTTTACTCATTTTTAATTGAAAATGACCAGGTGTTTTTCCAGGGCCGTAATAATAATGTCTTTTAAAAGTAAAGGACTGTACTTTGTTATTCTCCCCAGGAAAGGTAACACTGCATTGCCAGGCCTTCAATACAAAGGGTATTAGGCTCAAGATTCTGTTTGTGCCAGGCACTGATCAGCAGTGTAAATATAAAATGAATACAGATAGATCATGCACCAGAATGCCAATCATTTTCTAGAAACACTGGTCAAAATTTGCATTAAATCAACAGATCTTTCTTTTAAGATGTATGCATTCTATCTTCCATTTGTTTTAGAAAGGATAATTAAAATCCAGAGCTATTACACTTGGCAGGTTGCAAGAGACTCCTATCAAATTGTTTTCTAACACAAAAAATAGGAACAATAATAAATAATATTATATATTATACAATATAACTTAATTGTATATAAGTAAAATGCCTTAAGTTATTTCCAAAATTCTTTTTTAATGATCATTTATGGTTTCATGTCTATGTCTTTGAGGAAAGCAGGACAACTATAATATTTATGTTACAATGGAAGAAATAACTCCAAAGATGCTAAGTAATTTGCTCAAGGCTGCACAGCTTATGGCCTGGACCAAATCACCTGCCTGCCCTCCTTGTGTGTTAACTTGTGTGTGAATGAGTACCCTGCTAGAACACAGAATTTTATAAAAAGCCTTTTATAGGGATGTGGCAACAGTAAAGCTTTCTTCATGTTAAACAGAATGAACAAAACCAACGCAGAGCAGTGACTTCCTGCCGGAGAGAGCAGAAGGTGAGATAAAGAGGAGCCAGGTGAAGAAAAGCCACAAGCTTAATAAACCAAACTTGTTACTCCCACTCAAATGTCCCTGTGAATTTTCAAGTCATCTGTGTCACTGTTTCTGTGCCTTGAATGGCTCTCTTGTATGCCATTTTTCCACACTGGAAGGCAGACAGGATGGCGTCAGCTCCCTGCTACTTCCCAGTGATGCTGGGGTCATAAGGAAGACGGTGTGTTGGTGTGTGACAGGTAGAAGTGATCCAAACTCTAAGGCAGAAATAAACTGTGAAGGACAAAGCTGTGTGTGTGTGCGCGCGTGTGTTGGTGGGGGATGGGGGAGATGGGAATGGTTACAAGTATCTCTCAGCTGCTTATTTCTGAGAAGTAAAGACTAATGTCCACATAGCGTTGTACAAATTGCTAAACATTTTCAGTTGTATTTCCAGGGACGTGGCTGTTATTAGTCTTGTTTTATGGGTAAAGAAACTGAAGCTCAGGGACTTGCTTGAGATTACTAAGCTAGCAGGTGGCTCTAAGCTCTTATGTGCTGGCTCCTGGCTTCATGTTGCTTTCAGCCTGACTACATACTCGACTCTTTTGAGAAGCCCCTGGGGACTGAGACGCTCTGAGAGGCAAGCTGGCTGTGCAGAAGGGAAACAGGATTTAGCCATGCACACTGCGTGCAATTAGACATGGGCGAGATTTAGTTCCATTGGGAAGAGTCTCCTAACTCTTTCTTGTAGCTGACCTGGAAAATTCTGAGAATCATGTTGATTAATAGGAACAAGTTATTTGGTTTTGGCTTTAAACTGATTCACTAGTTAATAGTATCATTTGTTATTATATTCAGGATCCTGGATTTGAGAACAGTGGGCTGTGTAACATGATGAGCCCAGCGATCCAATTTATTTCTGGGTGTTGGTTTTTGCTCTGTGGAGTCTGCTGCAGGGAGGGCTGTGTTTGTTTTGGATGGCTTTGCAGCAGCTGTACCAGACCAAGCGAGTGGATGGCTATGCTCAGAGCAGGGCTGGCTTCACACATCGTGGCCCTGTGGTTCTATTTGCTGTCTTTCTTGCTGCTCTTGGAGATGTTGTTTTTGCCCCTCCAGTATTTCAGGAGACCCTTATAGAACAGCTGTTTCGCTGCTCCAAAGGCCTCGTGTGGTCTGCCTCTTGGACTGCCTTTCTTCAATGCCCAGACACCTGCTCCATCAGATTCATAAGCCACACCCCTTAAAGCCATGTCAATCAAAGCATGGCCCGCAGACCTGTGCGGTCTCTGAACCTGTTTGTTACCAATTTGGAGCAAGACAGGGACAGAAATTGAGAGTCAGAGTTTAGAAACTCTAACAGCCACTTAACAGAGCACTGTATTAATTTATTTTATTAATGAAATATAATTTGTCCAATCTAATAAAAAATTGGGTGTGTATTTTGCATGCCTTTGTTTTTTATTTAATTACTTTTTTCTATTTATTTGTGTTGTATAAATGTATCAGTTCACAATGGGCTGAAACTAAAAACAACAAACTAAAACTCCAAATACTCTGGTCTTTTTCACAGGTAGTCTGAGAAACACTGCTCTGCAGACATAGTGCAAATCAGATTTGTTTCAAGCCCTTCCCATCTATACCCTTTTACATTCCTCTGAAAAATGTTCTCAGTGTCAGGGTTTCCCAGGCTGTCCAACCATCCCCAGCCCTTGGTACTTGACATCAGGATTTGGCAGAATTTCCCTGGGTCCTTCCCTTGTAGCCCACCATCCTCCAGGCTTTGACTTCTGTCCCGTAATGGCTTAGCTAATTTGGTAAATACATCTCCTAACACCTATAGTGAAACTATGACAGCTTTGAAAATTGGGGTTGGGAAGGATATTGGGGTGCTTTATAATGATATTAAGTCCAAAGGTCTCAAGAAACTGTAAATTCCACCTCAGAATACAGCCATTCTTCCCATGAGGTCCTTAAAATGAATGAGCTTGAGAGCGGTTGCCAAGGAAAGCAAAGTACCCCTCAACTCAGAGCTGGGGCTGTAACATGGGTTGGGGCACATGGAACACTGCCTTTTCCTAAAGCAACTTACATTTAAATATCACAGGGCTGCTCTAGGGCCTCCCCTTGGTGGAATGATGGTGGTGGCAAAGGTGGGATTGAGAGAAATTTGTTTGTCTTCCTCCACCTCAACTTTAAATCATAACATATTTTGCATGTTAAATCTTCCCTTCAAAAATACAAAGATATGTTTTCTGTACCCTCATGATGAGTTAAGTCACACAGTAGTACTTCAACCTCCTTGTCCTTTACTCCTCTCCAAGTCAGCTGTGAAATGACTGGAATGGATGAGAATTGCCTTGCGTTCAGGATCCTGACGTATGGAGTAATCACAGAAAAATACCTTGAGGACTTGGCAAATAGGGATGTCCCAGCACTGCTGGTGCCGGCTGCCTTGGTCATACACTGTTCCTATCTCAGCTTTGTCTCTAGGCCTTACACTACCCTTTCATGACTCCTCTGCGTTTTCTTTTCTTCTTTAGAGCCACCTTTGATGTCCATTTTAACTGAGTTCAAATGTTATGGGCAGGATGAGGGAAGTCCCACATGGGGTGGTCCCTGTGATGTCGCTGGACTCAAGACAGATCACTCGAACTGTCTGCAGTACTTGTCCTGAAAGATTTACACATGTGGAACTCCTTTCAACAGTAATGACTGCCAAAGGAAGGTTTTCAGCTCCAGGCCTGTGGGTACCGTGGCCTTGCACAGAGGAAGGTGAGGACTATATGAGCTTACTGATGTTTTAGGGAGAAAAAAACTGGGGTAAATATGTAGGCCAAGTTAAGGGAAAATACCAGGGTAGGTATTTTCCTAAGGACCGCAATAAAGACCAAAGGAAAGGTAGAAGCAGGAAGGGAAGGGAAAGGAATAAAAAAATACTGTTAAAGAAAGAAGGAAAAACAATCATCTGAGGATGGGAGACCTTATAATTGAACACTTCCATTTATATTTGAACATCTCAGATACAGTACTGTGACATGCCCCAAAGCCAAATATGTTATCATTGTTTCATAACAGGATTCGGTAGAAGAAATAATCTCATCATGCTGAAAGCAATTAAATTGTTTAAACTAGTCAAGATGGTTTTATAAAATAAAGTCACTGTAGACAAAGTAGTAGGAATTTCAAAATGAATGACCATGTTCATTAATTAGGGAAACAGTAATTACTATGATCAAGCTGGAACACAATATTATTGATTGATTCAGTTTTCCATTGAGAATCAATTCAAGTGGAAATCTAGATATAATATAAATACTTTTTCCAAAGGCTAATGAGTGACCGCCCCCCCCACCAAAACCTTCTCCTCCTACTTCTTCCCTGATCACCAACTCCTGAATCCTTATCCTACTCTCTATCACAGATAAATTCCAGGTGGATCAAATGTTTTTCTATGAGAAAATGAAATCATTATAAATACTAAATTATATGGTAAAGTAAAAATAATGTTTAAGAGGGGAAGGCATAAAGAAAACCTTCAATAAGTTAGAGCATAGAAGACTTCTGTAAGGCAGAAAATACCATAGTCAGTATCCAAAGCCATATGACAAAATGCTTGTCACTTACATTGAAAACATTATCCCCCTGCCAAGAGAGTATCTTTAATGTGTGAAGAGTCCTTATAAATAAAAGTAAACATAAGTGGGTTCAATGTGAGCAAATCAATATAAATGCAACTAAAACAATTTTTTAGTTAAACTACCTCACTAGGGACCTGATATATAAATGATATTTAGAAATAATCTTGATGACTATTATAGAATAAAAAATGAAGCACATTTTACGTTTTTGCAAGGCTTAATAAATATAAGGTTTGTTATGCAGGAACACAACTGCTATAGCAAGCATTTGATAAAAACGCTGTAGGCTGAGAAGAGATTACCAACAAAAGCATAATCTCCTAATTTTTTAATGTTGGTTGATGAGGCAGTTGATGCAATAATTTGTACAACAAACCCCCATTTACCTATGTAACAAATCTACACTTGTAACCCTGAACTTAAATGTTAAAAAAAGAAAAAGACCAGACCAGACTGAACTTTGTTAAATTACCTCTGTATCTGTTCTCGTACCAGTACCATGCTTTTCTGGTTACTGTAGCCCTGTAGTATAGTTTGAAGTCAGGTAGCGTGATACTTCCAGCTTTGTTCTTTTAGTTTAGGATTGTCTTGGCTATTCAGGCTCTTTTTTTTTTTTGGTTATATATGAATTTTAAAATAGCTTTTGCTACTTCTGTGAAAAATGTCAATGATAGTTTAATGGGAATAGCATTGAATCCATAAGTTTCTTTGGGCAGTATAGCCATTTTAACAATAAATTATATTGATTCTTCCTATCACCCAGGTATTAAGCCTAGAACTCATTAGTTGTTTTTCCTGATCCCCCCTCCCTCCACCCTCTGAAAGGCCCCAGTGTGTGCTGTTCCCCTCTATATGTCCATGTATTCTTATCATTTAGTTCCCACTTATAAGTCAGAACATGTTATATTTGGTTTTATGTTCTTTTGGTTTGCTAAGAATAATGGCCTGCAGCTCCATACATGTCTTTGCAAAGGACATGCTCTAGTTCTTTTTTTATGGCTGCATAGTACTCTATGGTGTATATGTATCACATTTTATTTTTTCCAGTCTATCATTGATGGACATTTAGGTTGACTCCACGTCTTTGCTATTGTGAATAGTATTGCAACAAACATATGTATGCATGTGTCTTTATAACAGAATGATTTATATTCCTTTGGATATATACCCAGAAATGGGATTGCTGGTTTGAATGGTTATCCCAGCATCATTTATTAAAATGGAAATCCTAGGCCCGGCATGGTGGCTCACGCCTGTAATCCCAGTACTTTGGGAGGTCGAGGCAGGTGGATCATGAGGTCAGGAGTTGAGACCATCCTGGCCAATATGGTGAAACCCTGTCTCTACTAAAATACAAAAAATCATCCTGGTGTGGCAGCATGCGCCTGTGGTCCCAGCTACTTGGGAGGCTGAGGAAGGGGAATTGCTTGAACCTGGGAGGCAGATGTTGCAATGTACCAAGATTATGCCCCTGCGCTCCAGCCTGGCAACAAAATAAGACTGTCTAAAGGCAAAAAAAAAAAAAAAAAGGAAAGGGAATCCTTTCTCCTTTGTCAACTTTTTTGAAGATCAGATGGATGTAGATGTGTGGCCTTATTTCTGGGCTTTCTATTCGATTTTATTGGTCTGTGTGTCTGTTTTTGTAACAGTACCATGCTGCTTTGGTTACTGTAGCCCTGTAGTATAGTTGGAAGTTGGATAGCATGATGCCTCCAGCTTTGTCCTTTTGCTTAAGATTGCCTTAGCAATTCAGGCTCTTTTTTGGTTCCACATGAATTTTAAAATAGTTTTTTTCTAGTTTTGTGAAGAATGCCATTGGTAGTTTGATAGAAATAGCATTGAATCTATAAATTGCTTTATAATAACATTAAATCTATAAATGGCAGTATGGCCATTTTAATGATATTGATTCTTCCTGTCCATGAGCATGGAATATTTTTAAATTTGTTTGTGTCATTTCTGATTTTTTTGAGCAGTGCTTTGTAGTTCTTCTTGTTGAGATCTTTACCTCCCTGGTTAGCTGTATCGGTATTTTATTTTTTGTGGCAATTGTGAATGGAAGTTCATTCATGATTTAGCTCTTGACTTGCCTGTTGTTGGTGTACAGAAAGGATAGTGATTATCGCACATTGATTTTGTGTCCTGAGACTTTGCTAAAGTTATTTATCTGCTTAAGAAGTTTTTGGGCTGAGATGATGGGGTTTTCTAGATATAGAATGTTATCTGCAAATAGAGGTAGTTTGACTTCCTCTCTTCCTATTTGAATGCTGTTTATGTTTCTTACCTGATTGTCCTGGCCAGAACGTCCAATACTGTGTTAAATAGGAGTGGTGAGAGAGGGCATCCTTGTCTTGTGCTGGTTTTCAAGGTGAATGCTTCCAGTGTTTGCCCATTTACTATAATGTTGGCTGTGGATTTCTCATATATGGCTCTTATTATTTTGAGGTAAGTAAGTTCCTTTAATATGTAGTTTACTGAGAGTTTTTTTTTTTAATGTGAATGGATGTTGAATTTTATTAAAAGCCTTTTCTGTATCTATGGAGATAATCATGTGGTTTCTGTCTTTAGTTCTGTTTATGTGATGAATCACATTTATTGGTTTGTGTATGTTAAACCAGCCTTGCATCCTGGAGACGAAGCTTTCTTGATTGTGGTGGATAAGCTTTTTGATATGCTGCTGTATTCAGTTTGCCAGTATTTTGTTGAGGATTTTTGCATCAGTGTTCATCAAGGATATTGGCTTGAAGTTTTCTTTTCTTGTTGTATCTCTGCCAAGTTTTGGTATCAGGATGATGCTGGCCTCATAGCATGAGTTGGGGAGCAGTTTCTCCTTTTCAATTTTTTTTAGAATGGTTTCAATAGGAATGATACTAGTTATTCTTTGTAGATCTGGTAAAATTCATCTGTAAATTAATCTGGTCCTGGTCTTTTTTTCGTTGGTAGGCTATTTATTATTGCCTCAATTTCAGAACTCATTACTGGTCAGTTTCTTACTGGTTCAGTCTTGGGAGGGTATATGCATCCAGGAATTTATACATTTCTTTTAGATTTTGTGGCTTAGGTGCAAGAAATGTTTATAATATTCTTGGATGGTTGTTTGCATTTCTGTGCAGTCAGGAGTAATATTCCCCTTTTCATTTCTGATTATGTTTATTTAAATTTATCTTTTCTTTATTAGTCTAGCTAATGGGCTGTTTTAATAAGTTTTTTCCAAAAAACAGCTACTGAATTCACTGATCTTTGAATGGATTTTCATGTTTCTTATCTTCTTCAGTTCAGCTCTGATTTTGGTTATTTCTTGTCTCCTGCTGGCTCTGGGATTGGTTTGCTCTTGGTTCTCCAGTTCTTTTAGTTGTGATGTTAGGTTGTTAACTGAAGATCTTTCTAACATTTTGATGTGGGCATTTAGTGCTATAAATTTCCCTATTAACACTGTGTTAGCTGTGTCCTGAAGATTCTAGTATGTTGTATCTTTGTTATTATTAGTTTCAAAGAACGTGGTTTCTGCCTTAATTTCATTATATACCCAAATGTCATTCAGGAGTAGGTTATTCAATTTCTATGTAATTCTGTGGTTTTAAGTGAATGTCTTAGTCTTGAGTTCTAACTTGCTTGCACTGCTGTCTGAGAGTGTTAGGGTTTCAGTTCTTTTGCATTTGCTGAGGAGTGTTTTACTTCTGATCAGTTTCAGACTAAGTGCCATGTGATGAGAAGAATGTATATGCTGCTGTTTTTAGGTGGAGAGTTTTGCAGATGTCTTATCAGGTCTGCATGACCCAGAGCTGAGTTCACGTCCTAAGTATCTTTGTTGCTTTTCTGTCTTGATGATCTAGTATTGTCAGTGGGATGTTAAAATCTCCCACTATTATTTAGATATGTAAGTCTAAATCTCTTTGAAGGTCTCTAAGAACTTACTTTGTGAATCTGGGTGCTCCTGTGTTGGGTGCATATATATTTAGGATACTTAGATCTTCTTGTTCAATTGAACCCTTTATCATTATGTAATGCCCTTCTTTGTCTTTTTTGATCTTTGTTGATTTAAAGTTTGTTGTGTCACAAACTAGAATTGCAAGCCCTACTTTTTTCTGTTTTCCGTTTGCTTGGTAGATTTTCCTCCATCCCTTTATTTTGAACCTATGTGTGTCACTGCATGTGAGATGAGTCTCTCTTGAAAACAGCACACCAATAGGTCTTGGTTCTTTATCCACTTGTCACTCTGTATCTTTTAACTGGGGCATTTAGTCCATTTACATTTAAGGTTAGAATTGATGTTTGGATTTGATCCTGTCATCATGATATTAGCTGGTTATTTTGCAGAATTGTTTATGTGGTTGCTTTATAACATCATTGGTCTGTGTACTTCAGTGTGTTTTGGTAATGGCTGGTAATGGTGTTTCCTTTTCATTTTAATGTTTCCTTCAAGAGCTCTTTTAAGGAATGTCTGGTGGCGTCAAATTCCCTCAGCATTTGGTTGTCTGAAAAGGATTTTACCTTTCCTTCAATTATGAAGCTTATTTTGGGGGTATGAAATTCTGGTTGACATTTCTTTTCTTTAAGAATGTTGAATATTGGCCTCCAATCTGTTCTGGCTTATACAGTTTCTGCTGAGAGGTCCATTATCAGTCTGATGGGCTTCCCTTTGTAGGTGACCTAAACTTTTTCTCTAGCTGCCCTTAACATTTTTCTTTCATTTGGATCTTGGAGAATCTAATGATTATGTGTCTTGGGGATGATCTTCCTGTGGAGTATCTTAATGAAGTTCTCTGCATTTCCTGAATTTGAATGTTGCCTGTCTAGCTAGGTTGGAGAAGAATCTCTCTGACCTGATAGAGCTGAAAAACATGCTACAAGAATTTCATGATACAATCACTGAATTATATCCTGAAATATGTTTTCCAAATTGGTTCTATTCTCTCCATCTCTTTCAGATACACCAATTAATCATATTGGTTCTATTCTCTCCACCTCTTTCAGATACACCAATTAATCATAGATTTGGCCTTTTTACATAATCCCATTCTCCAGTTTTTTGAGGTTTTGTTCAGTACTTTTCATTCTTTTTTTCTCTATTCTTGTATGCCTGTCTTATTTCAGAAGGACAGTCTTCAGGCTCCTTTCCTGTGGTTGGTCTGTTCTGCTATTAATACTTGTGATTGCATTATGAAATTCTTGTAATGTGTTTTTCAGCTCTACCAGGTTAGTTACATTCTTCATTATACTGACTATTTTCTCTGCCAATTCCTGCAAAGTTTTATCATGATTTTTAGCTCCCCCTGATTGGGTTACAACATGCTCATTTAGCTCAGTGAATTTCATTATTATCCACATTCTGAAGCCTACTTTTGTCATTTGAACCATTTCAGCTTCACCCAAGTCAGTAGGAATGGGATTGGGAGCCTGCTTAGAGAAGCAGTCTGGCCATGCCTTTGTAGAACAACTGTGCTGTGTTGGGGTACCACTTCTGCATGGTCAGCTTGAGCTCTCCGAAGCCTGCAGCCTAGAATATCTAAATCTCCCAAGCAGTAAAGATGGTGGCCCACCTATACCCCCAGGAACTTTGCCCCAGGGAGAATTCATATCTCTGTAGTCCAGAGAACATCAGCAGAGATGGCTGGAGGCCCCAGCTGGAAGGTCCTGCCCAGTGAGGAGGAATAGGTTGGGGACTTGCTTAAAGAAGCAGTCTGGTCACATTTTGGTAAAGCAGCTGTACTGTGTCAGGGGACACCTTCCACCCCTGGTTGTTGTGGACTCTTCAAAGCCTGTAGGTTGGAACAATAGAGTTGCCTAAACAGGAAAGATGGAGGCCTGTCCCTCCCCCCAGGAAATCCATCCCAGGTAGATGCGACACTGTTTCGGGTGGCTGGCTGGAATTCCTAGCCAGTGAGTCTTATCCTGTGAGGCTCTCTGGAAGTGGGGCCTGTAGGCTGTCACTGCTTGGTCCTCTGGATTCAGCCTTTCTCCTAAAAGTATGCACAGAAGTTTAACTTCCCACTTTGCTGGGTTACTTTTCCTAGTTACTTTTGCCGGGGAGCCAAGAGCTGGAATATGTAAAGCTCCCAGGCCCCTGTGCATGCCTGAGAGGCTGCTCTGCTGAGACTCCATGTAGTTCTGTGTGTCAGACTGACAGCCCTGGTGGAGTGGGTTCATGAGGGGATCTCCTAAGCTGAGGGTTGCAAAGATTTGTGGGAGAATCATGGTTTCCTGGGGTTGCACATTCACTCATCACTTCCCTGGGAGGGGGAGGTTCCCTTGGCTCCATGTTGCTCCTGGGTGGGCCATCGTTTCGCCTTGCTTTTCTCCATTCTCTGTGGGTCGAGTTGCATCCTTGATTAGTCCCAATAAGAGTACCTGGATGTTTCAGTTGAAAGTGCTGTATTTTCTTGCCCTTTTCCTTCCTGTTTGTGAGAGCCACATATCTTAGCTGCTTCTAGTTGCCCATCTTAATCACTTCCTCTCTTTTTTTTTTTAAGAGATGGGGGGATCTCACCATGTTGCACAGGCTGAACTCAAACTCCTGGATTCAAACCTTCTGCCTAAGCCTCCCAAGTAGCTGGGACCACAGGCATATCCTACAGGCATATCTTGCCTGGCTTTAGTTCTGGTATAGGACTTCTAAGGGTCTTTGAACACTAAGATGTATTGTTAATAACCAAGGGGTTATGTGGTATGAAAAGTTTCTGGTATTTGCTGGACCACAGAATATTTCTTATTAAAGAGCATAGTTTTCTCAGATTCCACAGAACTCATGGTGGGAAACACTGTGAGCATTTTTCGCACTCCCCGAATGTTAACTATCAACTCCATTGTGAATCGTTTTTCTACCTTGACCTCTCTTCATAGTATTGCTCCAACAACTTTTTCTTCTACTGCTCTCCTCTTACTTCCTTACTATCAAGTAAGAATTGACTCACTACCTCCTTGCCAATCAAGCACTTACCCTATTGCTCAAGTCTGATGGAAAATGCCACTTTCTCCACAGTGGTTCCTGATCATGCTAGATGGAAGTGCTTTCTCCTTTTTCTAAAAGTAGGAGGGAGCCATAGAAGTGACAGAGTCAACATCTTGCCCAATATTGTCATTATAGTTTTATATTCCCTCTATTTATCCCTCTGTTCATCTCTGAGATTGGTAACTTCCTGAGGGCTGTATCTATGTACTTTGTACCAGCAAGAAATACTCAGAACTGCAAGTAACAGAGAATTTAACAGAGATGGACTTAAACAATGAGGAAATTCCTTTTATCATATAACAAGAAGCTCAGAGGAAAGGTGGCACCAGGGTTGATTAATACAGTGTTCAATGTTGCTATCAAGACTCTGATGTGCTTTCCCAGTCCTCATGCTCACTAACCTTGTGTCCCAGGTGTCACATCTGGCCACAACAAGGTTAAAGTGAAGGAGGGAGCCGCTGTTCCTGTAGGTGCTTTTTAGGATTGTACATTTTCCCAAGAAGCACCTCTCCTCTCTCACATCTCACTGGACAGAACAAGATCACATGCCTTCCTGAAACCAATTGCCTGCAAAAGAACAGGATTTTCCACTGGACTTACTTAGGCACATCCACCAAACTTGGATTTGGGTCATGATCAGTGAGGAAGAGAGACATGAACAAAATAAATGTTCCATTAGCAAGGTGGGAATGGCATATGCTATACCTTAATATTCTTCTGTTCAGCCCCCACAGAGTACACTGCACATTCTATAGACTTGCTAGATGAGTAAAGGATGGACAAAAGGTTGTGCCAAAGGCGTTTGGTCAAGATTTTATAACTTGTTACCTGTCTACTACCTTTCCTGACTTGCTATGGGGAAGATTAAAAGTTTACCTTACAGTGGAAATATCCACAGGTGAACATTTGTAGTTGTTAATTGTATATTCTAAATACTAAAGCTTTTTCTCCCTCTACTCTTTACGCCAGTAATATCAGGAGCTAGGGATATAATAGAATCATTTTGAATAAAGGTCTCCAAGGGAATTCACAATGATAAAATCAAAATAACATAAAATAGATTCTAAATTAAGTTTCATTGTTTTCCTCAAAAAATTATAATGTTGGGAAGCTTCTTTTTTATTTCCTCATGTCCAAGATAGCAACCATATTTCGTTGTAAGTGATTTGATGCCAATAGTTGAGTCAGTCTGTGTTTTAACTTAGTATTTCCTCCAGATATTCTTTGAACACATGTCAACAGGAAAGAGCATGTTTCAAAATCCACTTCTGCCCATTTCTCTCTTAATAAACAAAATGAAGTTTTAATATCTGTTTTGTGGTTCCCTTTATACTTTCTGAAATTTGCCAAAAACCCCAGAAAGGTCAGAACTGGTTAAATCAATTCAAGATTAAATTTGGAAGCAGGTGAAGTTGGCCACAGAGATCCTGTCATCTCTACTTTCAGTGGTTCTGTTTCTCTCAATAGTCCTTTTCTGCAGGGGTTTAGTTGTCAACAAATATCCACCACCATCTCACTGCTCAAGAATAAAGTGTTGTCACTTTTCAGCATATTCTCATTTTATTTAGTGTTTCCTAAATATTACAAAAAACTGAAGATTCAGTGGAAGGATTTCCAATGATGAAATGCCCAGTGTGGTGACAGGGATGGAAATAGTTCTGGTTGAGAATATTCCTTGTTCCTGTTAAGTCACCACACAGACATCGCCTACTTTGAGTATGTGACAATCTGGCTCTAGGCATGTTTTGTTTTTACATGTTGTTGGGTCCCAGATGAGCCAGAAGCCTTTGTGTGGTTGTTGCCTGGGGATATTTAAAACTGTCACACTAGAAGGGCTAAGGAAATGTATTTCTTCCCAATGTGTATATATGTTGTGTGGAAGATGACTAGAGAAATATTTTAAAATTTGCATTTCAGTCAGAAAGTACTCTTTTCACTAACATGAGTTTTAAACACCTCTCTGAAGAAGCAAAGAACCTAAAGAGTGAGAGCCCCAGGCAGAGTATGGGGCTTTGGGTCTACAGATTGCATTCACATGCATGTATACACACACACACAGGAATGCACACAGGTATACAAGCCATTTCCAGGGTAAGAATAATGGAAGTCAGGCAGTGGGATAGTGTGATGTTAGGGAAGAAGGTCTAGTCCTGGAATGGGACCTCCTCTATGTTCCTAACTTGCTTTAAGAACAAAGTCTTCTGGAGTCAGAAGTCAGACAAATATCCTTGTGACTCACTCAATAGGACCCAACGACCCAAGCCAGCAGGTTGCAGTACTAGCTTACGTTATGCAAAAAACAAAAACAACCTAACCAAAGCCAAGGGTGCTTGTGGGATCCAAACCAAAGTGCTCAAAGTGTTCTATAAGACAAGGAAATTTTCAGTAATTCATAATCCAGGGAGGAAGGAAACCTCTCCTGGCAGACCAGTCAGCTTTCCATTCCAGACATATAGAACACTTCCATTGTTTATTCTTAAGGCTTTTATTCCCAGAATGTTGTTTTATGAGTATGTCAGAAGAGATCCAGAGAAAGGAGACTGGTGAGGAGGAAGATTACTTGCATCCAAATGACCAATACTCTTGCAGAAAACTGATGGGAAATCTCTGGGTCAGAAACAAGCAGATGATAAACCTTTCTTTCATTTTAGAAATAATTTTCTGGGGGAAATCTCTTCATTTTCAAATTTTAAAGTAGTGATAATAACCACTGGCAGGAATTGGCAGCCTGAACTATATTTTCAACTTATCAAATAAAGATTACTCTTCCGAAGGGAAAACAAGGAATAAGAGAAGTAGGCAGCCAGCATTTTGCCAAGTGAATCAGAGCAAAGCAAAGACTCCATGGTGATTTAGCAATGAAGGCTCAATCCCTGCTGAAATCTATCCCATAGACAGAGAATCAAGTAAGTCTGGACATAAAACAAGATCAACAGGGAACATACATAGGATTATCAGAATGTGGACAATGCAAGTAAGAGACAAGAGAGAATTCAGGCAAGTCTACAACAGGGATTATTCTTGCATTAGTTCGTTTTCATGCTGCTGATGAAGACATACACGAGACTGGGTATTTACAAAGAAAAAGAGGTTTAGTGGACTCACAGTTCCATGTGCTGGGAGACCTCACAATCATGGCAGAAAGTGAAGGGCATGTCATATAAGTAGCAGGCAAGAGAGAATGAGAGCCAAGGGAAAGATGAAACCCCTTATAAATCACCAGATATTGTGAGACTTACTCACTACCATGAGAACAGTATGGGAGAAACTGCCCCCATGATTCAACTGTCCCTCCCACAATGTGGGAATTTTGGGAGCTACAATTCAAGATGAGATTTGGGTGGGGACACAGTCAAACCATATCAATTCTGTTTTCTCTAATTCATTAGTGAATACAAAGTATATACCTGAACTTGCATCACTTACTACTTTGGAGTATGTATATACACACATATGGATATGTTTATATATGTGTTTTTCAAGGTAATTATTTAGTAAATTTGATATAATTGGATTCAATAATTAGTAACAGGTCCTTTGATTGTCTAATGTTTTGAATTAAAGAGATAGGATGACTCTCCAGGCAGAACAAAATCCACCTGAGTATGGAAGTGCGTTACAGCACTTCTCATCCCGAGTATGGAAGTCCGTTACAGCACTTCTCATCCCGAGTATGGAAGTCCGTTACAGCACTTCTCATCCCGAGTATGGAAGTCCGTTACAGCACTTCTCATCCCGAGTATGGAAGTCCGTTACAGCACTTCTCATCCTGAGTATGGAAGTCCGTTACAGCACTTTTTATCCTGAGTATGGAAGTGAATTACAGCACTTCTCATCCTGAGTGTGGAAGTCCATTCAGCACTTCTTTCAGAATATTGTTTTAACAAAGCACATAAATATGTCTGCATGAACCACAAGTGTTAGAACCACCGTGATTCCTCTTTCAGTCATATCCTGCCAGAATTATTATTTTTGTTTTTGAGACAAGGTCTTGCTGTGTCACCCAGGCTGGATGGAGTACAGTGGTGAGATCTCAGCTCACTGCAACCTCCACCTCCAGGGCTCAAACAGTCTTCTCAAATCAGCTTCCTGAGTAGCTAAGACTACAGGCATGCACCACCATGCTTCATTAATTTTTGTATTTCTGGTAGAGATGGGGTTTTGCCATGTTTCCCAGGCTGGTCTCAAACTCCTGGGCTGAAGTGACCCTCCTGTCTCAGCCTCCCAAAGTGAATGTTTCAGAAGAGATCCACAGAAAGGAGACTGGCAATGAGGATTCCAGGCATGTGCCACCATGCCTGGCCTCTGTCAGGAAATTGTATCTCACTCAGGTAGTTCAGATAAGAGATTTAATAAGGGGACAACTCCCAGAGGTGCTGTCAGGGCTGAGGGACTTGAGGGACCCAGGGATATGCAAAGGCAGGAAGCTGCTCCCGATAGCCCAGCAAGAGCTGAGCTGTGGAGGAGGGGCTACTCAGCAGGAGCTGTAAGCACTGAGGGATACAGGCCCTGCCAGAAACACAGGCCAGAGCACAGGGAAGAGATACAATGACCCTGTTGTCTTCCTCTGATCCTCTGTGGGTGTCTCCTAAAGGCCAAACCCAGCCAGATGCTGAGGGCAGGGGTGCCTGGGTGATATAATCCATAGAGGGCACAGGCAGGGCAGGAAAGAGCGGAGATTGGATTTGGGTGGGTGGGGAAAAATGGAGAAAACACACATGATACTTTAGAAACTGTTTTTTGTGCTCAGATAGAAAAGTCCAAATTTCTTTTCTGACCATAGGCAAAGCCCAGGTGGGCAGTGTGGGTGGCAGGTTTGTGACTGTATAGAGTGGCTTAAATCTAGTAGAGGTAATGGTTAGCTTGTTAAAGGTGATTGGCTGGACTCCCCAGAAAAGATGGGACCTCTCCATGGAAGCCTAGCTGCCCCAGTGCTTATGACAATCAATCCTGGTCAGCCTACGATCAAGCCAGGAGAGGGGCTGGTGCTTCTCCCACCACGAATGCTGCCTTGGGGTATTCTGCAGCTAGCTTACACATCCTGGAGCAGCAAGCCTCAATCTCAGTCCCCACTGTGCCAGGAAAGAGCAGCCCCTCCTAAGCATGCATGCTGAGCAATGGTATAGGGCTGGAGTTAGGTACTGACAAGTCATGTTACTCTTGTGTCCCGTCTCTGATCACACCAGGGAAGGAGCTGGAAAGCTGTGCAGCCCAAAGTCTAGTTCTGTTTGACTTCTGTGCACTGCTTTACATGGGTCCCAGGGAAACTCATCCTGTCTCCCCTTGGAACTCTGCTTTGTCAAATCTGGTGTATGTGGACTACTTTGCCATTTGCTCTTGTTTGCAAGACGCTGGGGGTGAAGCTCAGAATAGTGTAAGTGGCAGCGGGGCTCCCAGAGCTGACATGGACAGTTCTCCTGTTCCTCAGACCTCTATCAGCACCTCCTTTAAAAAACTGCGTGCCAGCTCATGGAGCCAAGATGACTGCACACTATGATGTTTTGCAAAGTGAGATGATCAGTGGGATGAATACTGAATGTTGTGACTCAGGATGTTTGACATTAGTGCCTCACCTGTGGCTCAGTGGGCAGACATCACAATGGGCTGACAAATTTAAAAGGAAAAGCAAAATAGATGTGCCCATGAAAAACATGGTTACATAAATGCCCTTGAATAAATTAGTAATATTTATTTGTGGCACACTGTAAGTTGCTCAATGATGTCCATATTTATTTCTGACTGCTTTGCAAGTGGCTCAAATTTGTTTTTCATTCCTCCATTGGAACTAAAGCTTTGACTTCCATTCATTTTGTTTGGGCGGAAGGTATTGTGGGGAAAATGTGGCTTTTCTATTGCACTGAAGCCCACTTTGTCAGGGATCCAAGTGGCTATAGCAACTAAGTCTCCGGTTGAATCTTCCTCTAGACTCAATCCCTGAAAATTAGTTGGAACAGATTAGAGACAGCTCTGTGAAATGCGTCTTTTGGTTTTGGGGGGCAGTGAGCTGGAAGGCTCATCCGTTCTTTGATCCTTCATGACTTCTCTGATCCTGCAAGTCGGTGTGACTCATCTCATACAAGGTTTTGTTGTTTCACTCCCTTGGAAACTGTTGGACTGTTATAAATAAAGCCCACTCCTAGCTGTCTTGACCTTCAGCCTCTCAACTGGATTCTGCAGACCTGAAAGCCTCTAGAACCCCGGACGAGTGCTGAGGACTCTTTCCAAATGTGCAAGGCCGTGTCTGTAAAAACAAACCGCTTTGTGTGGTATTAAATTGATTTCTTTAAATGGGATGAATCAAGCTTCATTCTTTCCCTTGAATCAAAGGTTTGGTGGGTGGAGAGACAGCTTGAACTTCTGTCACTTCCCGGAAACCATCGTGTATCCGCTTGGGTGCTCTAAGGAGACCAGGAATCACAGGGTCATGGGGAGCTGGGGCAGCAGGGATGTCTCTTGGAGGCCCTGCCAAAGGCCATGTTGTCATAAACATATTTCGAGTGCTCATTACTTGCCAGCCATTGAAGTAGATCTTCTCATATGTCTCTTTTTGCATCTGGGGAAGTAGAAGCCCAGAGATTCAAACATTGTGCTCAGTTTGTACTGTTAGTAAGTTGTATACTCAGGATTCAAACTCGGGTGGTCTGCCTTCAGAGCGTATGCTCTATACTGTGAAATCAGTCTGCCGCTTCCACCTCCCGTTAATTCCTGATGGAGGAGGCAGGGCTCACAGGGAGTGGTGCACTTGGTACCAGAGAGGGTGTTAGGCAGGGAGTATGAGGGTAGAGAGGGAGGTGACTTGATAAACTCTCACTCACTAATGTGCTAGTGATGCAATGTTACAGTGACCTCTGGCATTTTAATTTTAAAAGAGGTCAAAAAGGCCAGGCATGGTGGCTCATTCCTGTAATCCCAGCATTTGGGAGGCCAAGGCGGGCAGATTGCCTGAGGTCAAGAGTTCGAGACTAGCCTAACCAACATGGTGAAACCCTGTCTCTACTAAAAATATTAAAAAATTAGCTGGGTGTAGTGGTGGGTGCCTGTAATCCCAGCTACTCAGGAGGCTGAGGCAGGAGAATCACTTGAACCTGGGAGGCAGAAGTTGCAGCGAGCCAAGATCACACCTCTGCACTCCAACATGGGTGACAGAGTGACTTTCCATCTCAAAAAAAAAAAAAAAAAAAAGAAAAAGAAAAAAACGGTTGGAGAGAGAGAGAGCCCTCCTTAAACACTGCTCCTTGAGACCTTGGGCAGGTGGTGGGAGGAAGCTGAAGGAAGCGGGTGAGGACTATTCCATTTGCTTTCCCTTGGAGGACTGGGCTCTGTGAAGCTGGTCTCTGAAGTTTGCTTATTTTCCTTCTAGAGGCATGTCGTTTATTGAGCATCTAGGATGTGTAGGACCTAAGCCAGGCATTGTGAAAACCACAATGATGAGCATAAAATGGTTCTTGCTCACTGGGAACTAGACGGCCCCTGCATGTAGAAGACTGCAAGGAGTCCAGGAATGCAAGATTTGGGTTGGGTAAGGGATTAATTCAGGCCTGGAGGAAGTTATTGAGGGCATCAAAGAGCCTCTGGCATTCCAGCCTTGCCCCTTGAAGGGTGAGGTGTTCTGGTGGGTAGAGAAGAGTTAAGCAGGTGGATGAAGGGGAGCAGGCCCAGTTCCAGGCCATGTTTACCGTTAAGTATGGATGACAGTGAATGGAATGTTTGTGTCTCCCCCAAATCTATATGTTGCAATCTTAATCCCCAAAATGATTGTATTACAAGGTGGGGTCTTTGGGAGGTAATTGGGGCATGAAGTTTGAACCCTTATGAATGAAATTAGTGCCCTTATAAAAGGGGCCCCAGAGACCTCTCTTGCTCTCTTTCTACTGTGTGAGGATACAAGGATAAGTTGGCAATCCGTAGCCCAGAAGAGGGTTCTTACTAGAACCTGACCATGCTGACACCCTTATCTCAGACTTCCAGCCTCTGGAACTGAAACGTAAGTTTCTGTTGTTTATAAGCCACCCGGTTTGTGGTACTTTAGTATAGTAGTGCAAACTGACCAAGGCATGGATACATTTGCCTACATTCTGGCCCATTTTGTTTCCTATGAAAAGAAAACCTTAGCAAGTTAATAGACTGTAAATAGCAATGTTGTATACTACTGTGGAGAGATTTTAAAAAAACGAATAAGTTTAAAAAATATTTACTTGAAAATAAATTATAAAATTCCAAGTAATCAAACATTTAAAAATGTTGGTTTCTTTGGCAGTTGAATAAACAATTCTTCTTCCTGAACCACTTTTTAAATTAGATTTTTTTTCTAGCTCTAAGTTCAGAGTTCTGGTGTATTTAGGGCTTGGGGAGTTTTCTGGGGCCACATTTATTGCTTGGGCCTGCTTCTCCTTTCCACCTCTTCTTTTCAAGTATTGAAGGCTTCTGCTCAGCTGCATATTATAATTGCCCTAGCAGTGGGACTGTGTGTGTGGAAGGAAGCATTACTCTTGTGTTTTGAAGGCTTGAACTCTCCTAACTGAATGTGAAATGCTCTGATACGTATCCTATCCCTCAAAGGGGAAAGGTGCTCTCCTGCAGCAGGTTTGTGTGGCTTTCAAATTGAAATTGAACAGTTTTGAAGGCTCTCCATGTGGGATTATTTGATCCAGTGAATCCCTCAAAGTTTTGTTGCTGCTGTTGCTGCTGCTGTTGTTTCTGTGTGTGTGTGTGTGTGTGTGTGTGTGTGTGTGTGTGTGTGTGTATTTCAAGCAATTAGGGGAGGTTACCATGGCAAGAATACCACACATGTAACCTCCTCTTCCAAACAGCATTACTCAGTGATTTTTCTCTCAGGCCCCTTCAAAGTGTCCTTCAGTATTCCCTGGGAGGATCAGATCTCCTGCATTTTCTTGTTTTTAGCATAGGTTCTTGTCCAAATATGGAATGCTTGAAAGTTTTGGCCTTATTTAAAGTTGTGTTATTTTAAATTAGTAAAATGAAGGTATTAATACTTTAAAAAATAGCTTGGGTCATCAAATTATCCATTTGTAATAACCGTTGATCTCCCATAGACCAGCTTTCTAGACTACGCCACATAAAGGTTGAAATTTTGACTTGGTGTCTGGAGAACACTTTGAATAGAGAAAGCTCAAAGTACCTTGGATTCCTTTCATTCTTGGGGTCATTGTTTGGTGTTTTATTCAATGAGTACTTCCTAAATATGTTTACAGAGGAAGACAGGCTCAGCATGTTATCTGGAAGTGGCAGTGTACACTCAGACTCATGAAGTGTTGTTAGAAATGTAAGCTGGAGGGGGTATATGTGTGTACAATTTGAAAAACTGAGAGTACAATATTAAACTTGGGTTTTTACAGCACATATCTATTACCCCAAAATACCTCTAGTCAGACCAAGTTAGGATGATGTTAGGCAACTTGTGAGAGTAAGGTCTTAGATTTCATAATGTAAAGTCCTACTAGGAGATTAAAGATTGATAAAACAGAATACATTCTACTGCTAGGTAAATTGCTGATGGCAGGTCAACAAAAATAAAAGCAGATCTATTTATTTAGTCAACTGTCATATTCCATTGCATCTAAGGTGGCATCAGTGTGATATGTACCATTATTTTGAGTGTATCATTAAGGAAAAAAATTCTTCCAATTAATCTCTAATATAATGCTTTTGTAGCACTAGAATTTTCTATTTTAATTTTTTATTTCTGTAGATTTTTGGGAAAGAGTATTTGGTTACACAGGTAAGTTCTTCAGTGGTGATTTGTGAGATTCTGGTGTACCCATCACCAAGCAGCATACATTGCACTCAATTTGTATCTTTTTATCCCTCACCACCTTACCACCCCTTCTCCCAAGTCCCCAGAGTTCACTGTATCATTCTTATGCCTTTGCATCTTCATAGCTTAGTTCCCACTTATGAGTGAAAACCTACGATGTTTGGTTTTCCATTTCTAAATTACTTCACTTAGAATAATAGTCTTCAATCCCATTCAGGTTGCTGCAAATGCTGTTAATTCATTCCTTTTTATGAGTGAGTAGATTTCCATTGTGTATCTATCTATCTATCTATCTATCTATCTATCTATCTATCTATCTATCTATCTACCACAGTTTCTTTATCCACTTGTTGATTGATGGGCATCTGGGCTGGTTCCGTATTTTTGCAATTGCAAATTGTGCAGCTATAAACATATGTGTAGCACTAGAATTTTTACCCGCACTACTGAAAACACCCTTTTAGGCTTATGTGGACATAGACATTTATCAACTTTTGTATATTCAAAAGAAAGAAAAATATAAACTCAACAAATTGGTTAAAATATTCCTACAATGTCTCCACATTCACATCTGATCCTCCTAAATCACATGTCAATGCTATCCATTTTTTTTTTTTCACAGAGTGTTGTCTTCTGGGTCATCAAAATCATTGGTAGTACAGCATTTCTTAAAAGAGAACTCCATGACTGTCTTTAAGATTCTCTTTCCAGAGACTGGCACCCATCTTGCAAATGTTAATATGCGCGTGTCATCAGTGACGATTACAGCACGATGACGATATCTCATCTTCATTGATGTTAACAAGTGAAGATGTGCATTAGTGAAATAAGCTAAAAAATCCATGAGCATATAAATACAAATAAAAATTCTAGGTCAGTCCCTCAGAGATAGACTCTTCCTGCCAGAAGTCTTCAGAATAACATTATTAATTCACTAACCTGAAGAGATGTGACTGTGAAAAACCTTTAGTTTAGAGGTTTCTCAAATTTTTGAGCTTGTCAGAATTTTAACTGGCTTATTTATTAAGACTGTTAACTCCCAGGTCCACCCCAGCCCATCAGATTAGAGTCCCTGGCTGTGGCATTTCTGACAAGCTTCCCAGGACACTCTCATGCAGGTGGTGTGGGGAATTGCTTTGAGACACACTTGCTGAGACCTGTCACAGGCATCTTCAGCTGTGGTGTACTAAGCTGTCAGATCACAGGCTTGGAGACTTCATGAAGTCCGTGGCAGCCAAAGGAAAAAAAAAAAAGTAAGGCTTCATTGGGAACAGCCTAGGAAGAAAGGAGCCAAAATATTTTGACACCAGATTAGAGTGAGTCTGAAACTGCCAAATCCCTAAAAAGTCCTAAATAAGGGGCTTGGAAGTTATGTTTCTAATTTCTCTTCATCTACTGGTTAACTTTTTTTTTAAACATTTAATCATTTATTCAACTCACATGTCATATAAAAGGCTAAGGCCGTTTATCACAGGACAAACTGATGAGTTTGGTGAGGGTGGTCCTGATTAACATTTTATTACATCATAAAAGGGGTCAGTCTAAGGTTAGGCAAAATAAATTTCATGTCATTAGAGAAGCAAAATAGGAGAATCATTTCCTATGATTCTTGTGTTAATCAGAAATTCCATCTTTCTAAAATCTTTAGTGGAAATTCCAAATATCTTAGCAATAACTTCTAACATGACTTTAAAAATCTGTGTTCTCTTGTTCTCTAGTTCTAGTGCCTAAATGAATTCCAATGACTACGCTAATTCTTTAGTCATGTCGGAAACTGGTGGTGTTTGTCACCCCAGGCTTGGATGCGGGGAGGCAGACTGGTAGGAGGGGTGGTGGAGTTTTCCTAAGGAAGAATGTTGAAACTCAGTCATCATGGTTTGCTGTGAATTAAGTTAATGAAAAACTAGACCATCTTGCAGAATGTGAGAGGAACAGAGGACTGGGTGAGACCTGAGGGAGCCACTGGTTTATTTTCTTTCAGGCTTTAATTTGTCTTATAGAGTAAGTAATAATGTTTTACACCTGTGCAGTAATTCATTTGACACCATGTTTTTACTCCACATTCTCTTTTGATCTCAACATCTCTTTGAGAAAGGGAAGGCATTTCTCTTCTTTATATTTTATTGAGAGAAAATGACTGAATGAGGAAGGCTGGTTGGTGCCTTACCCATGGCTTATTATGGAACTGGGATTCCAACCCACATCTTCTGGTCCTGAGTTTAGAGCTACTTTTGCTACTCACACTTCTTCTTATGTCAGGGTGGCACATGGTGCTTCTGGTTGGGGATTCATATTTGCAGCTAGAGGGACATTGTACAAAAGTGGAATCTCTTGCAGATGGAGTCTGAGATTCAGAATGCTGACTTGACAAGGAGCTAGCTGTTAGAAAGAAAAGCTTGCCTTGACTCTCCATGTTAGAACCTGCCAGAACTGGGGGCAAAGAAGAGAAGAAGGCACCTCAGTGAGTGAGAGTTCCTCATGTTTCCAAGCCAGACTTCCTGGCTCTAAAAAAGTTCCTAGCCGTGTGAACCCAAAGTTGAAGTTTTTAGATTTGAACAGGGCTAAAAAACAACCCAACTCTGTGGCTGCTTCCTCAGAGACTCTATTGGAGTAAAAAATCTGGATATAGTGCCAAGTTCTCTGAGGGGTGCCCAGACATTCTGGGTTTGCAGCAGACACTGTGGGTGTCCTGTCCATATCTTCTCACAGTCACTCACACACCCTCATACTCGGGGCTCCCGCAGGGCTGTGTGTGATGGCACCCCAGCTGCCTATGAGGTTGACCTGCTCATCAAGAAAAATCAGAGAGCCCCCATTGAAGCAAGAAGCCTAATTAAAACAGATGCATTTTACTTTGCTCTTCTGAGCAGATGTAGCTTTTGAAAATTGCCTGCAAATCATATGTTGGTACATTTGAATTCCACTTTACTATTAAAATTATTTTTATTAAAAATGGAAACTTAAAGAATTAGAGAGATTTCTTTTGGGAAAATATTTGTTCCAAGACATAAGATCACATTTAAAGAATGAAGCCAGTCTTCAGAAATCAGACTCTTGATAATAGTAGTTGTGATGCTTTCATATCTGTTGCCCTGTTTGGGCCTCTTATTATTGAGGTATTGAGGAGGGAGGAGAGGTCTAAGGTATGTGGCATGTGACTTGCCTAAGATCATATACCTTGGCGGTGGCAAAGCTATTTCTAGTGTCAAACTGTACTCAGGACAGGAGGCTCTGGGAAGATTCCTCAGGCCCTGGGCTTTGACAGCTGACCTGTGACTGGCGTGAATCCCAGCCAGATTGGCAGATGTATGTCAAGTTCCTTTGGCTATGGGGGGCCCCCATGAACTTCCCAGGGTGGATGTGATATTGCCAAACCCAAAGTCAAGAGGACAAATTTGGATAGCTGTGCAGGAACTGCCGCGATGGGACTACAGTCTTTGCTCAGGCTACATCCAATCCTCAACATCTTCTGCTGTTTCTGAAAACTTCTAATGCATTCCCACAAATGAGCATTCACATTCTGTTGCCTAACCCAGCCTGCCCAAGAATCTGGGCCTCACTTTGCTTCTCCTGATGGAAAGAGAAAGAAAGGGAACACACTGATGCCCATTTAACTTACTACCATCTGAAGATGATTTTGGGAAACAGTTGGTTTTTATAATGTGTTTATTAAGTATTAAGCTCTTACTGTGGGCTATACCTTGCAGTAGGCACATGCAAAATTGCTATCAGCTGGTGTCAAAGTAGGAAGACTTACAGATGGTATCAAAAACCACAACCAAAACTAACCTAAAAACTGAGTCACCTAAAATATACATGTAAATGTCTCCACCTGCTCCTCCAAACTTTATTCCTTCAAGTCTGCCTTTGTAATTCAATTTAAACCAGACTTCTTTGGTGGAGCTGATTTGTTAGGAAGGCATAGTAAGTATGGTACAATTGAATTCACTTTAGCATAAACCATCTCCTTTGAGTCTGGAACCTGCCCAGGGCCCTTCCCATTGGACTACCTTTACTGATCCAGAAAAAAAATCTTTGGTATGTGGTTAGAAGCAATCAAAATGTACAAAATAAACAGAAAATATTAATGTGCATTACCGAGGCTTATTTCCCTGACTGACACAATATCAGCTTTGGGAAAAAAAATCAAAGTGGCATTTTAATTATACAGGGTATATTGGGTTATACAGCTATTTGGTTTTATCATTTCTCTGCCACCATTGCAAGACACATATCCTATATCCTTTGGATCCAGAGATGGTACGGGTTGACCCACCTTAGTTTGAACTTACATTTTAGGAGTTATGACAATCTTGTGCAATTTCTCTCACCCTTTCTCACTCTTTGACTTGACAACTGATATTCAGGCAGAGCAAGGTATTGAGATGTGCCAGCCCCCAGCACAAAGCAAGTGAAATGGGTGGACCTCATGCCCTCAGCATCAACAGCTTTGCCAGCAACGTACTGTTTTTTAATGCAGTTTATAGTTGGCTCCTTGGTTGCTCAGGCTCCCATTTCCTAACCCTTTGTGGTCATTGCTAATTTTCCAAATGGAATTCGTTGATCTGGGCTCACGGCTGGGAAGACAGAAATCAAATAGATAAAAATCTCATAGAGATTGTGCTGGGACAAAGGGTTTTTGTTGGGTCTTGGAGGAATTGAGGGTGCCCCTAAAATGAATTGTTAGGCACTGCATATTGAGATAGTTCCACCACTGGTGAACCCTATTGGGCACATTTTCTACACTTTCCTGTGCACCGTATTTTGGCTTACTGTTTGGATTTGGTACTCTCAACTTACAACTTCTCTTTGTTTAGTTGTCATTTACTGAAGATATTATGAATTTGGTTTCTCTTATCTTCCATCGTGGAAGAGTTTCATGTCTTTATGTGCTATTCAGGAGGATAAAATCCACTCCATTCCTTCTGCATTACATCTAGTATAACTTACCATGTCACCCACCTTGGGCACCTGCTTGGCATCCATATGGATTTGATTTTACAATCCTTAATGCAGTCTCCAGAGCTTTTTGGCCTCAGGGCTGAGTCCTGACTTCACCATTTGCCAACTGTATAATGATGGACAAGTTACTTAACCTCTCTAGGCCTTAGTTTTCTCATATCTAAGATGGGTATAAGAATAGCACCTAGCCTGTGATCCCTGCTACTTGGGAGGCTGAGCCAGGACAGTCGCTTGAACCTGAGAGGTGGAGGTTGCAGTGAGCTGACATGGCGCCACTGCACTCCAGCCTGGGCAACAAGAGAGAAACTCTGTCTCAAAAAAACAAACAAACAAATATATAGCACCTGGCTCTTGAGATTGTTTTGAAAGTTAAATGTGGTAATCTACATAAACTGCTTAGCATGGCATCTGGAAACACAGTCAGATCTCTGTAAAGGTCAGATATTATTATTAATCATTATTCCAATTACTACTCCTCAGAAAGTGGTGTTCAGTAACAAGGAACATTTTGCAGAGTCAGCCTAAATTGCGACCTTGGCCACTGGAACTATTGGCCATGAAAGCGCAATCATGTATTGTAATAAGCAATAGAACAGGTGGCTCTGGCATTAGACTAACATCTGTTCAATATAGGAACGCTGGGCAAATTAACTTCTTTCTGACTCAGTTTCTTCTTTTAAAAAAAAGCATGGTAATAGCAGCCACTTCATATTGTGATGAGAAGCAAATGAGTTAATGCATGTAAAATGTTTAAGCTATTAACTCAACAAATATTACCCATTGTTGAAGACATCAGAATGTGCCACCTGCTAAGTAAGTAAGTGCTTCTGGGGAGATAAAGTTAAGAGTATTTCAAATGGAATTGTAATGAAAAATTTGGAAAATTTGAAGCTAAAATTATTGATTTCATTTCCTATTGCCTCATTTCTCTGTATTTATTCTGACTTAAGCTACCTGTATTGCCCTAAAATTGCATTTGCAAAAGCGGATCACCAAGTTATAGCCAACGCCCACTATGCTTCATCTTCTAGGGAAACAGGAATTTTGAAAGTCAGCTAGCCTAACACCATCAGTTCTCAAAAGAGGAAGTTGAGGCCAAGAGAAGTCCAGTGAATTTCTCACAGTTCATTTGTGACAGACCAAGAATTAGGCACTTTACTGGGTTGTTAGTTACTAACTGACGGTAGGTCTATTTCTCTTTTGACAAGTGAGGTGAGGGCATGGAATTCAACATGTGTTTGGTTGGGAACTCCCCTCTCTCCTCTTTAACCTTGCCTAATAAGGCCCTGGTCCAGTTAATATTTTAAGAGGGCTACTCTGTTCTACTCTGTTTTCCCAGAGGGACCTAGGTGCGGAGACCCTCCATAACACACAAACCTTGTTTCCTGAGGGGTAATGTTTCCCTTCCCTGTGACTTGCCTCTTGGGGGCTGTGTTCCGATTTTCCTGCTAGGCCACTTGTTGCCCTGGGCTGGCTGATGTGCTTGGCAGTTTTTAGTAAGGGCTGTGATAGATGCCAGGAGGTGAGGGGAAAGGCTCTAGGGGCACTCAATCATTGGACAAGCAAACTCAGTGATGGATGAGCCTTCCCTCCAGGGAGTTTTGGATCATAAGTCCAACTGATAAGGTTTTCCAGAGTTGAGAAACCCAGAAGCAGTGCCAAATGGATCTTACCTCTTATGTGGCTTTTTGTATTGGTTTTAAAAGAAATTCTCAGAGGCAGTTCCACATTTTACTAGAAGCACAGCTATATCCACAATAGACATAGTTACATGTGACATGAATTGCTTTAGAAATAGCATTTGATGAGGGGGTGAGAGGAAGGAAGAGAGGTCTTAAAAAATATCCCTATCAAAATATTTTCTTTCTTCTAAGTATTAAAAAGACACAATATAACCCTTTCTTTTTTCGAATGATCTCATAGCTACTTATTGAGGGGAAATACCAAATGTTTATTATTTTTTTTGAAGAAGCTTCTTCGGTCCTGATGATTCATGTTGATATCATTTTACTCCTGACTACAGAGGCTCTGAGACAAAGCTACACCTCAAGTGATATGCCGGCGTCAGAACAATTCCCATCCTGAAGGAGGGTGTGCGACCTTCTTTATTCCTCCTTCACAGTCGTCCTTGAGCCCTTAAGACGGATGTGAGTGAGTTTTTCAGTCCTCATGCAAAACAACCATCTAAACATAACAGATGACATCAGCTTGGGCTTTTCAATTCCTGGATGGCAGCAGCGTGTTAATCCAGCCTTCATCCTGGATTTCATAAACTAAAACAAGAGAGCCTGGCAGGAGGACAGCACTGCTGCTGGGTTGAGGAAATTGATGACGGGAAAGCATGCGGGCAACTCAGTGTATAAAACTCATAAACTTGTAGGCAGAGGCTCAGCTACCAGTTTGGACGGCTGCTTCCCACCAGCAACGACCACGACAGGGGAGCCGAGCCTGTCACAGCTGGAAAACATGAAGAGCGTCTTGCTGCTGACGACGCTCCTCGTGCCTACACACCTGGTGGCTGCCTGGAGCAGCAATTATGCCGTGGATTGCCCTCAACACTGTGACAGCAGTGAGTGCAAAAGCAGCCCGCGCTGCAAGAGGACAGTGCTCGATGACTGTGGCTGCTGCCAGGTGTGCGCTGCAGGGCGGGGAGAAACTTGCTACCGCACAGTCTCAGGCATGGATGGCATGAAGTGTGGCCCGGGGCTCAGGTGTCAGCCTTCCAATGGGGAGGATCCTTTTGGTGAAGAGTTTGGTATCTGCAAAGGTAAAGACCCCTTACCTCTCTTCTCCCGGGGCATGCTGAGAGCTTTTAGCCAGTTGAGGAAGTGAGGTGGCTTTGCTCCTCAAGACTTAAGAGGGAAAAGGCAGGTGGGTTCTTGACAAGGTACTACACAGTTATTGTCATGCGTAGATATGGAAAAGTAGCAACTGAGACCAGTGTGCAGGAAGGCACAGAAAGAAATGTGGCGTTTTACTCGTTACCTTATGAGATCGCAGAAAGAAAGTTGCAATGGAAGATTGTGTTGGCTCCTTTTCTGGAAAACTTTAGAAACTTGACAGGTAATCTGTTAAGGATGGCTTAGGTGCTCTCTCCTCTGAGAGGCAGTGATTACAAAGGTCTGCACCAGATAACCTCTTGGAATGGTTTCTAGCCCCAGATTTAGTGATTCTTTGATCTTGGAAGGGTCCACAGGCTGGAGGGCCCCTCTCAAGATCAAATATTTCTGATCAACGTGAATGCACTTTATGGAATAGAGTGAGCTTAAGTCACCTAACAAAATAACTCATTCTTCAAAGAGGGTCCCCTGAAGTATAAAACAAACCTCATCTGACTTTATAAAGGTTTTGGTCATCTGGAAAAATAACAGATGGTGTTAAGACAAGGAAAAATAACAATAAAGAAAAATAAAAACTGGAAGTCTGTGAAGAGTGACGTTGGCCACTTACACACTTAAAGAAAAACTTCGTCAGTTTGAAATTATAGCTAAATAATGTAGTTAAGTGTTTGTAGAATTTATTCTAAACTTAGTGACTGTAATTTTAAATGTTTAACATTTTAAAAATGTTTAGAATCAAGAGAATGGTGATTTTAAGCTACTCTATGTATAGATACCTCATGATCTCAATATGAAGAGCTATTATTAAGATGCAACACATGCTATAACCCCATCCATCAGTTGTATAATACAAAGAAGCTTTCAAAATTATAAAAAGGACTGAGAAATTTCTAAATGATTCTTAAGTTTTATGTATTTAATACAATTATATCTTTATGAATGATATTAATCCAGTATTGAGCTAATATCATTAATTCTGCTACTTCTTAGATGTACAATGTATAAATTAATCATCTTTTAATTTGCAAAACATACAAAATTAAGAAAACAAATTCTTGAAGCATTAGGAGAGTTTTATTTTTTGCTTAGTTTATTTTTGTTTATATATCATAAGAAATAGGATGTTGAGAAAATATTTTGTTCGGTGAACACATATGCATGTTTCTTTCAACTGCATAGAATCTGTGTATTTTATAAATTACAGGGCTTATTGACCAAGAAAACAGTACTTCACATAAGGAAATTAGGGAGGAAGTGGTTAACACAATCATACTCATGATATAGCAGATATATGCAGTAGATTGCTTTTTTTCATTTGGCATAAAATGCCTTTGTACATGTGATTGTAAATGTACAGTTACATATGGGCACAGCAACAAGCTGTGTGGCATCTGGAGTCTTTAGCACTGTAGTATTTTACTGAATGATCAAGACACTAAGAAGATATTTGAGATTGCTCTTTTTGGCTTTCTTGCTGATGAATCTAGTTTTAAGCATTTTTCTCTCTGCTGGAAATAGGAAACTGTGAGCCTTAGCAGCTCGAGATAGAGATCATGCATTTTGCCACCATCTCCCTCCTTCAGCTTTTTAAAAGAACATCCACGTGAAAACTGTAAACTTCAGCTGCATGTCCAAATGTCTTCTAAATATTCAGACGCCTGTCAACATCTTGCTTGGATAACAATCAGCAGTCAGCACATATTTAATGAACACTTACTAACTTCCCAGCACTGTTCAGTACATCAGGGTATACACTAGAAGTAGCAATGGGAATTTGGTTAAAGTGTTAGTTTTCAGTATCACTACAAGCACAGTCAAATCCCAATCCTGTGTGCTCTTCCGAAATAGGCCTTTTCAGGATCCCTTTTTAAGATCTCTTCTTCCCAGCAGAGAGAAAAGTGTTCAAAACCAGGTTCCTCTGTGATCTGAACCATATTGAAAAGAGTACTCTTAGATCTCTTTAAAAAAGATAGCTCATTAATGAGTCAGTGGAGTACTAGACTGCTAGAGACTCCGATGCCTTATGATTTGTTCTTTACGCACCTGTGATTGTACATTTACGACGTATTTTCACAAGAGAATATTCTATATCTATTCTGCTGGCTTTTAAAGGTTGGTTAGTCTACTGAGATGCTGTTTATTCTAAAAACAGCATTTTAAATAATTTAATGCATTTTAAATAAATGACTTTGTCCTTTTTATTTCAATGTAGGATTGTTTTAGCATAAGTATAGGCACTGGAGCTCTAAAAGCTTCTAGTTCTTGATAGGTGTACAAACCCTCAGGGAGTATAAGTCCTGAGCTTTCTTGTTCATTTAGCATCTTGCATGCTAGCCTTGCAGAGGATTTTACTAGTGAGCCCTCTTAACTACTGAGGGAGCCAGGCAAGTCGTATGCCCTGCTATTTCTACAGATAAGGAACTTATAGGGGTTGGAGCAGTTGAGGATTGATTGCTTCATGGTGAGCTAGGATGATAGCTCTCTTGGCCCTGATTAGTTTGAAGCCCTTTCCTATACACTTAAAACAATAAATTGTCAGTGAATACAGTAGATTCAAAGACAGCATCACAGTTTTAAAACTCTTTGAGGAGCTGATGCATATATGTCTGTTCAATTTCCCACCTTTGCTGAGCTGCTACAGAGGTCATCAGTGAGAATCTATTGGTCTCTAAGCAAAACATAATAAAGACTCGTCCGAGGAGACTGGTTATATGTAGCTGTCTTCAATGTAACTTTACCTCATGACGCTAAGCCCGAGGCATCCATTATCTGGTCTTAATGTGTGATTTTATATTTATGACTCTAAGTTTCAACTTTCAAATCCTGGGTTTGGAGAACTGGATTTTATTTTACAGTCAAGATTCATGAGGTTGGTTCAAATCATAAGGCTACGCACACAGGGCTGTTAGGATGGAGACGTATTTACAACAAGCAGTCCTCTCCAACCTTTCCTTTGTCCCCAGAATGTCCTTATGGCACCTTCGGGATGGATTGCAGAGAGACCTGCAACTGCCAGTCAGGCATCTGTGACAGGGGGACGGGAAAATGTCTGAAATTCCCCTTCTTCCAATATTCAGTAACCAAGTCTTCCAACAGGTTTGTTTCTCTCACAGGTAAGCCCTGCTTGTGGTATAAGCATTGGAACAATAGTTTCATTTCAGTGTGAATAACTTAGAAAATATCTGAGTACAATAAGATATGGATTGGAATGATTTTATTTCCTTTGCTTTACGCAGGGGAATGGTGGGTGGTAGCTGAGTTTGGTTGCTGTTTTCGGTTCTCTAAAAAGAGCCCATTGATAATTTTGATGTTTATATAAAATTTCTCATAAAGTTTACCTAGTTTAAATATGATTTATAGGAGGATAAATATGATTGATTACTGAAAATCTGTAGTAAAAAATAATCAACTGAGATATACAAAGTTCTTTACATTCTTCAGTGATCTGTTTTGTATATTTACTAGACAAAACTATCTCCCAACTTCACATAGAAAAAGTACTGTGAGGAATTTATTGGATAAGCTTTAAGAGCCAAGATAGAAAATATAGAACTTTTTTTTTTAACCAAATGAAAGCATTTAAATGGAATAATTCCAAGTGTGTGTTTTTATGGATTTTGGAGAGGCTAAGAAATAGTATCTGTGATTGAAATTTGGGAAATGAATGAAACTCATGTGCTGCTTGTTAGTCCGTGTGTATTTTTTATACAGGTGTTAGAATGTGAGGAATACACAACCTATGAGATAGTGCTATGTACATAATCATTTATCTTGTTGAATAAATGGCCGGTACAGGAGAGCTCCATTAAATTGAAAGTAGCTCATTTAAAGCAACATGCATCATTAAAGCTTAGGCCTCCATTGCACAGAATGGTGACAGTAACTAATAATTATTATATATTTCTAAATTGCTAAAATAATACATTTTAAATGTTCTCATCACATACAAAAAAGTATGCAAGGCGAGGGATATGCTCCTTAGTTTGATTTAATCATTCCACAGTGGAGACATATCAAAGTATCATAATGTATCCCAAATATATACAATTATTATGTGTCAATTAAAATTATATTTAAGAATATAAAAAATAAACAAAAACCCCAACATATAGTCACAGATACTGCTAGTATCAACAAACTATATACTTTTTTTTCCACCATAAATATAAATAACAATCAAGTTCATTTTATTTAGTTTTTGTTTTTAGTCTTTTGAACTTCAGATTAATAAAATGTAAACTATTTGGCAAAGGTGCTTGTTTTCTAATTTTACCTCCTTCTTAGATATGTGTCAACTAAGTGTGTTAAAATAAAGGAAAATATTAAGCTTTTAAGTGAATTCTTAGTTTTAAGTATGGTGATGCCCATACCAATACTTACATTACAGGTTACACAAAAATATTTCCATATCAAAATTAGGCATTGAGATTCTTCTCAGAAATTTTTGGAAAAAGCAGTTGTTTTCTCTCTTTTCTGACATAGGGTATTTCCTTCCATTAGCTGAAGGTGCAACCAGCAAAAGATGATTATTCGTGTGATCTTGGTAAACCTTAGTCAGGTTTCGGATGGAGAGCAGAAACCCTCAGGACCTCTTGGAGAGGCTGCTTAGGGGCCTTTTGCTCATGAAACTACATGAGACTTCCAGGTTCATGTGCTGCAGTTTATAGGAGAAGGTTTGGGCTTCAGTCCTGGCACAGGCTTCACATCACTCTGCACAAATCTGTTTGGGCCCAGCCTTTGAGAGCAGGCTAAATGGCTGCAAGCTTCACCAGCGCTGGGACCCCCAGAAACAAGCTTGTCTTCACCTTTCCACTTACTGGCTGTAGCACTCTTGTCAAACGTGCTTCCTGCCCCCAGTGCCCCACTTAATGTCCTTTTTTTGGCAATGAGCTTCCCAAGTTGGAAGTTCACAAGTAACTTTTTGTTGAGGAAGGTCTTGGGGGATTAAGATCTGGTACACATATTCGTTTGCTGGGGCACGCTCATCTTAAAGCATTCCATGTCAGAATGTGCACTGCCAAAGCAAGCACACCTCACTATTCCTAGAAGTAGAAAATTTCATTTTAGCAAATTCCAAATATTGCAAAGTTTTCTATGTGGAAAATCAAAGTTTCAACCAACAAAAGATGATTATTAGTGCAATTTTGGTAAATCTTAGTCAGGTTCAGGAAGGAGAGCACAGTACTCTAAGGACCTCTTGGAGAGTCTGCCTAGGGACCTTTGGCTCACGAGACTATGTGAGGCTTCCAGGTTTATGCGTTGGACTTTATTAATATGTAGAGTGAGAAATGTCTTTGTAAAAGTTTTGCCCGTTGGTCTGCCTTTTGCCTTCTGAATGCAGCAAAAGCTAATCTTAGTGTGAGAATCTAACTTGATGAGACCTGTTCATACAACATTTGCCCATTCCATAAATAGTTATTAAGTGCCTGCTATGTGACAAGCACTGTCCTAAGTGCTGCAGATACAGCAGTGAGCAAAATAAAGAACCCTACCTTTGTGAAAGTAGAATTCTAGTGGTGGAGAAAAGAAAGACAAATGCATGTATAAGATAATGTCAGGTGCAGATAGGTATACAAAGAGAATAGTTCAAGGGGTGCTACTATATATCGAGGTGCTCACTGATATAGGGCAGTGAATACAGTTAGCATGGAATCTTAAATTGATTAAAGATTTCCTTGTACATTCCATGTAAAACAAAAATAAAGCAAAACCATGCTGTCTTTGAGCTATAGACGTTTGGACATGATTTGTGTTACGTTTACTTTCAGAGTATGACATGGCATCTGGAGATGACAGTGTTGTAAGAAGAGTTGTGAAGGGGAATGCTGCGGAGGCTCCCGTCATGAGGAAATGGTTCAATCCACGCTGATCCCTGCTGCGATTTCGGAGAGAAGGCTCTGTTTTCCTTATTGTTCAACACACATCCAACATTTAAGGAACTTTCTAGATTATAGCATAAGGACATGTAATTTTTAAAGACCAAACATGATTTATGGTGGACCCAGAAAACAAAAAGTAGGCTATTTACAATCCATAACATGCATGTGACTGAACATTTTTAGGTATTTGTTAAACATTTGAATGCATATAGATTTGTTAAATGTGTGTGCATAGCAACACTGAAGAACTAAAAATGCAATTTAGGTAATCTTACATGGAGACAGGTCAACCAAAGAGGGAGCTAGGCAAAGCCGAAGACCACAGTATGCCCATGAGTTCTTTGACTTAAATGTACGTTAATGTTGGAATGAAGAGTTAAGAGCAGGAGAAGGTGGGGTGGGGGTGGGAGCAGGAAGTATAATATTTAGCTCTTCCTTGTGGTAGGTAGCTTCTGTAGAATTTAATTGTGCCTTTTTAAAATTTGTTGACTTTGGGAAAAAGTCAAAATAAACAACCAAAAAACCCTTGAAGGAAGTAAGATGTTTGAAGCTTATAGAAGATTCGAGTAATAAACAGCTTTGAATTGAGAGCAATTTCAAAAGGCTGCTGATGTAGTTCCCAGGTTACCTGTATCTGAAGGGGGCAGAGGACACACAGACACTTCCATAAATGGCCTTAACGAATGCCACCTCAGAGATACAGCTAAGAAGTATTTTACCCACTGGTGGTTTGTGTGTGTATAAAGGTAAATATTTATATATTTTTATAAACAAATGTGTTATTGCAAGTCATCCTCCCTCCCCATATTTATCATCCTCTTGAGGAAAGAAATCTAGTATTATTTGTTTAAAATGGTTATAATAAAGCCGTGACTCTAGAAGGTTTTCAAACATCTGAGTATAATAAATTTATTATCAGTAATTGTAGTAATAACAACAGTAATAAGCATAAGAGAAACCTAGAAAAATAGAGTCAATCTGGATTTCAAAAATGTCAAAAAATGAGCAACAGAGAGTCTTTATTTAAATGTTAAGTGCTGTGACTTAGGTGAATTTTCAACTTAAAGTAGAAAATAACTTTTTAGGAGGTTTGGAAAAGAAGAGTCAATTTTCAGCAGGAAACATGTCAAATTTAAAATAGAGTTTATTTTCATATTTTTTTTCTTTTAAACTTGGTTGAAAAGTGGAATTAGGAGTATATTTGAAAGAATCTTGGCACAAACGAGACTGTTGTACTAGATGTTGTCAGGAAGTATTTCGGAAGTATTTTATTTGAAGTGAAGAACTTATTTAAGAATTACTTCACTATTTACCTGTATTTTATTCTTGAATTTGGCCAACAGAGTTGTGAATGTGTGTGGGAAGGCCTTTGAATGTAAGCTGAATAAGCTGTTAGGTTTTATTTTAAAAGGACAAGTTTATTATTGTTCAATAAAAAAAGAACAAGATACAGCTGTTCTATGTTGATTTGTGATTTTGTTTAATTGCTAAAGGTTATTTTAACAACTCATTCAATAAATAAGAACTCTCTTGTGCATGTTGAAGGACAAGCTCTTCAACAGAATTTTCTGCTCTGGATAAGCCTCTTCTGTCAAAACAGGGGGTCAGGATATTTGCTTCTCTGCCTCACATTTTTGGTTGACACATTTTTCAGAGCTTCCTAAAAGTAGGTCCCAATATATTAGCTCATTCTGCAAAGCAACAACAAAGGTAAACACATCTGTTGGCATCATTAGTTAGCTGTAGAGCTAAGGCTTGAAATAATCATTTCTATTTTGCTACCTGGATGTCTCTTTCACACGGCATTGAGGTCCTAAATTTAGAGCATCTTTTCTTCTTTGTTTTGTGTTCTCTTCCTGGACTTTAACATTTAAATGGTAGAAACATTGTCATTAAGCAGCTATTCAGTGGTCCTTTATACTCTCGCAAGTTCTGTGAGGAAACCCGAATAATTAAATCTCAATCAGTTGTTAGCCGTTTGACTGAAGATTATAGCTCCAAAAATGACGAACAATTTTTAGTTTGATCAGTTTAGGTTTCTCGTTCATGTTCCCACTCATAATTAATACTAGCATTTTATTTTCATATATTTTCTAACATTTTTGAAGATGTTTCCTTTTTAGAATACATAGCCAAAGCCAAATCTTTCGGTACCTATGAAAGAAGAGAATATTTTACAACTTTGAAGCTTGAGTATCATATTCAAGAACAGTATATGTTCATTCAGCCTTATGGGCAAATTATGAAAACATTTTAGGTGAATTGATAAAAATGCTAAAAAAAAGTCGTATCAGAAAAAACATTCTATTTGCCTGAATTAATATATTTTATAAGATGGTAGAAATTGGGTGTGAATGAGATAGTTACGTGAATGCCAGATATTTACATCCTTATTAACTGAAAATCTCTACTTCCACCTATGTGCAAGAAAGTTTGAGGCTACTCTGGCAGGGAGTGAAGTTATTTAAAGATCTGTCCTCGCGGTTTAACGCCTGGCCACAGTCCAGATGCTTCTCTAAGGAAGTGTGGACAGTGCAACAAGAGCTAAGCTAGAGCAGGACTGGCCTCTGTTCCTGGCTCTGCAGTAACCACCTGTGCAACCACAGGCAATACAATCAGATGAAACTGGGCCCATTTGCTTTGAGTGGCAGGCATGTTTTCTAGCTGCCCAGCTTCATGATACTGGGTGCTCTTCATGGTTTTCACCCCAAAAGCTAGTCCCTGTCTATCCCAAATTGCTCAGTAGTCTCACAACTAATCTTCATAGCAGTGGTCTCCAAAATCTTCAGATCTGTACACTGCTGACTGCATAGTTTTCAAGTACAAAAGTTTTTGAACATGTAATTTCAAACTATATGCACACTATCATATTAATATATTGTGTTCATTATAAAACATACCCTCAAACTAGAAAATTTTAAAACGAAGACATAAGAGATATAAATAGAAGTTTTGAGATTTTCTTTATACATTTCATTGGACCATTCCAGAAAACACTTGGGAAACAAGAAAATTCCATAGATCAGTGGGTCCAATCTCATTTGATATTGGAGAGAAAACCAAGCTGAGGCATAGTAAATTTCTGAAATGAATGGATGATTGGATGAATGAATGGGTGATAGGTAGATAGATGAAGGTAGGAAGGATGGATGGGAAGAGGGATGGATGGGTGTTGGATGAATGGATGACTGAAGGGATGGATGAATGAGTGAATGAATAAAAGGATGGATGGATGAAGGAATGAATAAAGCATGTAACAGGCCTATATCTTCACCAGAGCAGCTGCTCAAGAAGCAGACAGCCTTTCCTTCCCTTTCATCTGCCAGATCCCTGCCTGCCCAGCTACTTATCTTGCCTGCTGGGTTGTGAGGTGATTGAAAAAGTTGGGAGCCTACACAAGTTAGTGAATCTGACAAATAGGGTTGTTCAAAGCAACAAAGACAGGAAGTGGTTCTCCCCCAGGCATCAGGGATATCACCCGTGGTAGCAAAAAGGGTAAGATAGTTCTCATAGTCAGACCAAATTGTCATTTCCCGTGAAAGGCAATTTGGGAGGACTGCTCTTTGCATCCTGCATTTTATTCCCTTTTCCACCCGGTCTCCCTAGTAGTAAAGGATCTGTAGATGTCACTCAACACCATACGGATATCTATAGGGAGAAGACGGAGAAGTGATTATTTCTGATTTCCCATCAGTTATCCTAGTCATTAAACTGAGACCTAGAATTAAAAGGGTGCCTGACATAGAGTGTGATTCTCAAACTTTAGCATACGTCAGAATCACCTGAAAGCCTTGCTGAAACACATATTGCTGATTCAGTAGGTTTGAGGTGGGGTCCAAGCATTTTCTATTTTAACAAGTTCCCAGGTGGTGCAGATGTTGCTGGTCCAGGGATTTATACTTTGAGGTATAAGAAAATCTAGATTTGTCTAGAAAGGAGATAAACTAAGGGATGATCAAAACTAATCATTGTTTGGTCTTATGAAAGAATGCATTGCAATATATCATAACTAGCTGGTACACTTAACTTTTTTGAAAACTCTTATTTTGGAGGAGGGGGCAGGATCTTTCTCTGTTGCCCAAGCTGGAGCACAGTGGCACAATAATAGCTCATGCTAACTTCAAACTCCTGAGCTCAACTGATCCTTCCATCTCAGCCTCCTAAGTAGCTAGGACTGCAGGCACACACCACCACCCCCAGCTGATTATAGCACTTTTTTGTAAAGATGAGGTCTTATTATGTTGCCCAGGCTAGTCTTGAATGCCTGGCTTCAAATGATCCTCTTGGCACAATCTCCCAAAGCACTGGGATTGCAGGCATGAGCCACCATGCCTGGCCTGTTTGAAGATTCTTAACTGTTTAAGCTGCTGAGAGGTCAGAGAAACCTTAAGCTAAACTGTGGGAACTTTGTAGGGACAGATAGAGGAGGAACATAAAAGGAGGATGGGAGCAGAAGAACCAGAGACTTGGGAAGTAATCAAGTACCACCGTCTCATAGAAAAAAAGACATTCAACAAGAGTGAATGGTGTCACATGTCACGGAGAGAAAAGGCAGAACCAGAGTCCTTAGGTAGTCCTTTGTGACCACAGCAGAACAGTATCCGTGGGAGGTTGGGTGGAAGCCAGACAAGAGTGTGAATGCTGCATGGGAGGTGAGCACTTTTCCAGAAGGTCGTCTGGGAAGAACAAAGGTTTAGTTTGCAACTAGAGAGACCCCATTCTAAGGTCAGGACCATCAGTCAGAAATGAAGATAGAGACTTTCTGTAATGATGATATAGTTTGATTTGCTTACTTGAATTGGTTTATAAAATTCCACTGATATCAACTTTTGAGACGTAACACTCACAAAATAGATGCATGTATATACTTCCCAGCCCCTAAGAAAATATAGGCATGCATGGCAATCTCTTATTGGACTCCAGAAGAAGGCCCAAGGAAATATAGTCTAAACCTTTTATTTTACAGATGAAACACCTAGATCCAAATAAATTCAGTGATAATAAAATCTTGTGCATGGTGGTGGAAACTCTACTAAATAACATCGTGCCACATTTAGCCATTTAATTTTTAAAATGAAAACAAAAATTATTAGATTATATATTCTATATTTTAAAATCTACATATATATGTAGATTTTTAAAAGTATACGTTCTTCTTTTTTTTTTTTTTTTTGAGACAGAGTCTCACTTCATCACCCAGGCTGGAGTGCAGTGGCATGATCGTGGCTCACTGTGACCTCTGTCTCCTGGGTTCAAGTGATTCTTGTACTTCAGCCTCCCAAGTAACTGGGAATACAGGCGCGTGCCACCACATCTGGCCAATTTTTATATTTTTGTAGAGATGGGGTTTCACCATCTGGTCAGGCTGGTCTTGAACTCCTGACCTCAAGTGATCTGCCTGTCTCCGCCTTTCAAAGTGCTAGGATTACAGGCATGAGCCACTACACCCAGCCCAAAAAGAATACATTCTTTTGTGTAGAAATGCTACTTTCATGATTTTGTTCTATGGACATACTTTGTTAAAGTGTGCATAAATGTATATACAATAAATGTGACAACATTTTTATAGTATTACAAAATTGCTATTGAAATTCCAAAATTCATTCAAAGCATGAAATTCTGTCATTCACATCAACATAGATGGAACTAGAGGACACCATGTCAAGTGAAATAAGCCAGGAACAGAAAGACAAATATCACATGTTCTCATTCATATGCGGGAGCTAAAAAAGTTGATCTTTCGGTATGTTTTTAATTCAACAGCGGTAATGCAAGTAACAGGTACATTCTGAGTGTGAGGCGGGCTGCCAGCCTGGTCCTTCAGTGTACTCCATGTATGTTGATACCTGTGTCTTTTGGGGAGGGAATGGACATGGATGGTGATTTCAGTGAGATGATTAAGTGAAGTTTGCCTAAAAGCACTTCTCCTGTGTATCAAGCAAAAATACTGTATTTTAGGCAAATAATCTGAAAAGCTCATTGATATAGCATTGGTTAAAAAACACCATATAGCCAAGAATTGAATATAATTTGGATATTGAAAATGATGAGGTACATATATAATGATTGATGATGTACAATGCGTTCTTCCAAAGCAGAGACCATATACTCAGTTCTGGTAACTGGTCAGGTAGAGTGGCTGCCAGAAGGAGTGCACATCATCTTCCTTGACTACACCACAATCAGAGTGTGGACCCCTAGATTTTCATGACTCTTCTCTCCCTAATTTGAGAGCAGCTGTTTTTTAAAGTAACACTTTTATCAGATTTCCCTAAAATATTCATGGAAATAACAATTCTCTTGCATTGCTAGCTTACTGATATGTATATGCATATGATATTTAAGTTATGTAACAGTGATAAGTGCACAAACAGTTCTGGGAACAAATAACAACAGACTCAGTATGTTTTGAAATTTTTTAAATGGATACATAGTATTTGTACATTTTTATGCGGTGCATGTGACATTTTGCTACATAAGTAGAAAATGTAATGATCAACTCAGGGTATTTAGGGTATTCATCATCTTGAGTGTTGGGTGCATGTGATATTTTGCTACATGTCTAGAAAGTGTAATGATCAAGTCAGAGTATTTAGGGTATTCATCATCCTGAGTGTTTATCATCTTTATATATTGGGAACATTTCAAGTCCTCTCTTCTAGCTATTTTAAAATATACATTATTGTTAACTGCAGTCACCCTACTCTGCTATCCAGCATTAGGGTTTATTTCTTCTGACTAACTCTGTGTTTGTATCCATTAACTGACCTGTTTCTTTGTCCCCACCATCTGCTCCCCCAACCCTTCCCAGACTCCAGTAACTATCATTCTACTCTCTATGAGATCAGCTTTTTTTTTTTTTTTAGCTCATACTTATGAGTCAGAAAATGCAATATTTGTCTTTATGTGCCCGGTTTATTTCACTTAATATAATTTATAAGCTGTTGGTGGGAATGTAAATTAGTACAGCCATTACAGAAAACAGTAGGGAGAGTTCTCAAAAAACTGAAAATAGAACTACCATATGATCAGTTAATTCCACTACTGGGTATTTATTTATCTAAAGGCAAGGAAATCAAAGGAAAATATATCAAAGGTACACCCCAGTGTTTGTTACAGCACTGTTCACAATAGCAAAGATATGGAATCAACCCAAGTGTCCATCAACAAATGAATGGGTAAATAAAATGTGATATATAGATACATATATGTATCTATATATACATAAAATGGAATAGTAGGCATACAAAGAATGAAATTCTGTCATTCACATTAACATGGATGGGACTGGAGGACACTGTGTTAAGTGAAATTAGCCAGGAACAGAAAGACAAATATCACATGTTCTCATTCATATGTGGGAGATAAAATAGTTGATTTCTTGGTATATTTTTAATTCAACAGTAGTAATGCAAGCAATAAGTACATCTCGAAGGGGAGGGTGCTGCCATCCTGGTCCTTCAGTGTACTCCATGTATGTCGATACTTGTGTGTTTTGGGGAGGGAATGGACATGGTTGGTGATTTCAGTGAGATGATTAAGTGAAGTTTCCCTAAAACCTTCTCCTGTGTATCAAGCAACAAAATGGTAAGTTACAATGCCATATAAAAAATCTTGTTTTTGTGAAAAAATATTTAAATGGATATAAATCAAGATGTTACCAGTGACACTTACTTTATTCTTCATATTTTTAGCTATTTCTGAAATTTTTGCAGTTACTTTTATAACTGGGAAAAAAGAAAGCTCTGTTCATTTTTGAAAATGTAGATTGCAGCATGAAAAGAAATTAGTCATTTATTATACCAAACCTGACTTAAGAACATGATCCTATATTTCAGCAGTTTTGAGATGTACTTTTTTATCTTGGCACATTGTTAGATATGGAAATAGAATTTCAAATGAAGTAAATATAGAGAGTTCTAGTTTTCTAGTAAATGCTAGAAAGGCTACAAAGCACATTTGCATACAATCGTAACTCTCTTCTGGAATATATCCTTAGTTCACAGAAGCAATGTCTGTGATCCTTAGATTCTCTGGACCAAAGTGCACATTTTAATTTACAATGTACCTTCAGCACCTATGCATAGAAAAGCGATATGCCTCAAGGGGTGACCCAGGCTACCAGGGTTTTAAAAGTATTTCCTGACACCTGTGAAGTCGGTAAATATTTCCTGTTTCTGTTGTGTCTAGAGAAAACAGGAATTAACAACTTGGAAGCAATTATTAAACACACTGTGAATGGCCTGTACGAAACAGTTCTCATTTTCTTAAACTCTATCATAACATATTTCTCCTAAGGTAGAAAAATAATTGTAATAATCCAATAGTTGATTGAGTGGTGGAAGATGAACCTTATATCCAGGAGGAATGGTACCTATGTTAGCTGTGAGATGTGTGGAATTTAAATATAAATCCAATGTAAGTCTTCCAAAGTAAGCAAAACTGACTAAGAGAGTAATGAATATCCTATTGATGGCTCCAAGCCAACTATACATAATTAGCCTATTTAAAAATATTTTTGATCATCTTAAAGTACTGTGGAAGGAGAAGGACTCTAGTATTTTTGAGTCAGAGGGAGGCAGGATTCACTCACTGTACTACTCAGTAGCTATTGGCCTCAAATGAGTTATCCAACCACGATACTTCTCAGTGTCTTCTGTGTGAAGTGTGAGTAATGGCTCATGTGCGGAGTTGTAAGAATCTTTGCACATGTTCTAGGTATACCAGTGAATTCTAACACAGTGTCTGCCATATCCTAAGCTTTCCAATAAGTGGTAGATAATTTGTTTTATTATAAAAGCCAACCTCATTTTTTTTGGTATTTTAAGTGTCCAATAATTTGTCACAAGACTGAAATATTTACATTTTCTATTAGAGACGAATAGATAAAGAGATTGAAGAAAATATATTAATTTCTTAGCAAAGTTGAAGATATCCATAAAAGGAAAATTGCAATGAGTGAAATTCAATTAATATCATTTGAAATTCTCACAATTCTACCAAAGAAGCGACTTTTTAAAGAATAAATAATAGTGTTCTATTTAAATCTCCACACAATTATTAGCATGCTCTCGGAAAAAAAAAGGCACAATGCCTCAGGAGAATGCAAGGGAGCCCTACAGATGTGACATACTTCCCTGTGTGTTATTTTTAGTGTTCTATTCCTGCTTTTTATTTTGGGACTTGGCCCGCTTCCTTTGTAGTTTCCCCTTAACTTGCTCATACCTTTCTTTCTTATATAATGAATTTTAAGCTACCCTTTTATTTTTTTTCACCTCTCAAAGGAAATTCAAGGAATGTTGGCCAGTTCAGGAACTCCTGCTAGTCTTGGCACCAGTAAAGTTCTTGGTTTGAAAACAACCTAGGAACTCCAGGAGAGTGGTTGACTTTCCAGTTATTTAATGCATCGGAGCTGCTGACAGATCTGAGACCGGAGATAAGCAGATTGTGAACACCATTTCATGAAATTGTTTCATGGCTTATAGAAACTAGAGGAATTTGAAAATGGACTCTGTTTTCAATAGATTGCTATGAAAGCAATATCCACTTTTAAAAATAAGGTGAAAGTTGAATAAGTCTAGTTCAGGGCTATTTAGTCTTTTCCCGATGAGCAGTTAGTCAGACAGTCTTGTTGGAGGAACACTTATTCTGCACTATGTCAATGAAAGCAGAGTGAGAAGATGAAAAGTTATGGCTCCGTCTTTAAGAAGCCCTGTGGAGAAGCTGTGGAGATGGAACATAGAAAACTGGAACAGGATAGAGACAGAACAAAGAAAGGCAAAGGTGCATTGTTTACTCATGGGTGGTTGTTTATGATTCTTTGGATGCAAGTAAAACAAAACAAAGAAGTGAAAAAAATGACCCACTTCAACAACAATCTAAATTTACTGGTAGGTATGGGATGCCTCCCAAAATGGAAAAAAAATAACAAAAACCAAAACACCTGTTAAATCAACTGGTTTGGCAAGTACAGGGCAGCATGGGAGGTGCAGATGGGAGAGCTAATGGATATTTTTGCCGGATTGTTGCCGCCAAGATGAAGAGCTCCAGTCTGTTTGTGTTCCAGTGCTGCTCCATTGCTCCAAGGCTCTCTGAAGCTCCTCTTGGGTTATCCTCAGGCCTGGTGGCCCATTTTAGTGAATAGCTCAACTGTGACAAATATTCTTCCATGTAGGTGGATTTCATTTGTGGATGTAGTCAAAACCACTTAGAGTTCTGTCTGGCCAATGAGATGCTCATTAACTTGGGCAGTACTGTTTTGGGGAAAACCAAGATGTATGTAGGGGAGGGAAAATAATTTTCTCTCTACCCTGCATAATTCTTGGCTGGGACTCCCTGAGGCAAAAGACAGATCAATATCAGAAAAACAAATAGCAGTTTAATAACATATATACATGGCAGATAACCCAGAAAAATGAGTACATTTTTAGGGTAGATCTCAAAGAGGTGTCTTAGACTTCAGGCTGAAATACCATCATTTGCTGAAACAAGGAAAGAAGAGCGTGGGGAAAGACCTGATTAAGATGAGATGGCTAGAAAAAGCACTGTAAAAAGAGAGCCTGCTTTGCAGATTTAAATTGATGCCTTCTCTGTGGAATAAGAGCCTTCTCCATTGATTAAGAGTGATTTAGTCATATTTCTCTTCCTGGCACAGAGAGAGAAAGATATGCAGACTTTCCTTATAGATGTAAACTTCTCTTATAAAGGTAGGGCAACTTTTCAGAGCTACTCCTGTGTTGGCTGTTTTCCAAAATAACCAGCTCAAAATAATTCTTGTGCCATAGAGGCATATTTAGGGTGACATATTCTGATCTCCTATGGTCATATTTTGGGGTGGCATGCCCTGAACCCCATCATGTATATATAAGAGGATAATCATGAGTAGAATTTAGGCAGGAAGGAGTGCCTTAGGGGACCAAGAAACTTGCCCTGTGGTTTTGCGGAGGTAGGAAATAGGGGCCCATCTGAAGTCACTTGTGTAAATGGCGTTTTTGGAAGAGGCATCGGTGGGTTCCTCAAGTGTCTCTGGAGTTGGATGAAACTCCTCAATGGATGAGTTGGGGCATAGATGGAACCGATGCGGGGGGAAGGGCTGGGCCATGGGGGATGGGCGGGGAAAGCAGTCACCCTTCGGCTGCCCCTTTACTTGTCTCAGCATCTGACTGGTGATCTTTGAAACTTAAATGATTTATCTGGTGTCAAAGACAAAAACACATTATTCACAATTGCTTTAAGGCAAAATTGTCTTTTAAGAAACTTATTTAATATCAATGATTTTCTCTTCTTTCTCTTGAAGTATATTTAAAACATTTTTCTTCTTGTCAAACCCTCCAAAATGGCTGCAACTTATGCTCAAACAGGACAGAAAATACATGATATAAATATATACATATTCAGAGAGAGATTGATAAAGTAAAAGCGATAAACCATTAAGATTTAAAGAATCTGTACAAAGGGTATAGTATATGGGACCTTTTTTTTCCTTTCTATTCTTGAAACTTTTCTCTCTGAAATTAAGTCAAACTAAATGTTAGGAAATGATCATTGATACTTTGTTGCTTCCTTTTTCTTGTTGTCTTTACAATAAAATTATGTCAATATAACACCTGTGAAAAACTGAAAAGCTGCCACTCTTAGGAAATATGCTCGGAATGGTGCTGCCCCCTTGCTCCATGCCCTATAGTTTGAAGGAGGCCCTATATACACTGTGCTCCGATCCCTGAGTCTGCATGGGAGCAGTGACACCTGGAACCAGCAGGAAAGGCTGAGGTCTGCCTCATTTATGTGCCAGAACACCTGCTTTTGCAGGTGGAAGTGAAGCAATGCCTAGGAGGACCATGTCAAGACTGGCTCTGACTATTGCAGCAAGTAAAGGGAATGATTAGAGGTGTCCAGGCCCGAGTGAGATAATACGTCAGGAATGCTGGGAAGGAGCTCCCAAGGTAGATGCAAGGCTCTTCTTAACCCTCTGGTCATTGTCTCTTGTAAAGTATCACATCTAGTCAACGTTTGTCTTCTTTTATTGTGCAATTACTTTCCTGGCAGTAAAAAGGAATTAACTTCTTTTATCTATTTTGTTCCTATTCAAGCAAGATTAATAATCCATTTTCAGAGGAAGACTGTAGTTGATAGAGGGCTGTTATATATCTCTATACAGATAGTTCTTGACTTATGATAGTTTGACTTACAGTTTTTTGACTTTACCAACTTGTGAAAGCAATACCCATGCAGTAGAAACCATACTTCGAATACCCATACAACCATTCTGTTTTTCACTTTCAATACAGTATCCAATCAATTACATGAGACATTCAACACTTTATCACGGAATGGGCTTTGTACAGATGATATTGCTCTAATGTAAGTGTTGTGAGCACATTTAAGGTTGGCCAGGCCAAGCTGTGATGTTCAGCAGGTTTGATGCACTAAATGCGTTTTCAACTTATGATATTTTCAACTTTCAATGGGTTTATTGAAGTGTGACCTCACCATATTTAGAGGAGAATTTGTGTTTCCATCTTTGTGGGTTGGTGGCAGTCACAGAGACTGTCCTGGTATGTCAAGGTTGTAATTCTAGAATTCTGGGATTCAGGTTGAGTGAGAATGTTTAGACCTGACTTAGTGAAGTTCGACGGCTTGTTGGGTGAAAATTCAGATGGAAAAACTGAGTCAGAGTTTTCACTTCTCCCAGAGTCTAATTTCTGGTCCATGATCATGGACTCAGCTGCCCTCATTTAGTCTTTTATGTGATTTGAAGTAAGGAAAGAAAAGGTATGAGAAGGAGTCTGTTTCCTGGGAGGAATCAGGCCGGACATCAGGGTAAGTCTTCTTAGATACATTGTTTACTGACCAGGAAGTTGGAATGTGTGTGGCTTTGGGATTTCTTTGTTGGGGGGCGTTTTGTTTGTGAGTTTTGAAATGATGCACCTTGGGTATGATGAAGGGGACTTCACTCTACACTGTGGGAAAAGTTTTGCCCTTAATGTCTCAAAAACATGAGCTTGTTTTTCTGAAAAAGCCAAGTACATCCTCATTCCTCATTGTCACAAACAATGTGACACAGACCTGGAGGCAGGCCAAGGTTTTCTATGAATAGAACTTAGCAAAGAGAGTGTTAGAAAGACTTTGGATTCACATGGCAATCCTGGATGGCTGATCTCCAGAGAGGAAATGATCTACCTGCCCTTTGAAGGTGGAAACCTAGAGGATCCCTTCTTGTCCTCTTACGCCACAGCAACCACTGTGTTATGGTTGGCATAACATGCTCTCCACATGGCCGAAGACAATGTTGGCTTTGCCATTTGAGAAGCATTTGCTTTTGAGCTGTTTTTGCAGAACGAAGATAGATTTTGATGGATAGAGTACACATTAGAGAGAAGCTGGGCACAGTTGATGGTGCAGAGCAGGGCAGTGCCATCTGGTTGGTCCTGCATCATCCTCTGGAAATGCCATGCTTTTGTCTAGGCTTGTGTGTTGGCAAGAAACAGAAACCCATTCAGAGTCAAAGTAAAAAAAAAAAGCAGGTCAATGGATATTTTTGAGGATATAGAAAACTTATGAAGTATGGCTGGTCCTACGGGAACTGGAGAGGTGACAACTCCTGTCTCTCCCTCTGTGGCCCAATGACCATATGACCTTTACCGTCTTTATGCCAGTCCCACTTTCCTTTCTATCTGTTGGCCTTTTCTGCTTAACCACAATATTAATAACAATCATCATGTAATACCTATAATAGCTGACACTTACTGAGTATTTAATCTGTACAAGCTCTATTCTAAGTGCTTTACATGTACCCATGTGTTTAATCCTCTCAACCACCCCATGAGGCAGGTGCTATTTTTATACCCATTTCTCAGATGAGTTCAATGAAGCACGTGGAGGTAGAGAAGCTTACTCGGGATCATGTAGTTAGTATGTGGCAGAGCTGGGTCTCAGACCCAGGCAATTTGGCTCTGTTTTGGTTTCCCATTACCTTAGCTTGGATAGGTGTTGCCTTGTTTCAGCAGTAATTTATTTCTCAATTCCATTTAACCTTTTTATTTCTAGACTTCCTGCACATTGATTGACTGAAGGATGACCTCTGAGTACATCAGTATAAATTTTTGAGAGAAAAATTCTGCTTGGTAGCAGGTCAACCAATTCATGTTTCAAAAAAATGCATCTATTGCAGCTCCTTCACTGTGTATTCAAATGATTTTTTGGTGGTATAGTGACGGAAACTCAGTATAAAAACTATTTGATATAGTTAGGTTCTCTGTCCCACCCAAATCTCATCTTGAATTGTAATCTCCAGGTGTTGGGGAAGAGACCTGGTGGGAGGTGATCGGATGGTGGGGCAGTTCCCCCCATGCTTTTCTCCTGATAGCGAGTGAGTTCTCACGAGAGCTGATGGTTTTATAAGTGTTTGGTAGTTCCTCTCTTGCTTCCTTCTTCTCTCTCCTGCCGCCCCTTGAAAAAATGCCTTCCAGTGTGATTGTAAGTTTCCTGAGACCTTCCCAGCCATGTGTAACTGTGAGTCAATTAAACCTCCTTTCTTTATAAATTACCCAATCTCGGGCAGTTCTTTGTATCAGTGTGAGAATGAATTAATATATCCCTTAAATTTTTTAAAAGGAATGAATGTATTGGCTCACATTAGTAAAATGGATACAGCTGGTTTCAGCTCTGACTGAATGCACAGGTTTCACTTACCTTGTCTGATTCCTTATCTCTTAGGAGAAATTGGGTCTACTCTGATGATTGCAGAAGTTTCTCAATAGCTACAGCAGAAAAGTCCTAGAAAGTGCTCTGGAGGGATACTCTGAGTGACCAGGCCAGGACTGGGAGTGGGGATGAAGAATCGTCCATGGGAAGGAAGGGTTAGAATGAAGGAGTGATAGAATGAAACATGGCAGAGCTCCCACTCTGACACAATCAGCTGTACCCAGGTATGAGGTAGGGCACAGTTCACATGGTACCAAATAAATTTAGGACACGAAGGGCTATAGCCAGGAGGAAAAGTCGATGATAAGACGGTATGGGAGGGGCAAATATGTGAAAACATGCCTATCGCAGCTGGCATGGATATATCTAAATAGGCTTGTGCTGGGAAGTACCTTGTGGCACCTGACCACAGGAGGAAGAAATGCAGAGGTACCAAGAGACACGAATCTGGTCTGTGTTGCACAACTAACTAGGGGTGTCACATTGGGCAAGTAACTCATTCTTTTTGGGCCTCAGTTTGGTTATCTGTAAAATGAGGGGCATGGTTAGTTGACCTCAGGGAACCCCTTCAGCTGTAAAACTCTGTTATTCTATCGTGTACGTCTTGAATTATACTTCGCTTCCTCTGAGCTACAGTGATCATCTCCTCATTCTGATTGAAAGGCTGAGTCCAGGGTGGACTCATGAGCATATTGTGTAGTTGGATTCACGTGTAGCACAATTAGAGGACAACACAACTGTCACCTGTCTTTAAAATTTCTATCTATCATGGTGCCTGAAGCCCCAGCATTGATACATGTTTACGTTTTGAGTCACAGATCCAAGTTATTTCCCCCTACGCAGGTCTAGCTTTCTCTGATCCCACTGGCTTTAGTGAAGCTTGTTCTCTTGCTTATATGATCCTGACCCTGATCTACCGCCGAGTTAACTCTTAGCTATTCTTTAAGTTTCAATTCAATTCTTCATTTTTAAAGGAAACGTTCCCTGGTCTCTTGGACTCAGCTAAACTCCTCTCTGTTATGTTCTCCAAGCAACACACTGCTTCTCTGCAGGCGTGGACGAGAGATGCTATTATTTATCAGTTGCTCACATGCTAGGTCTTTTCATGAGAGCATTAGCTCCAGGAAGCTAGAAACTGCATCTGTTTTTGTTGACTGCTTGTTTCCAGGAAGTGGCACACTAGTTGGCATATAGTAGAGACTCAATAAATATTTAATTTTTAGTTGTAAGATGGCTTAAACATCGTGGAATTTAGTTTTAAGGTAGTTTAAACATCAGGGAAAAATTGTATATAGGAACTGTGTATTTTTCTTCAACTTAGATTTCACAAGTGTGGTCTGTGATTAGCTAAGAGCAATGATAGATGATTGAAGAAGTTTCCAGAACTCACTCCCTTCCATTTAATTAAGAGCCAGCAGATGTGATCAAGTTTTTCTTCCTTGAATTTTACTTCCTTCCTCACACAGACACATATTGGGTGATATCCGTGGTTCCTGGCTCATGACTCCCATAGCCCTTGTTCCAGTCTTTTGTTACACTGTTGGGTATGTGAAGCCTCAGGGGCAGCCTCTGACCTTCTCCTCCCTTCCTTTAACCTCCCTCAAGGTAGGACTCTAATGTTCCCTGCTTTTCTGATTGTGGGCCTTAACACCCTCCCCAGAGAGGGTCCTTCCTTATACCTTAGGGGAAGGAATGCTGATGTCATGAAGCCTCCTTAAAAACCCAAGAGGACAGTGAGCTTCCAGATAGCTGAATGCATGGAGGCTCTTGAACACAGGGCACCAGGGAGGCTCCATGCCCCTTTCCCCATACCTCACCCTGTTTCTTCATCTGTATCCCTTGTAATTCCCTGTATAATAAAGTGGTAAATATAAGTGAGTATTTCCTTGAGTTCTGTGAACGCTTTCAGCGAGTTAATTGAACTCAGAGAAGGAGTTGTGGGAACCTCAACTTGAAGCCACTTGGTAAGAAGTTTCAGAGGCCCAGACTTGCAACTGGTGTCTGGGGGTGTGGGGAGCCATCTTGGGGACTGAGCCCCCAACCTGCCGGATCTGACACTGACTCTGGGTAGATAGCATCAGAACTGAATTGGAGGACACCCAGCTGGAGTCTGCTGCTTGCTGTGTGGGGAAAAACTCCACACATTCTGTATTGGGAAGTCTTCTGTGTTGATGGTTGCTGTGGTGGTGTGAGAGTAGGAAAATGCAGTTGGAAAGAGAGTTTTTCCAACACACCCTTCAGTATAAACCCGTAACTGTAATCATCTTGCAAGACCCAAAGACTCTATGAAGAGACCCCATAGCCAACCTTCCATTGGCAAGATCTGAAAACCAGTCTGCCTCTCCTGGGGAAGGCTAACTTCACAGTACCAGGGCATGCTTCTGTGTTAGCTAGTGCTCAGTGATCAAAGATAGAGACTGGCTGTTGCTAATACTGGCAATGAGAGGCAGAGCACAGCCATGCTTTTATCCACACACCTTTGTACTACACAAAGAAGAGTTGCAACCTCCATCAATTCTTGAAACCTATGACGTGCCTTCTAAAAAACAGACACAAGAGAAGAATATAATGGTGACGTTGGGTTTGTCTCATTTCCTTCCATCTCAGACCTAGGAGGTTCTCAGGGAGACTGCAGATCTCCAGTGGTGCAGGGTAAGTGGGAATGTTAGTCCAGGGAGTTCTGTTCTTACATGGAATGCTGCCTTTTTTTTTTGAATGCAGTATTCAGCGTAAGCTTTGTGCTTATCCTACTGAAGTCACACATAAACCCTTTCAGTTAAGGCATGTCTACATATCCTGGCTTTATACCTTGGAGTTCTCAGCTCTGTATTTGAGGTTTTAAAACTGCGAGGTAAGAACAAATATTTCCCCAGGCCTGACCATGTGCTTGGATAATAAATTATATTAAATGTGATTTGCAGGGGGGCCCATGATTCATCAAATACTATTTCTTCCAGACCCTCAGGTGCCTCTTATCACCTGGGCTATTTCTCAAGGCTCCAGCTGTGGCTCTAGTCATCCAACGTCACAGACTACAGACTCAGTTGCTGAGCCACAAAGCCTCATTCTGGCCACAGGGCTGCAGTTCACACACATGGACTGAGCCTCTCTTCCCCGATTCCAGCCACTATCTCTGAGATATTTCTGTGTCAGGCACAAGGGCTGAACCCAGGACATCCCATTTTCAATGGCCAGATAGACTTTCACCTTTTTTCCTTCTTTTCACTAGCTTAGTTTAGGAATCCCCTTGATTCCAGGATTAACCTGGCACTGACCCTACCCACAGCCTGCTTCAGCATGGCCTCTTTCTTTTGTTCCCTGAGCTTCCATCCTTCTTGGGACCAGTTTCATCCTCCGCCTCACCCAACTCAGCCAGCAACAGACAAAGCCCCTCCCCTTCCTCTGGCTGCTTGAGTCAGCCTTCCCTCTTCCTTGGGATGGCTCTTCCCTTCTCTTTCCCAGAAAACTGGGAAGTGCCACTTTTCCTCAGAATTCCTTCTGTCCAGTGGATTTTAGATTTGTGTTTCATTTCTCCTTAAAATTTCCAGGACACTTACAGTGTGATTTCTTTGTTTTGAGTGCATAGGTCAGGATCCCCAAATTTCAGCTATGGTCTCTGAGTGGTGCTTCTGTTGTGGGTCTTGGTATTCGTATTCTCTCAGCATCAAGCAGGTTTCTGTTGATGCTGTTCTTGGTGTGCTGACAAATCTGAAGTCATGGCTCTGGGAGGTGAGGAACACGCTAACGTGGAGAGCACCAAGGCAGCACTGGAGGGCTGTCCAGAGCTAGAAAGGTTGAATACAGTTGTGCAGATGTGCAGTGGAAGCTCCAGCACATTGCCCAGAGGCTCCTTCAGGAATGAAGGACTTACTTTCCCACTTGCTGGGAGAGCTTGCAACAGGCAGATGGCCTTGGTTGTTCCTTGTAGGATAGTCACTGCTAAAGAGAGCCTTTCTGGGGGAGAGGACGGGAGCTCACTGTATCGAAAGACTAACCAGCATGGGGGTCTAAAGGGCCAGTCCCCTTGTCCCAACTTGGGACACCTCTGAATCATCTTCTCACCTCAGAACTCTCAGTAGTGTCCCCTGAGGTCTCTTTGGAGACTGTATCACAGCTCAACTTCTTCCCCTGCCCAATCCTGCTCCACCCCCCCACCCCCATTCCAGTCCCTTTCCTTCCACAGGTGTAACTCCAAGAGCACGTCCTAATATACCACCTGCATGCTCATCTCCATCTCAGAGTAGGAACCAGGGAACTGGCCTGGGGGCAGGTGCGGGTTTGGATACAACCTAGGTTTGCTTGAAAACCTGTATGCCAATGGGGATGAAACAGCTGCCCTTTTTGTAATCATTTGCCTGGAGTGGGTACCTTTTTGTTTTCTTTTGTTTTACAACTCCTCTGCCTGGAGGGGGCGCCTTTGTGTAATTCATCAGCTGGGAGAAACCACCTTTGTAATTTATCTGCCTACTGGATATTCTCTCGCAATTTACATTAAGCCATTAGAAGGTATCACTTGCCAACTCAAGCTCCCTATCGGGGGTAAGGAGGCCTATTACTTAAGTTTGAATAAATAATTTAAAAAAGATAAAAATATTTCTGGGAAAAATATCAAAAAGGAAGTAAAAATTTGTGTCTTAAATTTGAGAGAAAAAAATGAACTCAAAGGAAATTCCATAGGTAGTTCATCAGAGCTCAGGTCCTTGGGTTTTTGTTAATCTGAAAAAGAAAAAAGGCAAAACGGAAATCACTCTTCAGATTTGAAGGCAGCTCCTGAGATGGCAGGGAAATGGCTGAGGAATCCATTGCTGTTTACCGTTTAGGCACAATCAGAAAATACTTTTCAGTGTTGTGTAGCATCTCCTGGGTATTGTGATAGCTCACCACCATACCCATGGGCTCTTGCAAACAATAGACAGGAACCAGAAAGGCACCACAGTTCCACTGGGACTAGTTCAATTTAATTTTAGGCCAAGTAAAAGAAACTCTAGATGGAATATCCAAAGTGTCTAAAGAGTAAAAATAGAAAAGTTCCTTTGTAAAGAGGACTTAAGACAGTGAGATAGGTTTGAAAATTTACGTCGAATTGTTATTTGTACATGTTATCACCCTCAACAGAATGTGAACTTCTTAAAGAAAGGAGAGGTCATTTTGTATCTTTGATAAATGTGATCTAGCATTTCATCCATGTTAGAAGATAAATAAGTGTTTAATTATGCTTTAATGAACAAATGAGTCCTGCCCCTCCTGATCAACCCTACTTCTTTTTTTTTTTTTTTTTTACAACATGGCTTTTCACTGATTTATTCGTTAAATACATTTACTAATGACCTTCTGTGAACCAGATACTGAATCTACAAAGATGAAAAAAAGGGAGCTCACAGTTCAGGAGGACAGACAATAATATAGAGAGGATAAGAGAGTAGGATAAGCTCTGAAGTGAGTTGTATGCAGGTCTACCAGGGACTCAGGGAAGTTTCCTAGGGAAAGCGAACTGGTATTTGTAGGAGTTGACCAGGAATGCTGTAGGTTCAATAAGTATGAGGCAGAGGGAACGGCAAAGGCATGGAGATTTATGAGATTATGGCACGTGTGGGGAATTTCAAATCATCTGTATGATGCATGGGTCTAGGGGACAGAGATATTTAAGATGAAGCTGCAGAGGCAGGTTCAAGACAGACTGGAAAGTCTAAGGTGCTGTATTAAGGAGGTGGATTTTTTTCTGTAGCAAGCAGGAGGAAGCTGAGAATGAAATAGTGGTGATAATGGTCTATGTACAGGAAGAAGGGGTAGAAAGAAAGCAAGATGAACAATTCTGAAGACCACTGATTTGACTTTGGTCATAAACAAAAAAGATTTAAAACGTATCTAGGAGATAGAATCAACAGGATTTGGTGAGCAATTGGATGTGGGTCAAAGGAGGGGGAAAGGCTGAGGATGGGTTTTTATCTTTGATTTTGGATGTCTGGGAAGATGTGGGAGGAAAATGTTTGGATGTTTGGGGAGGATTTAAGTTGGGGACTGAGAATGAAATCATATAAATTCTATTTTAGACATGATGAGAACCTATAGACCATGCAAATTGAGATGTTTAGAAACACACTTCTGTAACTCAGTAGAGATTGGGGCTGTTAACCTGAATTTGCTACTGACCACCAAAATTAGTGCCCGGTGCTTGATAGTTTTATTTCTCTTTGTTTTTATGGATGAAAATATTGGCAACTTAATAAACACCCTTCGATGTCTACCCAGCAGCCATTTTCTCCTTATTATTTGCTAATGAAATCACAGCATTGTTCAAGTAACTACCCTCAAGGAAGACTACTTTACCCTTAGTTCAGAGATAAAGCCTGATGCGTCTCCCACATCACTCATGATAATTGTGTTATTCTATTTGCCTAGGATTAGTTGGGTGTCAATAAGTTGCCCAAGTCTACCAAATGAGACCTGCTAGAAGTGTGGTAGTGAATCCTGCAAATGATCACAAAGAAAGAAAAGCCCTTCTTCTCCATCGGATATCCATGTGCTTGCGTGGTTTGGCAGCCATCTTGCTCCCAGCTTGAAGACAAAGCAACACATAGGGATGCAGGGTCAAAGAGGAGGTAGAAGAAGGGCGCCAGCTCTGCCTTTGGGCTTTTAATCCTCAGTATAGCATAAAAGGTTATATTGTAATTCTAGATCATAGATTAAACCAGTTTAGTTGAGATTTTCTTCTTTTTAAATTTCTTTTTATATTTTTTTTCCCATTTGCCTGAATCAGAAGGATCATTGGGATTTTCTATTAATTGCGGCAAAAATCATCCTAACTGAATTATTTGTTTCTCTGCATTACGTAATGGGGAATCTCAGTCTCCTAAAACTTTATCGTATCTGAGTGACAACAAAATCAAATGTCCAGGCCTTCAAGACTAAGAACTAAGTCTTGTGGAGCAGGGATTGCTCCAAAGGTTGCCCTCCTGTTGGTGTGTGTCTGGGTGATGCGCTGCCTTTCCCCGAGAGCATGAGCTCTCTTTTCTGAATCACTGTAGACCTTCTTCAGACTGCATTTGGGTTTCATTACACAGTAGCTCCATTTCAGCAGACACAAGAAAAATCCAGTTCTATGCACAATTGCATAATGATGAATTCCGTTGTATATGTGTACAGTAGTGTAACAGACTCAGAATGACAGGTATGAAAAAGCATTCTCTTCCCTTTACCAAGGTACCTGTAATTCAGGACTAAAACAATGAGGATGATGAGTAGTAGGGCTGGAAATCTGAGCTGACAGATGATTTATTATGTGGTGAGATGGCCTCATATCCAGAGATGGATAACCACAAATAACAAAATAATACAGTCCTCAAATCTCTTCTAAATATAATATCTTTTGGATTTTTACACAGCTGGATTGGGACAGAGATCTTTATCTAGTCTCCAGTGGGGAGTTAAATGGCATGTCTGAAGCCATGTGGCAATTTGTGGCATATACCATCCCTCTGGAGAAACTTAGAGTTGCTGAAAGTGACCCGTTTACTGGGAAGTCAGAGATCTACAGGTGGGCCTTTCTGCATTGTTAGTTAATAATATCTGTGGAGATGTGGCCCTGGGCTAGCCACTGAAGAAGAGACCAAACAGGAGGTGTGCTGGGTTAGGTGGCCTGATATTTAGGAGCACCAAAGAGGTGTAAGCTGCTGGTGCTTCATGACTGCAGGGGTGCCTCTTACTGATACTCATGTTTATCCTCTGCAGGCCACATTAGATTTGATCAGATCTGGACAAAGAAGCATAGAGTTGTATTTAGCAAGATTTCAGATTAGTAAGGAGATTGTGTGTATCCAGCCACAGCAAGGAAAGCAGTTATCTTGGTTAAAAATAAAATTCTGCTGGGCACAGTGGCTCATGCCTATAATCTCAGACAGCACTTCGGGAAGCCAAGGTGAGTGGATCATGAGGTCAGGAGTTTGAGACCAGCCTGGCCAGCATGGTGAAACCCCATTTCTACTAAAAATACAAAAATTAGCTGGGCATGGTGGCGTGTGCCTATAGCCCCAGCTACTTGGGAGGCTGAGTCAGGAGAATCACTTGAACCCGGGAGGCAGAGGTTGAAATGAGCCGAGATCACAGCACTGCACTCCAGCCTAGGTGACAAAGTGAGACAATGTCTCAAAAATAAATAAATATAAATAAAATTCTTCATCAAAAAGAAAATAGGTGCCACTGGCTCCTAATTCTACTATTAGATTCAGAGAGTTTATTATTATTTAGCATTTTGCAAAAAATGGAAGTAAAAATAATTTTTAATGTGCTTGGGTCAAATATTAGGGTAAATAGAAACTTTGCATGTTATTTTGAGTGCTTTTTATTTTTATTTTTCAAATGGGGTTTTGCCAAAGGACTGATTGCATCAGAAAAAAGCTTGGCCAAAAGACCCATAGATAGATTATTTTGAATTTCCTATCCTATGGTTTAAATGGAGAATCTTGGCATATATTTTTGGGGCTTTCTAAACTAGTCATTAAATTTATATTTACTATGTTCAGTCTAGTATTTAGTCTATAAACAGTATATTGCAAGAAGTTTTTAATTTTGTGTTTGAGTGTTTGTTTTTTTTGAAAATAGAATATATTTATAACTTAATAGCCAAGAACCAAAATTACTGTGTAACAATATTGCCACCAACATTTTCAAAATGTCTCTAGAGATACCAAAAATTTTAACAGAAGAAAACCACATTAAAAATTTCAATTACAAAGGTATCTTTTACAATTTAAATTAATTCTCACTTCATGTTTGTTTTTTCCAATTGAACTACATTTAAAAAGAATATATTACTTTAAAAAATGTAAATCAATTTTCCTTCATGTTGTTGAATACAAAAGTAGTACATGACTCCTGTCAAATGGCGTAAGAAGTCCTTGCTCAAGTAATTCTGTCTGTTACAAAACTTATTTTGAGAAAATAAAAAGATAGTGTCATATTTAAAAACAAGATAAATATCCCCATGAAAAATCCTCATGGAATGGAAAACACTTAAATGTCATAAGCAGGGCTTAAGTTTTGCTGAGTTTTGACTCAAGAGCTAGAGGTTTGACTTCTGCAAGAATAAGGGCAACAAACAGAACTGGTGCAAGCCAGAGAACAGGAATCAGACACATTTGAAATGAAAGAATGAGGAAGACTTCTGCACATGTGAAAAAAGTTTGAAACCTCTGCCAGGGACTATTGTCCAAGAAAGCTTTGGAATCCTATGAGCCAAGCTGCCCTTTAGCTGCCTGGCTGGATTTTCAGTTCCTGCAAAAATTATCCCTGTACTAGATTCTTGACCTGCCAGGTTCTATGCATGGCCAGTGGCACCTGAAAGAATCAACTACAAAACCACTAATAGAGAAGGTTGCACAACTACAAAACCACTAATGGAGAAGGAGGAGAGAGAGAGAGATGAAACAAAACACACAAACAAAATCCCAAATCTTTCCACTGACAAATATGCCTATGGCCAAGCACAGTGGCTCATGCCTGCAATCCTAGCACTTTAGGAGGCTAAGGTGGGTGGATCACTTGAAGTAAGGGGTTTGAGACCAGTATGGCCACCTTGGTGGATCCCCATCTGTACTAAAAATACAAAAATCAGCTGAGCATGGTGGCACAAGCTTGTAGTCCCAGCTACTAAGGAGGCTGAGGCTGAGGAATTGCTTGAACCCAGGAAGTTGAGGTTGCATTGAGCCAAGGTTGTGCCACTGCACTCCAGCCTGGGCAACAGAGCAAGACTCCATCTCAAAAAAAAAAAAAAAGCTTATGTACCAGATTTTCAAAATACATGCTAAGAAAGACATCCAATACAATTGACAATTGAAACATAAATTTGCTAAATATGAAATTAATTTTGTAGAAGCTGAGGACCCTAAGTAGAATTAAATTTTTACACATGAATATATATATACACACACACACCCCCACACTCCCCCACGCATATATATTAGACACACACACACACACACACACACACACACACACACGCATGCAAATAGAACAGAAAAAAAGAAAAAATATGTTAAGAATGGATGGTTATAAGAAAAAAAACAGTTAAAAATCTTGAAAATATGAGATATAGTTATTAAAATATTTCATAAATGAGCTAAACCCTCAACTGGGTACAGTGATAGAATTATGAATTAGTAAATAGTTCTGAGAAATTCAGTCATAATGAAGCATATGGAGACAGATAAAAACCTTAATGAGCAATGAGGAGCCATACTGGAGGCTCTCAGACTCTCCTTCATTGATACTCCTGAAGAAGAGATCAGACTGGGTGCCGTGGCTCAGGACTATAATCCCAGCACTTTAGGAGGCCAAGACAAGCAGATCCCTTGAGGTCAGGAGTTCAAGACCAGCCTGACCAACAGCGAAACCCCCTCTGTACTAAAAATACAAAAATTAGCTGGGCATGATGGCATGTGCCTGTAATCCCAGCTACCCCAGGATGCTGTGGCCGGAGAATTGCTTGAATCTGGGAGGCACATGCAGTGCGCTGAGATCTCACCACTGCACTCCAGCCTGGGTGACAGAGCAAGACCCCGTCTCAAAAAAAAAAAAAAAAAGGCTGGGTGTGGTGGCTCACATCTGTAATTCCAGCACTTTGGGAGGCCGAGGTGGGCGGATCATGAGGTCAAGAGATAGAGATCATCCTGGCCAACATGGTGAAACCCGTCTCTACTAAAAATACAAAAATTAGCTGGGTGTGGTGGTGCATGCCTGTAGTCCCATATACTCAGGAGACTAAGGTCGGAGAATCATTTGAACCTGGGAAGTACAGGTAGAAGATCATGGCACTGCACTTTAGCCTAGTGACAGAGCGAGACTCTGTCTTGAAAAATACTTAAATAAAAGACAAAGGAGGATTGTAGAGAAGAAGTAAATAGAGTCAAAGGCTGAATCAAAAGGGATAGGAGTTCTCAGATGGAAAATATACTCTAAAGGGTAGAAATAAAAATAAAAACAAGTATATCCACACTTAGATATATTGTAGTAAAACTGCAGAACATTGGAGAAAAAAAAATTTAAGTTTCCAGAATGAAAAGACAGATTACACGGAAGAAAAATAGCCATTGGTCTGAAATAGTTATTGGTCTGGCAGCAGATTTCTTATTGGAAACAATATATATATATATGCTGCTGAAAACTGGAATAATATCTTCAATGTATGGGGAAAATGACTATCAACAAGACTTTTTATACCCAGATAAACTCTCACTCAAGGATGAGGGCAAAATGATGGCATTTCAGACATACAAGACTAAAGGAGTTTACCATCCATAGATCCTCAATGAAAGAACTGTTATTTTACTTCAACCAAAGGAAAAAAAAACCCAAAGAAAACTCACAGGATTAAAGACACAATTGTGAACACAGAAATCAATTTTTAAAGTTTATAAATTTGATTAAAAACTGACATGAAAATAATCATTAATTGTATGTTTATGTGTATACTGTTTAAAACAAGGTAAAACTAAAACTAAATTTTGACAACAATGTTACAATAAGAGATCATGTTTAAAGGGTAGTTAAATCATGTTCTTTCATTTGCTTAGAAGGAGGATAGAATGACCTTAAACTTAGAATAATTCAGCTAGTTTTAAAAACACTAAACCACTAAAAATAAAAACTTACTAAATAACAAAGAGAATGAATAAAGGAAACTTTGTCATCCTTTCTAATTGTTTCTATCTTCTATTAAATTTATGTATAGAAAAAATTTTTAAAGCTAGAGTGAGAAATAAATAAAAATATATCAGTAATTATGATAGATGTAACTGGACTCACAAAGTCTGTAAAAGCTCCAGCTGCCTCTGCAGTGGCTGAAATATGGAGGGCAGAGAGGGGATATGAGATGGTGCACACAAGATGCTAGATACAGATCTTGACATTGCATTTTCAGAGAAGATATTTTCAACTGTCTATACAGCAGATGCAGGTTAACCAAGTTGAAACAAAGGACCGCTTTAATGGTTTTGATCATTGTATTATCCACCTACTTCATACACCTACAGCTGGTTGTCCCCTATTTGAATTGTGAGAACCTATACCTTTAAGCAAACAGTGAACACAGTTTAGAAGGAGCACAACAGATTCAAGTTGCAAAGAGCAAAGGAAGCCAATAAATGTGGGTAGATATTGCCCAAGTAAATGAAAACCATTTCAGAACATTCAGCATCTTTTGGCTGATTTTAGCATTTGATTGCCCAAAGAAAAGATTTAATTGGTGCTATAGTTTGAATGTATGTGTCTCCCCAAAATTCATACGTTGGAACTTAAGACCCAATGTTATAGTATTAAAAGGTGGGACTTTGAGTAGATGATCAAGTCGTATGGGCTCTGTCCTCATGAATGGGATCAGTATCCTTATACAGGGCTTCAGGAACTAGCGAGGCCCTTTTGCCCTTCCACATTTCCTGCCAACTGAGATACAGTGTTTGCCCTTTCTGCATGCGAAGATGCAGCAATAAGGGACACTTTTAGAAGCAGCCCCCATCAAACGCCAAATCTGCAGATGCATTGATTTTGGACTTCCTCCAATACTGTGAGACAACAAATTTCTGTTGTTTATAAATGACCCAGTCTCAGGTATTTTGTTATAGCAGCACAAACAGACTAAGACAATTGGGATAGTGTGCCACCACTCATTATGGAGGGCCCTCACTGCAGAGTTCATGTACATCCCTTCCTGGGAGACTGGCTTGCCTCTTGCCTAGCCCATTCACACTTGCCTTTCACTGAGCACATGCCTCGGGTCAAATCAGCCATGGCAAAAGCAGCTAGCTTGGTTTCACTCAGTGACAGTCATAAACACAGCAACTTGGGCAGATAAATGCCATTTGTAGCATTTTTCCCTTAAAGAGGCAGCATGACCGAAAGGCTTTCAAAGGACTTGTGACCTTTCAAGTACACCTGGGCTTCTCTCTAGTCCATGGTGTGGCCTGAGCACACTGACTGCCGGCACTGGAGGATTTCCCCCACTAGATCTGATACAAACCTGACTTGGATGAAAAAGTGGTAAGAGACAGCAAAGAGGAGGACTGGTATAAAACGCATTATTACGATTTTAACAGTTGACACCAGAACTTCACTTAGGGCTGAAGCAAAAAAGAATAGATCCCCACAGCCTGGAAGTACTGACACCAAGGCTCTACGAAAGAGAGAAGAATTCTTCTGCACAAAGAAGGAAGGGAAGTTGTCTCTCTCTTTGGAAGAGAGAGGATCATTTGATCTCAGCCTAGCGATACAGGGCTGCTTCTTCAGCGTCTGTAGAGACTGTTACTTTCCATGTTCTGTTCTTCGTGTAAGCAATTCCTACTTACATCATGACCTCTAGTCTAGAGCTTCCTAGGTCAGTTATACACCAAGATCTAAGCATTTTGGAAATGGAGATGTGAGCAATTTTATCTAGGCAATTAAAATAATATTCCATTTCCTAGACTGAATAGCAGAAGAGAAGAACCAGCAACGTGTAGCGAGGCTGGGTCCAGGTAAGGTGACCAGTAATGAAGCTCAAACCACTCACTGGTGGGTATGCTGGGAATATTTCAAAGATGGTGATTTAATTTGGAGTTGTTTGTGTTGTTCCATTGCAAATGTGTTTTCCATCACCTTCAAACAAACCCCAAAGCTTCAGCAAAGTCTACCTTGCTCTCAAGTCCCTAGGGTGAGTGAGGTTTTACTAGGTGGAACTCAGTAAAGGAGCTCATATAATGTGTGGGCGAACCCAGTGCAACCAGAAGCTGTGTCTTAAAAAGCAAAGATGTGATTTTGCAAATGGCAGACATCTTGGAAATTGATTTAAAATTCTATAGGTTGGGAAATTTAGGAATTCTAGGCACCTCTGATCTTGGCAACATGATGCCAGAGAACACTCCTTTTCTGTTTGCAGAATCAGAGCAAAAACCCTGGGCCCTCAAGGTTCAGGTCATTCAACTATGCCACCATTTCCTTTTCCTTACTGGTCACCTACCAGCCTCCAGCTCTCTTCCCGTCCATTGCTGATGACTTGCACTCTTAGCTCACAGGTGTCTGTTAAATTGTCATCCTGGGTCACTTTATAACCTTGTGAACAAGTCATCCAACACCAGGGCCTCTCAGAGCCACCACCTTCTTATGTACAATGCCTTAATCTCTTCTTTTTACCCAGTAAATCCAGTCTACTTTGGACCAAAATCACTCATAACTGTGTTGCCTTCTAAATCACAAATTCAGATAATTCGCTCTCTGACTAGTCTGCCCTCCTTTCAATCTGCCCAATTAATCACATCATGAATACTCTTAAGCCATATCAGAACCTTCAGTTTCCAATCCATTGGCCTCTCCATGTCTCCACTTCCTTCCTTATTCATCTGGGATTTCATGGTACATCAGTTTTGAAAATCAAATAAAAACCAAACAAAACAAAACAACTCTTGCCAATTTCTCAAATGTGTTTGGACATCTGGCTTTTTGCTTCATTCATCTGACAAAACCTTCACATAGCAAACAATTATCTGGTCTTTCAGGCTGTCAGTTGAGGAATAACTCCTACTTAAGATCGTTTTGTACATGGACTTAGGTGTTTTTTGTTTGTTGGTTGGTTTGTTTGAGATGAAGTCTTGCTCTGCTGCCAGGTTGGGGTGCAGTGGTACAATCTTGGCTTACTGCAATCTCTGCCTCCTGGGTTCTAGTGATTCTCCTGCCTCAGCATCCCGAGTAGCTGGGATTACAGGTGCCCGACACCATGCATAACTAAGTTTTGTATTTTTAGTTGAGGTGGAGTTTCACCATGTTGGCCAGGCTGGGCTTGAACTCCTGACCTCAAATGATCAATCCACCTCAGTCTCCCAAAGTGCTGGGATTACAGGCATGAGCCACCATGCCAGGTCCCAATCTAATTTTTTGATCTCACTTCCTGAGCTAGCCATATCTTACATTCTCCATGGCTTTTTTTCTTACTTCTATTTCTCCTTCAACACATCAAATAATTATCAAATCTTATTGATTCTAAGTCTAAATAACTGTCAATATTCTGCCTTTCTTCTTCCCTGCTGCTACTTCGATGGATCAATTTCTCTCATCTCTGATACAGATGGTGGAAATGGCTTCCCAACTGGCTTTGCTGCTTCCCATCTCAATCCTTTCCATTTCTTCTTTACTTTTACAAAATGCACATCAGATTATGCTATTTCTGCTGCTAAAGTCTCTAATGAACCACTACTACTTCCAATATTCTTAGTGATGCTTAAAATCTTTTATATTCAGTCTCCAAGAAGTCTTTCCAGACCTCCATCCTGCTGTCTTCCTCACACACTTCACCCTGGCTACAACACATGATTCTGTGTTCCTGGAGTAAATGCTGGACTTCACCACTCTCCTTGTCACTCCTCACATTGTTTCCTCGATGACGAAGTCTTGTAGTCTTCATCTGTTCTCACTCTACATAGCCATCAAAACATATATGTGCACACACAGACACACACCCCTGGGTTCTCTGGTGCACACATGTGCATATATACTGTGTGTGCTGGTAAATGTCTAACAACCAGTTCTCTGGGGAAAAAAAATCCCTCAGTACTGTTTGCAGATTTCTATGGTATAAACTTCCACCATGGATGATTACAGCTACTAACCTGATGTCACTGGACTTAGGGCTGGGAAGAGACACATACCTTGGCCTTCTTGAGCACAGTAGAAGCTGCATCCAGCACACCATTATTATGTATCTTTCTATATACATATATGTACATATATACATCCAAATGCATCTTGCTTTTGAGTTCAACTTTTTAATTCTTTTTATTTTTTTAATTTTTAGTTTCTGGGGTACATGTGCAAGTTTGTTATGTAGGCAAACTCATGTCATGGGGGTGTGTTGACAGATTATTTCATCACCCAGATACTAAACCTGGTACTGAATAGTTATCTTTTCTGTTCCTTTCCTTCCTTTCACCCTCCCCCCTCAAGTAGACCCTACTGTCTGTTGTTTCCTTCTTTGTGTTTGTAAGTTATTATCATTTAGTTTCCACTTACAAGCGAGTTGGTTTTCTGTTTCTGAGGTAGTTTGCTCCATGCATGTTCCTGCAAAAGACATGATCTCTTTCTTTTTTATGGCTGCATACTATTCCATGGTGTATATGTACCATATTTTCTTTACCCAGTCTACCACTGATGGGCATTAGGTTGATTCCCTGTCTTTGCTATTGTGAATAGTGCTGCAATGAATGTACATGTGTCACTTTGATAGAATGATTTATATTCCTCTGGGTATATACCCAGTAACGGGACTGCTGGGTCAAATGGTGGTTCTGTTTTTAGCTCTTTGAGGAATTGCTGTATTGCTTTCCACAATGATTGAACTAATTTATACTCCCACCAACAGTATATAAATGTTCCCTTTTCTCCTCACCCTTGCTGGCATGTTATTTTTTGACTTTTTAATAATAGTCATTCTGACTGGTGTGAGATGGTGTCTCATGGTGGTTTTGATTTGCGTTTCTCTAACAATTGATGATATTAAGCTTTTTTTTCATGTACTTTTTGGCTGCATGTATGTCTTCTTTAGATAAGTGTCTGTTCATGTCCTTTGCCTACTTTTAAGGGAGTTTTTTTTCCTTGTAAATTTGTTTAAGTTCATTATAGATGGTAGATTGTAAAGCTTTGTCAAATGCATAGCTTGCAAAATTTTTCTCCCATTCTGCACGTTGTCTGTTTACTCTGCTGATAGTTTACTTTGCTGTGCAGAAGCTCTTAGGTTTAATCAGGTCCCATTTGTCAGTGTTTGCTTTTGTTGTGATTGCTCTGGGCATCTTTGTGGTGAAGTCTTTGCCTGTTCCTCAAGCATGTCTTTGTATTTATATGAAGCACGTCTAGTAGTTTTGTTGTGATAATTTGACAACTCATATTTAATTCTTTTTTTCTAGTAGTTCAGGCCTATTTAAAAATGTCTTCAATCTTTGAGCTAAAACAATGAAAGATGGCATTTTCTAAATAGGAATTAAAACTCCATCCAGGAAATTACAAGTGGAGGTGAGAGAGAAAAAAGAGAGAATGAGAGAGAGAGGTGAAAGAGAGAGAGAAAGAGAGATCCCAGGAGAGAAATTATATCTATTTTTTATTTTTTCTTTATTAAATATTTTAATTTAGTTTTCATCATCTTCATTAAAGACATAGAGACAAAAAATATGACCGTCTGCTTTATTTTGTAGTCCACCTCTGTTTTCTAGCTCCTACTCATTAGATTCATGTATAACAGCTCTTTCCGTAAAGTATCAATGGAGGGTAACATAAAGAAAGGCAAAATGACTGAAAAGTCATAGGGATTCTGGAAAAGGTTAGAATAGCCTGGCTAAGCACAGTCTCTCAACACCTAAATGGTTTGAAAAGCAAAACTTGGATGCTTTTTCAGGCTTGATATAAGGCTTTTTCCTTCATAAATTTCAGTTTCGTGTATGTTTAAAATTTCCCTAAAGAGAAGTGTCACAAAAATTGAGAATATATGTTACTGCCAAAACATCAAAGTTAAGCAAAGATTTTACAGTTACGAAAAATTATTACCAAGTTTATTTCTGTAATTTTCTTACTGTGGAAGAGTGATGATATCAGATATGAACAAGTTTTAATTATATAAATGGTGTATTTCCCATCAGGAAGCTGGATATAAATGTCATTCTTGTGTATTAAGATGTTATTAAGCCAGGCACCTTTATTTAAACAATTAGCTTTGCACATAAAAGTCCGATGCACAGTGATATGTTTTTCCCTGTAGATATCCATTACTTTATGGACTTCAACCATGACATACATACCCATGGTTTGGAATGTTGACAATTTAATAGGAAGTTCTGTTGTAACATCTCTGTTCAAAAAGCCTTGCTCTGCCCCATTGCTTAGATCAGAGATTCTACTCCTCTGCCCTGTGTGCCATGGGATTCAGGCATGCCACAAATTGGTTACAGATGTGCTGAGATATTGATCCCCTTGGCATTTGGGGCAGTTCCAAGCTATGCGTGCAGCCAAAGGCAATCTCATCCATTCACCCTACCGTGCTCTACAGACATGGTTATTTTCTACGTGTGCCATGACGAGGAAAAGGCCGAGAGGCCCTGGCTCTGGATATAAGCTCTAAAGTGTGCACAGCATCCAGCGCCTTTTTAATCTTGTCCATGCTCTTCTCTTCCAGTCTGACCTCTGGCAGCTCCCCTCAAACACAGCCCCTTCCCACCCTCCAGGTCTACCCCCACCTCCATTTCCTAAAACGCTTTACTTTGCCTCCCATGCTTTTGGTCCTCCTGTTCATTCACTATTTTAAGCCCTTCTTCCCCATCTGCACCATGGATATTTTAGGACTCTTTAAAAGATAGGGCTGATGCCACCCCCTCCATGAAACCATCAGAAACTCTCCAGCCTGAAACACTTTCTCCTTCTTCTGTGCTTCCATATACATTTGATTGTTACCCTCTTAGGCACTTATCACATTCAGCTTCAAAAGACAGTTATTTGTGTGCTTGTTTTATCCCCCCTGTTAAGAGTGTAAATGGCTCAGGAGTAGAGACCATTTTGTCTATCATTGCTCCCCTCTGAGCGCTAGCTGGATCTTGCGCATTCAATCAATGCTTATTAAATTGAATTGACTATGCAAATGCAAGAGGGAGAAGAAAGTCAATTTATATTTATCGCACCTCTACCACATGCCAAGCACCTTGCTGGCACCCTAAATGGAACAATGCATGCAGTCTTCACAATATCCCTTTTGAGACAGGCAATGTACAGATGAAGAAATTGAGGAATAGTTAAGGTAATTACCTCCAAGTAATAAATTTCACACTGGAAAAAAGGAACTGCAGAGCAGTGCCCTGTTCAGGTGTCTCAGAACTTGGCTCTGTGAACTTCAGCCTGACCATGCAAATCCCCAGAAACAGGGGCTTGCTGGAAGCCTGCTCAGAGAGTTTGCTGTGTGAACTGCCTTGCTCAAAGAGTCCTGGCCAGAGTTTCATTTCATGAACTGGAAAATAAATCATCCTTTCATCAACAGGGAAATCCTTTTCCTAGAACCAAATCTGAGGTGACTAGTACAAAAGGAACAGAAGAAAGTTATTTTTCTTTTTGCTCAGAAAAGAATCTTTTAGTGAAGCTTGAGTGGAAAAACAGAACCAATGTCTATAAATGAGAAATGCTCTATTTGGATAAATGTTTTCCTCTGTTCTTTCTTGCTACACTGTGATTTTGTTTATTCTGTTATGTTTACACTTATTTATATTACTACTTATTTAACAGAGTTTTAAAAAAATATAATTTATGTCAATTATGCCTCAATAAAGCCAGAAAAATGAAATAATGACTGTTTGAAATGCAACAATAATATCTTACAGCATTTATAATCTAATAGAGGTACAAAATATAAAAACAGTAGCAAAAAGGAAGAAAAAGTTATAAATCATTATAAAATTCTTAAGCCATAAAGGCAGCAATTTAAAGTAGACTGAAATAAGTAAGAGTCATATTTAATTCTCTAGGATGACTACTAAAACATTTCAAAATGTTTAAAGAGCTAGCAGTGGAAAAAAGACGAAAAAATTTAATTAATTTAAAGGATGGCAAGAAGTCATGATGCAATGAAGGACTGAAACAAAACATTTCCTCTCCCAGGTTCAAGCTATTCTCCTGCCACAGTCTCCTGAGTAGCTGGGACCACAGGTGTGTGCCACCATACCTACCACGCTCACCATGCTGAGCTCAAGCAATTTGCCCACCTCAACCTCCCAGATTGTTAAGATTACAGGCGCGAGTCACCACGCCTGGCCAAAACAGAACATTTCAAGTCAGGTGCAGAATTTTGAAAAAACAAACAAACAAACAAAAAAACCAAGATTAGAGGATTTAACTAATTAGATTACATTAGTTTTAAATTTCTTTAGTGTGCAATGTTCAGAGGTCCTGACTGGCCAAGACTTGTGTGGTCTCCATCAAGCATTTGTTGATGTTCAGTGTTACTTTATTCATCTCTAAGCTGAAAATTGCATCCTACTGTTGAGGATGAGTTGACGGGTTCAGTTTTTCCAGACATTGGGAACATCAGTGATTCAGTTCATCCTTCCGTGGGACTCTCAGGTGCTGTGGCTCTCGGAACCTCATGGTCAGCAAGGAAAAGTAACTGAACTAGTGATAATAGCCACTTGCATTTGTGTTGAGCTCTGTGACTCACATGGTACTGTCACATCTATCACCCCGTTAGGCCTTCACAAGCAAGGCCTTGTGGAGTAGGTATTCTTAGGAGTAAGAAGCTGTTGCTCAGAAAGGTGAAGTAGCTTGCCCAAGGTCATATGGCTCAAGGCAGGTGGCAGATCCAGGACTCAAAATTTGAACTGGAGAATTTTTCTCAGTTTTCTCTTGGTGTACTTAAGGAGCCACCAGGCTAGAGGTAAGTCTGGGAGTGGAAATGAAGGTAATAAAATTTGAGAGACTATAGAAGGAAGGGGCTTGATGGCAAGGGTAAACATCGTAAAGGAAATTTTCAGATAACTGACTTCTGTATTTACATGCTATCATATTCACCTAAACCTGTGCTTGTTTGATATTTTACAGGAGGGAGGAAGAATGACATTTTCACAAATGCACTTGATAATTTGTGTCAGGCCAGTTGTCAGCCAGCCACCAGTGAGCACTATTCCTGCAGCATACACTGTTGCTTCACAAGACCTTTTATATTCTTGATTCATTTTCCAGACTTACCAGCTCTACATACTTTATAAACTTCTGAAAGGAATAAAACCTGAGGAGAGGAGGTATTAGGTTTAAGGGGACCAATTTATTGCAGGAAGTATGAAAGTAAGAAGTTTGCAAACATAAGAAAAGTTTAGCTGCAATTTCCACCAGTACATTTTCACCTCAAAAGGTATTAGCTTTCTACGTATTGCATGTTGAGTCTTCATCTTAGAATAGGGCTGCCCAATAGAACTTTGTGTAATGACAAAGATGTTCAGTAATCTGTGCTGTCCCTAATGATGGCTTCTAGCAAATTAATGAAATTAATTTGAATTTAAATGGCCACATGTGGCTAGTGGCTACCACCCAGGACAGCAGTTTTAGAAAGTTGTTTGCTGATGTCAGTCTTCAGCTCATGATTTATAGCATATTGATATAGAAGACAGGATTTATAAAAACCACTACATTTTCTGGAATGTTTTTAAGGATAAGGATTCTCATTTCTCAATTAAAAATAGACACTGAAAATCATGATGAATGTATATTTAAATAATAATAAAGAGAGACTGGAAACTTAGGTACATTTACTTCTTTCCAAGTGTTGTAAAGTCTCCATTCAGTAATTAAGTGCTACAGTTTTCTACTTTAGGTGGCAGGAACACTTAGGCTCATGAGTGTGTTAACTAATATTATTTGGTAAATGAAAAGTCAAACCTTGGATTTCTGTATTTCAGAGCTTAGAAAAATCAATGATTTCTTATCAATAAATCTCTTATAATTTCTTTTTCTGTTTTAGGACAGGCTCTTTTGAGACTGTGGAATTTCTTCCACATAGTATAATGTACATTTATTCACTAAGATAGCTATCTGAAGCACGTGGGAAAACTGAGAGAACAAATGAATGATAACCAATTGTCTGCTTACACAATTCCACAGTGTTTGGCCTTGCCAGAGGGGCCAGTCTCTGATGAAAACACATTCGTGAAGTCTCCAGATGAGATTCCATGACTGTGATAATTGTCACATGCCTGTTTATTTTTCCCTTGAGAAACTGAATGCATTAAAAAAAAGATCACAACTAAACAAAAGCATATCAATAACAGGAAACTGTTGGTGAGAAATACCCTGACGTTCCTGTAAATTCACGTCACCAGATTCCCCAGGGACAAAGGTGCATGAACTGCACGGGTAAATAATTATGATTTAATACAGAGACCTTGCAATGCTGTTTATAGTAAAACAACAAAAAAGAATTGTTTCTAGAGGCACAAATAAGCAAATAATAGAAACACATATCAATATAATCAGGAAGTGGTGATGTTATGTCTAGGTCAGTTACTGAAAACAATTTGTAATCTATCAAAGTATCTCCTTTGCAATTGCAAGCAGCATAAGGTGGGACCTTAGGAAGAAGAGAATCCCTTATCCACAGGGTGATTAAAAAGGGTAGAGAAAATGAAATGTTAATCCTGGGGAATTTCTGAATAGGTTTCTGCATCATGACACCTGTCTGTTTGCAGGATTTTATTCCCAAGGATAATGAAAGGGACATTAACTAGTTTCTCCTTCTTTCTTAAAGAGGATTTCCAATTGGAGGACAACGTCAGCCTTGTGAATGTGTGTCTGTGAGTACATGCATGTTCCAACTAAGAAAAGAAATGAGTGGCAGTGTTTCAACATATTTAAGGCCTTTTCCCCTCTTTTCTTTTTTTTGACAGTCTCGCACTGTTGCCTGGCCTGGAGTGTAATGGTGTGATCTTGGCTGCCTCCTGGGTTCAAGCAATTCTCCTGCTTCAGCCTCCTGAATCACTGGGACTATAGGCACCTGCCACCACCCCCGAGCTAATTTTTTGTATTTTTAGTAGAGGCGGGGTTTCACAATGTTGTCCAGGCTGGTCTCAAACTTCTGACCTCGTGATCCACCCATCTAAGTCTCCCAAAGTGCTGGGATTACAGGCATTAGCCACCGTGCCCGCCCCCTCCTTTTTAAATTATAAATGATGTTTTTCTTGACAAAAATGGGAAAACCATATTTTTAATTTTCCCCAGAATCTACTTACTATAAAAAACATTATGGCCTTTGTTAGGTAGTTCTACTTTTTGTGGGAATGGGGTTGGGGTAGAGGGTTTGGAGAAGGGAAACAGAGGATAGCAGGGAAAGTTAACCAGAATTCTTCCCTAAAATCTCTCTGCTTTTTTCGGGGTGGTGGGATACAACTCTGGAAGCCTCATTTTTGAGTTCTAGGCAGTTTTAAAAATCTACCCCTTTATGCAGCCAAAAGTGATCTCACTTTGTTTATCCTTATGATCATTTCTCCAGTTCTTAAAAGATCCTGTGATAGGCAGAATACTGGGCTCCCCAAAATGTCCACACCCTAATCCCAGAACCTGTGAATATGTTACTTTACATGACAAAGGGGATTTTGCAGATGTGATTAAATTAAGAACCTTGAGATGGAGACATTGTCCCAGATTATCTGGATGGGTCCAGTGTAATCATAAGGTTCTTTATAAGCATCACAGAAGAAATAGGACAGTGGAAGCAGAGAAAGAGAGATTTGAAGATGGCATGATGCCAGGTTTGAAGATGGCAAAAGGGATCATGAGCCCAAGTCAAGTGACCTCTAGAAGCTGGAAATGGTAAACCATTCTCCCCTAGATATACGTGGCACATATACACCATGGAATATTATGCAGCAATCAAAAATGATGAGTTTGTGTCGTTTGTAGGGACATGGATGAATCTGGAGAACGTCATCCTCAGCAAACTGACACAAGAACAGAAAATGAAACACCGCATATTCTCACTCATAGGTGGGGGATGAAAAATGAGAACATATGGACACAGAAAGGGGAGTACTAAACACTGGGGTCTATTGGGGGGAAAAGGGGAGGGCCAGTGGGAGGGGGAGGTGGGGAGGGATAGCCTGGGGAGAAATGACAAATGTGGGTGAAGGGGAGAAGGAAAGAAAAGCACACTGCCATGTGTGTTCCTACGCAACTGTCTTACATACTCTGCTCATGTACCCCAAAACCTAAAATCCAATAAAAAATTAAAAAAAAAAAAAAAAGAGCTTGATAACTCAAACACATGTTGTAGTAACACAACTGGGATGGCTAATAGTTTGTGAAGTCACTACTCAGACAGCCAGGACTGGACATGGGGGCCTTTGTAGGTTGCAATCACATAGAACTGAGCCTCTTTCTGGATGCTAGGGCACTTTTGGGCTTTTTATCATTGTTAACAAGCAGCTGGAGAAGAAGACGTTGCAATTTTTTCAAAATTACCAAGTAGAACAATACACAATAGGATTTTTTTAACCTTTGAAGTTGATTTGTATTCTTGGTGAAATCCCCATCTGGACTTTACCAAGAATCAAAAGAATTCCCATAGGTATTACTAACAATAGTAGTAATAATAACCAAGGATTTATAATGAGAAAGGCATGGCTCATGTCTTGTGGAAAAATCCTGATCCCCAGTAACGAGAGTCAGCACTTTAAAACACATTCCAAAAGATCTTGTTCTGAGTAATGTCTGATCACTTCAAAAAAGTTACATTAAGAATGAGAGATTCTTGGTTTTTGTTGATGTTTGTTTCATATACAGAGTGTACCCCAGTTCTTCTTGGGCATAAACTAGAAAACAAATGGTATTTCCTGGTTGATCCTTGTGGCAGAGATTACAGTGGTTCATGAATATTGTGCTCTCCTTCCCTTCCTGGCACATGGCTTTCTACATTCCCAGCCTCCCTCACTTTTAGGTATGGCCATGTGACTGAGTTCTAGCCAATGAAATGTGATTGGAAGTGACGGGTGCCACTTCTAGGCCTGGCCCAGAAAATCCTGCTGCCACTTGTACACCTTCTTTCCTTTTCTTCACGTGAATGCAAATGTCTCTGAGACCTCTGAGGATAGAGCCACAAGATGGGAGACATCTGAATCTTTGAAGGATTGTGTGGAAGGCCACCTGCTGACCAGGAATTTCTGAAGTGCTAAGCCCCTGATATTTGGAGTTTATTTGGTCCAGCAGCTAGCATTACTTACTGTAACAGGTTCCATCCTGAGTAAGCAAGGCACCTTCTTTTGCAGACAGGTTGAGCAACCTCTTCTAAGGAGTTGAGAATGGAGGAGACTGAGAAGACAACAAAGCTAAAGTGATATATGAGTTTTCTATGTTGATGTTTTATGTATAGATGACAATACCACCTCTCTCCCCAGTTCAAGGCAGGTCAAAGCAGAAAACTCAGGGAGAGGAGTGGGTGATGGTCAAGAGACACAAAGGCCATTTTCTTTCTTTCTTTCTTTCTTTCTTTTTCTTTCTTTCTTTCTCTTTCTTTCTCTCTCTCTCTCTCTCTCTCTCTCTCTCTCTCTCTCTCTCTCTCTCTCTCTCTCTCTCTTTCTTTCTTTCTTTCTTTCTTTCTTTCTTTCTTTCTTTCTTTCTTTCTTTCTTTCTTTCTTTCTTTCTTGATGGACTCTCGCTCTGTCACCCAGGCTGGAGTGCAGTGGCACAATCTCAGCTCACTGCAACCTCTGACTCCCTGGTTTAAGTGATTCTCCTGCCTCAGCCTCCTGAGTAGCTAGGACTACAGGCACATCCCACACCTCGCCCAGCTAGTTTTTGTATTTTTAGTAGAGATGGGGTTTCACCATGTTGACCGGGATGGTCTTGATCTCCTGACCTCATGATCCACCTGCCTTGGCCTCCCAAAGTGCTGGGATTACAGGCGAGAGTCACTGAGCCGGTCATAAAGGCCATTTTCTTAGTAATCCTTAGTACTCTGGTTGTGGCTTTGAAGACCCTGGCTTGCTCCCATTTGCTCTCGTTCTTTCTCTCCAGCTCCCCATCTGACAACCGCAAGATCAGTTCAAGGGCACAGCATATTTTAGTCCATCAGTTTGATAGACATTGATGGATGCATTACTGAAAGTATGGTAATCACTATCTAACTGCTGCTGACAGTTACATGAAAAGGGAATTCCCGGGTTCCTTAGGTTAACTCCTGCCATTAATCCATCTATAGCTCATGGACCAGGTGAAAGGACCAGGGATGGGGAGATGTGGGATTCAATCTGACGGAGGAGAGTCCCTTGCCCTGAAAGTGCATAGCTATCAGTAAGCCCAGGAGGAAGGAATAGGAATCTGTGTGGATCAGTTCATTTTATCTTCACAAGAATACCTTGTTCTAAGATAGAGTCTCTGTGATTCAAATAGCAGCACACTCCTGGTCTCCTAGAGTCTTACCTTCTAGGCAATCCTATTTTGCCTGTTCCTATAAACTACTCAATATTTTAAGGATCTGGATGGAATTCTATCTCCTAAATCGCTAATTCAGCCCTTGTTAGGAGTTGAATTGTGCCTTCCCTCCTCCATTTATATGTTGAAGCTCTAATGCCACTCAGAATAGTGTCTGTATTTGGAGAAAGGGTCTTTAAAGAGTGATTATGCTAAAAGAGGTCAGTTGGGTGGGCCCTAATTCTATCTTAACTGCTTCTCTTATAAAAGAGGAAATTTAGACCCACAGAGAAATATCGGGAATGTGCACGACAGAAGAAAGACTGTTTGAAGACACAGCAAAAGGTGACCATCTGCAAGTCAAGGAGATTGTCCTCAGAAAGGACCAAACATGCCAACACTTTGATCTTGAACTTTTAGCCTCCCAAACTGTGAGAAATAAATTTCTGTTGTTTAAGCCGCCCAGTCTGTGGTGCTTTGTTATGGCAGCCCCAGCAAACGAATGTAGTCGCCCTGCACCGTCCATCTCTTGGAGTACATGTAAGTATATGTAAACAATCACAAACAATCAGACAAACAAGAGCAGAGTAACCCATGCCATTGCTTTGTCTAACATTTGATCCTGCTTGTTAAGCGTGAGCTGGGTTGCATTTAACAGACAAATTGGTTCTGGTTGTTTTAGCGTTCACTTCCTGAGAACACTGTTGACAATTTCATGGCTCACTGCCTTATCTAGTTAAAACAATTCAGGCTTTCCATCATCTCTATATTTAGAAATCATCTGATGTCAAAATATATCTGATGTCATTCGCCTACTAGATTTCTAAAAACTTGGAGTGGAGGATAGGATCAACTTTTTCCCCTTATTTACTATGTAACGGAGACTTTGCAAGCATATGATTTTTTTTTTTTTTGTCATGGCCATCCTGCTCTTACTGTCATTGTTTGCATGTTACAGGTAAAGAAAATGAGACTCAGGAAGGTTAATAACCTGAATTAGGGCATGATATAGTACATGATAACACTGGGTTGGACAGAGACTGTTCAGCTCCGTTGCTTTTTTTTGTGAGTGGCCATCTCAGTTGATAAGTGGCCAAGTTTGGCTCATGAAATTCTTTTAATAATACTTGTGTTAAAAATAATCACTTTATAAATTTCCAAAACATCCATGGCAGGTAGATAAGCAGCAAAGTGATCTTCATTCTATAGTTGAGAAAAAGTAAGGCAGAGAGAAGCCAAATGAATTTGCCCGAATCACCTAAGAAACGTGTGATAGAGATGGGAATATGGATACCACGATGATGACTTCCAGTCTGGGTTTCCTAGTCCTTGAAGAGTTTGGAATCCTTTGGTGTACTATGGGAGTCTTTGTACCTTCTTTCAGTGTTCATAAGCAAAAGCAAAAAACCAAACCCCAAATTACATAAGGAAGCACAGGCTTCCAGAGCTCTAGACTCCCATGGTTTCCTCCTATCTCACTTTTTCTCTTCAGGCTCTTTTGCCAGATTCTCCTCTTCTCTTAATGTTGGAGCATCCCTGGCTCTGTCCTTGTATATCTCCTTGACCCAGACTAGCTCCGTTGGTCACTCCACGTAGCCTCATGACTTTAAATACCATCTATGTGCAACCAAAGTAAATTTCCAGCCTAGACTGGATCATGCGAATTTGGTTTGCAGATTCAATCCTTTGCGTTAGCTCACCCTCCTACTAGAACATAAACCCTTGGAGGACCAGAACTCTACGCAACTCATCTCTGTGTTATGTGAGGCTGGCACTGTGTCTTTAATATGGAAGCTGCTCAATAAATAAATACAACACAATAGATGAAAGGATTGATGGGGCATAAAGAACTCAGAATGTAAAAAGCTGATGGGAAATGTAGGAAAATAAATTTATGCAAAGGCAAATGACACACTTGCCAATACACTGACCATTTCTGTACCATTCTTGCTACTCTGGGTATAATGTATTTTAAATATAAATGTGGTTTGTCTGCCCATTAAATTTGACATTGATGTATATGAGAGCAGTGAAAACTAGAAGATTGTTTTGGCTTTTAAAAGTTTTTCCATTTAAATTTAATTGTAAGGCTTATGGACATAATTTGTATTCTGCTTAACTATTTTGGTTCATAGCAGGTCATCAATCAATGGCTGTATCTAGTAGTACCAATTTTGGCTTTCCTCAGCCTTTACCACATTCATCATTTGCAGTTCAAATTGATTCCCGTAGAGAAAAAGTAGTTTATATTTTCCCTAACAAAAAAAGCAGCTTGTCCAGGCATGAAACCTCAATTTCAATTTGTTCCATTATGGTTGCAAATGTAAGTATGATAGGGCATGTTCCTCCTTTACGCAGGGCCCAAAACTCATAGGTATGAGGTGTGTGTGTGTGTGTGTGTGTGTGTTTTATAGGTACTGTATATCTCTAAGTATTTCTTCTATTTCTTCTACAATTGTGGCCCAAATCAAAATTACCAACTCTGCTGTCACTCCTTTATATTAGAAAGGGTATCTGTAAGGACTCAAATATAATCCAAAAAGGGAAAACAAATAATACGATGACCAGATAGACTGGGTAATGCCTCTTTCACGTTCCCCCAAAGTCAGACCCTTTGGGGACGCCAATGCTGACATTTTATTTAAGAGATTCTAGGGAAGAGGTAGAGGGAGAGGAGGAAGTCAGACAGTGAGGGAGAAAAGCCAATAAAAGTTGTATCAAAGAGAGAATTACTGCTCTTGGCAACTAGGCCTTCCCCCTGCTGGAGATCCTCTAAAAGGAAATGTAAAAAATGCACTTCAGGACGATTCCACTGAAAGCTGAGTGCTTATCACTTGACATTCACTCCTCACTGGTCGAGGGTTGTCCTTGAAACAAGATGCTGTGCATGGGCTGAGCAAGTTCCTGTGGCAAAGGAGAAAGTCCCAGGCAGAGGGCAAAGGATGGGGGTACTCAAGATGGACATGATGAATGGGACCGTTCACCAGTGCAGCTGTGGGTGAACTTGAGGAGGGTTGAGAGGTTATGGGTTTGGCCATCAGCGGTGTCTGCATCAGTTGGTTTATCCTGTGAGCTAGAGCAAAAGTGTGAAAGAACAGAGCAGAGATCAAGTACAAGTTGTTTTGAGGAAAGGGGACAGGATGAGGAAGAGAAAAGTGAACAAAGGTTGGAATAAAGTTTCCTTGAAGAGAGAGAGTCAAGGTGAGCTGTCAGTATTGAAAGCTCGGGGTCTGAGAGCCCCGGAAGATGGACAGAAACTGTGGAGGGCACACTTCATGGGTGGTCTGGTACCTGCTCTGGCCTTTTTGGTCTTTCTGAACTTCGAAGATTCCACGAACATAATGGGAGAGTGGACAGTGTGTAACGCAGAGCTTTGGGAAGTTTCCCGCCCGACCTCATCATCATGGTGGATTTCTCTCTTAGACTGGTCACCTTGGCCAGTCGCTTGACTCATCCCTCAGCCTGAGCTTGCTTGGTTCCTTAACTCTCGCTCCAGGGGCCGTTTGGGCACATCTGCATGGCGTGGAGTCAAGTGGATGAGACCCACCTTTCCACACCATAACTGGGTGGGGAGCACAGCACCAAAGCTGGTTAATACTTCACACCCCACTTGTGTTTTCTCACCCTGCGCTTAAGCTTTCAGGATGACTTGGGCCCGTTGAACATTTTTTTCCAGCGAAAGTGTAGGTTTTCTTTATACTGATACATCTGCTTTTCAGTGTGCCTTGCCCCGCCTTTCTCCTGAATGCCTGTTTTAAGGTTCAACCTAGCCTTCACAATTCCTTATAACATAAAATCATCTCAATAATTTAAAAAGAATTGAAATAATACAAAGTCTGTTTTCCAATGACAATGGAATGAAATTAGAAATCAATAACATAAAGTAATTTTAAAAACTTACAAATGTGTGGAAATTAAAAGCAGCTCTACATTACCAGTTGGCCAAAGAAGAAATCAAAGAGCAATTCAAAAATTATTTGAGACGAACAAAAATGAAAACACAAAACATCAAAAGGTATGGAATTCAGCAAAAAATAGTGCTCAGAAGGAAAGTTATACTTGTAAATATCTACATTTAAAAGAAGAGAAATCCTGAGCAGATAATGTAAGTTACTACTGTAAAAAACCGAAACTGGGGGACATTACTGAAATACAAAGGATTATAAGAGAATACTAAAAACAAGTGTATGCCAAAAAATAGATAACCTAGATAGAATGAACAAAATTGTATAAAGCCACAAACTACCAAAATTGACTCAAGAAAGAACAGATAATCCAAATAGGTCTATAACAAGTAAAGAGATTGTGTTAATAATTTTTTTTAAAAAAACTCACAAATTAAAGTTCAGGACCAGATGGCTTTACTGGTGAATTCTACCACACATTTAAACAAGAATTAACAACAATCCTTCCCAAACTTTTCCCAAAAAATGGAAGAGGAGGGAATTCTTTCCAATTAATTTTATGAGGTCAGATTACCATGATTTCAAAATCAGATAAGGACATCACAAAAAAAGCAGACTATCTGCCAATATTACCAATTAATACAAATGCAAAAATCCTCTACAACATGCTAGAAAGCTGAATCTAGCAATATGTAAAAAGAATCATACACCACAACCAAGTGGAATTTATTCCAGGAAAACAAGGTTAGCTCACCACATAAAAATCAATCAATGTAATACACTATATTAATAGAAAAAATAAAAGAAAACCACGATAATCTCAATAGATACAGAAAAATACTTCAATATAAAATTTAACACCATTTTATGATTAAAAAAATACTCCACAAGCTGGAAAAGAAGAGAATTTTCTCAATTTGATAAAGGGCACCTATGAAAAGCCCACAGCTAATACACTTAAAGGGGAAAGACTTAAAACTTTCTCCTATGATCAGGAAGAAGAGTAAGCTGCTCTTACCATGTCTGCTTAACATCATGCTAGAGGATCTAGCCAACACAATTTGCTCTCGCCACTTCTGTTCAACATTGTAGTAAAGGTTCTAGCCAGTCTGATTAGGTAAGAAAGAAATAAGATGCATTCAAATTGGAAGAGAAAGAATAAAATCAATTTAAGAGGAATAAAACCAATCTCTATTTGAAGATGACAGTCGTCTTATAGATTTTAAAAAACTCTAAAGAATTTACCAAAAAACTGAGCCAATAACTGAGTTCATTCAGCAAGTTTTCAGGATTTAAAATTGATGTACAAAAACTGCTGTGTTTTAGTACAGCTAACAATGCACAGCTCAAGAAGGAAATTATGAAACAATTCCACTTATAATAGTATCAAAAATAATAAAATACTTAGGAATAAATTTAACCAAGGAAGAGCAAGACTTATATACACTTATAAAACTATTAAACATTACTGAAAGAAATTAAAGACCTAAATAAACAGAAAGACATAGACATCTCATGTTCATGGATTGTGATACTTTATATAGTTAAGATGATGATACTTCCCAAATTGACTTACAAATTCAGTATAATCCCTGTACAAAAAGAGGCTTTTTGCACCACAGAGGAAAAACCCCCAAACTATGAATCTGTCAGTTTTTATAGGAGCATAACAGCTGTCCTTCCTTCCCTCTTTCTGAGAGAAAGAGAAAAATCTGTGCTCCCTAGTCATTTACAGTCTTTTGAATGTAAATAAATTTTTTCAGGAAGAGAAAAGGGACCGTTCCTACCCTGAAATGTAAATATTTGCCTCCTGGAGATATAAATTTTATTGTCCTGTTAATGGGAACAGATGGCTTCAGATCTAACACTCTTTAACTTCTAACGTTTGTCCTCTAACCCAGGTTTTAGTTTCCTTTGCTTGGAAAGGCTTATCTGTGCATAAAGATGAAAATATGCTCTGTACAGTCCTTTAGTTGTCTGACCTGGCTTAACAGTCCTGACACAGCCTTGGCTCACTGGGCCAGATGATGGCCATTCCAAGAATGCTTCAGAATGTATAATTAAATAGCTTTACACCTGGATTTGTCCAGGACAGTACTAGTTTACACCCGCTGGAGCTCAATTAATGCTTGTTAATTCTTTTAGTGCTTTCCTTCTCTCTCAAAAGTGTCCCAGTGTGATGAGTATATGCCATCAACCAATACAACATTCTAATGGTATCTGTTTATATGTGTAAGGTTAAAGGCATGAAGGAGGGAAAGTGATGGAGCCTGGGCCCTGGCTAAACAATTGTCAGCTAGAGTGAGTCACACTTTCATAGAGCCAGTGTTTCAAACTTGATCCCATGCTTGGATTAAGTTAATAAAATGAGCTGTTTATAACTGCCATTTTGTACTGAATAAGTCATCTGGTAGGAAAGTCTAAACTTCAGAAAATTATAGGAGAAGGTAGACAATTTCAGCCAAAGAGAATAGTAAAAGAAATAGCATGAAATGGAGAAAAAATGAATCAGCCAGCACTGAATCACAGGTGAAAAATCAAGTGCCCTTGGTCCATTTCAGGGATGTAAAACAGGAGATAAAAGAAGGAAATGGTCCCAGAAGTGTTTGACATTTGGGAAAGCCCAAAAGCCAGTGGATGCTGACTCTGATTTGTACTTTTCCTCAGGAAACACTTTGATATTAATGATGTGTCTGAGATAATATTAGATTCTTTGTATTATCTGAGCTAAGCTCTGCTACTGTTGAATCAGAAGGGGGAACAAACCTTTGGTTATTCAGCAGTTGAATGGTGAGACATGGAGGAGCTTATCCCAGAGGCTTTCTAATCCACGGATTTCCTTCATAAACCCATGAAAGGGCTTATTGGTGGTGGCAACGTCTCTCTGAGGCCGTCAGCAATATCATTTGCCTCTTGGTTTCTCAAGCAGTTTACCTAGACTTGTACTGTAGATTGATCACATTTGGCTATTTACAATACTTACCTTATCTTCTTACAGAGCAGGAGATGGGTAAGCACAGTTTGTTAAAATGAAATGGAAGTCGTAAAATCATTGTTGTGCCTTTATTTCCAGAGAGCAAGAATAATCTATCTAGGCTTTTAATTTAGAAATAGCTATCCCACCACCTGACTCCCTTAGCAATCAAACCACGGCTAGAAGATGGTGGCCTACCTGTGGCACCAAGTAGAGAGCTGGTGAAGAGTGGTAAAGAAAGGGAGTGCCCAGCTGTGAACAGCCTGCTCCTGGACGTTAGGCATTTCTTTAGAGATCCTTTGTGCAATAATACAACAATGGAGAACTCTGAGTCCTCATTTTAGATTCTCCATTCACACTGCCTTTGCTTTTTGTTTTTCTTTTCAGCTACACATCTGAATGAAGTCTAGCGCTGCCAGGTGGTATGCCCCAACAGAAAACCATCTAACCTTTTCACTATCAAAAAGATGGAAAATAAGTCATGAAGTTTCTGCATGGAGGGAAGCTGCTCAGTCAGGGTTCCTGGTGTTGAACTGCTGAGAGAGTCAAAAAGAAATTTATTTGCGTTATTCTTTCTAGTAAGTAACCTCCTCGACCAACAGGAGGACACCTCCTGTTTGGTGTCCTCATTCTGTAGGCAGATTTTTTTGATGTGGTTAATGAAAATGGTTGCCACTAGCTCTAGGCTGACCTGGTTCCAACAGAGAGAGAGCTGCCTTCTCTCTGTCCCAGTGTCAATGCCAAAGCAGCTCTAATGATTATTGTCCTATGGCCCTATTCTTGGACCGATCATGGTGTCTAAAATCATGAAATGGTATAACTTAGTGGTTGTGAGCAGAAACTCTGAAGCCAGACTGCTTAGATTAGAATCCAGGCACTGTTATTTTCTACCTGGAATACAATGGACTGGCTACTTAAATTCTCTATGCCTCAGTTTCCCTATTGGTAAAATGGGAATAATAATAATAGTACATTCTGGTATCGTTAGGAGGAGCAGATGAGTTAATACGTAAAGAGTTAACATACTAACAAATGAGTTAATATGTACAGAGTTTAGCACAGTGACTGGTTCACAGGAGAGCAAGCACTTGTATAACATTGCTCCAGCTGGGGCATCTGTCTACTCCTGTGGCTGACTGTATCTGCTGGGAGATGTAATAGAAATAGCAGGAGTAGAGGTGTTTTGCTGTTCACAGAGTACGTTTTACGTGTATTTTCTCATTTGCTTCTTGCCCCAGTCCTGCAAGAAGGTCACATTATTTTCTCCATTTTACAGTTGGGTAAACAGAGCCCAAACTAGCCCTAGATCACACAACCAGTGAAGAGCTGTGAAAAAAACTTGAACTCAGGATTTTGGAACTTCCCAGCATTCCCTGAGTTGTGTGGAATGGCCAGAGGGGTGGCCTGAGCTGTTGGATAATGTTGCTGGATAATGTAGCCCTTTCCAATCTATGATTGGAATCTCAGGAAATGACTTACTAAGTACTGGGAAGCATTAAATGACTTACTAGGTACTCTGCACTCCAGAGACGTGGCATCCAGGGACAAATAGGACCATGCTTTGCTTTTGTCTGTTTAAGCATTCATTGTTTGGGGGTGGCCATGGTGCTTCATCTCTGGAGATATCACCTGGTTCTCAAAGGTCTATCTGAAGAGTTTCATTAACTGAGTAGCTCAAAGAGCTTAAAAAAACAAAATGGGCTGGGCGCGGTGGCTCACGCCTGTAATCCCAGCACTTTGGGAGGCTGAGGTGGGTGGATCACGAGGTCAAGATATTGAGACCATCCTGGTCAACATGGTGAAACCCCGTCTCTACTAAAAATACAAAAAATTAGCTGGGCACGGTGGCGTGTGCCTGTAATCCCAGCTACTGAGGAGGCTGAGGCAGGAGAATTGCCTGAACCCAGGAGGGGAGGTTGCAGTGAGCCGAGATTGCGCCATTGCACTCCAGCCTGGGTAACGAGCGAAACTCCGTCTCAAAAAAAAAAAAAAAAAAAAAAAATGAACTGGATGTAGAATACAATTTCTAATTCAAACATGAGTTAGGCCCTTTTTACTGTTGTTGTTGTTGTTTCTAAAGAATCTAAAGGCATCTTATTAGTGCCAATCAATTTACACATAGTACAGGGAATCTTATACTATGCCAGAATCACTTGATGCTAGAGGCAAGAACTGGGACTTTAGTATCTGATGCAAATTTCTCTTTTTGTTTTTGTTTTGATTTTGGCCCGAGCATCACACTGATTTTCCTTCAGGACACATAAAGGCAAATAGACCAAAACAACAACAACAAAAGTTACTGAGATTGGGCCTTAGATTTAGAGATTAGGAAAGGGGAACATTTACTTGGAATTCTTTAGAACTGTGTGACAATGTAGAATATGGTAGGTGTGGTGGAACCTCTAAATATAGCGGCCATCACTTTCTTCTCTCTCTTTATGTGTGTGCTGTTCCATCGATCAAGAGATGGATTCCATTTCCTTTCCTCTTGAATCTGGACTGGCCTTGTGAGCTACTTTGACCAATAGAATTGGCAGAAGTGACACTTAGCCACGTTCTAAGCCTAGGGTTTAAGAAGTTGGGTAGCTTTAACTTTTCCTCTGGGAAGTCATGCTCTAAAGAAGCACAGGCTAGACCACTGTAGGAGGAGTGACTATGTGGAAAGCAAGAGTCCACATGGAGGGACCAGACATGGGAGTGAAGTCTTCTTAGACCCTCTAGCCCAGCCCATCTGCCAGCAGAGGGCAACTGAGTCAGTGACTCCAGACAATGCCTTGCAGAACAGAATTGCTCAACCAAGTCTTAACTGAGAACTGAAACTGCGGACTTGTGAGAAAGAATACATCATTGTTTTAACTGGTGAGGTTTTCGGTGGTTTGTTACAGAGCAAGAGATCTTTCTGCAACATGGGGTATCCCCCAGTAGCCTCTGAAGAGAAGCCATCTAGTCCATATTCTTGATGTGAATCCCCAGAATAATGACAACAGTGCAAAGCTATCCAAAGCAGACACAAATTTCAGAAGGGCTGTAGTACTTGTAATACCTCCCAAAGAGGAAGCCCTTAGGATCACACCTCCTTTCCATTTTTCTCTTCTGAAATAGCATCCTCTGATGATGGAATTTGCTGACTCCATTCAAGCAAATCCAAAATCTTCATTCAATGCAATTAATAAAAATAGTTATGGAGCCCCTTCTTTGTGCTAGGAACCCTCCTAGGAGCTGGAGGCACGGCCCTGGACTTGAGAGACAGGACCTGCTCAAATGGATCTTAGACTGGGGGAAGCCAGATAAGAAATTATGAATATGGTGAGTGTCACAAAAAGGGAGATACAGGGAGCGAAAATTGGGAAGGTTTCTCTGAGGCAGTAGACTTTAGGTTGAGGCTGGATTAGAACCAGCACTTAGCAAGGTGAGAGGGCACGTGGAGTGGGAGGGGTTCAGGCAGAGGCAGTGGGAAGAGCTGCAGAGATCTCCACTCAGGCCTGGGCAGTGGGGCCCAGCTCTGCGGAGCTGAGGTAAGATGGCATCACATAGTCTCCCAGAGGCTCGCTGCACTGGGCAGCCATTGCCAGGCACTCCTTGTTTCCTCTTTCCACCCAGAATCAGGGCCTATTTAGGAGCTTAAAATGGCTGTGTGGTTGTTTTCTTTTTTTATAGTCCAACCCTCTTTCCCATCCAGGTCTAGATTCTGCTCTGATTCTCGGGGCTTCTCAGGGTACTTAATGTTCCCATTCAGTCAGGGTCCCATGGCTTTCTAAGCAGGGGTCCGGTGACCAGCCTTTTCTTTGGTCCTGGGTATGTGACTTTTACAGTTTCCCTGAGTTCAGTCTCCTTTATGAATCAGTGCACATGGTGGACTCATTCTTATTCTCCATCTCTCTCTCTCAGTCTCTTACACACACACACACACACACACACACACGCACGTCAACAATATCCTTTAAGTCAAAAGCTCATGGAGGAACAGAGAATACCATACCCTGCTCTCTCTCTTTCTTTTCCAACCACTAGACTGCCATTAGAAATGTTCAGGCTCGGGGGAGAGGAGAAGATGGTGCTATAGGAGCAACTCAGAATTGCAGCTCCCAGTGAAAGTGCAAAGGGTGACTGGACGCCCCATTCCCAGACAGATCTTTATTGCCCACAGACCAGGAGATTCCCAGGTGTAGGAGCCCCAAGGGCCACCAGTGTGTGGTCGGCGCAGTGTTTCGGCCAGTGCCGCAGTGCAGCAGCACTCCATACAAAATACACTGGTCTGGTTGCCCTGTTAAACCGGCAATTTGAGATTTGGGAAGGCAGATTAGTACATTCATCTGATTAAATGGGACTTAAACAGTAATCCAGGCCAGGAGATTCCTGGGCAGTGACGTTTCAGCCGGTGCAGTGGGTTGCCGCACAGGAAATCACACAGATCTCGGTGCCCTTTCAGCAGGCAACTGGAACACCTGGGAGAGAGTCAACCGTTCAACTTAAAAAAAAAAAAGGGCTCTGAGGCAGGGAGCCAGGTGATCAGGCTCAGCAGGTCCCACCCCACAAAAACAAACAAAACAGCAATTGGAAACACTCGGGATTGAGAGTTTCAAGGCAAGCATAGCTGAACCCAGGACGATGCAGCTCGGTGAGGGAGGGGCATCCCCCATTACTGAGTCACTCCACCCCTACGGAGGTACTCTGCCATTGCTGACAAAGCCTGCCATTGCCGAGGCAACCTGCCATAACAGAGAGAGTCCGCCATTACAGAGGCAGGCCACCATCGCCATGGCAGTTCTAACCATACCCATATAAATAGGACTACAGGGAATTACACACGGCAGCAGGGCAGAGCCCACGACAGCAGGGAGGAGCCCACAGCAACAGGGCGGAGCCCACGGCAGCAGGGCAGAGCCCAGAGCAGCTCAGCATAGCCTCTGCAGCAGGCAGTGACTAGACTGCCTCCTTGCTGGGCAAGACAGTGCAGTGGATACTCATAAATAAAGCCCTAACTCCCTGGGACAGAGCACCTGAGGAAAAAAAGGGGCTTTATGAGTTCTGCTGCAGCAGACTTAAACATACCTGCCTAGCAGCCCTGAATGAACAATGGAGCTCACAGCTCAGCACTTGAGCTCCTATAAAGTACAGACCATCTCCTCAAGCAGCTCCCTGAGGGCCTAGACTGTTAGAAAGAAAACTAAGAAACAGAAATACTTCATTATCAACAATCTGGACGTCCACTCAGAGACCCAATCAGAAAGTCAGCATCTACTCAGACGACAGGTGGATAAATCCACAAAGATGGGAAGAAACCAGCACAAAAAGGAGGAAAACACCTGAAACCGGAACACCTCGCCTCCTACAAGGGACCACAACCCCTCACCAGCAAGGGAACAAAGCTGGACGGAGAATGAGTGTGATGAAATTACAGAATCAGACTTCAGAAGGTGGGTAATGAGAAAAGAACACATTCTAACGCAATGCAAAGAAACTAAGAACCTTGGAAAAAGATTTGAGGAAATGATAACAAGAATGGACAACTTAGAGAGGAATATAACTGAATTGATGGAGCTGAAAAACACAACACGAGAACTTCGCAAAGCATGCACAAGTCTCAACAGCCAAACTGACCAAGCAGAAGAAAGGATATCAGAGGTTGAAGATCAACTCGATGAAATAAACTGAGAAAGCAAGATTAGAGAAAAAAGTGCAAAAAGGAATGAACAAAGTCTCCAAGAAATGTGGGACTATGTGAAGAGACCTAACCTACGTTTGATAGGTGTACCTGAATGTGACGCAGAGAAGGAATCCAAGCTGGAAAATAGTCTTCAGGATATTATCCAGGAAAATTTCCCCAACCTAGCAAGGCAGGCCAATATTCAAGTCCAGGAAATACAGAGAACACCACAAAGATATTCCACAATAAGAGCAACCCCAAGGCACATAATTGTCAGATTCACCAGGGTTGATTATGAAGGAGAAAATGCTAAGGGCAGCCAGAGAGAAAGGTTGGGTCACCCACAAAGGGAAGCCCATCAGACTCACAGCAGATCTCTCAGCAGAAACCCTACAAGCCAGAAGAGAGTGGGGGCCAATATTCAACATTCTTAAAGAACTTTCAACCCAGAATTTCATATCCAGCCAAACTGAGCTTCATAAATGAAGGAAAAATAAAATCCTTTGCAAACAAGCAAGTACTCAGAGATTTTGTCACCACCAGGCCTGCTTTACAAGAGCTCCTGAAAGAGGCACTACACATAGAAAGGAACAACCAGTACCAGCCATTCCAAAAACATACCAAATGCTAAAGAGCATCAACAAAATGAAGAATCTGCATCAACTAATGGGCAAAACAGCCAGCTAGCATCAAAATGGCAGTATCAAATTCACACATAACAATATTAACCCTAAATGTAAATGGGCTAAATGCACCAATCAAAAGACACAGACTGGCAAATTGGATAAAAAGCCAAAACCCATTGGTGTGCTGTATCCAGGAAACCCATCTCACATGCAAGGATACACAAAGGCTCAAAATAAAGGGAAGGAAGAAGATTTATCAAGCAAATGGAGAGAAAAAAAAAAAAAAAAAAGCAGGAGTTGCAATTCTTGTCTCTGATAAAATAGACTTTAAAGCAACAAAGATCAAAAGAGACAAAGAAGGACATTACATAATGGTCAAAAGATTGATACAATAAGAAGAGCTAACAATCCTAAATATAAATGGACCCAATACAGGAGCACCCAGATATATAAGGCAAGTTCTTAATGACTTACAATGACACTTAGACTCCCATGCAATAATAGTGGGAGACTAACACTCCACTGTCAATATTAGACAGATCAACCAGACAGAAAATTAACAAGGATATCCAGGGCTTGAACTCAGACCTGGAACAAGCAAACCTGATAGACATTTACAGAACTCTCCACCCCAAATCCACAGAATATACATTCTTCTCAGCACCGCATCATACCTACTCTAAAATTGACCACATAATTGGAAGTAAATCACTCCTCAGCAAATGCAAAAGAACTGAAACCATAACAAACAGTCTCTCAGACCACAGTGCAATCAAGTTAGAACTCAGAATTCAGAAACTAACTCAGAACCGCACAGCTTCATGGAAACTGAACAACTGGCTCTTGAATGTTGACTGGATAAACAATGAAATAAAGGAGAAATAAAGAAGTTCTTTGAAACCAACGAGAATGAAGGCACAACATACCAGAATCTCTGGGACACATTTTAAGCAGTCTCTAGAGGAAAATATATAGCAATAAGTGCCCACATGAGAAGAGTGGAGAGATTCAAAATTGACACCCTATCGTCAAAATTGAAAGAGCTAGAGGAGCAAGATCAAAAAAACGCAAAACCTAGCAGAAGACAAGAAATAACTAAGATCAGAACAGAACTGAAGGAGATAGAGACACGAAAACCCTTCAAAAAATCAATAAATCCAAGAGCTGGTTTTTTTAAAAGATCAACAAAATAGACAGACCACTAGCCAGATTGATAAAAAAGAAAAGAGAGAATAACCAAATAGAGGCAATAAAAAACGATAAAGGGAAAATCACCACAGATTCCACGGAAATTCAAACCATCATCAGAGAATATTACAAACAACTCTATGCATATAAACTAGTAAACCTAGAAGAAATGGATAAATTCCTGGATACTTGTGTCCTCCCAAGCCTAAACCAGGAGGAAGCCAAAACTATGAATAGACCAATAACAAGTTCTGAAGTTGAGGCAGCAATTAAGAGCCTACCACACAAAAAAAGCCTAGGTCCAGACAGGTTCACAGCCGAATTCTACCAGACACACAAAGAGGAACTGGTCCCATTCCTTCTGAAACTATTCCAAATAATCCAAAAAGAGGGAATCCTTCCCAAATCATTTTATGAGAGCAACATCATCCTGATACCAAAACCCAGCAGAGACTCAACAAGAAAAGAAAACTTCAGGCCAATATCCATGATGAACATAGATGCAAAAAACTTCAATAAAATACTGGCAAGCTGATTGCAACAGCACATCAGAAAGCTTATTCACCATGATCAAGTAGGATTCATCCTGGGGATGCAAGGCTGGTTCAAGATACGCAAGTCTATAAACATAATTCACCACATAAACAGAACCAAAAACAAAAACCACATGATTATCTTAATTGATGCAGAGAAGGCCTTTGATAAAATTCAACAGCCCTTTATGCTAAAAACCCTCAATAAACTCAGTATTGATGGAACATATCTCAAAATAATAAAAGCTATTTACGACAAACCAACAGCCAATATCATACTGAATGGGCAAAAACTGGAAGCATTCCCTTTGAAATCTGGCACTAGACAAGGATGCCCTCTCTCACCACTCCTATTGGATATAGTACTGGAAGTTCTAGCCAGAGCGATCAGGCAAGAAAAAGAAATAAACGGTATTCAAATAGGAAAGGAGGAAGCCAAATTGTCTCTATTTGCAGATGACATGATAGTATATCTAGAAGACCCCATTGTCTCAGCCCAAAAACTCCTGAAACTGGTAAGCGACTTCAGCAACGTTTCAGGATACAAAATCAATGTGCAAAAATCACAAGCATTCCTATACACCAATAACAGACTTAAAGAGAGCCAAATCAAGAATGAACTGCCATTCACAGTTGCTACAAAGAGAATAAAATACCTTGGAATACAACTCACAAGGAACGTAAAGGACCTCTTCAAGAAGAACTACAAACCACTGCTCAACGAAATAAGAGAGAACACAAACAGATGGAGAAACATTCCATGTTCATGGTTAGGAAGAATCAATATCGTGAAAATGGCCATACTGTCCAAAGTAATTTATAGACTCAATACTATCCCCATCAAGCTACCAATGACCTTCACAGAACTGGAAAAAACCACCATGAACTTCATATGGAACCAAAAGAGAGCCCGCATAGCCAAGTCAGTTCTTAGCAAAAAGAATACAGCAGGTGGCATCACACTACCGGACTTCAAACTATACTACAAGCCTACAGCAATCAAAACAGCATGGTACTGGTACCAAAACAGAGATATAGACCAATGGAACAGAACAGAGGCATTGGAGGCAACACAACATATCTACAACCATACAATCTTGGATAAAGCTGACAAAAACAAGCAATGGAGAAAGGTTTAATAAATGGTGTTGAGAAAAATGGCTAGCCATGCGCAGAAAGCAGAAACTGGACCCCTTCCTGACACCTTACACTAAAATTAACTCCAGATGGATTAAAGACTTAAACATAAGACCTAACACCATAAAAACCCTAGAAGAAAATCTAGGCAAAACCATTCAGGACATAGGAGTAGGCAAGGACTTCATGAACAAAACACCAAAAGCATTGGCAACAAAAGCCAAAATAGACAAATGGGACCTAATCAAACTCCACAGCTTCTGCACGGCAAAAGAAACAGTCATTAGAGTGAATCAGCAACCAATAGAATGGGAAAAAATTTTTGCAGTTTACCCATCTGACAAAGGGCTGATATCCAGAATTTACAAAGAACTAAAACAGATTTACAAGAAAAAACAAACAGCTCATTCAAAAATGGGCAAAGGATATGAACAGACACTTTACAAAAGAAGACATACATGAGGCCAACAAACATATGAAAAAATGCTCATCATCACTGGTCATTAGAGAAATTCAATTCAAAACTACATTGAGATACCATCACACGCCAGTTAGAATGGCGATCATTAAAAAATCTGGAGACAACAGATGCTGGAGAGGATGTGGAGAAATAGGAACACTTTTACACTGTTGATGGGAGTGTAAATTAGTTCAACCATTGTAAAAGACAGTGTGGCAATTCCTCAAGGGCCTAGAAATAGAAATTCCATTTGACCCAGCAATCCCATTACTGGGTATATATCCAAAGGATTATAAATCATTCTACTATAAGGACACATGCACACGAATGTTCATTGCAGCACATTACAATAGCAAAGACCTGGAACCAACCCAAATGCCCGTTGATGATAGACTGGACTGGGAAAATGTGGCACATATACACCATGGAATATTATGCAGCAATCAAAAACGATGAGTTCGTGTCCTTTGTAGGGACGTGGATGAATCTGGAGAACATCATTCTCAGCAAACTGACACAAGAACAGAAAATAAAATACCGCATGTTTTCACTCATAGGCGGGTGATGAACAATGAGAACACATGGACACAGGAAGGGGAGCACTACACACTGGGGTCTATTGGGGAGAATAGGGGAGGGACAGCGGCGGGGGGAGCTGGGGAAGGATAACATGGGAGAAATACCAGATGTGGGTGAAGGGGAGGAAGGCGGCAAATCACACTGCCACGTGTGTACCTATGCAACTATCTTGCATGTTCTGCACATATACCCCAAAATCTAAAATGCAATAAAAAAATAATAAAAAAATAGTGTCATACAAACATTTACTCCTACTTTTCTGGAAAAAAAAAAAAAAAGAAATTTTCAGGCTCTCTCTGTGATATTTTTAAGTTCTCGAACATGGACCCTACCACTTAGCGAAGATTATAAATCTGTAAGTCACATGCCTTACCTGAGATTCAGTTTCATCATGTATAAACTGAAAAAATATGCCTGTCCCTTTAAAGAGTTGTTGTAAAGAATAAATTGATTTATATTCATGAAAATACTATTCAAATACTTATCTTATTTTTCTTTCTGGTCAGAGAATCCAAAGTAGGCTGTGTCTCATACAAGCATGAATCATGACATTGAAAAGGTTAAAACAACAACTGCAACAAAATCCACCAGCCAGATGGAGGCTGATGTCTGTGAAAAGCAGCTTCAGCCATAGCCAATGATTTTAACTTAGGAAGTAAACAGGCTGGAGCCAATGGACAGGGTATGTGTTTGGTGGTCAGAACAGCACTACAGATGCGGAAACTTAATGAAGACTTTCTGCTTCTGTGGATGCAGAGGATGGCAATGAAGAGGATGATCATCATCAAAGGTCATCTCACATTTGAAGGCCAGTGCATGAAAGGGCTGTTGAGGAATGCAAGGATTCAGCCATTTTTCTGATGATGCTCTTGGGAGGTCTTTGCATGTCTAGATTCACTGAGGAGTGGATAAACTATTTTCCACCCATCTGGCTCTCCTCTTTGGCTTTCCTATTTACTGCCTGGCTGCAGTGCCAATCAGCAGATAAATTTGCAGTGGAATCTCACAAGTTGGCTGAACACTGAATCTGACAGCCATATTTGGAGTGCCACAGGCAATTAACCACACATCTCCCTTTCAATGAACCACTTTTCCAGGGACCCAATGGTGGGCTGGTATCTTGTGAAATAATCTTGTGGGTTTGGACAGAGGGCAATGGGCCACATTTCATGATTCAAGACACATGGCCACCTTGAATGTACAGTCACATTTCCAGGCAAATAACCAGAAGCGTCTTTGGGAAAAGTCAGGTGAAACAGGATGGTCACTGCATCATCAAGCAATACTAACCCATGGCCTGTTTGACATCTCTGGTTGCAGCTGAAGTTCCTGGAGAAAATATACTGGACCCTTGATGCTGCCAGAGTACAATTTAGTAAGTTGTTGACATGTTCTGAGAAATTTCCTAGTGTCCTAGTGACAATGCACATGTAGGGATTAGTTTAATTCTTGTCTTATTTTTAAGCAACCTTTGTTTCCCTGAGAGGTACAATAGGGCTACAATGATAATAAAATACGAATCTGTGTTTCAGCATCCACAAGCAAAATCACCAGGTCCTTAGCAGTGCACATTGCCACAGACTGAAAAATAATCCTTTCCTTTTTCCAAAGACATCTAGGATCTGACATGTGCTCACTAACGGTTCACGTTGCCTTCTCCTTCTATCTCTGCCACCTTCACTGGGGCTGTCAGCCTCTAGGAGATGAGGCTACTTGGTGTCTGGGCCAAAGACTGGTACAGGAGTTAGAGGATGGGTTTATCCCCCAACTCGGCTGTGTGATCCTGGGTGAACCACCCACCTAGCATCTCTATGCCCAAGGTTGGTGCCCTGTACCCTTCTCTTATTACATTCTTGCCCCTGGCAGTGCCATAGTTATAGCTATTAGTCTGCACAGGCTCATTAATTCAACACCTAATCAACAAATATTTACTAACTGTCCACTGTGGCAGACTGTTCTTAGTGCTTGCTGAAAAAACACATGCACTGATGGAACTTCTAGTTGCAGAAGGTGAACTATACACAAGTAAACAAAATACATGCAATGTCGGAGGGAAGGAGAGCTGGGGAGGAAAGGAAAGCAGGGGATGGAGAGCCAGTGAGGGGTGGGGTCACTGTCATTTTAAAGAGAGGATTGGAGAAGCCTTCAAGGAGAAAATGACATTTGAGCAAAGCCCCAGAGTAGGGAAGAGCATGAGCCATGAAGATCAGGGGAAGAAAGCATTCCAGGCAGAGGTTACAGTGATGGCTTGTAAGTTACACCTCACCCTGCATGGGGTGAGGCTGGCGGGTTTGCAGTGCAGCCAGGGGGCTGACGCTGCTGGAGCCCAAAGAGCCCAGGAAGAGACAATGGTGGAAGAGAAGTTCTGACAATTAGGAGTGTGGTGCAGAGTTGGGGCCAGTGCCCACTGGATGGGCTGTTCACACCTTTGTCAGGACTTTTTCTCTGAGTGTGTGTTTGGTGGGGGGTTTTGGTGGGGAGGGTGCATGGCAGGGTTTTAGCTAAAGAGAGATCTGAATTATGTTTTAAAAGATCATGTTGCCTGCTGTGTTGAGAATAGACTTGGGTTAGAGGGTGGTGTTGCAAAATCAGAAATAGCCAGACCAGTTAGGAGGCATCTGCCATAATCAGGACAATACACGATGGTGGCTTGGACCAGGGTAGCAGCATTTACAGTCAGATTCTGGATTATGTTTAAGGCACAGCAGACAGGATGGGCAGGACAACTTCCCAAAACTGATATTTCCAGTTGACACTCTCCCAAGGGCCAGCCTGATGTTAAACCACTTGCTGGATCACTCCACTTGAATGGCTTTGCAGAGCTCTGACTTATCATGCCCCAACCCATCACCCTCTAACACGACTCCCACCCTTATTTTTTTCTTTTTATTATTTTTTCTCTTTTTATTTTTTCCTAGACATAAGTCTTCAGAATCCTGTGAGTCTTTCTCACTCTCCACATATAGTAGTTAATATATTCTAAAAATTATTTCCTCATTGTCATTTGAATCTAATCTTTTCTAATTCTACTGCCATAACTGTAGTTAGACTTCCCTTATCTCGCTCAAGACTCAGTTCCACAAATCCTGGGTAACTGCTATATGCAAGGCACTGCTGGAAATGCAAGGAGGGGTCAGATACAACCGCAGCCCCCAAGGTGGTTAGCTAATAATGAGAAGAGACCATAGTGAGAGAGGCAAGCACCAAGCTGTTCACCAAGCAGCCGCTGCAAGGCATAGCCCCCATTCCCCTGACCACACTGCAGAAGGTGCTGGTCACACCACCCCCGAATGCTGACCTGGAAGAGGGCCCAAGTCATATCAGGTTGCTGTTGCGTCCCAGCTCTGGCTGAGTGCTTCCTACGTCTGCAGCTTAACAGACGTGCAGCCATTATCCCAGAAGACAGAACTCGCCGACGGGTAAGGACCTTATCTCTGGATTCACCTGCATCAGGGTGTGACTCTTAGCCCTGCCATTCATTCCCTTCAGGCCTTTTTGTGGGTTGCTTAATTTTCTCCAAGTAAGTTTTCTCTAAGCAAGTTTTCCGAAGTTTAAGGAAAATAAATATAAAGTGGCTTGCACAGAGTTGGCATTTGACAAGCAGTAACTAATACTAGATGTCACTGTCTCCCCCTTCTTATCTACCTTTCACAATGCCTCTGGGTTCATTTGCCTAAAACACAGGTCTTACATTATTGTATTGTCTGCATGACAATTTACCATAAAAAATGCCTCAACACAGGAATGTGATACATGTGTGTTAGTAAATTTTAACCCACATATCTTTTTGAGTTTTTGACATCCTTAACCATTTTTACCAGTAAAAACCATCTAATCTTTTAAGCAAATAGGAGGGAATTTTTTTTTTTTTTTTTTTTTTTTTGCTTTTCTTATTTCTTTTTAGATAGATCAGTAAATCTGAAAGTATCATGTGCCTGATAGGTCCATGGACTGGGCAATAGAAGATAAGAAAGATGTAATATTTGTCTTCTGCTTTTAAGGGTCTTTTAGTTAAGTGGAAGAGGCTAGAGTCATATATAAAACAATTAGAACAACATATTTGGAAGAATAAAAGGAGTTCCTATGCGAACCATGTAACTTACACTGCGTACCGAAGATTGGGTAGATTGAGTTAGGTGGAAGGCAGAGAGAGGAAATTCCAATTTGGATCAATGGTGCTGTAGTCCAGGCTTGTCCAACCCACCCACATGGGGCCAGGATGGCTTTGAAATCAGCCCAACACAAAGTTGTAAACTTTCTTAAAACATTATGAGACTTTTTTACTATTTTTTTTTTTAGCTCATCTGCTATTGTTAGTGTGTTTTATGTGTGGCCCAAGACAATGCTTCTTCTTCCAATGTGACTTAGGGAAGCCAAAAGATTGGGCACTCCTGGTCATCTGTTATCTTTAACTCTCTGTTACAGTTTATTTTCCTGTTTACCGTCTCATTCAGAAAATTCTGTATTGAAGGTTTAATATTCTATGGAATTACAAATTGATTTTTGATGTTCTACAAACCCCCTTCTGCAATACCTGGGAATTTCAACCCTCTCTGTCATTTTCTACTATGCTTTGTTGAAAGTAGGACCCGTGTTGGACAAACCAATCCTGATAAAAAAGCTGAGTCACATACCAGCTTTTCTTTTCTCTGGGAGTGTCAAACACCCAAGTAAAGCAGTTTTCCCCATGGAATGCAGACAGCTTAGGTTTCCAGTTTTAAGTCAGAAGATTTCTGTTATGCAATTTGTTCCCACTATTTTTCTCATTTCACATTGGAATGTTGATCTTAAGCAACTGTCACTCCTACAAAAATACACAGGACATCTTTTAGTGCAGTATCGCTTTTTATTTCATTTGGCAGGTAAAGATAGCTTTGTACAAGGAAATTTAGAACTTGTCAACCGAATTTTGGTTAATCTCACTTGAGTTTAAAGAGAATAGATTCCTGTTTCCCTTCCTTCCCCTAGAAGTGAGATCTAAATTCAGTTTTATTTGATAGAGCCTGTTGGACGTAGGGCTGGCTCCAAAGACAGCACATTAAAGTAGCAGAAAGTTATTTTCTTAAAACCTAATGGCGCCCTCAAGCGGCACATTCCATTTCAAGATTTTCTTTCTTTCTTTTTTATGAGAGGGAGTTTTGTCGCCCAGGCTGGAGTGCAATGATGTGATCTCAGCTTACTTCAGCCTCTGCCTCCAGGTTTCAAATGATTCTCCTGCCTCAGCCTCCCAAACAGCTGGGATTACAGGCATGCACCACCATGCCCGACTAATTTTGTATTTTTAGTAGAGACGGAGGTTTCTCAATGTTGATCAGGCTGGTCTCGAACTCCTGACCTCAGGTGATCTGCCCTTCTCAGCCTCCTGAAGTGCTGGAATTACAGGTGTGAGCCACCACTTGAGCCACTGCACCTGGGCCCCATTTCAATATTTTCCATCTCACGGCAGTCCTTTCAGAAGCTTTGTTTCTTAAAAGCAGGATAAATTATTTTTTTGAAAGATTAAGGCAATCAGGTTTATTATTTCTAAAGATGACCATGCAAATTCCCCGTTATTAGTCTTCAATCCCTGAAAGCGCAAGATGTTTCTTGCCACCTGCTGCCATGAGAAGGAAACTTAGAGGCATGCACTGATACTCTATGGCATGGCGGGTGGATGATTTCTCAGAACTTTCTCATGGGAAGGGTGGGTGCACTCTTAGAATCAGTGATTCCTGCTGAGTTGATGTTTGAACAAGGGAGGGGACTTGAGAAAATAGTTAAAAATGCTTTGAAACTAAGCATGCTCTGGCCTTCTTTCTTCTATGTATGCAGTTTTAAGAAGTCACAGTGATTTATACTTCACAAGGTAGTAAATCGTGCTGAATTCTTTGGTTTCCTCTGAAGCATCAGTGATCAAGTTACTGATGGGATGAATGAACCACTTTGGTGATTGTTTTTCCAGGCTGACTTTGAACACAAAATCTTTTGAGTGTTCTAGTGGATGGATTCAGAGCTTCCCACGGGCTGGAAACTACTCACGAGACCTCCTCACATTTCCCAGTGCAGTAGGAGTGAGGTGGCCTATGTGAGAGGCAGGGCAGCCAAGGGCTGTGGTTGCTCCAACATCTGTTGCATGGGTGCTTTATTAGTCACGTGGGCCAAAGAATTAACTCCCAAAGAGTCTGGGAGGATCTGCATTTCCCTTAGTCAACCAGGCTGAGTGGCCTGATTAAAAGTCAGCACACGCCTGACTTGGTACATGCAGACACCATCTGAAGTCCAGGAGGACAAATTGCTTCTGACAATGTCAGTCACGGGAGGGACCTGGAGTGACTCTCATGCTTGCGCCTTCTCACTAACTTTGGCATTTTATACAGATCCCACAGAAGGGTCGAAGCAATTATCAAAGAGCTTAAAAACTACAGAAATAAGAAGGAGACCTTTAAAATGATCATTGCTTTGATAATGGAGAATCAATTTCAATGCAATGTTATGGAGGTTTATGCACAAGTCCGGAGGTACATTGGTTTAGTAGACCAGAAAGATTTTGTTGTTGCTAAGCTCATTAACATTCCCAGAAGAGCAATGAAGATACCACTCCACTTGCTATGACTTATGGGTGACCATATTGACTTCTTAGATGAAAAGAAGCTAAAAGAGTCAAGAAAGAGAAAATGCAAATTCAGGTGTTTTTAGTTGGTGTGAAAGATAAAGAGTTCCTTGATTCTCATGCTCCCTCTTCAGGGAAGGGAACTGTGTACCTTCTCCTCTGTTTTTTTGTTCACATAAGGTTAATTCCATAAAGTTAAAATTCACTGGAAGATTGGAGGAGTTTTATCACGAAGGGTGAAGGCTCATGCGCCATGTTTTCATAAATGTGTGTGCCTGGGAGGAGGGGACAGAAAAGACAGGACATCCCTGCTAACTCTTCCATGGAAGGCTGAGCAAACATCAGGGAGGATAGAGACCTGGAGTCACTCTTTGGAAGTTAGGCTCGTGATTCATACTGGCCACTGAAGGGTGCCCCTCTGCAGTCATCATCCTTCAGAAGCCCAGACTCAAATTCCACTGGTACAGATGTAGCTTTTTAATGTGTTGCAGAGTTTCTCAACTTCAGCACTACTGATATTTTGACTCAGATAATCTTTATGCCTCGTAGGATGTTTAGCAGCCTATCTGACCCTTAACCACTAGATGCCAGTAACACCTGCCGCCCCAGTGATGATCATGAAAAATATCTCCAGATAGTGCCAAATGTCCTTGGAAGGCAAAACTGCCCTTGATTGACATCAGTCAGTCCATTGTTCTAAGGCTCAAATGCCCTTTCCCAAAAGATTCTTGTTTAGTCTGGAGTCAATGGACACTGCATTAGAAAGAAACAATAGTTGCTCTGGCCAACTGTCTAGTCATTTTCCAGTTCAACCCCAGCTACAGGATTCCCCAGCCTAGGTGGCTTTGATCAAGTCCATCTGAGATGATATAGGGGTCTATCCCACCTTCTCTCTCTGCAGCCATTCCAGCCCCTCTTTTCAGAGCTCCTCCTTTAAATCCTCTGAGAGTGCAGACTACCATGAAGTGGGGTGTTTTGTAAACTGCTTTATACTAAGGCATGTTTGTCACCTGGACTATTGCAGGGCGTCATCATACTGAAGGATGTACACATTTAAAACGAGGGAATGGCCTGACAGAGGGCGTTGTTTCAATTTGTTAAATACTAATCTCTAGCAGCAGGATCCCAGGCACCTCGTTATCTGTAAAATGGGGGATATTAACAGTGTTTCCCTCAAATCTACTGTGTGGATTAAGTGAGTAAAGCACTTACAGCAGTGTCTAAAAACACTAAACACTCTTGCAATGCTAATCGTCCTGTTTTTGTTGCTGTTATTACTATTATTACGTTCTTATCTAGCCCAGAGACATGTTTGGAGGAAGATATGATAGCTTTAGCTTGAACCAACTTCCCATAAAGGTATCCTTGTGTTAGAACAGAAAATCAAACAACACATGTTCACACTCATAGGTGGGTGTTGAGCAATGAGAACACATGGGCTCAGGGAGGGGAACATCACACACTGGGGTCTGTTAGGGGGTGGGGGGCTAGGGGAGGGACAGCGTGGGTGGGGATGTTGGGGAGGGATAACACTGGGAGAAATGCCTGTTGTAGGTGATGGGGGATGGAGACAGCAAACTACCTATGCGACAGTCCTGCGAGACATGCACATGTACTCCAGAACCTAAAGTACAATTAACAAAAAATAATAAAAAGGAAAAAAAGCTATCTTGTCTTTAGTCTCTAACCTCTAATGCTGCTTCTGGATAATTGAAACAAAACCACCATTAAGCAGAACTTAATGCTAAAAAATGAATCCATCTTAAAAATCCTCCCCCTTTGACTATACCTTTGAATATTCTGCCCTGAATCCCAAAATCATTGAATAAATGAATGAATGAGCTAGAGGTAAAATGGAAACAAATATTTGTGAAGCAGCTATACTATGCAAGGTGCCATGGGGCTATCTAGAATATTAGACGTTATTTTATGACTAATAAAGATGCAGGCACTCAAATCATCAGGCCACCCTCAGGGCGTAATGAAAGTTGAGAAGAGTATAAGGTATATGGCAGTAACGAGCCTGGAGAGGTGACTTTTCCACACAGCAGTTTGGTGGGAAGGCACTTGGGAATTGAGGGCAGGGGAGAGGAGTATTCTAAGCCTTTCTTTTGGGCCCTTGGGTTTTATTGCGTTACTAGGAAGCAGCTGCCCCCTCAATTACAGAGCCAGAGATGCAGTGCAGTGGAAGTGTCAGTTTCACATGTGCCATCTGTAAAATCTGAAACCTCAAACTCATACAGAGACCACAGAGCACTTTCTGAGCCTTCCAGTCATGCCGCCTGCATTCAGGTTCTTTGTGGTTTCCGAGAAATGCTCCATAGTGAGCAAATGAACTAAATCACAAGTTGTGCTGAGCCAGAGAAATAGAAGCCTTCTTGGAAGTGCACAGCTGTTGTCTAATTTTCCCAGGGTCTTCCAATTCAAGCAGAGAAGCGTGTTGAATATCTGTGTGTGTGCATGTGTACTTGTGCCAGAGAGAGGGAGAGAGAAAGAGAGTCAATTGCTTTATATGAGAAGGAAGATGAGAGCTACCCATAAGTGAGAAGCGTTAGTGTTTATTCCTATTTTAATAGCAGGGATTCAATGTTCTACTGCCTGTGGATTAATTTACTTTAAAATAATTTGTTTAAGATAGTAGATTTTAGGTACTCATTACAAAACAAAAAAGAAAAAGGTAACAGAGACGATGGGCATGTCAGCTCGTTTGATTGTAATAATCACTATCAAGATAAGTATATCAAAACACACTTTAATAGATACAATAAAGCAACAATAACAAATAACATAATTTGTATAAACTGTATAATTTTTGTGTACAAGGTAACTCCAATCATCATTTTAGAGGTGATTAATAGTCTTTGAAATCATGAGGTTATTAATTATGCAGAATCCTAAACAGAAATTTAAACCTCAAAAGCTAATTTCTTGGTACTTACTGAAAGAAAACCTGAGAGCGCTTGTTAATTAGCAGAAGGGATGTCAGAAACAATTTTAAGTGCTGAAATTCGTGGTGAGAGTTTGACTGGAAGCGTAGTACAGGACTCATTGTCCTTTCGTGAACATTCAGTGACATAGGGGAATGAAGGTTAAGAATCTGGCAAGCCCAGGACTTTAACGACCACTTTTCAGGTCAAACATCCCTTGGGCTCTGCTTTCGTGGACTTCATGGAGGATTTCTGTCTCTAATTTGACTCACTCACCCTGGAATGTGCCTTTTATGTAAGGCGCGATTGTGTTGCCAAGGCAGAGAGTGAGACCTCTTCTGCCACACGCAGGCTGTGGGACTGAATTGTGTCTTTACATGGAATTTGCCCCTTTTGTTGTTCTGCACCTGATGGTGAGTGTGTGGTGAAGGGGACATCTAACTCCACCCACTTAGAACCACCAGAGGATCATTGGCTTCTAATATTCACCAAAAACAGCCTGATGTTTTCTGTGTGGCCAATGGACTTAGGCCAGTTTGCAGCAGTGTAAGCAGCAGCTGCCCGATGGTAATGCAGGATGGGGAGCTGGTGAAGATGTTTGTTCAAAAGTTTCATTTTGGAATATGGCTTTCTGAGGAGGAGGGAGGCTGGATTCCCACTGTGTTTTGTGAAGCAACTGTCTGATACAGTGAGTCACAGTCAGGAGTGTCTCTTGGCTCCTGAGAAAGGTTTAATGATGAGCCAAGAGCTGCAACCTCCCTGGACAGAGGCTGTGGGCATGCCACAACTGTTTCTGGGTGATGGCTCCATCAGATATTGTTTACCCAGCAGCCGAGAATGACGGAGGCCTTGTAGGTACTGAGTACAGCGCAGGTACCTACAGTGCCTTGTATGTGCCCTGATGCAGGGTATGGGAGGCAGTGTAATGTGGGGGCTAAGGGCTTTGGTTTCAGAGAGACTTGGCTTTTCATCCTGAACTCACTGGTGGAAGAGGAAGAGAAGCAGGAAGGAGATTCATTCCTCATCCCATGTGCTCTCAAGTCAGAGCCTATTCTTTCTATTTTGTAAAAATAGAAGCTGTCACCCCATTACTGAATAGGAAGGAGGGATGATGGGGTTACAGGGCTAGAAGAATGAGAGAAACCCAGGCAGCCTTTAATGGTATTTTTCAGAACGTCACCTCCCACGGTTTTCATAGCTGCTCCTGTAACTATGTGGCCTACAGTAAACATCAGTGTGGATTGGGCTGATGGACTAATCCTGCATCTAACCTTGGCCGAAGGAAATGCCGCGTAGGACCTTGAGTCTCCGGAGATGACTGTTAGAGGAAACAGAAGAAATCCCCCCGGCTCCTGTCCATCCACCTACCTGCTTTAACTTTTTCTTCCTTCATTGGAAGGTCTTGCTCCCAAATGCTCCATGAGGACAGTCGCGGAAGTGGCTATCATTGATTTATATTTCTGTGCGAGCAATTCCAGCCCCTTTCTTCAGGGTAGGTTTTTACTCTGAGAAATTATGAAGATGGCAGAGGAATAGAAGGGTCCCCATGGGAACAAGAGCAGGACTGGCTTTTGGGAGTATTAAGATATGCACTTTACTGACTATATTTTCCTTGAGATCTCTGAGTTCTGCTGTAAAATAGAGTGTCTGGCTTTCAATTTCTCGCCTATGAAAATGATACACTGATAACTTCAAATAGAAAAAAGTTTCAAATTAATTTCTTCATCAAATATTTATTTATTGAGTATTTATTGAGTATATGCTGTATCAGCCACTGGTCCACACCCTAGGGAGCTAACACAGCATTGGTGGTCACTTGGATTAGGGCAGAAACAGAGATGGAGAGAAGCGGATTGATTTGGGTCATGTTTGGATGTAGGGCTAGCAGGACATTGGATGTAAGGAAAGGGGATGAGTGAATGAGTGTGGATTCCTAAGGTTTGGACTTGAACCATGAGATAGATGTTGGTGCTATGATAAGATTGAGAGGAGGACTAGGCTTGCAGAGCAGAAATCAAGGCTTCCATTTTTGTCACGTTAATTTTGAGATGACTATTTGACAACTGGGAGAAAATGGCAAGTAGGCCGATCTTATTCAGTTCAGACTGCCATAACATAAGGCCCCATAGACTGGGTGGCTTCAACAACAAACATTTACTTCTCATAGTTCTGGAAGTCCAAGATCAAGGTGTCTGCACATCCAGTGTCTGGGGAGGGGTTTCTCCTTGGTTTGTAGACAGCTGTCTTCTCATTGTATCCTTGCATGGCAGAGAACAGAGAGAGGAAGCTAGCTCTCTGGTCTCTCCTGTTAAGGAAACTAATCCTATTAATGCGGGCTCCATTTTCAAGACTTAATTACCTCTCAAGGGCCCCACTCCTAATACCATCACATTGGCGGGTAGGATTTCAGCATATGAATTTGGGCAGGGAGGTAGGGGAGAAGGCCAGACGTTTGGTCCATAACAAGGGCTTTGGATACACGAGTAAGGCTGAAACCGAGGCGGATCCTTGGAACCAGAAGTATGAATTTGGGAGTCCTTTCCATGTAGTACTTAAAACCATGGGGTGGGAAAAAGTTTATAGATGAATAAGAAGAGACCAGGCAGGGCTGAGCTCCAAGACATTGCAACATGCAAAGATGGCTTAGGGGACATGAAGCCAGTAGAGGAGACGGAGCAGGTGCAGTCACTGAAGCAGAAGGTTAACACAGAGCCTGCGCTTTATGGACTCCAACAAAGGAAAGGGTTTCAAGGAAGGAGTAGCCAGTTTGAATGCTACTGAAGGCAGGATGAGATGAGAACAGAGAGCACTATCAGGTGTGGTGACTGGTGCTTTCTGCTCTCATCTCGCCCTGCCTTCAGTAGCTCAGCAAGAAACAGAAATTATACTGCCCTGATTGGTTGGAAGCAAGGAGGAGAGACATCATGTGCTTCACAGAGTTTATAGTGAGCTGAAGAGACTGTAATATCAGGAAGGGGATTTTTAGGGTTAGAATATGCTTTTTAGCTGAAAAAATAGGGGGCTATTGAAGATTACGAGAGAGAGAGAGAGAGACTGACCTTGAAGAGGCAGAAGGAAATGGGATCTAGAGGCAAGCGAAGGTCTGCCCTGAACAGGTAACTCCAGTGCCTGTAACAAGAATAGATGCCAGGACAGGGATGACAAAGCCAGGTTGGGGTTGGTCAAAAAGAGACCCAAAAATCTGAAATCCAAAATCCCAAAAATCAGAAACTTTTTGAAGGCCGACATGATTCTACAAGTGGAAAATTCCACACCTCAACCTCATGTGACAGGCTGTAGTAGAAAATTCAGTCAAAACTTAGCTTCATGCACAAATGAAAGTTATTGTATAAACTTACCTTTGGGCTATGTGTACAAGGCATATATAAAATACAAATGAATTTCCTGTTTAGACTTGGGTCACATCCCAGGATATCGCATTAGGTACATGAATATATGTTAAAATCCAAAAAAGTCTGAAATTTGAAACACTTCTGATCTCAAGAATTTCAGATCGTGGATCTCAACCTGTGTAAAACATTTGGTGGTGTCTACTTCCTGCAGATGGCACCAGAGACACAGGATCATAAGCAGGTGGACCAAGAATTGGCTGTGGAAAAGCATTCCCTGCCTAGCTATTCGGCAAGCTGAGGTGGGAGAATCATTTGAGCCCAGGAATTCAAGGTTACATGAGGTATGATCATACCACTGCACTCCAGCCTGATAATGGAGTGAGACCCCGTCAAGAAAGAAAATGGGAGAGAGAGAGAAAGAGAGAGAAGCAAGCAGTTCTCTTTACTTCTGATTCAAAAACACTCAGCGTTCTGAATCTGGAGGGGCCAGGGAGTCTGTTTAGTGTACGTTTCTTTTCAAGTCTCATCCGATTGTGTGGTGAAGGTAGGATTGAGTCATATGTGTAAATTGCAAAGAGGGAGGCAAGACAGCTGTAAATAGTTCTTTGGAAAGCAGAATGCAACAATTTTAAATCAATTTTTTAGTTCTAAGGTAGCTGAAAATAGTTTCCTGTGGCTTCTTGTATTTCTTTCACTAGGGTTACTAGAGGCAGCTTTGTGTTAGAAATGCAAGTTCAGCAGAAACATGTCTTTCCCTAATGAAGTCTGGTGCCTGCTAGTATTATGTCTGGGTCCCGGGGGCTGCTCCATGGGGAAGGGTGGTACAGGTACTCTTTAGTTCTCCAGTTGCTGAGAAGTTCACATATTAAATGGACATAAACCACTTAGGGTTCTGGGTGGGTCCTAACTCCATACGGACATTATGGGTGGGTTTGTGGGGAACAGTTTACCACTCAGAGCTGGCCATGTGGATCCCCTCATTGCTCGATGGATGGTTTCCTATCACAGCTTGTGGATTGATGAAGACTTGATTCTGAGCAAAGCTAAGCAGGAGATGGGACAGTGAGAAGCAGAGGACTCTCCAGTTGTAGGCAAGTTATAAGAATTCCCATTGTGGCTACAGACAAGAGCCATCTTTGCATGTTCTGTTACTGAAAGTGCTCTGTAAAAGTTCATTTGTGATCGCCCAAAGATCCAAGGTATCATGGAATGTCAGAGCTGGCAGGGACCTCACAGACCAATTAACTCACTCCTCTAATTTTATTTAAGAAATGTTTCAAAATGTAATAGTGGTTTGACTCCCATAACTGGGGGTATGATATAAAAAATACGATGCAAAAATTTTTTATATTCCTTCAGTGGCAAGGTATTTGCCACTGGCAATGAAACAAGAAGCGATAACCAGGGAAAACACAAAGATTTTTCAAAGTTAAATTCCTCAAATCTGTATCACATCATCACCTTCCAAAACTTCCCCACTCCTCTGTTAACCCATTGCCAGCTGACTTTTATTTCACCCTCTACAGAAAGTTTTCATTCTTTTTAAAATTTTTATTTTAGGTTCAGGGGTACATGTGCAGGTTTGTTATACAGGTAAACTTGTGTTACAGGGGTTTGCTGTACAGATTATTTTGTTACCCAGGTGTTAAGCCTAGTTATTTTCTCTGATAGTTATATCAGAGAAAGTTCCCAATAGTTATTTTCTCTGATTCTCTCCCTCTTCCCACCCTTTACCCACGGGTAGGCCCCAGTGTCTGTTGTACCTCTCTATGTGTCCATGTGTTCTCATCATTTAGCTCTCACTTATAAGTGAGAACCTGCAATACTGGGTTTTCTGTTCTTGCATTAATTTGCTGAGGATAATGGCCTCCAGCTCCATCCATGTTTCTGCAAAGAACATGATCTCATTCTTTTTTATGGCTGTATGGTATTCCATGCTGTATATTTACCATATTTTCTTTGTCCAGTTTACCATTGATGGGCATTTACGTTGATTCCACATTAGGTTGATTGCTATTGTGAATAGTGTAGCAATGAACTTGTGCATGTGTCTTTATGATAGAATGATTTCTATTCCTTTGGGTATATACCTAGTAATGGGATTGCGGGTTTGAATGGTAGTTCTGTTTTTAGCTCTTTGAGGAATCACCACACTGCTTTCCACAATGGTTATACTAATTTATATTTTCACCAGCAGTACAAAAGCATTCCCTTTTCTCTTCAAGCTTGCCAGCATCTGTTATTTTTTTTTTGTTTTACTTTTTGATAATAGCCATTTTGACTGGTGTGAGATGGTATCTCATTGTGGTTTTGATTTGCATTTCTTTAATCATTAGGGATACTGAGCTTTTTTTCAAATGCTCATTGGTCACATATATGTCTTCTTTTGAAAAGTGTCTGTTCATGTCTTTTGCCCACTTTTTAATGGGTTGTTTTTTTCTCGTGAATTTGTTTAAGTTCCTTATAGATGCTGGAATTAGACCTTTGTCAGATTCTCTAGGTTATCTGTTTACTCTGTTGATAGTTTCTTTGGCTGTGCAGACGCTCTTTAGTTTAATTAGATCCTATTTGTCAATGTTTCCTTTTGTTGTGATTCCTTTTGGCATCTTTGTCATAAAATCTTTGCCTGTTCCTAGGTCCAAGGTGGTATTGACTAGGTTGTCTTTCAGGATTTTCATAATTTTGGGTTTCACATTTATGTCATTAATCCATCTTGAGTTGATTTTTGTATAGGTGTAAAGAAGGTACTAGCTTCAATCTTCTGCATATAGCTAGCCAATTATCCCAGGACAAAGGCTAATTAACTTAGCTTGTTGAGTGGTGAAGCTGGGATTTGAACCTCTAATCACTCATACAATGAGGGGTTATAAAGCCTCCATGAAAAGCTGCCTCCCTAAATAATGGGGTGTTACCCTATCTGCTTTTTAGATGCATAATTCTCCCCCTTCTGGTAGTTACTGTTTTAACTTGGGCCTTGGAGGCTCTCTGGCCTTGGAGGGGACAAGGGAGCTGAATGAGCTTAGGCTCCTGGAGAGTCAGCCTGGTCCCAATCCAGTTCTCTTCTGGTTTCCCAAGCTGCCCCTCCTGCTACCAAATATACCTCAGTTCCACATTATTAGCTCTGGATCTCTTTGGGGGTAGAATCTCTCATGTAGTGTCTAATCTTCCCATAAATAAAGGAAAAGCAGAATCCATTTGTACTTTTTTACTTGGAGAACATTTCCTCTTTTCTACTCAGAACAGCTACCTTGAAATATTCCCCTTGGGCTAGGCAGAGTTTTCCTTCTAGCCAGGATATAGACCTTTTCTGCTATGTTCTCTTGGTCACTGAGTTAATGTCACATTAAGGGGCCATGTGGGTTCTGCAGAATAACAGGGGACCTCTTTGTTCTGGAGGCAACTGGTTCAGCTGGAATTTCTCCACTCTCCTTGGGAAAAGGTTCTGTTTTTTGAGAAATTAGAATCCTTGACAGAGGTCCTCAAGAGATCCCTGTCTCTCCTGAGGCAGCTTTCCAGAAATTAGAGAATTTAATCTCTGCAGAACTCAGAAGTTTTCATTTGCCCATTCTTCCTTCCTTCTGCTGACTTCCCAGGAGAATGAAAGAGTACTGTGAGGTACTCTTTCAAAGACTGATGTTTCTGAAACCAGCAGTGACTTCTGAGAGTCTACCTCATTTTCACACATCAGTGCTCACTGAAGTTACAGCTATTGCCTCAAAGAAATTGGCTCAAATTCAACCACTTATTAATTAGTCTGGGAGTAGGGTAGGTTCCATAAGAATTAGCATTCCTGGACAGGCCCCTTAATGTGGCAAATACAAGTCCTCTTGTCTACAACTCAAATCTGCACACATGATACATTAATATTTTAACAATCAAATTCATGATTTTACACTTCATTCTGCTGAGTGGCTAAAACTCCATCTTGGTTTATGTAGCATTTCCTCCTTCTCACTACCCAGCAGGCCAAGAGGAAAAGAATGTCCTGGGTTGGAGTAAAGAACAGTCAAGGCAAAGTGGTCAGAGCAATGACACTGGTGGGCCTTACAGAAAGTCAGAGCTGCATGGAAGCAGCCCAATCCCACAGCTAGATCAATGGGGCTCCAAAAGACAGTAAGATCCCAAGACAGAAAATGTCTGTGTGATGAGTATTGGTAGTCAGAGCCTTAACCAGTCTCACACCAGGCTCCTACACTAGGGGTGGACCAAGAGCATTCAGAGTAGCTTGGGAGAATTGGAAAGGGTTGCCGACCTGATGGGACCATTCAGATGGGAATGAGATGGTCGTCATGGAGCCTGCAGGGACTGACACCTGAAGATCATGTCGGGTGAAGAAAGGCTCAATGGTGCCTGCACAAGGGTGAGAATGTCTTGCAACAGACAACCGCCACACCCCTTCTTCAGTCATCCTGATATCCTGGCACCAGATAAGTTCTATGGAACTGCAAAACAACTTGGGGCAGGGGATGCAGGAGAGAATCCTTCAACTGACTGAGTTGTAGTTTTGCATCTGCGACAGATTGGAAGGTCAAAACAGAAATCAAGTTGAGTTTTGGAAAAATATTGAAAGTCATAATTTGTGCACACCAGAATCTGTGAAGCTAGAGTTGTGCACCAGCTCTATCAAAGTATGGATCTATTGAAACAACCCAGAAGAATTTCATGGACATAAAATTCAGAAAGTACATCTGGACTTCATAGGAATGAGAAGCCACCAGGCCAACTATTTTCTGTGGCTCTGACTGCCGTTATAATCAGCTTTTCTCTGGGACATGGTACAAATATCCTCTCTGCAAAGACCAAGACAGGGCAAGAGGATTCTTCTGTTGACTTGTGGTCCCTCTTCCTCCACAGCTTGGATGGAACTTGGAATTCTGCTGACATTTATGAAGGCACCACATCCACATGACTTACTGGTTCTGTGACTGCCACCAGATCATTGCATTCTTTATGCTTCTTGGTTGAAAGTTTTGAGAAGGAATCAGCTTTGACATTCTTGTTCCCCAGGGTCCCAGGTCTTGTTCCCCTTTAGATCAGGAATTCACCTGGTCCAACTGTGTGCGATCAGAGGGTAAGGGGCTATGCAAATGTGACACAGCTGCTTAAGCTGGTCATATCAACAATGGTATATGGGTTGGACAGTTCCAGAGGGGAGATTTTTGGGCCCAGAGGCTTGACCCAACTTCTAATTTACTTTTATTAAAATTACTGCTGTACATGTCATGTTTCTCTATATGTTGCAGCTTCCTAGAAAGCAGAGGCTGTAACTAATCTCTGCATGCACCAGGGCATCTTTCATGTGCCTTTTGCATTTGAAAGAGTTCAGTGAATGTTTGTTGAATCAATGAATGCACATCCCTAGATTTGTTTTTTGCTCTCTATACTTTCATTTCTGAGTGAACCATGTTCAGGCCAATATCTAAATAGGGTAATTCCTGTTGCTGGGGCATAGCAGAAGAGTGCCAGTCAAAATGACGAGGTTAGAATGTGGCCTTTATTTGGGTGGATTTCCTGACCAGACACTACAAAGAAACATCCTTAGAGTCACCACAAACATGGGTTTTTCCTAACAACTGAGAATCATAACTTCCTATTATTCTAGAGCCATGTTAGCTGCCATGGAAATTGGCTGGAGATCACATTAATCTTTGAAGCATTTAAGTGACAAGTTACAACTAATTCAAACAAGAGGAGCAAGTGGTATCCTACCGGGAGCCAATTCCTAGTTATCTCTTTTTGACACTTTGAATGATGTTTCTAAATTAAAAGCTTCAAGTTATTGGCAATTACTACCTTGGTTTGTGTAAAGAAATCCAAACATTACAAGTTTCCTTGTGTGCCAATTAAAAGAGCTCTCTCTATTTAAATAGGGGAGCCATCTGATGCTAATGTTAACCAGTTAGAATCATAAAATGTTGAGCCTGAAGGGAATTTATGGATCATTTAGTCCATACCTTTCATTTTATAAGGGAGGAAACTGTGGCTGGTGCAGGGTATGTGCCTTGTCATCTAGGACCAGAGCTATAATCCTACCCATCTGATCCTGGGTTCTTCAGCCCCAAGAAAATCTACACTGCTGTGGGCAGCTGGAGGATGTTGGAGATTATTAACACAGAATGCATTAGTAGTCTTTAGCAGTATTCATGGACAAGTACACAGAAAACAAATGAAACAGTCCGGCATGCTGCAGGAAAGATAAGAGATGGCTCATTCTCAAGAGTGTGTGTCTGAGGCTTGGGATCGAGTCAGGTCTACTCAGAGATTGGCAGAGAAGACCCACAGGCCCAGCAGGGCCCCTGGGTATAATTATAGTGCCCAGAATTCTTACCATGGGCTAGGTACCATGTTTAATACTCAGTTCTCATGAGTTCACCAGACTGCACAACACACCTATGGAATCACAATGAGTATCTGTATTTTACAGATGAGGGGACAGCTGGGATATTTGAGTGATTTGCCCAAGGTCACATACCAATGTCACTTACTAGTATCCAAGCTAGAATTTGCACTCGGGTCTTTCAAAGTCCTGAGTTTGTGTTCTCAGTCAGAGATAACCAAGATTTGAATAGAGGCCCCTCTGGGAGACATTGGTGAGAGCTTGGGCCTCTCTAGATAATCTTGTTCTATGCTGCTGCTTCTTGTAAATTTATATGGATACTTGAGCCTGCCAGGATAATTTCTGCATGCATGGATTGATCTGAGCTAAACTGGCCTCAGACCACAGCAGACTTCCCAAGCTTCACCTCCAGCACTTTGGTAGGACAGTCAGCCCAGGGTGAGGCCAACTTCTGTGCTTACTAACTCACATTCCTTGTGGAGAGGCTTTCCATTTGTTTAAAATTCTAAAGCTGGTAGAACTGTAGAGATTTGGTGTGATTTCCATGTTTTAAGAAGGAAAAAGCAGAGGCACAGTGTGTTTAGTTTATACCGGGCTGTAAATGTGGGAGACCACAGTGGCTGGGAGTAACAGGTTTGTGTGGAGCCTGGAAAATCTAATCCTTTTTGGCTGGTTCTCCTCTTAGATGCTTGTCAGCGAGCTGATTATTCATTTCTTGCTTGTTGGAGAAACAATACTGATAAAGTTCACAACACTTGATGGGGATGGGGCGTGGATAGGACACAAAGGAACTAGGAGATGTGATGAATTTAGCAAGGCCAGGGGTATAACTCCACCTGCCCAGGTAGCTTTAAGGGTTCTTGCCAGGGGTGGTCAGGACCCCTAACTAGACTCTTCAAACTACTTTGAAATCCTGTTTTAATTTAGTTTGAAGCTAAAGAACTACCGCGACTGTCCTTGCAACTCAGAGAGGAAAGAGTTGTAGAAAAGGAAGGATGGATTCACCTGTATATTAGGCGCAAAACCACCACGGCTGTCAGTGAAATATCTCTCCTCCCCTTCAGCTCCATTCTGAGACTTCCAAAAATCATAAGGAGTCTTCACAACCATCATATGAGGTAGGAACTATCACTATGCTCATTTTGCAGACAAAATGCATATGGCAGGCCTGGCATCAAGGCCCAAAAGGACTAAGGGACTTGCCTTGGGGCACTGAAGTAAGTCTGGGATGCAAAGCCAAATGGTCAGGTTCTTAACCACAAATCTGCTGCTTCTAGTTCATTTTCAGAAGCTCCTTCCAGTTCCCACATTTTTTTGGTTTGGGACTAAATATGTGGTTCCCCCAAGTACTCACATTAATGGGCAGGTTACCACCATGGGTTATTACAGTCTAGTCCTCTATTAGACTGTTAGAACCCACTTTGGTGTTGTCCCACCCCAGGGTAAGGAAATATAGATATTTGTCCACAAATTCCTTCCATAATTGGTTGAGGGCTGCTCCTGTGAGCATCCATTCCTGGCTTGTCTTGGGCATACAAGTGCAAGGCATGTTCCGACACACAGAGAGTAAGCCCCATGCAGACAGCCGCATGTACTTGCAGGAGAAAGTCAACAGCATGTAAGGCGATCATGAGTGCTGAGGAGAGTCTGAGCTGAGGACAGTGGTCATCTGGAAGTCAGCTCCTCATCTTGGGGTTTGCAAATGTATGGCCTGCAGAGCATAAACCATAGCTAGTATGATGTAAATCATGCTTGGATTGAAGTTGAGAAGGTTCTTTTGCTTACAAGTAATGGAACCCTATCTGAAGTAGCTTAGGTTAAAAGGGGATTTGACTGACTGAAAAGATAAGAGTACAACTGGGCTTGTGGATGAATGGAGATGACAGGTCTTATTCATCCCAGGCCCAAGCTGCAAATATTTTTGTCTGCTCTCTTCTTCTAATTTAGAGGCTAGCTTTTTTGAAAAGGCAGACAGCTTTACCTATAGCTTCTCTGCTTCCCCTCCAGAGAGGAGCAGACCCTTGTCCTTTTGAAGCCTTCCATGAAAGTCTTTAAATTGAAACTGATTGGCCCTGCTTGGGTCAAGAACCCGCTCTTTGACCTATCACTGTGGCCCATAAATGTGGAGGCCAACTCCCACTTTCTACACATGGTCAGAGCAGGAGTAAACAGTAGTTCTCTTAATAAAAGTGGGTGAGGTTCCCAGGAGAAGGGATGCTGCTGGGTAGACAAAACATGCCAGCTCAGAAGGTAAAAACAGTGGTCTCACAGGCCATCTGCTGAGGAAATGGTCAAAATTTGATTACATGCTTAAAAAGCACTTCATTACAGAACAAAAAAGCAAATGAAGGGGAAATGACATTGTTAATTCTATTAGGAACAGAATACCACTAGCATCGATTGTTCTTGTAGCACATCTGTTGGCATTTTGACAAACGCCCGTGTTGCAGAGAACACAAGTGAAAGAAGGGCTGCCCAGAGGAGCTGATTCTAGAAGGTCCCTGGCACCTCCCTGTCAGGCATTATCATTTTCAAGTCATGCTTAAGTTTATTTGTACCAGTAGCTGCAGACCTGAGTGAAAGCCTTTTCTCTTTATGATCTATGATCACGTGCCAAAACTCAAGGGCAATAGCCACTGTGTCAGGACTCTTGGGTCTTCTGAAGAGTTGCTTCAAAAAGTCAATGGATTCACTTAGGGGCCGCCCTTTTAACAAAAATAAGGCTCATATTTGAGAAGGAATGATTGTCTTCTCTCCTTCTTTTCATACTCATCCAACACCTATTTACTGATGCTATGCCAGGCGGACATTGAGTATATGGAAATGAGAAAAACAAACCCTATGCCCTCCTGAAGCTCACCTTGGTCAGGGAAAGCAGTTGCCTCAAGGCCGGATGAGGGTCCTACCTCCTCCAGGAATCCTGCCTCCTCCCATCCCTCCAGCCTGCTGCCCTCACTCTTGTTACAATCACCTGCTCGGACACGCATACTTCACTCCATCGCAGATTTCGGCCTGGCAGGGCAGGGGCAACTACTCTCAGTCCCCTTAGGCGCCACCAGGACAGTTTGATGCCACGAGCCGCGGGCGGCGGGCGGCTAAGGATCGGGGTAAAGACCCAGCTCACTCCTTGCGCTGAAGGGGCGCAACAGCTGCAGGCTGCAAATGGCTCTCTCTGCCCCCCGCCCCCGGACCCCGAGATGTTGGGGGCGACGCCCCCTTGCCAAGCTCCAGGTGGCTGCGGCGCGGGTAGCTCGGCAGCTACAAGGGAGTGAGCGCGGGGCGCGGGGCGCGGGGCCGCCGCCTGGTCCTGCTGGCCTCCTGCCTGTGGCTCTGTGGGTGCTGGGAGGTGCGTGTCCCAAACTTCCCCTTCCCGTCCCGTCCCCGGCCGGCCGCGCGCAGAGGCTACTTGGAGAGGGTGGGCGAGAGGGGAGGAGGGTGCGGGCGGGGAGGCCCCCTGGCAATGCTGGGCCAGGTTCGTCCCGCCATGACCTGGACTTTGACTCGCAGGCGGGCGTTCCTGAGCGAGGCGGCATAGGGAGAAGATTGCTCAGCCCTGCGCAGTGGCTGGGGCGCCTCCGCGGAGACCTTCGGTCTCCCGGCCCATGCGGCCGGCGCCTCCACTGCAGGGCCTGTGCCTCACCTCCGCGTGGCAGTCCCAGAGGGTCGGAGGTTTAAAGTCGGCCTCCTGACTGCGTTCCGACATGCAGAATAAATGACTTGTGCGGTCTTCCCTCTAGATCCTTCTTTGCTCTGCCCTCGCCCCGCCCGGGAGAGAGTTACTCGCCGCAGGTGATCGGCGGCTCGGGCTGCCAGAAGCCCCCCGCTGGATTCTTTGGCCACTGGCCTGCTGTCCCATAAGCCCCTCCACGTATCAGCATAAAATTTCTGGGTTCCATTAGGTAGAAGTGCTCGACATTTCTGTGGCACCTTTCAGACACTGAAGATTGCTAATGACATAATTCCTTAGACTTTTTTTTTACATGATGGAGCCCTGTACTTGGTTTTTCCCTCCCTCCAAGGCGTTTTGAAATTGAATTCGGTTCAACAATAGACTCCCTTTGAGACTTTTTAAGAGAACACATTCTAAATCAAAGGCCTTGTATCACTGTAGTACTTGGATCAAATTCTAAAGTCTTATTTACTTCATTTTAGGCGTAGACAAATAGTGCCCTTGCTGCCTACAACTCTTGCTGATTTCATAGGAACTTTGCAGCACCTTCCAGCGACGACCCGTCCCTGGAGCAGAGGACACCTCACTTTCCCCTCGTGGCGGTGGAAGAGGCCAGGCTCTGTTCTCAGCTCTGCTCCTTCCTTCCTGGATTTTCCTCTGCCCCTTCCCCACCCATTCCTGCCTAGTTCCCAGAGTGGATAGGACAGGGAACTGGAGGCCTGGGGCTGCTGTGACTGTGGCTTTGACGGGGAAGGTGTGCGTTGCAGGTCAGGGAGATCTGAGAGGGCAGTGAGTGCCACGTGGGGACAGATTGGGTGGTGACAGGCAAGGAGCCAGTGATCCCAGTGGTCAGTGTAGGATGATAGGAAGCATTGCAGTCAGATGGATGTGGCTTCAATTAGGCTGTTGTTCTATATTCTCAGAATTTGGGGAAGTTACTTCCCTGAGTCTTGATTTTTACCTCTGTAAAATGGAGATGATGATAGCTTCTTCAGGGAGGCTTAAATAAAATACTATGTAAGACTGCCTAAAAGCCTGAGAACCACTCATTAAACACTCATTTCCATCCTTTCCTACTCATTACCCTCCGTTCCTCCCCATCTGTGCAATTACCTTGGGTAAGTGCCAGTGGGTTAGAGATCCATTTAAGGGAAAGAATGTGGATAATGGAAATTCATTGAATAAAGAATTTCATAGCATATGTTTTAGCATATTTGCCGTTCTTCATCCATGGCACCGATGGCATGACAAATATTGAATACCAAATCTTACTCAAATGTACTTTGGTGTACTTGGAAGAATATTTTCTTGAGTAGCCAGATGCATGATCTAAGTTTATGTTTCTTCCTTATCTCCTTGGGTGATTCAGGCTATTGCCTTAAAAAATCTAATTGTCAAAGACTTAGGTCAGCTCTGTTCTCAGTCCTTGAAGAACAAAGGGTGATGTGTCCTGGGGTTGGCAAGTTTCATCACGACAGGAAGCCACCTTTGTCTAGTGAAAAAATACTGTCTAGATAGAAATATCTTTAGCATACACCCCCAGTATATCTTTATTTGTAAATCATCTATCAGTGTTACCAAAGCTAGACCACTCAGCACTAGACCCAATCAATAGTTCAATAATTTCTCATTGTTATACTAACCTTCTTGTCAGAGAGCCTTAGCATATTATTGCCTTACTTTGTAACGAGGCTGGTGGAGAGCTTGTTCAGGAAGAGGATCACCAGCACTGCTCATTCCTTTGCATTACTGTCCTTACATTATTTGTATATGTCTTTAGCCTGTGGTTTGTTTGGAGGAACTTTGTAAGCTCCTGATTGTATTTGTGAGGACTTGTTTAGTTACAGTGAGAAAATGCAATTGGTAAACACAATTATCCAGGCAAACCTGCCGGTGGCGTGTACTGAATAGGGGAAGAGAGAGGGCATCGCTGTCAAGCCTTCCACATTGTAGAACCCCCGCTCATCCCTTAGGAGACTTGTGCATGGAGCAGGTGAAACCCACAATCAGCAGGTGATGCGGTCTCATGCCAGTTGAGGCAGGATGCCAATCAGTCTATAAATTAAAGATGAAAAAAATCTTCAGTTCTTATTTATTTTTAGATACTATAACCCCAGAAATCCTAATGTTTTCTTTCAGTTCCACAGTGAATAACTTGGCATCCCACTTTACTATTTCTTCTCCAAAGCTGTGGTGCCCAAACCCAAATGTTTTCAGGAGCCAGTGAGTCATAGTGAGCCAAGCAGCTGTTAGTGTGGCAGGAGGTGACACAGAGTGGTGGGTACCCTGTGGTTGACGCATCCACACCCCATGCATGGTTGCTATGTTGTGAGAGCAAATGAGTCTCAGGGTGCCCTGACCATCTGTTTTTTCTAGAGAAACCAAAAAGTCCAGGTTTTTCTTTAAAATTTCCTGTTTTGAATTTTTTTTCTTTTTAAATAGGGCTTGTATAGGACATACAAATCACCATAAAACCCTCCCAACCTTTGCTCCAGAGGCCCTTATGCCACTGCTTTATTAACCTCTGTATTCCCAGCACATAGTCCAGTAATCTGCAGGTAATAGAAGCTCATTAAATATGAGTGACTGAAGGAGAGAATGCCCCTGGGGAGTGTGGTAGGCAGAAAACAAGCCCCCCAAAGATGTTCATGTCCTAATCTCTGAATATGTGAATATATTGCTTTATATGGCAAAAGGAATCTTGCAGATAGGATCACATTTAGGATTCTGAAATGAAGAGATGATCCTGGGTTATCTAAATGGGCCCTGAATATCAGAAGGATCTTGTAAGAAGGAGACAGGAGAGTCAGCATTGGAGGAGGAGCTGGTTGGGGAGGTGTGATTGCTGGTTAGGGCCACAAGCCAAGGAATGCAGGTGGCCTCTAGAAGCTGGAAAAGTGAGAAAACAGGTTCTCCCCTAGAGTCTCCAGAAGGAAGGCAGCTCTGCAGACACCTCGATTTTAGCTCAATGGGACTGCTTTCCGATTCTGACCTCCAGAACTTGTAAGATAATAAATTTGTGTTGGTTTAAGCCATTCAATTTGTGGCAATTCCTTATAGCAGCTACAGGAAACTTATACAGGGAGTTCGTGTCTGAGTAAAAGAGATAATTCAATGGCCATATAATCTGACAGCAGCATGAGATGACAGTGCCATCAGAGAGGAATGAGGGGCTGGAAAAGCTACCAATGTTAGGCCAGGAGTTTAGGGAAGGTTCTGTCCCTGTGGGGAGTGAGCCTGGCTACAGCACTGACTCCCATGCCAGTGGCTGGGGCCTGGCAAACTATCACACTAGCTGGGAAGTGAACACAGGAACACATAAATGCCATACATGGGGCATACAGGATAGGACACAGGTTCCATGACACCTAAGAGAGAGTTGTCAGTTCAACTGGGGTAGACTGGGCACAAAGACTGCCTCACTGCACACTTTCTGGGTGTGCTACTTACATCAGAGTCTCCAGGAATAGCTTTCCCTCTAATTATGCCAGGCACAATCTGCATGGCCATGCACAGTGGACTGGGGGTCCTGGGGAATGCCCTGTTGGGAGGAAGTAAGGGCAGGGTACCTGCTGTTTTTCTCTTTGTAACTGGAAGTCCCAGTATAGAACAGTTGCATGAAAGCTAGTATTTGGAGAATGAATGACTAGATGAGAGACTGGTGGGTTATGTTCTGCAAAGCAAGAAGTCTAGGTCTGTAGATTGCCTTGGCTGTACCTGGAAATCCAAGATTTGCATTTTTACTGTGGGCCTGGGCCTAGCACCCTCTCCTCTGCCCTCCTCCAAAAGTGTCAGCAGAGGGATGTGTCACCAAAGCTTCCCCCTCACTCCAGCCCTCTGAACATCAGATCAACTGCCTGCCTTGTAGCCATGGAGCAAGTATCTTAGTGGGCCTGAGTTTTGTGGCAGAGACTTTTAGAATTTTTCCTGTTGGGGTTTGCTTTCAGTGAATAAAGAAGGTTGAGCTTCCCAGGGCATGTTGGATGTTTGTGCTAAGTTATTTCTTTTCTTTTTGACAAAAGAAAACAGGTTTATTTTGCCAGTCGTGCATTAGCACACTAACAAGTATAGGACTTAACATTCCAGAAGAATATACCCATGCTAGCAGGAGTCCTTTGCTTTTAAATGTATATACCTATGCATCCCTACCTCAGTTAAGATACAGAATATTTCCATCACCCTAGAAAGTTCTCTCCTTGCCTTCCGCCCCCCCCAAAATCTGTTGTTGTTGTTCTGAGACCCAGTCTGGAGTGCAGTGGCATGATCTTGGCTCACTGCGCCCTCAACCTTCCAGGCACATGTGACCTTCCAGGCACATGTGATCTTCCAGTGCTCAAGTGATCCTCCCGCCTTAGCCCCCTGAGTAGCTGGGACTATAATCATGTGCCACCATGGCTGGCTAATTTTTTTGTGTTTTTTTTTTATGCTGACTGGGTTTTACCATACCCAGGTGGGTCTCAAACTCCTCAGTTGAAGTGATCTGCCTGCTTTGGGATCCCAAAGTGCTGGGATTACAGGCCTGAGCCACTGTGCCTGGCTCCTTCTTACCTTTTCCAGCTAATCTTCCTTCCTCCAGAACAGCAACCATTGTTCTGATTTTCTATCCCCTTATTAACCATATTAATTTTAATTTTTTAAATTGCAAATTTCATCACTGCCATGCTGGTCATAACACTGCTAGAAGTCTTTAGAAGCTGTTAATGTGTTTTCATTGTTCAAACTTCACCTACTTCTCTGGATTCCAGATTAATTGATTTTTTTAAAGTAAGGTCACATCTGTTTGTTAATCTGCAGGTCTAGCTCACAGCCTCTTTGATGAATAGAAGGTATACTAACACAAATGTCATACATGATTTGGTTAATATAAGTAACCTGGTCTTTCAGAATACTATTGAATGATACTGAGCTACTTAAAAATTAATTCCTCGAATCCCATCTCTTATATTTCCATGGCAAGTAGCATGCATTGTCTCAGGGGACAGTGGCGTTTTCAGTTTACAGATGAGAAAATGATTCAACAACTAACTGACTGATACAAAAATCCTCCTACCATAATCAGTGGTACCAGAACTAGATTTTTATTATTTTGCTCATTCCACTATCCTAGGCTGCATGGACACAAAGAAATAGGAAACTTGTATTCTAAAACTTCAGTTTCGCCGGGTGCAGTGACTCAGGACTGTAATCCCAGCACTTTGGGAGGCTGAGGCGGGTGGATCATGAGGTCAAGAGATCGAGACCATCCTGGTCAACATGGTGAAACCCCGTCTCTACTAAAAATACAAAAAATTAGCTGGGCATGGTGGCGCGTGCCTGTAATCCCAGCTACTCGGGAGGCTGAGGCAGGAGAATTGCCTGAACCCAGGAGGCGGAGGTTGCAGTGAGCCAAGATCACGCCATTGCACTCCGGCCTGGGTAGCAAGAGCAAAACTCCGTCTCAAAAAAAAAAAAAAAAATTCAGTTTCGTTGTTTCTTCTCTGAAAATTCATAGGTCACCCATTCTTTACATCCTCCAACATAGCGTTGAGCACTGTGAAAGCCCAGAGATGCTGCAGTGTCCAGAGCCTTCTTGCTTCTTACTCCGGCTAAACGAGAAAACACTAAGTTGCCAGGTTTGGATGGCTTTACTTTACTGTACTTCTCTTTGCGTTCTCTTGAGTTCATCTGTAGAGGCTCACCTACCTAATCCAATGGTATATTGATAGACGCAGGGATTTTTCCATTCTCCAGAATTTCCCATGTCTCCCTAACATCAATTAACAAAATATTTTTAGAATTCAATAGGTTTTTAAGTTCCTTATAAGTGACATCTTAGAAATAGCATCATAAAAATTGTGGTGGTTTCTGTTTATTGACTTCAAACTGTAAAGCGCAGCCTCTAGGGTCCTAGGGACAGCCCTGCGCACAGTCCCAAGCAGCAGCCAGGACAGCACCATCGCCAGCTCTTGCCTGCCGCACTGCTGACCTAAGTTATTTCTTTCTTTCTTTTCTTGTTTCTTTCTTTCTTTTTTTGAGACAGCAGTAGTGCAACTATTATCTCGGCTCACTGCAACTCTGCCTCCCAGGTTCAAGCAATTCTCTTGCCTCAGCCTCCCAAGTAGCTGGGACTATAGGCATGTGCCACCATGCCCTGCTAATTTTTTATATTTTTGGTAGAGATGGTGTTTTGCTATGTTGGCCAAGCTGGTCTTGAACTCCTGACCTCAGGTGATCCACCTGCCACGGCCTCCCAAAATGCTGAGACTACAGGTGTGAGCCACTGCACCCAGCTGAGATTTTTAAGGATAGATTTGTGATGCAAAGTGTGGTGTTCCTTTCTGAGTGAAGTCACTAATCTCAGATGACACAACATAAGTAACAGCTGCTTTATTAATGCAAGACCTCCTCTTAGGACTTTGTATAATGCAAATAATTTATCACAGAAGTCTTGTTTTATTGTTTTTTATTTTCATTTTAAAAATAAGTTATGATATCTGCAGAATATATTTAGAAGAATAACAGTACATACACAGGCACAATTATAAAATTAGCAAAAATCAAAAAGTAATTCTAATTTCTAGTGAAAGCAGATGTAAAATCTTTTTTGAACTACTTTCCTAATCACTTTCCTTCCTATGCTAGTTTTGAACTCACATAGCCATGAGACTGATGGATCTTTCTAAAACCCCAGTCTCTCTCCAACTGAAAAGCATTTGATGCTTGCCTATTGTTTGCAGAATAAGGTTCAACCTCCTTAACATAGTTCATAAGACCCTCCCTGTCCAAGGGGATCCAGTTGGTGAGTCATTCGCTTGCTCCCCACAAGTGGATTAAGAATTTCTTGTCATGTATTACGCATCAACAAAACAATAGAAAATGAAACCAAAGCTTCTTCTCCCAGGTTCTCTGTCTTAGTAAGTGGATACTGAGCCCGAAACCTGAATTGCCCCTTTGTCCTCTCCCTTCTCCCTGCCCTAACAATTCTATCTAAATATGTCTTGAACCTACCCACTTCTCTCTGCTTCCCTAGACCCAGCCACTTGCTGCGAGTCTACATTTCAGCCAGCGTCTCTCCTAAATTGCAATCTGATCACGCATTTCCCTGTTTGCTCCATATCTAGCCTGCTTTATGGATAGAGTCTGAGCTCACTAACTTGCTTTCCAAGACCATCTTTTTTTTAGTGAGTGTTGTTTGCCACGCACTTGTTCTAGGCATTGAGAATTATGCAGTGATCAAGACTAACAAAACTTCTGACCTCCGAATCTCACATTTTATTTGGGGTGGTGTGATATTGGCACTGGATAATAACCAAGAAAGCAAAGAAGGTAATTAGAGATTATGATAAGGGTCTCGAAAGGAGTAGCCAGCCACTGACCTGTGTGCATTTGTATTTATGTGTGTGAGGGCACTTTAAACAGAATGGCAGAGAAGACCTTTCAGAAGGGCAAGGTGGGGTTTGTTCTCTAACGTTTGCCCTGTGACCTGTCACATCCCTCAGCCTCTACCCTGGCAATCCCTCCTCACACTGCGCCCAGCCAGACTGGACCCTCAGTTGCTTGTGTTCACCTCTCTCCCTTATCTCCTGTCTTCCTGTCTGCTCCATTGCTCAGGTCTTCCCAGAAGCCATTGCCTGAAACCCCTGGACCCACCTCCCTTGATTAAGGCCTGTGCTTCTCTTGTGTGTTTCTCAACTAATAATCAAGCAACTGTAGTAACTTGATTAGCCGTCTGTCATGTTCATCACTGAATCCTCAGTACTAAATAAGATGCTTGGTATCACTTGTGGACAGAATAACCAGTGCACAGGTTAGGCTGCTTAAATCTGCCCCTTTCCAAGTGAAGTCACTAATCTCAGTTTACAGATTAGGGATAGGGAGAGACACTTTAAACTTGGATTACCCCTTCCTTCATGCCCCAGGTGGCCCCGGGGGTGCTTCTGATGAACCAACTTCCTAATATCACTTGGGTGCACGCTCTTCTTTCCAAGTAGCTTTCTCCTCTGGTAGACTCCTCCTCTTTGTTTTATTAATTCTGCATCTTCAACTCCTGACAATACCTGGCACATAGCAGCCACTCTATAAGCAGTAAGCCAAACAACAAAAGCACGAAACCAAAATAAAACAAAAAACCAGAGACACATAATTTGGAAGAAGGCATTCTAAGAAGGATATAATAATAAATAATCACCCTCCTGGGAGAAATTGCAGAGCAATCTGAATGTTTTATGTATTTTACCATTGGATGACTCTGGCTCCCACTCAGCCATTTCATCTTTTCTTCAAGCACGTGAAATCAGGAGGTTATCTGATTATTGCTCAACTTTGTTTCACTAATACTGAAATCACACTTTTTCTTCGCTGAAGGTAGGAATCACCTTTCTTTTTCCAGGAGCTAATTTCACCCATGTTTCTATTCACTCTTTATTATTATTTTGGGACACTTATTAGGGGCTGTAAAAGATGGGACCTACTTAAAGGTGTGCAAGGACACGAACTGGCTTCAGGCTATCAAACCAGGTTTTAACCTACTTCCTTGCTCTTCTCCTGAGGCAATGGAAATTTCTGCCCACCAGCTGGGACTAGAATTGATTTAGTGCCAGAGAGGTGAAACGTGGGAAAATATAGGGATATTGTTTATTAATGTTACTTAGTCATTCTCAGCGGTAGCTTTTATAAATTAGAAAACATTTCCTGGTTTTGAAAACTTAACAATACCGCCTCTGAGTCTGTCAGAAATTGAGGTGGGGGGATTCAGTAATGGGAAGGCCTGGAGGATAAACTCAGCTAGCCAGTGGGTATGTAATTGCCATCTGTCCACTTTAATGACCTTAGCGCTACATTCTAGTTCTATTAAGTTTAATTATTAATGCATAGTTTAACGAGAGAAAAGGTTGCTTTTGCATACTTGGGAGAGTCTGTAGGGATCATATTCATTTCTGTATTAACTTCCTATCTGGATAAAAACACTGGATTAGTGGTGGGGAAAGCTTGGTTTGTGTCCTAGTTCTGTTTCTAGCCAACTGTTGACTGTGCACAAGTCCCTAAGCTTTTCTAAGTCTGAGTTTACTCAAATATAGAATAAGGGGTCTCCTAGGTCAGTTTAGTTTGGTTCAATAAATGCTTACTTACTGGCTGCCTGTTTTAGGTCAGGTTCCTTAGTGAGAAAGCCTGAGTGAGGGATTGTAGTGCAAGTGAATCATGGATTTTTCCCATTAGAGAATGTAGGGAAGTGAGGGAAGCAGGATAGGGCAGGAGAAGATGCCCAGCAAAGATGCAGTTTCAGCTGATGTAACCCCAGCCTGATCCCAGAGGGGAATCTGGAATACGAATGGAAACACAGAGTTCTACGTATTTTATAGATCAGTTCCAGTCAGTCTTTGGCTGTGGGTTGCCCTCCAGGGTAAGGGGTGTGATTTCACTGGAGTTTTTGGATAAGGCAATTCAGCAGCTGCAGGATGGGTGCATAGCCTGATAAAAGGGATCTAAATGGGACACCAAGAGAAACTGTGACACCACCTGTGTGCCAGGCACTATGCTGGGTGCTGAAGAGTTGAAATACAAAAGGTATAGTGCCTGATTTTAAAAACTTACAGAACAGTGCAGGAGATAGATGCAAAAATAAGACATTTTAACGCAACTTGGTAGGTGCTAGGATAAAGAAGAACAAAGTGGGGAGGCAGATATTACAGGCTGGATTCCCCAAAACTTTGCTTAGAGCTTGACTACTCTGATGATTAATTCCTGGGTCTGAGTCTCAGCTTCTTCTGCCCTCCTGCTGTAGGAGATGAGAAGGACTTTGTCACTTAGCTTGTAATTGTCAACTAATCTTTCCCAGCTCTTCCTTATCTTTTCCAAAGCTTCATTCAAGTTTGGTAATAGGCACCCAATTCCATTGTCTTCATAGTTACTATTCATTTGCCCTGTTTTTGATAGCTCAGTATTTCATAGCTACACCTGATGCTTTTTGCTCTTACACAAAGCTAGCTCACCGTCAGTGAGAGTTGTGAAGAGAGAATAACCATTCAGAGCTTTCCAGAGTGGGGGTGAGAGAACACTGAGCCTTTATACACCCATGTCAGATCTCTGGCTCACCCCAGGAAGCAGGTATGGTCTTGGGAGAGGCAACTTTCCTCAGCAGGATCAGTCCTTGAAAACAGATGATAATATAAAGTGGAATAGTCATTGCACAATAGATTTACTAACATATTTCTTTTGTTATTTTCCTCTTAGCAACTTTTTATGGTGAAAGCTATGCGGAGTTCAGCATCACAGAAGTTACCTCTGAGTTATCTCTTCAATTAAAATTTCAAACCAGCAAACCACAGGGTTTACTTTTTCTTGCAGCTGTGACAAATGACTGTTGTACAGTATAACTTCAATCAGGAAACTTACAGGTATGATTTTTAAAAATCTTTAAAATACATATAAGTATATGATTATTGGCGAAAAAAACAGTGAGAGAGAAAGAGAACAAAATAGCTGTATCTGTTGATTGCTGTTATTTCACTAGAATAAAATGATGTGTCATTTTTGTAGTTTGGGATCTTTTCCAGTTTTACTAGCATGTCTTAAATATTCCAACTTTAAAATTTCCTGAGTTCAGTATGTATTCTATAAGCATGTGAAGAGTTTTCATGCCAAAATTTCTCTCTTCTTTTTCTTTTGTGAAAGGCCCCATTTTCTCAATAAAACATTATGAGATGAGAAGTGAGATGAGATTGATTAATTATGATTCTTTTTTTTTAAATTTTAATTTAGGTTCTGGGGTACATGTGCAGATCATGCAGGATTGTTGCATAGGTACATACACGGCAAGGTGGTTTGCTGCTTCCATCGCCCCATCACCTACATCTGGCATTTCTCCCCATCTTATCCCTCCCCAATCTTCCCACCCCCTACTGTCCCTCCCCTAGCTCTCCCCAACAGACCCCAGTGGGTGATGCTCCCTTACCTGTGTCCATGTGTTTGTTCTCATCATTTAACACTCACCTATGAGTGAGAACATGCGGTGTTTGATTTTCTGTTCTTGTGTCAGTTTGCCGAGAATGATGGTTTCCAGATTCATCCATGTCCCTACAAAGGACAAGAACTCATCATTTTTTATGGCTGAATAGTATTCCATGATGTGTATGTGCCACATTTTCCTTGTCCAGTCTATCTTTGATGAACATTTGGGTTGGCTCCAGGTCTTTGCTATTGTAAACAGTGCTGCAATGAACATACGTGTGCATGTGTCTTTATAACAGAACGATTCATAATCCTTTGGGTATATACCCACTAATGGGATTGCTGAGTCAAATGGAATTTCTATTTCTAGATCCTTGAAGAATCGCCACCCTGTCTTCCACAATGGTTGAACTAATTTACACTCCCACCAACAGTGTAAAAGTGTTCCTATTTCTCTACATCCTCTCCAGCATCTGTTGTCTCCAGATTTTTTAATGATCACCATTCTAACTGGCATGAGATGCTGTCTCAATGTGGTTTTGATTTGCATTTCTCTAATGACCAGGGATGATGAGCATTTTTTCATGTTTATTGGCCTCATGTCTTCTTTTGAAAAGTGTGTGTTCATAGCCTTTGCCCAATTTTGAATGGGTTTGTTTTTTTCTTGTAAATCTGTTTTAGTTCTTTATAGATTCTGGTTATTAGCCCTATGTCAGATGGGTAGATTACAAAATTTTTTTCACATTCTGTTGGTTGCCAGTTCATGCCAATGATTGTTTCTTTTGCTGTACAGAAGCTCAGGGGTTTAATTAGATCCCATTTGTCTATTTTGGCTTTTGTTGTCAATGCTTTTGGTGTCTTAGTCATGAAGTTCTTGCCTATGCTTATGTCCTGAATGGTTTTGCCTAGGTTTTCTTCCAGGATTTTTATGGTGTTAGGTCTTATGTTTAAGTCTTTAATCCATCCAGAGTTAATTTTAGTGTAAGGTGTCAGGAAGTGGTCCAGCTTCTGGTTTCTGCTCATGGCTAGCCAGTTTTCCCAACACCACTTATTAAACAGGGAATCCCTTATGCATTGCTTGTTTTTGTCAGGTTTGTCAAAGATCAGATGGTTGGAGATGTGCAGCATTGCCTCTGAGGCCTCTGTTCTGTTCCATTGGTCTATATTTTTGCTTTGGTACCAGTAACATGCTGTTTTGATTACTGTAGGCTTGAGGTATAGTTTGAAGTCAGGTAGCATGATGCCTCCAGCTTTGTTCTTTTTGCTTAGGATTGTCTTGGCTATGCAGGCTCTCTTTTGGTTCCATATGAAGTTTAAGGTGGTTTTTTCTAGTTCTGTGAAGAAGATCATTGGTAGCTTGATGGGGATAGTGTTGAATCTATAAATACTTTGGGCAGCATGGCCATTTTCCCGATATTGATTCTTCCTAACCATGAGCATGGAATGTTTTTCCATCTGTTTGTGTCCTCTTTTATTTCCTTAAGCAGTGGTTTGTAGTTCTCCTTGAAGAGGTCCTTTACATCCTTCATCAGTTATATTCCTAGGTTGTTTTTTTTTTGAGATGGAGTTTCACTCTTGTTACCCAGGCTGGAGTGCAATGGCGTGATCTTGGCTCATGGCAACCTCCGCCTCCTGGGTTCAGGCAATTCTCCTGCCTGAGCCTCCTGAGTAGCTGGGATTACAGGCACACGCCACCATACCCAGCTAACTTTTTGTATTTTTAGTAGAGACGGGGTTTCACCATGTTGACCAGGATAGTCTCGATATCTTGACCTTGTGATCCACCTGTCTCGGCCTCCCAAAGTGCTGGGATTACAGGTGTGAGCCTTATTTTATTCTCTTTGTAGCAATTGTGAATGGGAGTTTGCTCTTGATTTGGTCTCTGTTAGTCTGTTATTGGTGAATAGGAATGCTTGTGATTTCTGCACGTTGATTTTGTGTACTGAGACTTTGCTGAAGTTGCTTATCAGTTTAAGGAGATTTTGGGCTGAGACAATGGGGTCTTCTAAATATACAGTCATGTCATCTGCAGATACAGACAATTTGACTTCCTCCTTTCCTAATTGAATACCCTTTATTTCTTTTTCTTGCCTGATTGCTCTGGCTAGAACTTCCAATACTATATTGAATAGAAGTGGTGAGAGAAGGCATACTTGTCAAGTGCCAGATTTCAAAGGGAATGCTTCCAGTTTTTGCCCATTCAGTATGATATTGGCTGTGGGTTTGTCATAAATAGCTTTTATTTTGAGATACGTTCCATCAATACCTAGTTTATTGAGAGTTTTCAGCATAAAGTGCTGTTGAATTTTGTCAAAGGCCTTCCCTTCATCTATTGAGATAATCATGTGGTTTTTGTCTTTGATTCTGTCTATGTGGTGGATTACATTTATAGACTTGCTCCTGTATGTTGAACCAGCTTTGCAGTCCTGGGATGAAGCCTAGTTGATTATGATGGATAAGCTTTTTGATGTGCCATTGCAATCGGTTTGCCAGTACTTTATTGAAGATTTTTGCATCTATGTTCATCATGGATATTGGCCTGAAGTTTTCTTTTTTTGTTGAGTCTCTGCCAGGTTTTGGTATCAGGATGATGTTGGTCTCATGAAATGATTTGGGAAGGATTTTCTCTTTTTGGATTGTTTGGAATAGTTTCAGAAGGAGTGGTACCAGCTCCTCTTTGTACATCTGGTAGAATTTATCTGTGAACCCATCTGGACCTGGACTTTTTTTGGTTGGTAGGCTATTAATTGCTGCTTCAACTTCAGCCCTTGTTATTGGTTTATTCAGGGTTTCAACTTTTTCCTGGTTTAGGCTTGGGAGGGTGCAAGTGTCCAGGAATGTATCCATTTCTTCCAGATTTACTAGTTTATGTGCATAGAGTTGTTTGTAGTAATCTCTGATGGTAGGTTGTATTTATGTGGAATCAGTGATGATATCCCTTTTATCCTTTTTTATCGCATCTATTTGAGTCTTCTCTCTTTTCTTTTTTATTAATCTGGCTAGCAGTCTGTCTATTTTGTTGATCTTTTCAAAAAACCAGCTCCTGGATTTATTGATTTTTTGAAGGGTTTTTTAATGTCTCTATCTCCTTCAGTTCTGCTCTGATCTTAGTTATTTCTTGTCTTCTGCTAGTTTTTTAGTTTTTTTAAATCTTGTTCCTCTAGCTCTTTCAATTTTGATGATAGAGTGTTGATTTTAGATCTTTCCTCTCTTCTCATGTGGGCATTTATTACTATAAAATTCTCTCTAGACACTGCTTTAAAAATTTATCAGAGATTCTGGTATGTTGTGTCTTTATTCTTGTTGGTTTCAAAGAACATCTTTATTTCTGCCTTCATTTCATTGTTTATCCAGTCAAAATTCAGGAGCCAGTTGTTCAGTTTCCATGAAGTTGTGTGGTTCTGAGTTAGTTTCTTAATCCTGACTTCTAATTTGATTGCACTGTGGTCTGAGAGACTGTTTGTTATGATTTCCATTCTTTTGCATTTGCTGAGGAGTGATTTACTTCCAATTATGTGGTCAGTTTTAGAGTAGGTGTGATGTGGTGCCGAGAAGAATGTATATTCTGTGGATGTGGGGTGGAGAGTTCTATAGATGTCTATTAGGGCCACTTGGTCCAGATATGAGTTCAAGTCCTGGATATCCTTGTTAATTTTCTGTCTTGTTGATCTGTCTAATATTGACAGTGGAGTGTTAAAGTCTCCCACTATTATTGTGTGGGAGTCTAAGTCTCTTTGTAAGTTGTTAAGAACTTGCTTTATGTATCTGGATACTCCTGTATTGGGTGCATATATATTTAGGATCATTAGCTCTTCTTGTTGCATTGATCCTGTTACCGTTATGTAATGAGCTTCATTGTCTCTTGATCTTTGTTGGTTTAGGGTCCATTTTATCAGAGACTAGGATTGTAACTACTGCTTTTTTTTCCTCTCCATTTGCTTGCTAAATCTTCCTCCATCCCTTTATTTTGAGCCTGTGTGTGTCCTTGCATGTGAGATGGGTTTCCCAAATATAGCAAACAAATGGGTCTTGACTTTTTATCCAATTTGCCAGTTTGTGTCTTTTGATTGGGGCATTTAGCCCATTTACATTTAAGGTTAATATTGTTATGTGTGAATTTGACCCTGCCATTTTGATGCTAGCTGGTTGTTTTGCCCATTAGTTGATGCAGTTTCTTCATTGTATCAATGGTCTTTACCATTTGGTAGGTTTTTGGAGTGGCTGGTACTGGTTGTTTCTTTCCATGTTTAGTACTTCTTTCAGGAGCTCTTGTAAGGCAGGCCTCGTGGTGACAAAACTTTTCAGCAATTGCTTGTCCGAAAAGGATGTTATTTCTCCTTCGCTTATGGAGCTTATTTTGGCTGGATATGTAATTCTAGGTTGAAAGTTCTTTTCTCTAAGGATGTTGAATATCAGCCCCCACTCTCTTCTGGCTTGTGGCATTTTTGCCAAGAGATCCTCTGTGAGTCTGATGGGCTTCCCTTTGTGGGTAACCCGACCTTTCTCTCTGGCTGTCCTTAGCATTTTTTCCTTAATTTTAACCCCAGTGAATCTGATGTGCCTTGGGGTTGGTCTCCTTAAGGAATATCTTTGTGGTGGTGGCTATATTTCCTGGACTTGAATGTTGGCCTGCCTTGCTAGGTTGGGGAAGTTCTCCTGGATTATATCCCGAAGAGTGTTTTCCAGCTTGGATTCATTCTCCCTGTCACATTCAGGTACACCTATCAAACATAGATTAGGTCTTTTCACATAATCCCATATTTCTTGGAGGCTTTTTCATTCCTCTTTACTCTAATCTTGTCTTCTCATTTTATTTCATTGAGTTGATCTTTAATCTCTGATATCCTTTCTTCTGCTTGGTTGATTTGGCTATTGAAACTTGCGTATGCTTTGCAAAGTTCTTGTGTTGTGGTTTTCAGCTCCATCAAATTGTTTATGTTCTTCTCTAAGCTGGTTATTCTAGTTGGCATTTCATCTAACCTTTTTACTAGGTTCTTTGTTTGTTTGCATTGGGTTAGAACATGTTCTTTTAGCTCAGAGAAGTTATTACCCACCTTTTGAAGCCTTCTTCTGTCGATTCATCAGACTTATTCTCCATCCAGCTTTGTTCCCTTGCTGGTGAGGAGTTGTGATCCCTTGGAGGAGGAGAGGCATTCTGGCTTTTTTTGTGTGTGTTTTCATCCTTTTTGCACTGGTTTCTTCCCATCTTTGTGTATTTATCTACCTGTGGTCTTTGGTGATTTTCAGATGGGCTCTCTGAGTGGGCGTCCTTTTTATTGATGTTGAAGCTATTTATTTCTGTTTTCTGGTTTTCCTTCTAATAGGCCCCTCTGCTGCAGGACTGCTGGAGGTCCACTCCAGACCCTGCTTGCCTGGGAATCACCCATGGGGTCTGCAGAACATTAAGGGTTTCTGCCAGTTTCTTATTCTGTTATCTTTGTCCCAGAAGGGTACCTGCCAGATGTCAGCCAGAGCTCTCCTTTATGAGGTGGATGTATGGGGGTTGAGGAGTCAATTGAGGAGACAGTCTGCCCCTTATCAGAGCCCAAGTGCTATGCTGGGAGCTCTGTTGTTCTGTTCAGAGCTGCTGGGTAGGTACATTTAAGTCTGGGGCTGTGGGACTCATAACTGCCTCTTTTCCCAGGTGCTCTGTCCTGGGAAGGTAGGGCTTTATTTATAAGTTCCTGATGTGCTGCTGCCTTTTTTCAGCGATGATCTGCCTAGCAAGGAGGTAGTCTAATCACAGGCTGTCAGCAGAGGCATTGCTGAGCTGCCATGGGCTCTGCCCAGCTGCTGTGTAAACTTCCTTACAGTTCTGTTTACAGAGGTACAGTTAGAACTGCCTTAGTAATGACAGTCTGCTTCAGTAATGACAGACTGCCTCAGTAATTAAGGATTGCGTCGGTAATGGCATACTGCCTTGGTAATGGCAGACTGCCTTGATAGTGGTGGACTGCCTTGGTAATGGCAGATGCCCTTTCCCCAAAGAGTTGGACTATCCTGGGTCTAGCTGCACTTGCTTGGAAACTCTCAATCCAGAGTGCTTTAGATTTCTGGTCTTTGTCGGGGTGGGACCCTCTGAGCCAGATCACCTGGCTCCCTGCTTTCAGCCCCCTCTTTTTCAGTTGAATGGGTGGCTCTGTCTCCCAGGCATTCCAGGGGCCAATTGAAACAGCAGCCCAGATTTGTGTGAGTTTTTGTGTGGAAAACTGTGGCACCAGCTGAAACAGCCACGCTGGAAACTCCTGGCACTTTCCAGCCCAGGTATCTCCTGGTCTGTGAGTGGTAAAAACTGCAGAAGAAGCACAGTATCTGAACTGGAGTGCTAGAGTGGATGGAAAAGCCCCTGATGGCCTCTGTTGGGTAGGGAGGGTGTTCCTCCAGGGATTGCACTTCCTGGGTGAGGCAGCGCCCTAACCTGCCTTGGCTCGCCCTTCTTGGGCTACTCCCACTGTGCAACCAGTCCCATTGAGATGCACCTGGTACCTCGTTTGGAAATGCAGTGATCACTCACCCTCTGCATTGCTCTTGCTAGGAGCTGCACTCCAGAGCTGTTCCAATTTGGCCATCTTGGATCTCTTTCTAATTAATTATGATTCTTTTTAGGTGAGAGTGAATTTGGGTACAAGTGAACAAATGCTCCTTTCTGAGCAGAGACTTCATATGGATGACTTGGTTTGACATTTGGTGGAACTATGTTAAGGATAATATTTCCTTGGTTATTGACAAACATGAGACGACTGGCCAAATGGCAGCTGGTGGGATGCATAATTTGAATTACCAACATGGAATCTACCCAGGAGGCCGCAGAGCACTCAATGTACCTTACCTGGATGGAAAGCTCCCCAATTTTTGAGGATGTATGAAGGATATGGTTTTTAACCAGAGGGAGATCTGTATGTCCCTTAGATTTTACCCTGGTTTTAAGAAGATTTATGAGGTGTCACTAGGATGCTGATGAGTTTTTTGCAGGGGAGGATGAAGCTATCAATTTCTTTAGCCCCAGATCCTAAGTCACTTTTCCAGAATGGAAAATGCTAGGGCAAGGGCTATTGGAATTTACTTTGCAAACTCAGAAATCCTTGCTTTTATTTCAGTTGGGTAAGGAAGGAGATTTTGTTGCTTTGGAAATAGATGAAGGTCTGTCTATTGAGAGCTTATGTAGGAAGGCATAAAAGTAAAACTCAGCTTTCTTCTTTTAGTTTTGTCAGTGACAGCAAGTGGCACATTATTCAATTCACAGGGGAGTATCTGGACTTAACGGTATGTGAAAAAAGGATAAGGAAATCACTGCCTTTGCAAAGCAAACCATTTTTAATTGAAGGGGCCCTTTTAGTTGGAGGTCTTGATAACCAAACGTGGAAAGAGGTGAAGAGGTTAGAACTTACCTCTGTGCCTGGGAAATTTGCTCAAGGGACCTCTTTCAAAGGGTGCTTAAGGAGCCTGGAAGCCAACTCGGAAAAGAGAGCATTAAGGGATTCCCTTGTTTCCAAAGATATTTCTGCTGGGTATAAAACTGAGAGTGTTGATGACACAAATCCTTCCATAACAGTGATAGAAAACCTGCATCAGTCAGAAATTTTCCTTTCCACTGTTGTCTCTGAGGTCATCAAGTCTTTTCTTCAAGATGAGAGTAACAATTTCATGGTTTTTAATAACTTGGAAGTCTGAGAAGGTAGATGAGCCTTACTGGAACAAAGGCACATGAAGCTGGATGTGAAATTTAAGGATTTGGGTATCCATCATTCTCAAATACTATTTAAAACAGAGGAAATGCCTATTCATGGGTTCCTTCAATTAGACATGTCACCTGAGCAAGAAATGGAGATGACTTTTACCATGTTAGACTTATGGCGAGGAAAAGTTTGGTATGTCCATGATGGTTCAGAAGAACCTATGGATTATTTTACATCTACGGTTTATTCCAATAGCAAGAAAGAAATGCCATTATATCTGCAATAACATGTACCACATAGTGTAACATTATTGTCATTCCAGTCAATGATTCCCTGTACCTTAAGGTTTCAGAAGGAAACTTGCTTCTTCTATTTGAGAACTCTAAGAAACAACTGACCCTAAATATGATACACATGTCAGACCCTGACACAGATTTTTTGAGTCTTAGTATTTCAATTCTTGACAACTTCAATTCAGATGCTGAGTTTTTAGAAAATGTAAGTGATCTCAGGAGAGCCACTAATCATTTTACACATGAAGATTTAAGAGATGGCAATCTTTTCTATGTGCACACTTTTGGCACTCTTTTCTATGTCTACTGAAACTCTCAGATTTTTCAGAGAGAAGGTGATAGAGAGATGGAAATGTAAGTGATGGAAATGAAGATTTAAGAGATGGCAATCTTTTCTATGTGCACACTTATGGCAATCTTTTCTATGTCTACTGAAACTCTCAGATTTTTCAGAGAGAAGGTGATAGAGAGTTGGTTAGTAATACGGCAGTGTTGCAGATCATGACTGCTCCTTGGGACTTTTCAGTGGTCAGTAGAACTAGTGTGGTCATAGAACAGCGGGGCACTCCCCTGATTACATGGGGTAACTTGTCAGTGGAGGCTAATGGTTAATGGGCTGAGATGGAGACCCATTATTACATCACTCATCCACTTCAATATGGCCATATTCAACAGTGAGGGTCAAGTGGGAAATGGAAATAAGTCAGCACCTTTTCTCAGTGTTCTGTTGATCAGAGTTGGATCTGGTACTGTAGTACATTCAAAGAATTGCAGCTAGAAAATATTACAGATCACTTTAAAGTTAACATAGAAGGAAAAGTCAGTGAAGAGCTGATATTTCCAGTTACAATAAATGGCTGAAGTTTATCCTTTTGAAAAATGTTCCTCTAGAGATCAGTCAAATAAACAAGAACATATTGAATTTTGATCATTTGCAGGCTGCAACAGAGGGTGAGAAGCAGCTGAGAGAGAACTGGATTTTAAGTTACTGATCCCACCTAAGAAAGGAAAAGTGCACTTGGCAATAAAGTTCTAAAAATGAACTCAATCTTAAGCAAAAACATTTTACATACTCTAAGATAAGGAGAGGCCAAAGGAAGACTCACAGGATACTTTCAGGTTTTTGATTGTTGCAAAATACATAAAATCAAATATTCTACTTTCAGAATCAACTTTAAAGCAGATAAGACGTACATAATTTTAACTAACAGGATTTGTTAAAGAAGGAGAAGGGAAATTAATTACAAAATTAGAATTATTTGTTCAAATCTTGGACAATCAGATCTTCCAACATAAAATCACCAAGGACCCTCAACATGGGAAGCTGAAATTGCTTACCTTGTCTGTTTCTCTGGAAAATAATGACAGTATCACTATGTTCTCAAATCAAGACATAGTGAGTGAATAGCTGATATATGTTTATGCTGACGCTGAGATCTAGGGTGATGAGTTCTTCGTTGTGGCCTCCATCACAGGACCAGAGGGAACTGGATCTTGACTCAGAGCATTCATCTACAGAAATCAAAGTCACCATTTCTGTTGGGGGCAAGAATGATGAGAAACCAGTACACATGATAGATAAGGCCTTTCATATTGTGTGGAATGGCCAGCGCTTATTGACCCTGGCAGATCTGTTACCATGACACTGACTTAGATTTTGATGATGGACAGTTGTTCTACACCCGGCGGGGCATTCCAAATGGGGATTTGGTGCAAGCCAGAGACCCCACTCAGAAACTCTTGCAGTTCAGACAAGAGGACCTGCAGGAAGGGCACGTGCTTTTCAGACATCGGGGTGCAGACTCAGCCCACTTTGTGCTGTTTGTGATAGATGGTGTTCACTATACATGGTCTCTTCTCGAGGTCAGTGTGTCAGACCCTTATGTCCAGATAGCCAATAACATGGGGCTGCTCATACAGAGAAGAAAAGATGGCAGCCTCATAGCAGCCAACCTGAGTGTCACCACAAACCGAGATGTCAGAACAGACCATGAGATTGAATTCCACATTGTGCAGCCCTCAAAGCATGGCAGGATCCTGGTCAACCATTCTGTTTCTCACTCATTTTCCCAAGATGACTTGAAGCAAGGATGTGTGATTTATAGGCACAATGGCAGTGGCAACTTTGATGTATTCAACCTGACAGTGTAAGTTAAAGCCACATACTTAGAAGGGGGAGTGTATGTTCAGGTGTGTTTGGAAGGCCACCCACATTACATGCAGGTTCTGCACCTCAAGACTGTTGAAGAAAGAAAACCAATAAAACTGAATAGAGGAAGGCTCCAGATAGGTGATTATCCTATCCATAGCACCAAGAATTCTCACTCTCCCAGAACCACAGGGGCTAATAATCTGTTTGCTTCTGAAAGCTACTTTTGTGTTGATTTCTCCCCTGGTATTAGGAGTGAAGTTTTAAAAATATAGATACCATTGAGAAGAAAAGTTGGAAGGTTTTATGATTTTGAGGCTTCCAGTTTTCCTACACTTTAAATGGAATGTAAGCAAAGCTCAGCCTTATTTCAAAGCTGTGTTCATGCATGTGCATGTATGTTCAGTACAGTATAAGCTTGGAATAAGGAAGAGAGCTATATATTATGATAAATTAAGAAATCTTTACTTTTATTCATTATTCATAGCAACACTGCCAATATTTCATTGGATCTGAGTTATATTTATGATGTGCTGAAGCACAGGATAAAAGCTTAGAGTAATTTAACAAATGTAAAAAGCGTTCCTAAGATAGCAGCAAATACTATATTATGTAGTTTCTTTAGTTCTGAATGTGGCCTTGTTTTGTATCCTGAAAGTGATGGCTAAAATTAGTCTAGACAAGTGGAATGTCAGCGGTGAGATTAGAAACCACCTGGTTTCCTGGGGCTCCTACTGAAAACTTCCTGCTGGAAAACAGCCATGCTGATCAGAATTAGGAAGGGGTGTTGTTTTTTAGGGTAATGCTGCGTAGGGCATGGAATGTGTACGCTGTGATTTATAACAACTGACCACAAAAGCCGGCTATTCTGAATCTACCCTCAGGACTGAAAACAAGCTTACTTTTTTGCTAGATGCAGCCAATAAAATTAAGTAAAAATGAATTCAAATCAGAATGGTTAAATAGTGAGTTTTGAATAAGAATTTCAACAGTGAGTTTTGAATAAGAACTAGCTTTTTTTTCCCATTATTTTTCAAGAGCTTAGAGTTACGTTTCACCACAAGGGGGCATGTGCAATTCAATGACTTTAAATCAGTTATCACAGATTTGAGATGGAGTTTGCTGAATAAAAACTTACATTAATTATGTATTGAAAATGCCGAACGAGTTAAAATGGGGGATTAAAACTTTCCTCTCAAGGTCTTACAATGTTACTGACTCCACTGCTGCTTCCCCTACCATCTTGTATTCCTTCTCCTTACCCTACCATTTTATTTTTTTCACCTCAACCTTCGAGTCCTGGGGTTTTGTTGCTGCTGTGAATGACACTCGGTTAATACATTAGTAGCAACTCAAGTGTTGCTGACCAGGGCCGATATTAAAAATATTAGCATGGGCACCAAAACAGACTCAGGCTTAAACTGTGTACCAACACTAAGTATAACTTAAACCAGTTGTGGAAGTTAATATAAAACAATGTGGCTGTCAACAGTCTTGACTTTTGCATTTATTAATACGTTTTTCTTTTTGTGTCTATGTATTGTGTGTGAACTCAAGGCTGGGCATGAAGATAATATTCCTTCAGAGGCAGTGTTCATAGTCAGAACTACACCAATGCATGGATACCTCCAAAAATTTATACCAGAAGAAGGCAGCTTGGGTGCAGATGGAAGGTCCCCTTTGACTTTTACACAGCAGGATGTGGAGGATGGCGATATTCTTTATGTGCAGACAGCCCCTGCCCAAGAGCAGGACTGTTTTTCCCTGGATGCGATGAATGGTTTCCAAGTTGTGAGCAGAGCTGAATTCTTGGTGGATATTGTTCCTATGTGGATTCCTCTGGAGGCAAAGAATTTCACAGTTCAAGAAGGTGGCACCAGAGCACTTCTAGAAGAATACCTCAAAATTCCAAGCAAGCAGTTTAAGGGACCTGACTGTGAATTTGTTTCACTTGAACCACCGAAACATGGTTATGTCAGAAGTTCGAAAATTCCAAGAGGAAAGCTAATGAAATTGACCAGAAAACAGGTAATAATGCTCAATTGATGTAATTGGGAATGTTGGCTAGGAGAAAAAATGACTGTCTATTGTTTAGATTCATGGGAATGATGGGACCTTGGAGAGTGTCTAGTTGACCTCCCAACAGATGCTAGAAGCCCTTCCACAGTATCCCTATAGAGAGGTCATCTAGCCAGTGCTTAAACATCCTCAGTGATGCAGAACTTACTACTTGCTGAGATGACCCCTTCCAATGTAAACATACTCCAGTTATTAGAAAGTTATTTAGACTGAGCTGAAATCTGCCATTTAAAAACTTTTTCTCCTAGGTCCTGGCTCTGGTACTCCAGAGCCTTCTTTTATGAAAGCTCTTTAAGTATTTAAAAGAAAAGCTTATCAAATTTCCTTGAATGTCATCTTTTTCAGGTTAAACCTACCTGGCTTTCCAGCTTTTGCTTCTAAGCCATGGGTTTCCTGCACCATCCTAATTACCTAGTTCTAGATGAGTGCCATGTTGTCGCTGTCCCTCTCAGCAATACTGGGGTAATGCCCAGGTATTTAACACAATATGCTTTAATCATTGGTGGATTTTTTCATTCATTCATTTCTTCATTCAACCAATAGATGCTTACAGGATACATTCTCCATATCACACCCTATGATGAGGGTAAGCTCTCGATGGTTAAAATGGTCCAGTGCCTGCAATCAGGGAGCTGGGCACCATTGCCAGTTTGGTGTCCAATCAGCATAAAATAACTAAGGACAACTCCGGGCTGCTGTCATGTTTCTTTGCTTTGGGTTAGAATGGTCTTGTTGTCAGACTTTACTTTCTTATTGTGAATAAAAGAATGATTTCCATTACTTTCCTTTTAAATCTTGAAAAGCAACTTGCAGGTCCCCATCATTTCCTTTATAAGCCCCTAGGAATATACACTCTCCAGGTTTGAAACCATTAACAACCACCTACCGTTTTAGAGTGTCTTTGTCTAGTCAGCTAGGAACACTTGTTTGATGCTTCATTTTGCTTCTAAGAATTTCAACTCATCCCTGGATTTAAATCAATTTACTAAACATCCTGTTTGAGTTAGTGTAGAGCTACCATAGTCACTAAAACATATTCCTCGCCCTCAAGAAACACTGTTGAGTAATCAGGGGCACCAGGATTAATATAAGGTGCACTCTTCTTGCTTCTTACATTGCACTTTCACAGTGGTTCTGTGGGAATAAAGAATTGGCACATGTGATTCTGACTGAAGAGCATAGAGAAGCCTTCACAGAGGAAATAATGTTTAAGCTAGACTGTGAGCAGAGAGTGAAAGAACAGGGATATAACAGAGGAGGAAACAGAGAAAAACAGGGCAAGCAAAGGAATAGCATGGCCAAGGGTATTCTAGCAGGGCCGAGAGTCGTCCAGGAGGTGGAGGAGTGGCGGAGAGGACGTGGAGCTAGCCTGCGGAGGAGTCCTCCCCTTTGACCACAGGAGATGTAACCTGAGTTACACACCAAGGGGACTGGACTTAACCGGGGGACGTGGGGAGCCCGGGGGAGAAGCAGAGAATGCTGAGGGTTGGAAAAGACCTTAGACATCAGTGCTTCTCCACAGGGGTCCCAGAGAAGGTGATGCTTTAGTGACCTCATGCAGGTGGGTGTCTTTCAGTCATGGCTTATCCTTTAAATGCTGGACAAACCATCCAAGATGATTTCAAACCTGCTCTGCTGTGAGTTGAGTTGAATACTTTTGTAAAATTAGTTGTAAATTGTTCCTATCTTCTGAGCACTAAATTTTGGTCCTATCTTGGTCAATTGAGTGATTAATTGTGCTTCCTAAGAGGCATGTATTTAGGAATGACTGGTTGAAATGTTTGTGTCAAGATGCAGGTGTTCCCTGTGCATCTGCTGTGACAATATGCTGTCTGTGTTGTCATGTAGCCTTGTTCACAGAGAAGAGTCAAAGTCACAGGTCCCTGCTTTCCAGGCGACCCCTTCACATTGTCTCTCCCTTACATGACTCCTGGGGTCACCAAGTTTTGAGACATGGTCATTTTCACTTACAGTGACTCTAATCTCTAAAAACTAGTGGCTGCAGCCTTTAGTGACTTGGAGAGGGAGGAGATTCCTTGCCATTCTTGCCCTTCATTCATTCAGCAAATAGTTTTGAATATCTGTTTTGTGTCAGGGATGCCAATTCTGGGTCACTTTGACCCAGAGTGAGGAGTGAGAGGGGAGCACTGGGGGATGAGAATGTGTGAGCAGAGAAATGCCAAATACACCCCTGAACAGAGTTGGTAACAGGGGACCAAATAATTTTGAATCTGTCAAGATTTTTCATTAGTTGATTGGATTTATCCCCAATTCTAAGTATTGGGGATAAATTGGTAAACTAACTAGGTAATAATCCCAGCCCATAGGGAGCATTTTTCCTAATGAGGGAAAGAGAGAAACAGGGAGAAACAATAAAGAAAATAAATACATGAAATAAATAACATGTTGAATGATTTGTGCTATGGAGAAAAATAAAGCAGGAAAGGGAGCTAGGAAGTGCTGGGACCTTTAGTGGAGTGTGTGTGTGTATTGACATTCAATTTCTAATACAGTGGAGAAGGCAGCATTTGAGCAGACCCCGGAGGAGGTGATGGATGGGTGAGCTAAGTGTATATGGGGAAAACATTCAGGCAGAAGGAAGAGTGAGACCAACAGCTTTGCGTGGGGAACATGCCTGGTGTGTCCAAGTAGCAAGTCATCCTGTGTGGCTGGCGCTGCAGGCATGGTGGAGAGTGCAGCAGATGAGCCGGTAGGTGAGATGTGGGGAGGCCCAAGGCTTCACCTTTGACCCAGAGTGAGGAGTGAGAGGGGAGCACTGGGGGATGAGAATGTGTGAGCAGAGAAATGCCAAATACACCCCTGAACTGAGTTGGTAACAGGGGACCAAATACTTTTGAATCTGTCAAGATTTTTCATTAGTTGACTGGATTCTTTAATTTTAGGCCAATGGATATTGCTCTGGTTCTAGAAGTTTAGGGATAGACAAATCCTCAACATACCATCTCTTTGCCTTCGAATTAATATTAAATGGCATGTCATTTTGGGAAGTGTCTCTCCATTAAAGAAATGATGTAGTTTTGCAGGAGAAGTACTCTGAACGTGACTGCTATTGAAACGCCGTGTTCCTAAAGTGCATTAACATGCTCCCCGCTTCTGCTCAGAGCCAACTACCATGTTTGTTTTCAAATAGCTTAAGACAGCATGTTCCAGGAGCACATGACAGGCCATGATCTGGAATTCCTCTGCCCACAGAACTCCAAAGAAATTCTCATAGCACCTGTGTATGAGTGGACACAAGGCCTTTCCCTTGAGGCCTTTCATGAACTTTTCAACTCTAGTCAGAAACACTTCTGGAAAATCAAAAGACTTTGCTCAAAGGAAGTACGCCACAGGAATGGGCAAAGTTGAACTGCTAAAAATTTTGGCTCTATTTTATCAAAATAAACACAATCCCAGAGACTTTTTCAGAAGTTCAGCTACTCTTTTTGGGGTTTGGAAGTTCTCTGCGGTATGTTTGGGTCACAGACCCATTGCAGCTAAGTTCCCTTTTAGTTTTATAATCCCCTTGGTCTCTGATTTTGTTCCTGTGCTCTTCAATATTTCAATCAGAGTTTTAAAGACACGAAAGGCATTTTGATCAAAATTGTGCCTATGACAAATCCAAGAGGAATAACTAATCCCCTGGAGGACCATTTCAGCGCTAACATTGAAAAGATGAAATCTGACCAGCCTGGGCAATGTGGTGAAACCTCATCTCTACCAAAAATACAAAAAATTCACCAGGCATGGTGGCACTTGCTGTCTTCCCAGCTACTTGGGAGGCTGAGGTGGGAGGATTGCTTGAGCTTGGGAGGTGAAGGTTGAAGTGAGCTGAGATTATGCCACTGCACTCCAGCCTGGGTGACAGAGTAAGACCCCATCTCAAAAAAAAAAAAAAAAAAAAAAAAAAAAAGATAAACTATAACAGAAGTAAGAGTAAATGTTTGCATTTCAATTATTATAGAGAGGGAGATCTGTGTTGTTAGAGTAATTTGATTTCAGTGTAATTCATGACAGTTTGCTCACAGGAGATGTAGTTAGCTAGTCGTGGGTAGCATCCTTTATTAGTTGCACCAAAACCTATTGTATTCTGAAGGAGAAGGAGCAGGATTATAGGAGTATAATGTCAGTAGGAATAACCTCACAATTAAAGGACCAATGCATACTTAGTTTAGAAAGAGAAATTTGGGCAAACTTAATAATTGCTCTGGTCCATATGTCTCTAGAAATCCAAGCAATGGATAAGTAGAAGTTTCAGAGGTGAAATCTAACAGTTTGAATTGTCAAATAAAGCAGTTAGCAACCTCAGAAATTAGTTACTAACAATACACTTTAATGTTAGAAGTAGCACTTGACCTCAGATCTTCTGATGATCAGTCTAGCATTCTCTTTGCTACACCACATTGCTCAAGTGCTTTGTTCCTCCTTAATCCTATGTCTAGGATGTAGTATCAGTTCAGAAAAACTGTGCTATCCATCATAGTTTACACGCTGATTGTTAGACTGAAACTTCGCGGGATGAGGACACGCTTTTTTGTTTTAGAGAGATTTTAAAAATTAAGATTTTTTTTTGCATTTCTCTTTTTTTATTATACTTTAAATTCTGGGGTACATGTGCAGATCATGCAGGATTGTTACATAGGTATATGCATATACTTACAATGTATACCTTTGGTGGTTTGTTGCATCTATCCCCCCGTCAACTACATTAGGTATTTCTCCTAATATTATCCCTCCCCAATACCCCCACCCCCTGCTATCCCTCCCCTAGCTCTCCCATCCCCCAAAGGCTCCTGTGTGTGATGTTCCCCTCTCTGTGTCCATGTGTTCTCATTGTTCAACAAAAATTAAGATTTTTAAAAATTGCCATTTGTTCATATTTTTAAGTCACATTTCAGCAACCTGGTGATTTTGTGGTTTGTTACAGGTGGAAAATAAATTGATTTACTATGTTCATAATGATAGCAAGGAGCTTTATGACAGTTTCACCATCTTTGCAAATAGCTCAGAGTTTGGAAAACTGAGTCTGCCCCAAACTCTTTTTGTGACTGTTGAATCTGTGAATGATGAAGCTCTGGTGGTAACAGCCAATAACATCCTTAGGTAAGTGCTACCTGCTTTAGACTTGTCATAAGAATCTACCAAATTTATATTATTTCTAATGATAAGTAGTAAGACCTGTGACTCTGTGTATATAGTTGACAAATTCCCACTGGTTTTAAATAAATAATATTTATTACTTGGGAGTTCTGCTGGGTATGCCCAGCTAATTTTTGTATTTTTAGTAGAGATGGGGTTTCACCATGTTGGTCATGCTGGTCTTGAACTCCTGATCTCATGATCCATCCACCTCTGCCTTCCAAAGTTCTGGAATTACAGGCAGGAGCCACTGCTCCTGGCTGATAGTTCTTATTACTAAAAAAAAAATACTACAGGGCCATACCAGTTTTTGGGTAAAATAAGGCCACTACTGAGTCATGGGATGGTATTTCTCTGGTTCTGGGAGCCTCAGTCCCGCTCTGCTCTCAGAGGCTCCCCAACGGCAAGTTCCCAAGTGCTCACAGTAAATACCTTTTGGCTGGGCAAGGTGTCTGCCATTTTACACCTCTCCTGCCCAGGAGCCCTGAGGTAATATCTGCTACTGTGGCTTCTGCTCCCCACACAGAGAGGATGACTTGCTGGAAGTCATTTCTTGCTACACTGGTACTGCCAGCATTTGGAAAACCCTTCAATGCCAATTTATGCCCAAGTATCCAAAAACTTCCATTTAATAGATGTTCGTGGTTTCCACGTACCCTTTCTTGCTGTCTCTTCTTCTAAGAACCTGGGCATGAATCCATAAGACTGGCTTGAAGAAAAATTGTAACTAATATAATTAGTGCACAAAAAATAAGGATTAGCCGTAATTATGTGCTAGGTACTTCTCTAAGGGCTTAAGCCAGCTGAGATATGAGCTACCATTTGTCTCATTGTGCAGATGAGGGAGCTGCATGACTGCTGAGCGACAGGCTGAGGATGGAAGGACAGCATGGAAGCCTGATGGCTCGTACATGCCTCTGTCCATGGTCTCCAGCAGTGCCTGACAGAGTAAACGGGAAATATTTGCTGAAGGAATGAATGAATGGGAATATAAATAATTAATTCCCCCAGCATTGGCCCACGTTTTTTAGACCAGGTTTCTGTCTTGACTCCCTTTCTTTAGTGTGGCTGTGTTTCTGGGAGAAGCCTTAGCCTCTCACACAAATGAGCTCCTAGTGGGCTCATTCATCAGGTATGTCAAGACATGGGAATCTAAATGTGTTCAACTTGAAATTTGGTTACAACGACTGTTCCCACATACATATTTGGCAATTTCAGCCTCATTTATACTGCTCACAGGGGTCAATAGTTAATAATAGATTATTTAGAAGGTCAGAGGAAGTTGTATGGTTAGAGGTGCAGAAAAGGTGCACATGAGTAAAGATTCCACAGTTCCATCTGGCAATGGTGCCTCCCCTTGGGTGGTGGAGGGCTTGAATATGTGGTGGGGCATTTTTGTTATCATATTGACTGGAAGATGCTACTGTATTTAATGCTTGAGGGTCAATGATGCATAATATTTTCAATGTGTGGGCTAATCCTACAAAATGAAGAATGACCCACCCAAATGGCGATGGTGTCCTATTGAGAAACACTCTGGGCTGGGAACTTATGAATTACAGTACACAGGCCTCATCAGGCTTGCTGCCTGCTTGTGTGCATGGTCCACAAGCTGAGAATAGTTTTTATAGATGAACATTTGCAATTGATTTAATTATAGAATTATAGGAAACATTAATTTGGAAGCCCATGTAAGCAAAATGTTTTCCTTCAAAAATGAATTTCATTCTTCTCAGTAGTAGGCTTGTATTACAAAATAATTACATTCAATTATTATTATTATCATTTTGAGATGGGGTCTTACTCTGTCAGCCAGGCTGGAGTAGAGTGGCACGATCTCAGCTAACTATGACCTCCGCATTTCACTCTCGAGTTATTCTCCCACTTCAGACTCTTGAGTAGCTGGGATCATAGGCACCAGCTGAGCTAATTGTTTATTATTTTTTTTTATAGAGATGGGATCTCCCTATGTTGCCCAGGCTGTTCCCGACTCCTGAGCTCAAGTGATCCTCTTACCCCAGCCTCCCAAAGTGCTGTGATTACAGGCGTGAGCCACCACCCCCACCCAATTATTATTATTATTATTATTTGAATTTTATCAGTAAAAGATTTGTGAAAAAAACTTTTATTTGTTATGTAAGTATCCATAAAATAGCCCCTGTTTTGTCTCATGGCCCCAAAAGCCTAAACTTACTTTCTTGTTTTTCCCAGAAAATATTTGCCAACACACATATATACCATGGAATACTATGCAGTCATAAAAAAGAATTAGTTTATTTCCTTTGTAGGGACATGGATGAAGCTGGAAGCCATTATTCTCAGAAAACTAACACAGGAACAGAAAACCAAACGCTGTATGTTCTCACTCATAGTGGGAGTTGAACAATGAGAACACATGGACACAGGGAGGGGAACATCACACACTGGGGCCTGTTGGCGGGTAAAGGCAAGGGGAGGGAGAGCATTAGGACAAAACCTAATGCATGCAGGCCTTAAAACCTAGATGACGGGTTGATAGATGCAGCAAACCACCATAGCACATGTATACCTGTGTAACAAACCTGCATGTTTTGCGCATGTATCCCAGAACTTAAAGTGAAAAAAAAACGAAATGAAAAAAGAAAATATTTGCCAACCCTTCCTATGTCCAGCATTATCCAGTAGAACTTTGTGTGATGATAAAATATGGTATCTGTGCTGTCCAGTACAGTAGCTACTAGTCACATGCAAGTAGAAAGTATTTTAAATAAGACTAGTATGATTAAGGAATGGAATTTTAAATTTTATATAATTTTAAGTACTTTACATTAAATGTAAATAGTCCCATTTACCTAGAGGCTACTGCATTGAACAATAGTATTCTAAACAGTAGGGGATGGGACAGATTCAGGTAGGCAGAGGCAAGAATGTGTGCAAAACTACATTTACAGGGCAGGGAGAAAACCAGCCCGCTAGAGTTGAAGATCCAAGTTTCACAGCATAGGCTGGAAATAAGGGCCTTGGATTCTAGGAAATAATTTGGATGATTTTGTAGCTATGGGAGAATATGCAGCTATATTCGAACTGTGTGCAGTGGCTGAGGGAACATAGAGCTTCCAAAGCTACTTTACCCTCATAATGTTTTAAAAAAAGAAAAGCATAGTATTGTTTTCATCGTTTGAGCAACTTTCTCTCCTTCCTTCAGAGAGCCTTTCATTCTTTTCAGTGTGACCCCAGATTGACTTTTTAAGTACATCTGAATTTATCCTTCCTCCCTCTGTTTCTGAAGTTCATTACCATCATGGCTAAAGTATAAGAAATTGATGCAAGTCTCTGACTGGCCACGTGGCTGGATTTAGTTTTGGCAGTGTTGCCTAACTGCCATTCATGTATCAGGTTGGTATAAAAGCAATTGCAGATTTTGTCATTGAAAATAATGGCAAAAACCACAATCACTTTGGCACCAACATACTAGATCACTGGCCTATAATAAACACATTTGTATATTGGGCATTATATAGTAAATACACTATCTTCATATGTATTTATAAATGTATAATGCATGTGCATATACAAATGTAATATAATATTTTTAATGTGTATTTCCTCAGTTAGGAAGAAGATCAAATGTTATTCCTGACCTTGTTTTACAGGTGAGGAAACGAACCCAGGGAGTAGTGTGTGGCCTAAGGTACGAAAGTCGGTGCAATAGTAGGGTGTCCTCACTTCTATTCTGAGAATTCTTTGACCCTGCTTTCTTTACTGTGCTGTTTTTGGGGTGCTGTGGTGGGATTTAAAAAACGTACTATTTCAACAAACAAAACAATGGTCAGAGCTAGTATTATTCTAACCCAATAGATCTTAAAGGTTATTTTCTAAGTGGCAAGAATGATCCAACCACCAATGATGGCACAGCAGATACACCATCTTCGGGTGGTGGTGACGCAAACAGGAAAAGGGTCTTTGGTGAGAATTGGTGGCCAAGCAGGTGACAGAGAGAGACGGGATGACAGTAAGGAGAATAGCAAAGAAATACAAAGCAGTAAAACTTTGACCTTATTTTATAAAGCTCTCCAGGGCCAGTGAAATGATTGTGCAGGCATAGCCGGAAGCCCACCAGAGCCTAATGTAACTAATGCTCTTTACATGGTTAAAAATTATAAGGGTTTTTATTTACTCAAAACAATTGGATCCAGGAATAGGCTTTTTAGTGCTTTTAATTATCTTAGAGCTTGATTCATTATTCAGTCTCTGTATTTTAAGTGAAAAATTATTAGTGTTCATATCTTAAAGACTTGTCACATTATCGTTTGACTCCACAGTTACTGCTCAGGTAACCTGGGATGTCTGTCCCAGTGGTGACAATTTAGGCTGCCCCACAGATTCGTGTCTTAGTAATGCCTCCTGAACTCTCTCTGCAAGGGATCTGGGAAGTAGGTTGGTGGCTACAACGAGGAATTTTAGGGGTCAATTATTATTAAATACAGTTATAAGAAGTTTACATTTATTGTGTGCTTACCAAGTACCAGGCCTCTTCTGTAACTGGTGTTATTTTCACAGCCTTCCAAGGGAACTTTCATGATTCATAACCTTACTTAAACTACAGGAACACTGAGGCACAGAGAGGTAACAAAGGAGGCGTGGACTTGATGCCAAGTCTGCCTGAACCTCATCTCTTGCCCCCACATTCTGCCACAGCTCCCTGCTCCTCTCGGCTGATTCAAGCTCTTTCAATGCATCCAGGTTGTCAGGGGGTTATTAGCAAGAAAACGAAAAGTATCAAAGCTGCTGTGCCTCTTGCTTCTACTGAAGTGGCTTTTATTGGAATAGGGCTATAGCAGCTGTAGCAGCATCTATGGGTTTACCCAGGAACCGCAGTAGAGGGTTTGGGCATTTGGCTACATGGTACGGAATTGCAGGATGAGAGAGATGCATGAGAGGGATTAGGGAGGTCGAGACGTAGAAAGATGCTGGACTTGGCAAACAAAAGGGAAAACCAGTGGATAAGTAGTAAACTCTTAGGCCTCTTTAGGAATCGAAGCTTCATTTTGGGCTTGGCCTTCAGTTCTGAAGTATCAGTTATAAGATGCATCATCAATTTAATGTCATCTTTACAATATTAAATACACATATCAAATTAGAATGTTCAGAAATGTTAAAATGTGAGAGGGAAATGTGTACCCCAGACTTTGTCTCTGTCCCTCCTTAAAATTAGGGAAATACAGTCTCCATCAAGAACTGCGGGGTTGCTTCAGTGGTCTGCCCAGACCGCCTCTCTCTCTCACCTTGATACAAGGGTGTTTTCTCTCAAGGAAAAAGGAAGATGAATTGTGGCCGAGGACTGTTTCCTTTATTCTTACCTTGTTCCCTGGGCAGTCTGGATCCAGTTCAGAAAGGGCACAACTGCCCAACTTTGAAGGCAGTGTCATTCAACACTGGTTCTTTCTGAGTTTATTTATTTATCAGATAAGAAACTTGTTCCTTGCCTTGAAGGTTTTGGATTAAAATTGGGAGAATGGAGTTTAAGGGTTTGTAAACTGCTCGTGTGAACTTCAGCAACATCTTTCTGAGCATTACTTTCCTTAATAGCAAAACCCCACGGAGGGAGCATTGTTTCACCTGGTGATCTGTCAGTCCCTCCCAGTTCTAATGCCCTGTGGTTCTATGGCTGTAAAGCTTGTTGATATTCTCTGGCTGATGCTGGACTTGGACAGATGGAGAAGCAGTAGAGCTGCCATATTATGCTGGATAGACTCACTTTAGTCTAGACTAGGTGGAGGTTTTACATTTCAGATGAACTATTTCTCTTCTCTGAGAAATGTACAAATAGTTTTGGTTTTAAAGTCAGTGTGTCTAAAGTCTCAAAGTGACTAGGTACTACTGTGGGACATTGCTAACTCGTCACGTAAAGACGTAGAAGTTTTGGTAGGACTTCCTTGATTTTTTCTTTTAATGAAAGAGATCCCAAGAATTGTTTCTTGAATTCTAAACAATAGTCATGGCCTGCTATTCAGTGAAAGTCTTCCCAAACCAAGGTGTTTTAGCTTATTCACCAAATAATTTTTTTCTTTGTTTAAATTATGACTATTGTGAATAATGCCTTTTGGGATTTTATTGATTTCTAGTCATATGGTACAGAAGTTAGAGGCCTTCCCTTGAAGTCTGGGTGTATTACCTCCTCTGGGAAGGTAGCCTGGTTAGACTATGGCTCCCCAGGCTTCCAGATACAACGCCCTCAGATGAGGTGTTCTCTAACCACCCCCCAAGAAGAATTACGCCATCCTTTATCCCTGGACCTTGATTTATTATTCTTTTTAGTGCCCACCACCCTTGATATTAAACAAGTAAACAAATCTATTTTGTGTCTCTTCCCGAAAATATAACCTCCATTTGGAAGGGGATTTATCTGTCTTTTCCCTGTGGTGTCCTGTGTGCCTGTCATGGTATCTGGCACATTATGGGGGCTCAATAATACTGAATGCCTAAATGCCCTCATGGAGCTTATGTTCGGTAGGGAAGACAATACAATTATTTTATAAATAGAATGAGATCTGCTCTATTCTTCAGCAAAACACTTGAGGTGATAGAGAATGACTACGATTAAAGAATACTGATACTGCAGAGACAGGGGTCAGGGAAGGTCTGTTCAAGGCGGCGATATTTGATGGAGGCCTGTGTGTGGGTGGCTCTGAAGATCTCCCCCGCTGATTTGCAGGACTCAAAGGATTCAGCATACTCATGGCTAAGATTTATTACAATGAAAAATGTGAAGCAAAATCAGCAAAGGGAACCAGTACGTGGGGTGAAGTCCAGAGGAAACTGGGTCAAGTGCTAAGAGTCCTTTCCAGTAAAGTCACCTACAATGCACTTAATCCCTCCAGCAATGAATTCTTATGAAACATGCAAAGTGTTGACATAAGGGAAGCTCATGAGATACCGAGTGCCCGAGACTTTTACTGGGAGCTGGTCAGGTAGACACCCTCTGTTTAGTATGTACCCAAATCCCTGACCCCCCAGAAGGAAGTAGGTGTCCAGCATAAACCACATTATTTATATAAGCAGTGTGGACACATTGAGCCTCCCTTATCATTTAGGGAAAGTTTTATATCAGCACGGGAAACTATATAATAGCCAAGTTCCCAGTCACCAGTGCAGTGCCAACCTTGCAAGCAGGGCTTTCTCAGGAAAGGCAGCCTGCAGCCTGCAAGGTGAACTCTTTTCTGAATAAAGGTGGGGAGCTGGGGCAGGGTGATTAGACCAGGAAGTGAGAAGACATAGAAATATTAGAGGGAAGAACACTCAAGGCAGAAGAACAATCGAGGGCAAAGGCAGCGAGTTTGTAGCGTGTTTGATGACATGGAAAGCTCATGTGACTGGAGCAGATGGAGGAGGGAGGAGAGTGAGTAGATATCTCTCCATGGTGAGAGTTGATTTCTGGGCATAAGGACCCCCCAACGCCAGACAGTTTTGTTCTACTGTCTTTCAGAGATAATGACAGGGAAGCAGGCCAGCATTCACTGAGCCCCTGCTAAGAGTCAGGCTCAGTTCTAAAAGTATCACATAAATGATCAAATGATTTCTCATTTAATTCTCTCAGCGACTCTTGACATAAAATGAAGACTGTAACAGAGTTGGGGCACAGAAAGGTTAAGCCACCTGACCAGAGGCATACAACGAGAAGAGAGGGCAGGTCTTGTGGCCAGGTTTTCTTGGCCCAGAGCCCCCACTCTGCAATCTACAATGGGAATGCTCTGTAATAGCATTTTAAAACTGCAGGTTGCAACCTGTGGAGTGGACTGTGAGATTAATTAAGTCAGAACCAATTTTTTTTTTTTAAATTAAACAGAATGGATAGCATCAGAATGTGTTGTGTATAATGAGGGTAAATATTGTTTTGTGAAAATTTTGCTTCATATATATAGATAGAAAGAATTTTAAACACACACATATGAATATGCATATGTATACTAGGTTGCTTTGTAACATGTATTCTTTAGTTTCAGTATTAACATTGTAAGCCACTGACCTATCAAAGCTAGACTCTTTTAAAACTATGAATCACATTTTTTTCATCCCTCCTCCTGTTTCTGGGAAAATCTGTCATTTTAGGGGATTGAGTCAAGTCCCAGATGTTCATCTACTGGAACTTCTATCTGCCAGGACACTAGAAACCGGTACTCAAGGTTAATGCTAGAGTTGTTGATACAGCCTATAACAACCCCAAGCCCCTCTTTATCAGGATATGTTACCACATGTAAGAGGGCTTTGTGTTCCAGGTGGAAAGTCAGATTGTTGCCCTCAGCTTTGAAGTCTCCCTGTGACTCTTCAAGGTCCCAGTCCTGCCTGCAGGTTAAACCCACCTGCCCGTGACCCTGCCCCTCCACCTTGTTCATTTCAGCAGGAAAGGAGGTTGGAATGGAAGTACCAGCCACATTGTCTGTAAGGCTGGCTGACCCATTTTATATACTGCTGTTATGGCCCAAAATTATGAAGGAAGAAAAATAATACATTATAAAAACTTAAATACTCAAAGAAAAAGGGAAGTAGATGAGAGCATATAATCACAGTGTTGCCTCCCTCGTGTCTGTAGTATAATGTGAATGAAATTGCTATAAAGGTTTTAGAATGATGATGTCTTCTGCACTGAGATTTTATGATATAATTACAATGGCTATTACCAATGTCAACATAATTTAGACGTTATGAAAAAGAGCCAAAGGCAGCCAGGAATTGGTCTTGCTGATTTTGAAAGCTTGTGTAGACAATTTATGACATTTAAGACATCCTTTTAATTTCTGATCCTCATTTTTTTTTAATTGGAGTGAGGCATCTCTTTTATCCACTAGAATGTGTAATAACAATGGCAAATGAGCACAGAAATATTCTGGAAAGACTGAGTGTATGGGTCAATTGCAGTGTTCTCATAAATTGATAACCTTTAACATTATTAAATAATTTTCACATATCAGGTGTGTTTCCCTTCTTGTGAAAGCTAATATATAAAGCATATGCATTTAAACAATATGGTGGAGCTACGAGAATGCAGTTTTCAATAAAATAGTTTCTCCGAAGCTATGGTTACCAGTTACTTCTTTCCAGGCAAAGTTTCACACTTAGGAGATTATTTCAGACAGTGACATTTCTTTTATCCATATTTCAGAGCATAGCAAACAGTAGTAATAAGAACCATTCACATGAGCCATTACATGTCCTAATGACAGTTATTACTTACATAGTACTTACAATGCCTGGCATTGTTCTATGCAATTTACATTTACTCAGTGAATCTTCAACAACTCTCTGGGATATCATTTTTATTTTAAAGATGAGAGGAATCTGCAGCACAGAGAGGTTTTGATACTTCTCCAAGGTCCAAAGCAGAAAGGCTTCTGGTGAACAGCAAGTGGCAGAGCTAGGATGTGAGTTTGAGCCTGGAACCACACTGTTTTCCTACTCCCTCCTTCATAGTTAGTGAAGAAGTTCAAGGACCTGGTGAAGGAGATTAAGAGAGTATTGCTCTTATTCCCATTTTAAGAAGGTGGAATTAAGATCAAGAGGTTAAATGATTTGTCTAAAATAACAAAGTTAGTGGCAGAGTCTGGGGCAAAGACAGTCATGCAAATGCAAATCTCATAAAGCCTTCAGATTCAGTGCTGTCTCTGACTTTTCAAACAGCATATTCTCAAGACATTCAGATTATCCTGTGTGATGACTCACTCTCCCTACTTGTCATCAGGGCCTGGAGGAGGTGGCAAGAAGGTCTGCCTGCAGTCTTAAGTGGGAGAAGGAGGTGGGAGCGTGGGGGATAGAGTTGCTGATAGCATCTCAGACTCTGGATGGGAGTTCATAGGCAGCAATCTGAATGTTAACCTCTGTCCCACCATATCAGACACACTTCTTTCTCCTAATTAAAACATTTCCTTAAGCCACAAGGCTTTCAGCTGATCTCCAAGATCATTCAGTGGTACAAGAGATCATTTGTGTCCTGACAAACTGGAATTGGGAATTGAAGTTAGACCGTCTTGGGCAAATCATATGTATTTTATTCTGAAATATATTCAACTGATTATTTTCGTATTCAAATATGATCAGTGAATTTTGTGCATACCTGATAAAACATATTTTTGTCCACAAGGGGGCTTCATTTTCCTATTTTTCAAATTTCTCTTTCAATAATCCTATACATTTTGTTTTGTTGTTTTTATACTGAAAATAGAAACATTTGCTTGCTTTTGAGAAATACCTGTCATCACTAAAAAGAGCTTTGAGAGCTGGGCATAGTGGAAGAATTAAGGCAGCAAAGTTTGAAATGCCAGCTGAAGTTCTGGGGGGACCAACAGCGAGAGAGTGAATTCATGAGTATTTCACATCCATTTCACATCCCTTGTGTGAAACTCAACAAGGGTCTGGGTTTGTTTGTTTGTTTGTTTTTTGAGACAAAGTCTTGCTCTGTTCCCCAGGCTGGAGCACAGTGGCATGATCTCGACTCACTGCAACCTCTGCCTCCAAAGGTCTGGGTTTTTAAATATTAAGATTACAGCCAGGATTAAATGGGATGATAATTAGGTTTCTAAATACCACCAACCTCTTCTTAAAGCTAAAGGCCAATTTAAAAATTGTTATTCCAGGTTTGTGTTATTTTCCAATACTTAGGGTTTGAACCATTCTTTTTTGGGGCTTTGGATCACTTTAAAATCTGAATTCAAGTTAGGGGTTTTTGTTTTCTTTCTCCTCACTTACCTGAAGTTCCCTTACCAAGCACTGGGCACTAAATCAGGCCCTACCTGAAGCAATGGGGCCGTTAATTCAACTAAATTTGGTTAGAATGGAAATGAGACCTGAGGTTACTAGATCTTGTTTTGAGTGGCAAGTTTTCCATTTGTTTTGGAAGATGGCATATTTCAGAAGTGAGAGGGAGGAAAAGCAGTGTTTCATAGCAGAGTAAGTACAGGGGAAAACATACTTGGTCCAGACTTTGTGTGCATGGCCTTGGAAAAAATGATTGTCTCTACAAGTCATGAGAGGAGAAATGGCAGCACATTTGCAAATCAGTTTGAGCTCTAGAAGAAATGAGGATGTCATAAATGTATGGATTAAAAAATGTAAAAAGTGAAAAACTAGAATGAGTGGGCTTGGCATTTTTTAAATAGTCCAACTTGTACATTTTATTATAGTCTTTCCGTGGGCTTAAATGAAGGCCAAAACCTTAAGATTTGACTGTTGTATTGATTTGCATTTCTGGTAGCTACTAAAATTTCTGGTAGCTATTTAAAAGTTGATGTCCTTAGGGCTTAGTGCTAAAAAATCTTCAGTGGGTATATTCAAATGGCAAGATACAGGCATGTCCGTAGAGAACATAATTATTAAACAGATAAATTACTCACCCCAAATTAGGAGGAATGCTGGTAGGTTAAACAAAATCCTCAGTGTGTGTTATAGAGTAGCCTCAATAGTGGGGATCATCACTTCCTAAGTGACTTTTTGGACATGCTAAAGCAAATCACATCTATCCTCAAAGCCAAATCTGACAAAGAAGATGGGTCACATAAAGCTAAGATTTATTGAATGCTTACTATGTGCCCGTCGAAGCAGTTCTAAGCACTTTTCATATATTAAATCCCTCAGTCTACTTAACAGCTCTATCGTTTCTAGTTTACTGATGAGCAAATTAAGGCAGAGAGAGGTTAGAACTGTGCCCCAGGTTACACAGCTAGTAAGCAACAAAGTAGTGACTCAAACCCAGATAGTCTAACTGGACAGAAACAAAATCAACAATTCTTGAACAACCTGAAAATAATTTGAAAAGAATTTCAAGCTGTGATATTGTTACTGGAACACGTTATTTTTCAACATAATTACTTTGAGGAGTTAAACATTGGTTTGGAGGTATAAGTTCGAATATGTGTGTATGTGTGTGTGCCTGCGTGCATACGTGGATATGTGGGTATTTATTTATATACAATTACTTTATGGCTTCAGCTGTTAACTTTTAAGAAGTTAAAGGATAATTCACAAAATACTTTTTTCCTGTGTTATCGGTAGTTGGTGTATTAGAAGGAATTAGAATGGATTATCTTCTAGCCCTATTATGCCTGATATGAAAATATAGGAATCCTATATGTTTTCTGAATTTTCTGTCTCAAGTTCTGCTTGGTTATTAGATGATGGGTTAGCGTGGAGTAAGTTCTTTCACAGACTGCTCATTATACTGAAGGAAATGGTTCTTTTTAATGGGAGAGAGTATCTATTAAGTCATTTAGGATTGAATTTTTAAACAACTCAGTAGAAAGCATAGAAGATGATAAGATTCTAACCAGAGAATAGAGAATGACACATACGCTTGGATATGTGCACATGATGTTTCTGTGGGTAAGAAAAAAATATATAAATACAAATACAGATAGAAATGTGAAAATTGAGTTAGTAATAAAACTACTTGTTTTTAGTGTTAGTGAAGTATCCTGTGACTGCACAATTAGAGAAACGCAAAACAGCCGAATTCCATCAAATGTGATTCAGTATCCATATAAACATTTTAAACCCATGTTCAAAACTGAACTCCCAATCTTACTCCCCCAAATCTACGCTACATTCAGCTTTCCTTATTTCAACTGCTGGTAACCCTGTCTTCACTTCTGAAATCCAAGCCATAGAGTCATCCTAACCTTTCCTTTTTTCACACCTCAACACATCGAAATACTCAGAAATTCTGCTAGTTTTGTCTTCAACAGAAATCCAGAATTTGGCCACTTCCTACCACCTCTGCAAGTTCTGGGACCATTCTTCTCTGTCATCCTTCTTTGGGATTACTGCAGTCACCTCCTAACTGGTGTCTCTGCCTCTACTTTGTCCCTCCCAACCTCAATTCCTGACCCAGAAGCCAAAGGATTCTGTGAAACATGAGTCTGACCACATCACTCCTCACCTAAAACTCTACAATGATCCATCGTTGCACTCAAGGAAAAGCCAGAGTTTTTACAGTAGTGTTCAAGACCCCGAACGATATGACCTTCCATTATGTTTCAACTCATCTCCTTTGACTCTTCTTCTTGCTTATCCTGCTCCTTTCACACTGACCGATTTCCTAGTCCTCCAGCAGATGAGGCCTGCTTTTGGGCTGTTTCCTCTGCCTGGATGGTCCTCCCCTCAATATTTACATATTCACTGTCTCCCTCTTCACCTTCTTTCAGTCTTTCCTCAAACTGAACCTCATACTTAACATTTGTCCACTCCTGAGACCCCCCTTGTCTTGCTTTATTTTTTCTTTATTTCATAGTGCTGTGACTTTTTTTTGACACATTATTTAATTCATTTTTTTATCATGCCATTGTTTCTTCTCTGTGTCCCTTCATGCCTTCCTGCTGGAATGAGAACAGGACTCCTTTTTTTGGGTTACTGCAAACACCCAGAACATTGTCTGGAAGATAGTAAATGCACAATAAATGCTTGATTAATTGGTGAGTTAAGATGTTCAGGCAATGTAAATAGATTTTAAACGTAATTGGAGAACATGAACTGTTACTCAGATACAATGGTAGATGTGTGCTATCAGCACGGCAAACATTGCAAGGCCGTAAGAACCTCATATTTGTGTTCTTGCATGACAAATAGGACAAATGGAATAAAAAGATGCAGTGTATGTGATTTTTCCCTTCAACTATTTAAAAGCTAATGAAATAATTTGCTTCTTACGTCAATGAATGGAAATCCTTAAATCAATCCTATGAGGTAGGTTCTGAAATATCTGAGACTCCAGCATGTGCCATGCACACAAAAAGTGCTAGTCATCAATTTTTGGTGTTTTTCTACATTATACAAATGTATATGCACTTTCAATAATTGAGTTTGATTAATTATGAATCTTATTTCTTTATTGAAACTTCATAATTTAAACACTACTTCATGCTTTGCATTTCATCGGGCATTTATGTATGTTTCAAATGAGAAAACGTCATGCTTTAAAAATTCTGTTGAATTGCTTTAGCTTTTAAATCTTTGTGCAAGGGGACAGGATGTCATTGGTATCCAGTTTACTAATGTGATGTGATTGGCATTGGTCCTCAAAAGATCTGTGGTTCTCTTCTTTTTAGGTGTGGATGAATTCTGTCACTGAGATGACCAGTGGTGATGACCTCTGTGCAGAAGATGGCGACTCCTCTCCACACTGGGTCACACCATCCAGTGATGGGCATTTGGCTCGTAAGTCCTTTCCCAGCCAAATTCCAGAACTTCACCCAGGCACAAATCAGTGAGGGCCAGCTAGTGTTTATACACTCTGGTATGTTATAGGAAAAAACAATGTGAAACTGAAATGCATTTTCATCAGTGGTTAATGTGATGGTCATATGACTGAAAACCACAGGACATCTAGAAACTTTCCAGGCCCTAGACTTTTTTAAAAAATGACATGTTTTAGTAAGGCTAATAATAGCAAATATTAGAGTTCCTATAACTCTCATTTGACTTATTGAAATTGTCATGTAAGGTCTGTGCTCAGATATAAGCTTCTCTGAGAGCCTTTTCCTGAGCACCACTAAAATAGCATTTCTTCTCTGTCACTTTCCATCCCTTTCCCAGAATACCTGACCTTATAGTATAAATTTATTTGGACATTTGTTTGTTGTCTGTCTTTCCCTATAGAGGAGTATAAGGGCAGAACCTTTGTTTTGTTCATTGTTGTATCCTTAGCACCTAGCAGTGTTTAATAAAACATAGTAGGTGCTTAATAAAAATTTTTTGAAAGAATATTGAAAATAATATTGAACACCTATTATGTACCCAGTTATATGTTCCAGATGCCAGGAATACATTAGTAAACAAAACAAATAGCTATTTTTTCAATGAATGAATATGTGAATGAATGAAATGAATATAACTTTAGTTCTAGGGGATCCTGACTTTGAAAGGCCTCTTCTTCTTCCTCATGTTTGTCAGTAAATCAATAAGCCAAATGACTGCTGTAAATCTACTGAAGGTGACCCAGCCACTCTGCAAGGGTGACTTGGCTTTGTTTTCAGGCTGCCCTTGTCAGAAGAGAAGCAGGTCATTCCCAGCCTGCAGCAGGAATGGGAGGAAGCATGAGCTAGAAGGGCTGGACAAGAAAGTGAAAAAGCCCTATTTTCAGTTATTTCAAATTATCTTCTTTGAAAATATGGCAAAGAAAAGAAAGATAAAATATCCTCTAACTCCACATGAAGTAATTTCCTGATTACCTTCGCAGTTAATGCAAAGAATCCCCAAAGAATCGGAAAATAATTTACCATGTGAACGCTCTCACCTGGTGGTTCCACGCCTGTAGCCTGGACCTGTGGAGGTTAGTTTCATTGCTACAAGGTCCTAAATCTACCTACATATATATGAAAGCATAGTTTCTAGACTGAATGGTATTTTCCACACACATGTTTCTGGTTTCAAATGTGCAGAGATGTGCTGATTAAATAAAATACAATTCATTTAAAAAGGCACTGAATAGATGGGAAGTCTGCCAATTAGGTATTGTTAGTACTAAATAAGTATTGTTAGGTGAGGGCCTAGAAAGTTTTTCATTTTTATGAAAGGATTATTATATTTTCAAAACAGACAGGGCTGCTCTAGAGACTTGTACAAGAGAAATTTGGGTTTTCTGAAACTGAGAAATCCACGGTAGAAAGAAATCACTGACTCACTACCACCTGTCAGGCACCACAGGAGGTACAGTTCTGTCATCTATTTCATTTCATCTTCTAAAGTCCTCGGAGCCACAAACTGAGGCTCAGAAAGATTAAGTTTGTCTGACTTTAAATTGGGGCTTTCTCCACTAGCTGCCACCCATGAAGGGTAAAGTAGGCAGAAGAACTGAAGTTACTATTTTCAGTGAAGGATTAAAATAAAAATTAGCTTGCTGGATTGATTTATTTGTCCACTACCAGGTCAATATTTGCTTTTGGTGAGTAGAGAAAATAATTTCTCCTAGAAAAGTAGGAAAGAGAGTTAAAGGCAAGCTAAATGTGAGAGCCAATCCATTACATTTTCTAAATGGACATGGAGGCAACTAATAACCCTCAAAGTGGCTGGAGGCCAGCTGCCGATGACGCTGTTGCTGAAACCAGCTGGTTCTCCCCTGTGCATCTGTCCACCATCAGCCCCAAACAAAGACTTGGGCTTAAGTAGTCTCTCTTAGCATTTTATGTTCGCAAAGTGCTCCGCCATTAATTGAATTCATTATTCACATAACAACCTAAGTAGGTTGATAAAACCAAGGTGTGGGAGGCTAAGTGAATTATATAAGGTCACCCTTCTGAAAGGTCTATCAGGAAAAATCTAGTATCATACAGTGAAAACTCCACAGGCCAACCCTCGTTTTTGTGTTTCCCTCTTTATCTTTATTTGGTCATAAATTAGTCTGTCAGAACACACCCAATAGAATATTCTATATTTGTTTTGATCTTATTCTTTTGACTCCATCTCCATTTTGTTTCCGGATTCATGAAGAGTTCAAAGTGCCTAATGGCAGAAAATGTTCTCTCCTTAATTGCATGTTTCATTAAATACAACTTTCAAAGTGCTATTACTAGAAAAACAAGCAAATCAAAAAGAACATTTGGTTGTGGACCCCTGTTATCAATCAAACAGACTCAGACTTCTCTCTCTCTCTCTTTTTTAAATCGTGACTTGTGAGTGTATTAAGAAATTTTTTAACAATCTTCAATTTTTTGTGTGTGAGGAATCAGAACTCTCAGGATTTTCTTAGATAACAAGGACTTTGGAACTTGTCATGCCATTGACCTACCTTTTATGAAATCACATTTCTGGGGAGTACTTGTACAGAATTGCAGAGTCTATGTTTCCTTTATTCCCTGCCACGTGGTTCCTGAGAGCAACAAAGATACATTTCTACTAATTCCATGAGGCAACAACCCCTGGGCCTCCAAGAGTACTGCTGGGTGGATGTTTTCAAGCGGTGATGGGAATATGAGGAATGTGAACGTTAGGCTGTCTTCACAGGAATCCTGCCTGGTGCTTTATGAGTCAGGTTGGTAAAGCACTCCTGGGAACTGGATCGATAAGGGATCCATCTCAATTTCAGCTTTGCACAGTTAATTTATAACTTTACTGATATCACTAATCCCTTGACAGAAGTGTGGGAGTAGAATTCTCTTCTTGTAGAAATTTCACAAAAGCAGGGCTGAGTTTTTTCCTTTTTCTCTTTCCCCTCTTAGCAGAATATGGCTAGCTTGAGATAGAGAAATAAATAGAAGTGCAGGTAATTATTGTGTGTGTGTTAGAGTGGGGGAGCAGGAGTATATTTACTTCCTCTTAGTTTTGATTTTCAGTATTATTAGGTAAGTATTATCAATATTTCAGAAATTACTTGTGTGTGTGTGTGTTGTGCATGCATTACTTTTTACTGGTATAAATTTATTCCAAAGTAGTAAAATGCAGGTGACAAATATATTTTTAACATTAAAAAAAAGTCTTGGAGAATACATCTTTTCTTTCATTTATTATGTCATGAGATGAGGGAAATCTGCATTATAGATGTTTATGGATATTGTTTTAACTTTATGTTTTTGGCAATATTTGATTTGGTTTAATTTGGTGAGCTCAGTGGATATATTAGCGCACTCTAAGATTACTAGAGGTTGCTTTGCAGGGGAACAGGTGGGAGAGAGGATAAAACGCGGGTGGCATTTGCAAAACAACCAGATTGGCCAGAGTATAATTTCTTCTTTTGAAGAAGCAATGTCAGGAGGCTTTAATTTTCAGGTTACTGATGGCTTGAACAGGTTTTTAACATCACAGCTCGAGCTCCGATCATTAGCTTAGAAGTAAAGAAAGGATTGAGCATCTTTTCAGGTAAGATTTTAACTGAAGTGAGTGTTCAGGTTTAAGTGTTTTTTTTTTTTTTTTTGGTTTGTTTATGTAGAAAGTTCCACCTGCATGATATAAGGAATCATCTCTGACTGTGTAGAATAATACCAACAACATTTATAAAGTTCTGGAAAGAATTCTCTGTCTGCAGGAATTTAACACAACCCTTCTCAGTTTCCCCATTGCTGTTCCTCCAGGAGGTCATGCTGGTGAAGGGTGGTGGGTGTGGGGGAATCACTGAAGCGGCCATGTTTATGGTCCATGCGTGCTTTTTCCCTGCTGTCTCCTGGAGTCCTTAAAGACGCAAGGAGAGCCAGGCTGTGCAGTGACGATGTTCTTTTACTTTCTTGGATTTTCTTATTTTGAACATAAAACCCCTGTGCACCAGGGGACTGTCAGGGACTTCAGGGAGTGCCCGCGTTGGGGCCCTGCAGCCTCCGGACTGCTGTTGGCGAAGAATCTCAGCCAGGTTGAGGTGAAAGAGCTAGGTGAGCACCACTGACCCAGCACCATCACCTCAGGGCTGGGGGAAGATTTGCCCAATGGCAGGGGTAATAGAAAAGGTGGGGAAAAAAAGGTTGAATCTGTTATTTCCAAAAAAAGGCATTTAGATGCACAACACAGGAAGTAGCATTTCAACATGTCCTCATATGCTAAAAGAAAAATGAAAAAAGAGGCTTGGCGAGGTGGCTCAAGCCTGTAATCCCAGCACTTTGGGAGGCCAAGGCGGGTGGATCAGCTGAGATCAGGCATCTGAGACCAGCCTGGCCAACATGGCGAAACCCCATCTCTACTAAAAGTACAAAAATTAGCCAGTCATGGTGGCAGGCGCCTGTAATTCCAGTTACTCAGGAGGCTGAGGCAGGAGAATCTCTTGAATCCGAGATGCGGAGGTTGCAGTGAGCTGAGATAGTGCCACTGCACTCCAGCCTGGGAGACAAGAGAGAGACTCCATCTCAAAAAATCAAACAAACCCCGAAAAAAGCCAAAAGCAACCCTGTGGATTGTGACTTATTTAAGTGATATGCATTATCAATAAAACAGTAATTTTATTAGTTATGGCCATGGTAGCCCGTTGTCTTCAACCACTGGGAAGTTCTGAAAAAGGCTGAACTGGGGCCTCGTCTTGCACCAGTTGAATGGAAGTCCCTGGAATGGGGCCTGGCATCATTTTTTAAAAAAACTTACAAGATGGTTCTAAAGTGGATCTAGGATTGGAATCCCTGAGGCTAGACACTGTGCTGGTCATTTAATCCTACAACTCTGTGAGGTGGGTGATATATGCACTAGAATCTGGCAGGATTTTTTCTTAACGAGAGAATGCAACTTGGCCATGCAAGCAGGGAATGGTGGCGAGAGCTCTCATACTTCTCCAGTAAACTAGAGAAAAGTGACATTTTCTTTGTGCCTATTTAAAAAACAATCCAAGTATTTTTAGGAGAAACGTCGAAATATTTAGTTGCCTTAAGCCTTTGAGTTCATGACAAGACTTTTTCAAAATGCAGTAAAAGATATGTTAACCAAAATTCTTCTATTCTGAAACCTTTTTTTTCTGTTCTATAACTTTTCTCTGAGAATAATGTGATGCTTCCATCAATTTTTTTCAAGGCAATTAAGGCGACATTTAATGTTTTAAAAATTAAGCAAACTACCACACCCTAGTAATCTGAAAAATCTGGTAATCTTCTTGAAAAATTCAAAAATCAGGGTAGATCTGGTTGCTGCAAAAGATTACATACCTTTCATCTATTCCAGCAAAGCTGATTCTGGTTTAATATGAAAGACAGTAATAGTAAAGGAGAGACATAATCGCTTCAACTTAGAAAGTTGTGAGGTTCTGGTGCCTATTTTAGTGAATATTACTTTGGCGTGAAAAATGTATTAGAGTGGCCCCAAATTTCCTTGTCAACTTTGTCAAATGATGTATGAAAACGTACAGTGCTCATAGCCCTCTGTTAAATGTCAGGACACAGAGCCGAGTAAGCGTCTCCTTTCCCCTTCCAACATGACCTGCACGACCTTACCTCCCTGTGTTCCAGAATCCACCACAGGGACTGGCGTCTTATCCTCAAATCCCAAAGCCAATGGTGCCGTTTCCCAGGCTCCCCGCAGTGGCTTAGCTTTGTGGGTATTCTTTGTTTCTGTGTTTCCCTCTCTCTCTACACTGTGACTTGTTTCCTGCTGCAGCTCCTGGCCAGTAGGAAGGAAGGCAGTTATTCACATACATTTTCATCAGGTGTCTCTTACATTTGATAAAATCCCAACTTGGGTGGGTGTGGATATGAGAACTGTGGAATCACAGTTTTTAGAGTTCAGATGGACCTGAGGGGTCATATGGTCCAGTTGTTCTTGGTGTTTTCCCCATCCTTACACCCCTAAGTAGCAGTGACCTACTCTTTCCTGTATCAGAATTCCCTGGTGTGTGTGTGGTTCTGATGACCATGTCACCTCATTCTCTTTGCAGCAACCCAGCTGAGCCTTGCTCAGCCTGACTTCTGCAGCAGTCTCCAAGACTGTTGGTCCTTGCTACTGTGTGAAGCCTTGGGGTAATGATGACAGATGCCCCATACTTCCTCTTGCCTCGGGCCCTCGACTCCCATCCCATTGTGTCAGGTCCTCCTGGGGAAAGGGAGGCCTGTGTGTCTCACTTCAGGGTGTGACTGCAGATGTCGGTTGTCAGCTATTGTTGACCTGTATGTTCAGAAACTATATGCTCCAAAATTTCAGGAAAAATCTTTTCCTTTTTATAGAACTATTGATTGTTTAGAACTATAATAGGAGTAGAAAATCTATTTCTATTATAGTTTAGACGTTCAAAAACTGTTGATAACCTGTGTTTTTACAGCGTTGTATATTTCTTATCTATTGCACTGCCTTGCTATAGGGATTTAAATGAAAGTCTATATAAAAGCAAATTTTGGTCCTCCTCATTTGGCAGATAAAAAACATGGAGTTAGCCAGGCGTGGTGGTGTGTGCCTCTAGTCCCAGGTACTTGGGAGGCTGAGGCAGGAGGATCACTTGAGCCCAGGAGTGTGAGGCTGCAGTGAGTTATGATGGTATGACAGAGTGAGACCTTGTCTCTAAAAAAAAAATACTTAAATTAAATGAAAACCATGGAGGCTTGGGAAGGCTCAAGGTCATGTAGCTAATAGGGATCCTAAGGCTCATGGCTGAGTGCCAACTCCGACTCCAACTCCGGTGCTGGCATGGAGCCGCTCCTCTGCTATATGTCTGGGCCAGTGCCCCAGGGCTGTCTCTGCTGTTGGTTTCCTAAGAATGGGACCATCATGGTAACTGTTTATTTTGTCTCTTTCTTGATATATTGAAGAATTCTGACATGTACAACCAGGAAAATACGTATAGCAATTTAATAAGCTGTAACTATTATGTAGAAATTTTGTGTTTTATTCTCCTTCATTAGGGAAATATTGCAACCTGGCATTAGTCAACAATTTTTTTTTATTCACACGTATCCCCTACCAGTCAGACTTCCTCTACCAGCTTGTCCGACTTCGGCTATTTCTGTTTTGCTTCGTTTGTGCACCCAGCCTTAAAAAGTGGCCCTAGCTTGTGACTCCCAGAATTTGCATGGGAAGTCAAAATAATGATGAGAATACTTAGTATGGTGAATGTTTTAAGGTTAACCATGATTTCTATGCCCTGACAAATTTGAAAATTATCTTTCAACTTGGCTATTTTAAAGTAGAAAGGACTACAGTTCTCAAGGAACACTTTTTTACAAACTAAGAAAAAAATTTACACAAAGTATACGTTCATTTTGTTATGTATATTTTATACGTATATAAATTGAAACACATTCTATTTCTTTCTGTAAACTTTACTCCCCCAGAAAGGAGTTTTATAACCAGTTTTCACCTTGAATGCTGCCATTGATTTTGTTTGTTAATCTTTGGTGGTGGCATTTTGGAATATACTGTGGCTTTAGGACCTAGTTTTTCTGCTTATCCAAATTGTACTTGGCTCTTTTTCAAAGAATGTTGGGGAGGGACTGACCTTGAGAGTTCTGTTTAGAATGGTCTGGAATATAGGCTTACATAGACCCCAGAGTTAAGCAGCCCTCCAGCAAAGGGTCTTCCTGGAAAAGTCTGTGATTTCTGTCTCTGGTCATGAGATAGAGGGAGCTACATCTCACCAACAGCTGTCTGTCCTCCACGGCAGGAACTGAAGGAGGAAAGAAAGGAGAAGGGACTCACAGTGTGTTACTAAAGGGTTTAGAGCAGGGATTTGAAAACCTTTTAGTCAGTGGCTTTTGAAACACTGAACTGAATATTGTAAGATTTAGTGGGAGGTAACCAAGAACTATGAGAAAAGATTATCAATCCGCAAGGAAGTAATTAAAGGCCTATTAATTGGCAAAATGAGAGCTTTACACTCAAGTACACTAATTGTGTAAAACATATAGTAAGTGTCCAGTGAGTGGTGCAGAATAGGTGAGCTGCACGAATTCGGAGGAGGGAAGTTTCCCATAGACTGCAAGGATCGAAGAGAGCTTGGTGGCCAAGACAAGCCTCGAGCTGTCCCTTCAGAATGAGCAGCATTTTGGTGGGTGGCATCAAGGAGGGGAGGGCATGCCAGGGATGACAGCAAGACCATGAAGTGAAGAGCCAGGGAAGGAATGATGGGTTTGAAAGGTGGGACGGAGAAGACATCAGATTTGTTGAATGGTTAATCACATTATTTCCTGACTTGGATTTTACTTCCCCCATTGAGTTCAGAGTAGAAGAGTATAGATGAGATAGTGTCAACTTCTGAGTCAGTGAAACTTATGCTTCACCATCAGAGAAGTTGCTTAACTTATCATCCCTTCTTAGTGATGAGGAAACAAATGCATACTTCTTAGGGTTACAATATCTAAAAGAGAGGGTAGGGCTGTGTCTGTGCTGTGTCTTGGTATATCTCTGCTCCTTATTGTGGGGCCTTTCATATATTAGTTACCTGATAGTGTTTAAAGAGATACCTGAGGCCTCCAAGCCTAGCGCCCATGAAAATCTGGCTATCATGCTGCCAGTGGTTTTTCATGAAACAAACATGCTGGGATACAAGGATTTTGAGAAAGCCTGTGTTTATAAGGAGGATAAAATGGATTTCTTTACTCCATAACTTCTCAGAGACTTTATTATGTAGATTTGCTTTTCAGATCTCCACAAAAGGCATACAGAGTGAAGACTTGCCAAACAGATGTGGTTTCAGAGTCTCTTATATTCTTTATAGGACAGTTATTCTATGGATATAGATTTAGGTAGGTCCTCAGAGAAATCATTTCCAAATTAAATGCCTGGAACTCACTGATGAAAATGTCAACTGCTTGGATGAAATGCTCTGGGCAGGAGGGAAATAATGCTTGTCTTTTGGTGAGTTGGGCTGGGTCACAAGAGAGGCTTGCCAGGCAGTTGCAACCAGTGGTGAGCTAGTCTTGCCTACTGAACATGTTCAGAGTGACTGCTGACTAGGAATTAAGCGTAGCTACCCTTCTGGCTTAGGTAGCTGGAGAAGAGGATGAAGACTGATGTACTGTGGCTGAGAGAAAAGCACTCTTGGCCTGGGACAGCTCTGGTGGCTCCTCTACTCCAAAAGGCTGAGACAAATGAAATAGTATGTTTTTTAAAAAGAGTCCTACCTGCCAAAGGCAAGCCTAGACATGACGGAATAAGTGAATTATAAATTAGGGCCTTTTATGAGAAAGAAGGCACAGCTTGGGGAAAGGTTTCAAAGAAAAACTGAAGATGGAGAAGCTGGATGTTGGCATGGCTAGAGACCACACACGTTAGAGGCATAATCCATCTGATAGGAAGGGACATCCTACCTTGACAGGGGACAAAGGAAGGTCCCCTGTATGGCTTTATATAGCATAGCCTGAGGGCACAGAAACACTGCCCTTAGTCTCCCTGGTGTGACCTCTGATTCTAGCCTCGCGGCTCCAGAGCCAGAAGGTGGCAATGATTGCAAAAAATGTCAGCAGCAAGAAGTGAAAAGAGTGTGGGTGGCAGTTACCAGCGTCATAAGAGCATGTTGCGTAATAAGCAAACTTGTGTCAAGACAGTCCTGAACTTGGCATGGAACTGTGTTCCTGTGGCTGACTTTCCCAAGCACTCTTACCCTCACCCCCAAGGAACCCCATCCCCAAGTTCTCAGACATTTTAAATAGTGCCTACAAATTGAAGGCTTAGAGAATCCTTGCAGGTTTGGAAATCTTTCAGATCTAATGCTGGCCTCTCCTTGGACTTAGCCACTGCCCAGCGTAGTTTGAATACTACAGTTGGTGGCCCTTGCTCTGTAAGACTACCATGGCTGAGCAAGGAAAGCAAAACAGGATGTCATTCAGGAAACGTAGTTATTGTTAGACAGTTAACTCAGCTTCATAAACAATTTATGAAGCGCCTTTTCAGAGGGCTACCCTGTGAAGGCCAATGCTAAAACCTTTAGCAAAGGCTCAAACAAAAGAGATGAGAGAAGATTCTGGGCTGGAAGAATGACATGAATTGATTTCAGATCTGCCATTCTATAAGGTTGGAGATGTTCCCTACATCATTGCAAAGTAATGGGATATGTACTCCAACTCTGTGCTCCACTACGCGTGGTCCCTGGGCCTTCCAGTCCATGAAGTGATAAGAACTAAAAGTGACAGGAGGTGTTTAGAAATTTGTAGAGCAATTTTATGTTGCTGTGACATTTTTATTGTATTTTATAAAATTATTTGTCCATGGTAAAATAGGTAATACTGATCCTTTACCACAGAGCATTTGAGTGTTCCCAAGACTCTCTGGCTCTAACTTGAGTGTCCCCAACTCTCTCTGGCCTTTGGTTACTAATGAGGTCACATTAGCACCCAAACCCATGTGTCACTGGTTCTTCCCTGCCATGGCATTCATGTGGGCCCTTCACTCCCCACATCCATGCATTTTTCAGGGTCCACAGGAGGTGTCTCACGTGTGTTCAAGAGCCACCCTCTGCCCCTAGGTATCAGCAGTTGGACACACCATTGAGCACCTACAGCCGCCGTCAGGCCAGGACACCTCTACCCATCGTCCATGGGAGAGTGCGATCTCCTGTGTTCTCAGCACTACACAGTTTCCTTTCCCATTCTTATACTGGGAGCTTAGCTCGGGGCCACACACCCTGGCGTTGCCTTCTTTCTCTAGGGATCAGACACCCAGGCCTGGGCTGGGAGTGAGAAGACCGTTTCATCTGGGCTCTAGTGGCAAATTATGCCTGCAGGCAGATGCCTCAGGGGTCACTGGCATCTTATAGCCCAGTTTCAAGTTAGAGCTAGCCGCTGCCCCCTATTATAACCAAGTGTTTCCCAGAGAGTTTTCAGGGATCTGTACAGATTATTTTGTTAACTGGCAGCTTTTCTGTGCTTTATGCTTATATACATGTTTTAATCTTCACTTACTTTCCACGAAGCCCCTTTCTTCTCATGACCTGAAAGCTGTGACCAATGATGTGGACAATGCGGGAAACAGAACTAACTTTTACAGTCGTAAGTTTCTCCAGATTTGGGAGGTTGGTGAGACTGAACTCTGACAGCAGCACAGAGGAAGTTTCCATGTTTACCCAGTATCTGGTGAGTTCTGACGTCTGTGCTGCTGAGCAGGGCTGAGCATCTCTTCGAGGCAGGCCTCTCATTTAAACAAAGCAGGTGTGACCCTTTGCCTGGGCAATTACTCATTTCAGCTGTGCTGGTTTTAAAATGGAACATTTTGTAGAGAGCATCTGAGACACGATTGTTAGAAAACACTGAGAAAATTAAAACTGCATATTTAATAAACAAAAACAGATCCTTTCATCACTGAAGACTGACTTAAAAGAAAATCCAAAGCATAGTTGCAGGAATAAATCCTGCAGGATATGTGTGTTTGCATTCATTTTTAATATGTAATATTATATACACCATTTAATATAGTTATATGTGTCTTTATAAATATGTCTGTGCATACACACACGTATGTGTGTATAATCCGTACTTGAAGCCATTTGTGTTCAACTTCACTGGCACTTACCGCTACCACAACCACATACTTTATTTAACTGGCTAAGCCTTCAAACTTTTTTTTTTTTTTTTTTTTTTTGCATTCTAGCCAGGAATCTGACTAACCAGACATGTTTACTTATATGTGATTTTATTTTCTAAAAGCCTATTTTTCTAAATAGTCTTCTTGAATAACTCGTTTGCCATTCAATTTTCTTTTTTCACTCTGAAACAGTACATACATGCATCTGAGAGCCGATTTGGCTATAACTTTCACAACTAAGAAATTTAAAAATCCAAAGTTAAGCTTAGAGGAAATAGCAAGAGTAAACCGTATGTCTGCCGTTAACCTTTGAACCATTTCTCTCCAGAATGAATTTGGTTTTTGCTTTGCAATTGCCTTTGTCTGGGATGCGTTTAAGAGAACTGGTCATGATGCTAGTTAAAGGTCTGAATGTGATGCTGAAAAGGGAAGTATGAATTCTCTAGCTCACAGATGCACCCAGAAGAGGAAGAAAAGGATTAGAATGAAAACTTCGTTGTGTCAGGGAGCTGAAATGTGCCCAAGGACATCAAAACATGTCCGGGGTCAGTTTGCATTTTGAATACTGACAAGAATGATATCAGTCATATAAAGATGCATTGGCTGTAGCAAATAGTTTTTTTTAAATTGATCATGATTATTGAAAGCATTATTTTCAAATACTTTTGCAAATATATGTTATTTTAGATCAATATGATCCAAACATATGTAGCCCGGATCCTCTAGATTATGCTGCAGTGACAAACGAATCTCAGTAGCTTACAATAACACAAATGTATTTCTCACTTATATCATCCATTCCTATGGGCTGGCTGTGGGTCTGCTCTACATGTCATCCTTATTCCAGTGTCTGAATTGAAGAAGCAGCCCATCTCTTGGACATTGCTGTCCTTGCAGCAGTGGGGGAAAGTGATGGTGGAACCAGAGCAGGTGATGTGTTATATTGAGGTTCAGGGCTGTACAGGGGTGTCTAGGATGAAAGGCCCTTGACTGCTGGTCCATATGGAGATGGGAGAAGGCTTCTGTCTAGAAGCACAGCCTGGGAAGTCCCATGAGTGAGGGGTTAAGAGAGAGTTTTGCTCCTCTTCCTGAATAGACTGGGCATCCGGCTTTTCTCACCACATACCCCTTCCTCTTCCACGTATACACCTGCCACACCAGTGGCCTGGTCCAGTGCTTTCACTCAAAGGACAGGTGAGAGATTTTTTATAATGTACACACATTAGAATGTTTATCAGGCTTTTTATACAAGGCACACACTCCTGGATATGACAATTTCTTTCTCCTGAAAGGAACATCTAAGATCAATTTATGGTATATATTCAGCTCAGCAACCCACACTTTCTGCACCTTTGACGTGTGATGGGCAGAGAGAGCTTACAATTTAGGGATCAGGCACCCTCTCTTTGATCTGCTGCTGACTAATTATGACTGAGCACAAGGTCGTTGGCCTCTAAAGTCAGAAGGTCTGGATTAGCTCTGTGACTTGGGCAAATCACATATGCTTTAAACCTTAGTTTCCTCATCTGTAAAATGGGAAAAAATAATCGTAGTAATAATTGACAGCATTTTGAACATTCATCATGTACCAAGGACTGTTCTAAGCCTTCTATTATGTTACTTATTACCTCCACTTACAGACTTAGATACTAAAGCACAAGGAGGTTAAACAGCTTGTCCACAGGTGCTCAGCGTACAAGCAGCAGAGCCAGGATTCTAACCCAGGGCCCCTGACTCTGGGTCATACTCCTGTCAACTAAGCCATGCCTTCCTTCTAGCGTTTAAATGTGGAAAAAGACAGATAATAGATGTATAGATAATAAATGCTTGGCACATTTTCCCACATATAACAAGCACTAAGTAAATGGTAGCTAAGGCTTATGTTAATATCTTTGCTTTTTTGAAAATGTGAGAAATTCCTTTCTTCTCCTAGTAGCTGAGAGTCGAGTTTCACAGGCGAAGGCAATTTTCTGGGACACTGTGCTTACCCTAATGTGCTCCAGTAAATTTAATGAATGGAAATGAGGCCATTAGAGGAGAGTGACTTTTGCTTCACCTTATAACCCACTTATTTTTTTCCCTTTGGGTAGAGCCCCTGGTGTTCTCCAATACATTTCCCTGAGTGATGATGAGAGTGGAGGGCTGAGAAAAATGTAACTGGGTCTCATGTAGGGATCGAACACTTCATTTTCTGGCACAGCAAAGGCTGGAGGAGGAATGAAGCCTGGGGCTAGGGCAGCTCCAGGAACCTCACCCCAGTGGGTTAGAGCAGCTGAGAGTGCTATAGCTAAATTAAGGTGTTGTTTTTATAGAAGATGTTTGGCTACATTTCTGTGCATGTATTGAAATACTCTGTTTCCCCTTCCACTTCAACAGTCATAAAGAACATCAGTAATGTGGGGTGTGGAGAGAAAATTCTGTAAGGATATAAACCGCAATGCCAACTCTGGCTCCTTCAGGGGAGTAAGTTATCCTGACATTTCTGTGTGTGTGTGTGTTAGTCTCTGAGTATAAAAATAATACATGTTTATTATGAAAATAAGAACAGAAAACATTAAAACATTAAATTTATGTTGAGAAAGCACAGAACATTACCCATAAGTACAGTACAATGGTTGTTAATCTAAAGGCATTCCAATTCTGGTTAGCGTGTGTGTTCAAAAATGCACATATTTATTTGTGACTTGGGTAGAGTAAGAAACTTACTGTTCATCTTCCTGGCTTTCCGTTTTCCAGATCCTGTCTCCTTTTTCTCATGCGAATAGAATGTGAATCTTTTCCTAAAGTCTGTAGTTTTATGGCCTCTGTCAAATAGGACCCGGATCAACTCTCAGTCGTTTTATAATGGCTCAGATTTATTATCTAGCACCTCCAGAACATTTTGGGAAGGAAAAGAAACCTGGAGACAGGTTATGGAGTTGGTGAAAATGATCAAAACCTTTTCTCTGAAATGCTTTATGAAGATGCTTATTAATGCATATTATATAATTAGTCCTCTTCAATCTTGTTGGTGAAAATAAATATTACCCAGGAAACAGTATCAATTGTAAAAGAAGTTCAGAACTATTCAGCTGAGTATAAATGAGCAAATGGCTTTAATTACTATTTGGCTTCCTTGATAAGTTTTTCTAATTTCAAGAGTCAATTCCAGCCACTAACCTACTAAGTTGGGAGAGTGTTTTAGGCAGTTGATGGTTGAGTGTGCTTTCACACATTTACTTGAAAGCATTTGTTCCCAGCCCTTTACCGCCCTCCCCTGGGGGAGGCAAAACCGCCATATTTTTTGCAAATAAAACTCATGCTTGGCCAAGCATGGTGGCTCAGGCCTGTAATTCCAACACTTTGGGAGGCTGAGGTGGGAGGATTGGTTGAAGCCCAGAGTTTGAGACCAGCCAGTCAATGTAGTGAAACCTCCCCCTACCCCCACCCACCAGTTTCCATAACAAATATTTTTAAAAACCCAATTAGCTGGGCATGGTGGGGAATGTTTGTAGTCCCTACTTAGGAGGTAGAGGTGGGGGGACTGTTTGAGCACAGGTGTTCGAGGTTGCAGTGTGCTATGATCATGCCACTGTGCTCCAGCCTGTACAATATATGGATGGATATAACTTCTGAAAGAAATCTCCACTCTCTGTTATGCTTAAGATCATACTTTGGCAAAATAATTGTGAGGAAAATGCTTGTTATGTCATAGCCCAAAAATACTTTCTTATCCCAGAATGAATTTACTATTTTTTTCAAAACATACCATGTCAGCCTACCCAAGATAAGCAAGTACCATTTTTGCTCTTCACCATAATATTATATCTGCCTAAATGGGAAAAGCTAAACCACAGAAACTTTTGCTCAAAATCTTATATCCTGAAATTAAGCATGCGAGTACACAAAGAAGATAAATCATCAGATTTTAAAATTAAATGAAAGCTTTTTACAAATTTAGAATTATTGTTCATTTCAAAGAATGTATAAACAAAATAAAAATAGAATTCTATAAAGCACTGATTCCTTCTAAGTACAGCATGAAGCTAATTGAATGATTTTAATTTAGTGCTTGGTGAAATGATTTAGACTCATTAAAAAGCAAAGTGTTCCAGTTTGAGGTTTCTGATGCCTGGCCCTTTTCGTTTTCCATACAGCCAGTAATTGCATTTCAGCCATTGTACTGTTGTGGGTGGAAGATCATCCGTCTCTGTCTCTGCTTGCTGCTGCAGTATGGACACAGGTGTCCAGGGCTACATTTAGAAAATGATACAATCAATTCTGAGTTATGACTTTTGTCTAATTACCTCTTCTCCCAGAATCTTGTTGCCCAAGAAAACGCATTTTAAGAAATCGTGAACACATTTCCCATAGGACAGAAATTAATTTATTACGACTTAATGGAGAGTACAATCAACTTTGATGGATCATTACACTTTGGTTCCTGAATATTCTGAGCAGGGAAGGAGCAGGGCCTTGCTGTTAGTGATTGCTCCTGTCGCCTACCCCAACACTGCTTCCTGGGGTCTTTTCAGTAATAAGCTTAATGACCACTAGACATAGAAGTTATTTCAGACATTTTGCACTAGTTTTTGTTCTTTGGGGCTAATTTTGGCTTTGTCATTACACTTCATTGACTCATGTATTAGCATATTTTCCCACATATAGAAATTATTTTGTTATCATTTAATCACCTGTTCCTTGTTCAAGCTGGAAATTGACTGATGGGTCCCAGCCCAATGGCTTTGAATAACCAAAAGTGTTTCTTTCTTTTAGAACTGTTGGCTCTTTCCTTCAAAAAGCAGATAAAAAGAGTTATCTTTTCTTTTTCCATTAATTTCCTATAGGTGTTGTGATAAATTGCTACACCCTTGATGGCTTAAAATCCCTTCCAGTTCCTGAGAACAATCTGAACTCCATTTCACTAGGCTGAAATCAAGGTGTCAGCAGTGCTGTGCAACCTCTGAAGGCTCTGTTGGGGAGTTTCCTCCTTGCCCCTTTCCCAGCTTCCGATGGCTGCAAGCATTCCCTGGCACACGGCCACATCACTCCCATTTCTGCTTTCGTGGTCACACTGTCTTCTCTTTTTCCTAAGTCTCCTTCTGCCTCCCTCTTGTAAAGATTCATTTAACTGCAGTTAGGGCCCACCTGGATAATCTAGAATGATCTTCCAACCTCAGAATCATTCACTTAATCACATCTGCAAGGTCTTTGCCATATAAGGGAACATTTATAGGTAGTTTTCAGAGATTAGAGCCTGATATCTTTGGGGGCAATTTTTAGCTTACTACACTCACATAACAAAAGCAAGATGTCTCATACTGCCTTCTGCTGTTTTCTAATAGTAACCTTTTATATGAGCTCATTTGGTAGTTTTATTAAAGGTCTGTACATGTATAATGGTACAAGGTATATGAGAATCTATGTTTAGGTCTATATAAATGTGGGTTTGGACTTCTCTGCCAGGTAGGGCTGTAGATGGATATCTTGTGCTCCTTTAAAAGATTTTTATTCTAGTTGCTTTCTGTGGAGACTGACCCAGTTGTGGGAGGGCATGAGCCACAACTCCTGGGTAGTGTCAGGCCTCCATGTGCAAGCCCGGACCCAGCAAGTCTTAAGATCTGCCTGCCTCGGCTAATCAAACCCCCCCACCCCCCCAACCCCCCCCAACCCAACCCCTGGGTTCACCATTATCCCTGATAGCCCAGTAAAGCCTCCCCCAGTTAAGATGGCTCACCCTACCCTGCCATCTTAACTGTTATGATAATGTGAACACTCCCCACCCCACCCTACCATCTTAACTACTCTTACCCCACCCACCATTGTAATTGAACTTATGGTATGGTAATGTATGCTCCTTGCCCCTGTCCCCACCACTGTAACTGATCTTACTCTGTAACTTTCCACTGCCCACCCCAAACCTGTAAAACCAACTCCTATCCACTTCACTGATGCCCTTTTCGGCCTCAGCCCACCTGCACCCAGAGGAATTAACAGCCATGTTTCTCACACAAAGCCTGCTTGGGAGGGTCTCTTCATTCAGAGAGCGTGTTTTAAAAGATAGTTGTTTGGGTTAGGTTTTCAGTTGCCCATTTCTAGCTGGAGATTTCTAAGTAACATCATTTAGGAACCAAGGTTTTCTGAAATGCCCCTTCTATACGCTCCCACTAAGGGAAATTATTCCTGGGACTTAACTCAGTCCCACTTCATTTAGCCTGATTCCTGAGCACACTCTCAGCCTTGGCACCCTGGGCTGCCTGGGCTTCTGGTCTCTTCTGGGAACCTTGAACCCTCTATATCTGACTAGTCTCTGTAGCCAGGATCATGTCAGTCCTGGTGGAAAGGAGAAAGGGCAAACAGAGAGGAGCTGTTCCTTGGTGCTCATCTTTCAGGAGTACATCATCTTGATGTCTTTAGAATGGTAGCTTTTAGGACTTTTTGGTTAATTTTCATGGACCCTTGGAGACTTTACCCTCTCGAATTGTTTGGCTTTCTGTAGTCTCTTTCCCCGTGAATATCTGTTCGGCATACAGATTTATTCATTTGTTTAGTTTTGTTCAATTCTCTCTCTTCTTCCTCCTGGCCAACCACTGTCCTGTCCAGACACCTGAACTTTGGGCAAAACCAATGCGTTGTGGAGAATTAAGCAAGTGGATTCCTGTCACCATCTCTTCTTTCTCCTTCTCCCAGCTGACCCTGAGACAATTTGGTTACTCTCTTCTCCAGTGGGAATTTCAAAGCTGTGTTTGACTTTTAAGCCCCACTGTGGGAAGGAATAGTGGAAAGGACTCATGCTCTGGTTTTCTTATCAGATTCAAAGGGAGCTGTATTTAGAGACACCCTTACAATGAAGATTTTCTCCAGAATGTTTAAGACCTGCCTTTTGGTCAAGTTTGACAATTCTAATCTCATTATCTCCAGTCCTGTCTCCATGTACTTCTGTGAACCTATAGAATGCCGTTAGGAAAAAAAAAATCATATTCCGCAGTTGACCCCCAACCCCTGCCCCAAGCTTAGTATATCTGAGCTCCTGCTTCATCCCCAGGTTCATCCAAGAGCACTCATAGTGATCCTTAGCTCTCTGGCTCCAGGTTTTAAAGGCTTAGCCTTAAGCAGGCAGGTATCTGTTAGTCACCTTGAGGCCCAACAGGAATTGTCCTTGGGAAAAACGCCTCTTTATTTAATCCCAATGTCTTTACTCTTTAATAGAGTAATGAGAGTCTCTCCCTGATCAAAATTGGCAGTAGTGCCTGTAATCCTAGCACTTTGGGAGGCTGAGGTGGGCAGATTGCTTGAGCTTAGGAGTTCAAAACCAGCCTGGACAATGTGGTGAAATCCTGTCTCTATCAAAAAATACAAAAATTAGCTCAGCATGGTGGCACACATCTGTAGTCCCAGCTACTCGGGATGCTGAAGTGGAGGATGGCTTGAGTCTGGGAGACAGCAGTTGCAGTGAACTGAGATCACACCACTGCACTCCAGACTGGGTGACAGAGTGAGACCCTTTCTCAGAAAAATAAAAATGACTGTAGAATAGAAGAATGGGAATACAGACTTTCTTTAATTTGCCATTTGTAATAAATATAGTACATAAAATGAGCTATTAATTTATTTGAGTCACTACAAGTCTGGACAAGCCCTGGCCAATAGTGACTGTGTTCTAGGCAGGCCAAACCAAAAAATGGCATTTGTCTGCCCTAACATACTTGCAACTGACTTTCCACATTGCCAGGGTTCTTGGAGTTGGAGAGCCTATCTTGTGAATTTCTTTGCTGCCTAGAATTTCACTGAATTTTCTACACTGTAGGCGTGGATCCTAGGAAGTCAAAAAAGCATGAACTCTGGAGTCACACAGGGCTAGGTTCAAAACTGGGCTCTCCAACTTATTGACTGTGCATGAATTATAAATTATATAAAGTGTTTCATAGAGCACCTGGAATTTGTGTTTAGGGTCAATAAAAGTTATGTGTTCTCTATGTGTTTTTGTTAAATAAATGAATAAGAAATATCCCGGATTACCTTAATTCTACTGTTTCATGATAAAAAATGTATATACTTTAGATTACATATTGTAAGGCACTTTTAAAGTAGTTTATTTGTCCATTTGGCAAATACGTTGAGAATAGAAAACAAGCCTATACAATATGGTGAAACCCCATCTCTACAAAAAAAATACAAAAATTACACAGGCATGGTGGTGAATGCCTGCAGTCCCAGCTACTAAGGAGGCTGAGGCAGGAGAATCGCTTGAACCTGGGAGGCAGAGGTTGCAATAAGATGACATCTCACCACTGCACTCCAGCCTGGGTGACAGTGAGCCATGAGACATTGTCTCAAAAAAAAGAAACCAAAAAGAATTGTGAACAGATACTTATTTACAAAGCAAACAGAAGTAAGCTTTTGCAACATGCCATCATTTTAGCCTATAAATTCCTTCTTTTTTATGGGAAAATATTTTATTTTGCATGTTTTAGAACTTCCTGATTGCTTAATATTCACCTCCATGATTCAGTATAAAGAATGAGTATAGCCTTCTGTCTTAACCGAATCCCCTGATGTTCCAGTAAGGAGCTGGTTGGTGAGAACTTAGCTTTCTTGAAAGACCTAGAAATGCCCAGGGCCTGCATTTTTTGAACCGTGATATGCAATAGAGCAATTTAGTCAAGTGCATATCTACAGGTGAGGTATTAATCCAAATATTAATGCACAAATGGAGGCTCAGAGAGATCAAGTGAAAGTGACTTGCACAAAGGTCACAGAGCTGAAAATTGGTGGAATTTATACTTGAATGTATGTCTGATCAATCTAAGGTTCAAAAGCTCCACTCTTCGGCTTCCATTCTCACATTAATAAGAAAAGCAATAATTCAAGCAGTTGGAGCCGAAGAAGCCCCAATTAATTGCTGTGGGAGAAACCACTTATCGACTAGCCTGGAGATCAGGCTTCTGGTCTCAGCTCTGCTACCAACTAGCAGTGAAATGAGGGTGTGGGGGTGGATGTAGGGAGGCCTTCCTTAAATTTCCAATTTCTCTGAGCTTCTCAGCTGTAAACTTTAAAGCGTCACAGAAAAGTCTGGTCTTCTTAAAACCAAATCTCTCTCTTTAGCATCTAACAGATGGTTTTCTTTGTGGTTCCATAGGAAATCAAGGATATGAGATCCAGAAAGTTTAAATCTCAGAGATCCGAGGGATGTTATAATATTGCCCCTTCAAGTGACAGCACTGTTAGCAGTGGAAGAGAGCTGAGTTAACCCAAATTACTGGTGGCGAATCCGAACACTGCAGCAACTTCAGCCCTCGCCTACGCAGAAGAAAGAATGTGACTAAGGGTCATACAACAGAAAAAAGAGACGGGGGTAAGTTCCAGAGCAGGAGTGGAAGTGTATTTAAAAGGGCTTAGAACAGACAGGAAAGAATCTTTGGAAGCGATCCAAGTGTGCACCTGAAGATCAAAGGGAGAAGAACGGAACCTTTAACCTTGATCCTAGGGCTCTATAGCTCACCTCTTTCCCATGATTCTTCCCTATGTGTGGGCTTCCTGCATGCACAGTACCTTCCCTATCCTTGGGAGCTGAATGCATACAGTGTGTTTAGGAAGTTGTACTCATGTCCATCTGAAGGATTTCTTCCTTTTTCTGGTGGAGTGTACCCTGAAGACCATACTTTGCCATTTTTGTCTCTTAATATGCATGCCCAGGAAGCTTCTTCTCCTTGGGGTGTGTCCTTTATGAACAGTTTAACATTAACAGGCGTGGACCATCAGGAAATGGCCTCTCCCTGGTGTACCTGGCAAGAAGATAGCAAGGTCATGAAAGGCAACGTGACTGAAGAATGATTCCAGATTGAAGGAGATGAAACGTCAGAGGTATTCAAACCAGAGCAAGGGTGGGCTTCCTGCATGTGCAGTACCTTCCTTATCCTTGGGAATTGAACACGTACAGTGTGCCAATTTATCACTTTTAGAGAGGCAATGCAATAATTACCGAACCATCACCTGGCATCTCTAGTGGGCTGCGGGAGAGAGTCCTCTCATGCCTAACTACCTGTAATAGCACTACTCTGGGAAGTTGTAGGATTTGGAACAACATATCCATCCTTTCATAGGCAAGGTAGGATGACAGCCTTGTTAAAGTCCTAGAGAAATGGACCAGGTTGGAGGTGGCAGCTGGGTGGAGGTGGTGGGATGGGGCAGGTACGGGGACCAACTAGACCCTATATCTTGATCTTTAAGTTACTTACTGATTTTCAAGTGTCCAAGGCATTTGTATGTGGGTCTCCCTCCCCCATTTTGCATACTCTGAATCATCAGAAAAGTGGGATTACTTGGCCCTTCTTGAAGCTGATGTAGTAAAACACCTTGGAGTTTACTTTTTAAATTATCACGTTTTAACTTTTATTCTGAAATAACTTCAGACTTACTGAATACTTGTAATAGAGTACAAAGACTTCCCATATACTATTCATCCATATTCCCCAAATGTTAGCATTTAACCACATTTGCTATATCATTTTTCTTTTTACACACACAAACACATTTTGGACACTTTGAGAGCTAATTGATGACATGCTCCTAAAAATAATTTACCTCTAAATATTTCAGTGTGTTTTTCCTAAAAAGAAGGCCATTCTCTTATAGAATCACAGTATAACTTTCAAACCCATGAAATTCACATTGCTGCAATACTACTATATAATTTATAGATCTTATTCAAATTTCACAAGTTGTTTCAGTAAATTTTTTTTTTAGCAAAAGTACAAGTCCACAGCTAAAACATAGCATTTAATTGTCCCATGTCTTTATGTTACCAAAAGGGATACCAATCCAGACGCCAAGAGAGCATTCTTGGACCTTGAGCGAGAAAGAATTTGAGGCGAGTTCACAGAATAAAGTGAAAGCAAGTTTATTAGGAAAGTAAAGGAATGAAAGAGTGGCTACTCCATAGGCAGAGCAGCAGCGATGGCTGCTCAGCTGAATATACGTATAGTTATTTCTTGATCATATGCTAAATAAGAGATGGATTATTCATGAGTTGTCTGGGAAAGGGGTGGAGATTTCCCAGAACTGAGGGGCCCTCCCCTTTTTAGACTGTATACAGTAACTTCGCACATTTCTAAACTGTCGTGATGCTGGTGGGAGTGTCTTTTAGCATGCTAATGCATTATAATTAGCATATAAAGAGCATGAGGTCAACTAGAGGTCCCCTTCTTGCCATCTTGGTTTGGTGGGTTTTGGCCAGGTTCTGTACTGCATCCTGTTTTATCAGCAAGGTCTTTGTGACCTGTGTCTTGTGCTGACCTCTTATCCTGTGACTAAGAACGCCTGACCTCCTGGGAATGCGGCCCAGTAGGTCTCAGCCTTATTTTACCCAGCCCCTATTCAAGATGGAGTTGCTCTGGTTCGAATGCCTCTGACATTTAGTTTTCTCCAATCTGGAATCATTCTTCAGTCATGCTGCCTTTCATGACCTTGCCATTTTCTTGCCAGGTACAGGATAGTTCTCTGCAGAATATCCCTCAGTCTAGTCTTATCAGGTGTTCTATCCTGTGTCCTTATGATCACATCTGTTTAGGTTGTGCATTTAGGGCAGGAATACTGTGATCATTGCTGTGTTCTCAGAGCTTCCCATCAGAGGCCCTGAGGTTCACTTTGCCCAGTACTGAGGATGTTTACCTCTGTCACTTGGTCAGGTGTTGCTTTCAGGTTTATCCGCTTGAAAGTGCTGTTCTCCCCTTTGTAATTAATAAATATCATGTGAGGAGACACTTTGGAAATATTTAAATGGCCTGTTTCTCATCACATTTTCACCCACTCGTTTTAGGATTCTTGCCTGAAATGTTTATTGCTGCAGAGGTTGCCAAATGGTGATTTTTTTTTTGTCATTTTGTTTTTCCTACTATGTTTATTAGCAGAAATTTGACACTATTGGTTTTCTAACATTCCAGAAAGACTTACTCTGTAAAAGAGAAACTATCTGGGCTAAACTACATTCATGAGAAATAAAAACCTCTCCTCTCTCCTCTCCCCAACCGCAGAGCTCAGATATTCAGCTAAGTGGCTTATCTGTCCGTATTTAATACCATGGAAATGTGCAGAGCTGTTGGAAATTGTTCCTAAGGCCATTTTCTATTTTAGGTGACAAAATTCCTAATCCTCTCTTAGATCCTTCTCTCCTCAGGTTTACCCCACATGTTTTCTCCTGAAATCTTGGTCTCATTCTCCCTTTCCTGGCAGAAGCAGAAGCTCTCTTCTGAACATTAACCAGTCTACTCACCTGCAAACCTCTTTCAGGGCATGACTGGCAAGTGGACATTCCACAGACACCCTTACTCTATTTTATTTCTAGCTCAGCACTTTCAGTAACCCCCTATCCAGTCTTAAAGTCCAGATACTCAAGATGCATCTAATTAAGTTCTCTCACTCTCCAGGATAAAATTAGGCAATTAGTTATTCACACTTAATTTCCATACTCTTGAAATGCCTTTTCAAAAACAGAACCTATGACAGACCTCTCCTCCACTAGGCTCCTGAAATACAAAGCTATGTTTAGGACTCTTCCCCAATCTCTTCCCTCAGAAGCTTTCCAACCTTCATCTCAATTGTCTGTGAGCACCATTCCTTTCCTGGGCAATCAATCCCTGCACTGCAGACATCAGAAGATCCTTAGATTATTCTAACAACTTCTGATATATTTTTCAGAGAAGCTAATTTTCACTTATGCCCAAGGACCCATGGACAAAATTGATCAGCTTCCAAGAAAATCTTTCATCCTGGTTAATAGACTATGTTACTTTTCATCTTAGGAAACAGGATCTCTTTTGCCTTCTAATATTATGCCCCTCTCAAGCAGAATAAAATGTATCCTCTGGTCCAAAATTCATGGCACAATCACCTGTTTCTGGGAGGAGGAATGCATTTATGACTAATCATAAATCTTAAGCTAGGAATTGAAATGGTAGGGCTGTCAAATAAAGCAGACTTCCTTTCCCAGTGACTGCTGGGAACTGAGTCACCCGTTAGTACCAGAAGTTGCTCTCTTTGGAGAAACACCAATTTCTTCTGAGTAACGTTGCTTCTCTATAAGGAAATGTTTAAAGATAATATTTTTCTTTGTTCTCCCCATTTAAAATCCTCAAAAGACAGCATTTCCTTGCTTCATCTTTGAATGGGCTAAGAAAGAAAAAACTCCTCACCAACAGTTTTGGGCTACTTTGGGACAGGGAGCTGATCTTCCATGGAAACTCACCAGACCAAAAGTCTTTCTACAACTTGAGTTTGAGATATAGCCTCTGTATCAGCACTGAGCTAGAACAACATATATTCAGAGACCCAAACTTCTGTTAGTTACTATAACATTTCTAGATATTGATTGACGAAGTGGACTCATCTGCTATGTAAACTGCATGATAGTTTATCCTAGGCGTGTTTGAACTGGACATGGAATACCTTGGCAAAACACACCTGTAAATTCTGGCTATTATAATAGGTAGTAGGCCCACAGGAACTAAGGGCTGAATATTTAAAAACTATTTAAAAAGATGTGACTCGTAGGAACTAAGGACTGAACATTTTATCTGAAGCCTTCCCTTGAAAATTTGGAACTTTTAATCACTGGACTATTCACATGGGGTCTGGAGGACAAAATTCTGGATACAACCTATCACCATCAGTTGAGTTAGAAAGGACATTTATAGCTAACAAGTATGAGGGACTTAGATTACGTCCTGGAAAATACTTTAGGCAAGAGGGGATAATTTGAACATCAATTATAACAATAATTGCAATGAAATGAAATATGTCATATGTTAAAATTCATGCTTTTATAACGATTGCAAAACAAAACCAATCCAGTGGTCATATTTGGATGTTGAAGCCAAGGGACCAACTTGCTTTTCTAAAAATTGGTACATAATGGGAAAGAATCAAGCATTTATCCTGTCTTTCCTATACCTCACTGTAACCAAATAGCAGATGAAAGAAAGTTCTTTCTTATAAAAAAACTTCCAGATAATAAACAAGAAATGATAAAAGAGCGTCAGTGATTTGCCTCTGCAACAGTAATGGATTTAGGCAATGGTAGCAATGGCTCTTTGAATGTATTAGGCGGTGGGCTAACGGCGAACCTTAAAATAGAAAGATCAACCTGCCAACACTTGAATCTGCCTGTCAAACTTAACATATCCAAAAGAGGAGCAACCTAATAGTTTGCTTTGCAATGCGATGCAACAGAAAATATAAAATACAACCTGTAAAATATTCGTATCCAAAAGTTGAACCTGATTCCCGTTAAGTCTCTAGATTTTACTACCAGTACACAGGAAATAGAGAGGAGAGAGGAAATGAGAAACAGCATCCCAGGGATGCAGTCAGCAAAATCCAGAATGTGGGAAACTCTCAAGACAGCCCGATTTCTTCAACAAACAAATTCCAAGAAAAAAAAAATCAGAGAAGGGGATCCACAGATGAAAAAACACCTATGAGAAGCATCAAACTAATGTGATGTGGACTTAGGACCCTGACTCAACAGAGCAACTGGTGAAAAAAAAGACATGTACTAGATTACCAGAGACATTTGAACATGTGGGTATTTGATAATACTAAGTAATTGTTTGTAATACTTTGATGTGATCATGGTATAATGGTCATGTTTTTAAGAGTCATCTTTAACCAATACTTAAGCATTTACAGATGTGTCTTAGTCTATTTTCTATTGCTTATAACAGAATATCTGAAACTGGATAATTTATAAAGAAAAGGAATTTATTTATTACAGCTGTAGAGGTTAAGAGGGTTAATGCTGAGGGACCACCTCAGGTGAGGGCCTTCTTGCTGGTGGGGACACTGCAAAGTTCCAAGGTAGTACAGGGCATCCCATGATGAGGGAGCTGAGTGTGCTAGCTCAGGTCTTTCTTCCTCTTCTGATGAAGTCACCAGTCCCACTCCCATGATAACCCATTAATCCATTAACCCATTAATCTGTGAATGGGTGAATCCATTCATGAGAGCAGAACCTTCATAACCCAATCACCTCTTAAAGGCCCCACCTCTCAATACTGCCACACTGCTGACTAAGTTTCAACATGAGTTTTGGAGGGGATCAACATTCAGACATTTCATAGCTAGATGAAATTATATGATGTCTATGATTTGATTCAAAATAATCTATGGGGCAGAAAAGTAGGTAGGAGTATATATGCAACAAGACTTGTTCTGAGTTGATCATTGTTGAAGCTACTGAAAAGTTAAGTAGAGGTTTCTTATAAACTTTCTATAATGTTATAAAAATACTTTAGACATTAGTTGTATCAAAATCAATGTACTTTTCTTTCTCTGGTGAATAGATCATTTTTGTAATAGAATGCTTTAGGTTGGAAAAATAAGTTACTACATTTTTAATGTTCCTGCATTTAGATGGGTATGTACAATAATTTGAGTATGAGTAGAATGAACTCTTGAAGGACATATATCTCTTCCAGTTAAGATATATGTCAATCATTGTATCACCCCTGAAACCAGAGGTGATACAATGCTCTATAAGCTCTTCCACCTGGACGCCATTCCCATCTCCATCAGCCTGGTGAAGCTTACCGACCTACTTCTCCCACAAGGCCAGACAACCATCCCCATCACCAATGCTTACCTGTCAGACGTGACCAATGGGAATCTGCATTTCTCTTACTGTCTGGTCAGGTCTGCACTGTGGAGGACTCCTTTACATTCATGGCCTCCTCCCCACCAGCAGCCCTGGGCCCCGAGGAGTTCTGTATTACTATTTCATATGATATCAGTGAGCCTGGTCAGCAGTGCCGTCTATTTGCAAATACAAGTAATGCTGCCAAGATATGTGCAGTGCCTCATCTATAATTATTTAAGTAGGGAGAGTTTGCAAATAAATTTTTCCCCTTTTATTTGTCAATGCTATGATAGCAGTCTTCAAAATTAAGCTTAAACAGTTATAAACAATTATTCATTTACATGTCCTCCTTCTGCAGGCCTCTCCTATTTTATCTCATAAGCTTCAATAGTTGTACTGGGGGAAGGATGGCAACTTAGCTTTAAAGAATTTTATTTCCACCTCCAAGTGGGGACTTCACTATACTCATGACTGAAAACCACTGATAGAAAATGAAAATGACAAATAGAGTTCTTAAAAGGAAACAGGTACTGAAAGTTGTATGTTTCCAAGGCGAGAGAAAGTGCAGTAGTAGATAAGTTAGGAAATCAACATTTCATAAATGAATATAAAGATTTTAAAGCTCAGATGCCTGAAATGTTGACTTGATTGTGTGTGAGTGTGTGTATTTAAAATGTATTTACTATGCCTTAGGTAGCAATGCTAATTCAAGTACTTGAGCAACCGAAGGGTTACAAATAATTCACTGAAACAAATTTTAGAAACAAAGAGCTTTATAGCTGTCATCTAAAAGTTCTAATGAAATGCCAATTTGTTCTTTATGTTTTAACAGGAGCTTCTGTCAAGGAGGGAGACAACACATTAATCTCACCAGCACGGGTACGCTGAACCACTCCTTCACTTTCTTGCTCAGGGCAAATTACGTACAGCAAGAGATAGTTTATCTCCCCTTCACCATAGTGCCACCTGACCCCTCACTTTTGCAAGCATTTACAGCAGATGTTCTTTTATTTGTCACTGAAGACCACCTTGTGACTTCAGTTCTCTCTCAGGAAAAACCTGTGGTTTCCTCAGGACTTGTGGCACGGACAGAAACTTTAGGGAAACTGACCCAGACCAGATGGCAGAAAACACACCCTGGGGACAGCACACTGGTGAAGAGGGTGGCAGAGTCTCTCCCACCAAGGTCATTTGGCAGCCAGCCACCACTAAAGTCAGCCTTGAGGCACACACGCAGCCCAGATAGAGCAGTTTCCCTCTGATGGATGTCATACCCTTGGCTGCCACGGCCTTCCTGCTGATAGTGGCTGCAGTGGCCTTGTGTGTCTGGCTGCTGAGCCGAAAGGCAGAGAAGGCAAAAACCCTCATCAAGCCCCAGACCAACCTGGAATACACAATCCCAAGTCACAGGCCAGAAAAGAGCATAATGGTTCCACTCTCACAATGATACCCATTCTGCAAAGCTCCAGCAGCCCCCAATCTGTCTTTTCAGGGCCCCACATGTGAACAAATGTCTTCTCCAGTGGCCAAACCAGTGGACAAATGTGCTCCTTGGAAGACGTGGGTGAACCTGGACCCCGACGTGGTCAAACTCTGCCAACAAACCAACCCAGCGCTGAAGCACAACCAGCACTGGGTGTGGATTGAGGGCTCGGATTTCTTACTGACCACCTACCGTGTGCCAATCGCTGGGATAGGCATTGGGATATAAAGGCAAATAAATGCTGGTTCCATCAACTGAGAAAAGCCAGGCCTGCTAGTGATTCAGTGTTCAATCCTAGCTCCGTGGATCAGTTGTTCAATATATAAACCCTTTACTAAGGTGGTACAGAACGTGTTAGCCCCACCGAGAATGCCAGTATTAACTTGGGGCATAAAGTTTAAGGAGGAAAACTTTGAATACTTTTCATTGAGAATTCCCTCTGAGTGAGTCAGCAGGCAGTGCAAGAACTATTTCAGCATGTACAAGCAGCAATTTATCACATCATTGAGTATGTTTCTGTAATGTTTTTCTGTAATGTCTTTTCCGCCTTGGAGTCTCTAGGTTTGATTTCTTAATGCAGGAAATGCCTTAGTGCTCTAGGTAGTGTTGGGACAGTCTGGCCCTTTTGAAAGTATCCATTAATACATTATTTCATCAAGAGGCTTTGTCTATGCTAATTTATAAAATCGAGCCTAGAATAGAAATATTATTTGAAACCCTATGGGACAGAAAAGTTGGTTGAGTGTTTGTGTGATACCTCAATCTGGCTTAACTTTACAATGAGTTAAAATAATGGTCCAGGCCCTGTGGCTCATGCCTATAATCCCAGCACTTTGGGAGGCCAAGGCAGGCAGATTGCTTTTGCCCAGGAGTTTGAGACTAATCTGGGCAACATGGTAAAACCCTATATCTACAAAATAAGCAAACAAACAAACAAAATCAGCTAGGCATGGCAGCATGTGCCCTAGTTACTCTGGAGCCTGATGTAGGTAGATTGCTTGAGCCTGGGAAGTTTGGGCTGAAGTGAGCTGTGATTTACGAGACTCTGTCTCAAAAAAAATAAAAAAAAATGTAATAATAACAAATTCATATTTGAATTGTCTGCGATTGGCCAACTGAAGCTTAGTTTCTGAAATTGTAAAGTGAAGATATTAGTATTTGTATTAGGAATGCTTTGGGCTGCAAACCTGCAAGACATCCACTATCAGTGGTTTAGGTTGGAGATTGGCAAGCTTTTTCTGTAAAGAGTCATGTAGTAAATATTTCAGGCTTTGTAGGCCATATATATATATGTTCTGTCATGCAGTCTTCTTGCTTTGTTTCTTTTTAACAACATTTTAAATATGTAAAAAGTAATTCTTAGTTCTTGGATTTGGCCCACATACCATAGTTTGCCAATCATTGATGTAGGCAATAGACGTGTTGAATTATTTCAAGTAACGAGCATGCTGGGGGAGGGCATTATAAGACGGTTCAGTAGTTCAAGAATGGCAGCAAGAACCGAGCTCTTCAGTTACTTCTGCTCTACCTTCCTTAAGCTGTTAACATTTCATTCTTTCATTTAATTTCTTGTAGTTGTAAGATGTTTGCTGAGAAACAAACAGAAATTATAGTGGAGGAGAGATAGAGGATGGAAAAATGGTTTTTTAAAAGAGACTCTTCTATTATTATTATTAATAATAATAATATTGTAAAAGGAATTTCTGCCTAAACATTTTTTTTTATCTCATTGTCTAGAAATGGGCAACATGACTTCTATCCCTTGGTCAACCACTGGCAAAGGCAAATGGGGTCCTCATAACTGACAGTCTCTCTTGGGGCCAAGGGAGGAGTCTACCAATTCAGAGACCAATGGCTCAGCCCACCATGTAATTAGGAAAGGATGGGGGATAACAATTGTACAGACAATGAATAGGTTCTATTAAAATATTATCCAATTCCAGCACTTTGGGAGGCCAAGGTGGGTGGATCATGAAGTCAAGGGATCAAGACCATCCTGGTCAACGTGGTGAAACCCCGTCTCTACTAAAAATACAAAACATTAACTGGGCACGGTGGCACGTGCCTGTAATCCCAGCTACTTAGGATGCTGAAGCAAGAGAATTGCCTGAACCCAGGAGGCGGAGGTTGCGGTGAGCCGAGATCGTGCCATTGCACTCCAGCCTGGGTAACTAGAGCAAAACTCCGTCTCCAATATATATATATATATTATCCAAATATTGAAATACTTGGGAACCAAATATTTTGATCTTTCAAATCAGTGTCTTGTATGTCCTTTTCATGTTTCAATGATTTTTCTTGAAGCCAAAGGCCAGTGTTTCTCAATAGGGGTGCGGAGGGTCATGATGGAGGTGTGTGTGAGGGGAGACGTGCCCCCCAGAGTACATTTGGCAATGGTGAGGGACATTTGTGGTTTTCAAAGCTGATGGGGGAAGGATGCTTCTTGCATCTAGTGGGTGGAAGCCAAGGAGGCTGTCAAACATACACAAATTTATGGAACAGCCCTCATAACAAAGGTGGAAAATGCCAACAGTGCAGAGACTGAGAAACCCTGTTTAAGTCACAATGAAGAGTTTTCTCATATACCCAGTAAAGGATAAACTTATTACCAAGTCTAGGCAAAAAGTATATTCTAAAAACTTCATGGTGGAGGGAAAATCCCACAGCATATTTGAAACTCTGATCGGCTAGTGGTATACATTAACATTTTAAAAAGAGGATGTATTTGAAACCACGCAAAACTTGACAGCAGACCCATTTCTTCATATTACTTGTCTAAGGAAAATATTTGCCTTATGTTAGCAGGTGGAACATATCAGGAGATGAAAAATGAGAAAGAATATTCACAAAGGTAAAGATGGGGTCAAAGTGTTCCCAAAAGTCTGATGCCTCTAATATGTTTCACGTGGAAAAGATTTTGTTCTCACCCCATCTTTTTTCTGTTCATCTGAGTCGCACTTCCCTCCCAATTCAATTTTAACTGCTCTTTGGAAAAACCCACTTCATAATCTACAGAATAAATGAAATCATAGCATGTTTGGGCCTAGGGATGATGACCATGCCTTAGATACTTGGACCTAATGCCATGGACAACTGTGGGTGAAGAACATTTCTCTACTCTTCTTCCAAAAGTGCTTTTCTCCAGTGCGTCTGGACTTCTGAATTGTATAGTCCCTTTCAAGTGTTTTTGTTTAAAAGGAGGAGGAATGAGAGGCTTAACCCAAGCTTGGCTTGGTCATCATGCAACTCAGAATTGTTCTTAGGCCTGTTTTAATCTGGGCACTTAAAAGGAGTCTGATGGCAGTGTGCCTGAGTCTACACATGCAGGGGAGGCTGAGGAGCATCTCTGAATCCAGTAAGTGGGTTTTGTTTCCCATCAGCTGGGCAGGGAGAATACCTGCTCTTTGTGGAAAAGCCAGAACTACTTGGCTCAGTGAGCATGTGGGCCTCTTCCTTGCTGCGGCCACAAGATCTCTGGAGCTAAACAAAACAGTCTGACTTCCCCTCTTCATTTTCTTGTTAATTTTGCAATTCCACACATAAAATGAGGCTGCCTTCTCATGGCGATCCACAAACATATGTTAAGCATCCATATTGGAAGGAGATACAGATACTTAAAAATAATAATTCATTTTATTGTTTGTGAATGTGCCTGCTGGAGCCAGAATATCAGTGTGAGATCCAGATGTCAAACCTCAGTGGTTAATCCAATAATTAACAGAGAGTTTGGAAAGTTTTCTTCTAGAGGCTCTGGAATATTCTACTGATTAACAGATGGGTTCAATTATAAGGCAATAATGCTTACCATTAGATGCTGGCTCAAAGTGTGAAAGAAATATTTTTGGCAAAACTTTATTTAACATTGAAAATTGAAGTTTGGAAATTGAAAAATCAGCTTGAAATGGCTTCTCCCATATGCAGAGGCATAACAGAATAGTTTTGACTGTTTATTATGATAGAGTCACTGCTTCTTAGCAAATGACTGGTGAATTAATAAGCGTATAGCAGAGGTTAATACCAGAAGATTGGCAGGTTTTTGCATAGAGAAAGTATACTCTCGGGGCTAGGCTGGGAGTGGAGGTTCTCTTACTATTATTATTGTTTTTTGACCTCCTGCAAGCATTTTTTCATATTAAGAGGTCTTGGCAGATTCCAACCTTTAGCTGTTCCTTCTCAAACATCTGGGTACATTTCCTTATAGTCTGCATTAATTAGGTAAGTTGAGGGTGACACAGAAGCGGGCTTTACCCCTCTGGTTCTTCAGATTTCTGGAGCTGAAGTGGACACATTTGGAGGGTAGATGGAAGGTGATGATACATATCAGGTGATGGATCCTGAATTTTGGATGGGACTGAGCTATCCACTCCTGTATCTTTTAGAGACATCATAGTTAATAATGAGGTTCATCCCTGCACGAGGAGAGGCGTGAGGATGAGAGTTGGCTGGGAGTCCACTGTTTGGCATGCTGGATGATGGATCTTTTGCTTATGATACTCAAAAACACCACTGACTGTTTCATAGAGACTCAGATGAGGCTGCCTTCTCATAAAGACCCACAGACACTTATTCTGCACCTCATGTATGTGAAAAGCTAGATCCTCTCCTTGGTCTGAAGATGCAAGATGCTATCCCGCAAGGATGTTTTTGGTTTGCTTCTTCTAGTAGGCTCTTGTACAGTCACATAAGAAGTGCCAGGACATATGAGGGTATGGGAGAAAGAGGACAAAGACAGGCAGAGCTTAATGCTTTCACTTCGAGTACTCATAGGTGAGTCCTGCCCATCCAGTGGGGCAGCAAGAGTTGGAGCACAATGGCCCACAGTGACATGTCCCCCGCCCTCCATGTTTCTCAGCCCAGCGTTGCACTCCGTGGTGTGCCCCAGGTGTGGTGACACGGCCGAGTAGTTAAATAATCAACTCTGGGTCTGTTTTGGATCCTGGTCCTCTATTTCCTAGCAGTGTGACTTACTCAATTTCTCTGAACTTTAGTTTCATCAACCAAAAATATGGAGATAATGATATTAGTACATACTTCTTCGGGATTTGTTAGGATTAGTGATAGAATCTCCTGATAGTAATAGAATAGTAATAATTGTACATTATTTTCAATGCCTCAGGCACGATATAAAAGAATTTTATTTAACTACTATAAAAGAATTTTCTTACCTAGGGTTTTGATGTGCTATTAAAGAACTAATCTATGACGTCTCTGAATAAACCACAGGCTCACTTTCTACCCAAAGTAGTGTATTACTGGTGGTAGAATTTCAGATGAATGATTAGGATAGATGAGGTGTGTTTAGGAAGGGAACTTCCCAAATGCTCAAACTCTACCTGGCATGCAGGGCCTTTTCCTCGGTCCTCACATGGGGATTTAGTAAGAAAATGGATGTAGGAAAGAGTATGTCAGGAACACTTGCAAGGGACAGACTCAAGCTAGAAAGACTGAGCGTTCTCTACCTTGCAGAGGGGGCTGAACCACTGATTAAATACCCAGCCCCATTCCCTTCCTGTTCAAGCAGAGATCAAATCTGCACAACCAGGCTCTGGATGGGAAATCCTTACCTGCGCTTCCCTCCTCCCAACCCGATTGTTCTCAGGCTTTCATCAATTGGTAATTGCTTTTTTTTTTTCTTGAGATGGAGTTTCGCTCTTGTTACCCAGGCTGGAGTGCAATGGCGCGATCTCGGCTCACTGCAACCTCGCCTCCTGGGTTCAGACAATTCTCCTGCCTCAGCCTCCTGAGTAGTTGGGATTACAGGCACGCGCCACCACACCCAGCTAATTTTTTGTATTTTTAGTAGAGACGGAGTTTCACCATGTTGACCAGGATGGTCTCAATCTCTTGACCTTGTGATCCACCCGCCTCGGCCTCCCAAAGTGCTGGGATTACAGGCGTGAGCCACCGCACCCAGCCGATAATTGCTTTTTAATTCCAGAATTAACAAAGGACTGTTACTTAAAAAAAAAAAAAAGAATATCCTTAGGAAAATTAAAAGTATCCAACTATCACTATAATTACATCTTTAAAGCAAGGACAGAATCTTAGAACAAAGAACTTTATGGTGGGAAAAACAGATTTTTATGAAAAATTTTCTCCTTTGTCCAGATTTGACTTTGACCTTGGAAAATCTCAGGATACACCAGCAGGGTCAGGAATTCACCTCTGGAGGCCATGCTTATGGGTGCTTTAATCAGAGCAGAGGCAGAAGCTGGGGCAGAGGGGAACTCAGGCTCCTCAATGTTGGTGTTCTTTAGAAGCTGTGGCCAGGTATCCCTGGTACATGTGTGCACGTGTGGTAGGGAAGGAGTGGCAGAGGGAGTGAGGGGTAAATTTGCTACTTAAGAGTCCAGACAGTAGCAGTTCCATGGGTGTGCAACCTGTGCAGCCACACAGGGCCCACTCTCAGAAGGGCTTTGGGTTTGGTTGAACACTGTGTGTCACCATCTTGAAATTAGAATAATTTTTGAACAAGAGGCCCCACATTTTCATTTTTCACTGGGCCCCACAAATTATGCAGATGTTTCTGAGTCCTCATAGAATTTACCTGATACTTGCAACAGACACCTCTTCAGCACAGTTTAGAATTCTCTCCACTTTGCATCTGACTCTAACTATAGCTGTGGCTACACGTTTCAAGCATGTTTGCAGCTGTGAGCGTGCCCTGTGCTACCCACCCCAGGGCTCCTCTCTCTCCACTGCATGACTGTGGGAACTTGGGCTTACACCACCCCGAAGTAGGGAGCGTTAACTCTCCCTGGAATTGCTCTGGTCCCGTGGAAAAGTGGAGCCTATGGATAAATGCTTCCTCCTTTCATCTCCCAAGTGAACAGTGTATTCTCTAAGGCTTCTCAGAACATCCTGAAGATTGAGCATAATACATTGGTGTGTGGACTCTTTTGTTTCCCTGTTTATCATCCCTGTCCCTCACTCCTGTTCCCACTCACAGACGAGTCTTCGCTTTTGAGAAAACCCATGCTAAGACAATAGTTGACATTCTCCCTGACCGTGACCCCTAGGATTACAGACTCTGGGGCCAGGGATCCATTGCCTATTGACTCTTGCATGACCCTTGGGTGCACAGTTACTTCTGGGTCACTTGCCTCCAGGAACCCCTTTCAGCCGGGCCCATTGCCTGCTGCAGCTCAGGTCTGTGAAGACACTGCTTTCTGCCTGCAGTTGGGAGCCAGGGGCGCTTGTGCCTACGAGAGACTCCGGCTCAACATGATTCTCTCGGAATCGTGCTGAGGGACAGACAGGCATTCACTGAACCATCTTCTAGCTGAACATCTCCTTACTCTTCAGTGCAGTTCCTCTGCTGGTCATGTTGGGCTCCCAGAAACAATAATCCTTTTATCCCAACTTTTAGCAAGACCAAGATTTATTGTATTTTGTAAGATTTTAGAAAGGCTTCTTTTCATTTTAACATGGTTCATGCTTCTGCAAAGACATTCGCTCTCTTTAAAATAATAGCTCTATTGAGATATTTACATACCATAAAATCCACCCAATTAAAGTATTCAATTCAATAATTTTCAATATTTTCAGAGTTATGCAATCATTACCACAGTCAGTTTAAGAACATTTTTTTTACCCTCAAAGAAATTCTTGTACCCATAGCAGCCACTTACCATTTACTCCCAGTTTCTCCAGCTCTAAGCAGCTACTTACCTACTTTCTGTTTCTATAGCTTTGCCTATTCTGGATGTTTCATATACACTCATGCACTGCGTAACCACATTTCAGTCAATAACAGACCACATATATGGTGGTGGTCTCATGAGATTCTAATGAAGCTAAAAAATTTTTATTGCACAAATACCTACCATGTGTTCCAATTGCCTACAGTATTCAGTACAGTAATATTCTGGACAGGTTTGTAGCCTAGGAGCAATAGGCTATACAATATAACCTGGATATGTATAGGTTTGAGTAAGAACACTCTGTGATGTTTGTACAACACAGAAATGGCCTAACGTGCGTTTCTCAAAATGTAGCACTATCCTTAAAGAATTGCTGACTGTATAGAATCGTACAATATGTAGTCCTTTGTGATCACCTGTTTCAGATAGTGTAATGTTTTCAAGGTTCCTCTATGTTATAGCATGTAACAGGTTTTGTTTTTGGCTGAAGAATATTTTGTTGCATGGGTATACCACATTTTGTTTATTCATTCATCAGTTAATGAACATTAGGTTTGTCTGGCTATTTTGAATAATTCTATGTGAATATTCATGTGCATGTTTTTGTGTGGATACATATTTTCCTTTCTCTTATACCCAGAAATAAAATTGATGGTTCATATGGTAACACTATGTTTAATCATTGGAGCAACTTCCAGACTGTTTTCCAAAGTGGCTACCATATTTTCCATTTCCACCGGCAGTGCATGAGGGCTCCAATTTCTCCACATCCTCACTACACCAGTTTTTAGTTTTAGCCATTCTAGTGGGTGTGAAGTGGTACCTTATTGTGGCTTTGCATTTCCCTACTAGCTAACAGTGTTTAACATCTTCTCGTGTTCTTACTGGCTATTTGCATGCCTTCTTTGGAAAACTGTTTATTCATATCATTTGGCCATTTAAAAAATTGGATTATTTGCCTTTTTTATTGAGTCGTAGGCATTATTTATATATTGTATACTAACCTTTATCATATATATATTATACAAAAATGTTCTTCCATTCTGTGGGTTGTCTTCTCACTTTCTTGATGGTGTTCTTTGAAGAAGAAAAGTTTTTAAATTTTTTTACTATCCAATTTACCTTTTTTGTTTCTTGTACTTTTGATGTTGTATCTAAGAAGCCATTTCCTATTCCAAAGTCATGAAGATTTGTGTTCATGCTTTCTTCTGAGAGTTTTGTAATTTTGGCTCTTAAAATGAGATGCTTGACCCATTTTAAGTTAATTTTTATGTGTAGTGTATACAGCGTGAGGTAGTGATACTTCATTGTATTGCATGCAGCTATGTAGTTGCCTCAGCGTCACATGTTAGAAAAACCATTCTTTTGACATTTAATTGTCTTTGTGATCTTTCAAAAAGGAATTGATCATGAATGTGAGGGATTGTTTGTATACTCCCAATTCTATTCCATTGATCTATATGTTTCTCTTTATGCCAGTAGCAACCTATCTTGATTACTATAAGTTTTGAAATCAAGAAGTATGAGCTATCCAACTTTGTTCTGTTCATTTTTCAAGATTCTTTGAGCTATTCTGGATTTCTTCAATTTCCATACGAACTTTAGAATCAGCTTGTGAATTTCTGCAAAGAAGGCAACTGGGATTTTTTTTCTGAGATTGCATTGGCACTGTAGTAAATTTGGAGACTATTGAATTTTTTTTTTTTTTTTTTTTACTGGAGATGGGCTTTTATCATGTTGGCCAGGATGGTCTCCATCTCTTGAACTTGTGATCCACCCGCCTCAGCCTCCCAAAGTGCTGGGATTACAGGTGTGAGCCACTGCGCCCAGTGAGACTATTGAATCTTAACAATATTAAGTCTTTTCATCCATAAATATGAAACTTCTTTTCATTTATTTAGGTCTTTAATTTCTTTCAATAATGTATTGTCATTTTCTTTTTTATTTTATTTTTATTTTTTTTTTTAATTTTTATTGGATTTTAGGTTTTGGGGTACATGAGCAGAGCAGGCAAGACAGTTGCGTAGGTACACACATGGCAGTGTGCTTTGCTTTTCTTCTCCCCTTCACCCAGATTTGGCATTTCTCCCCAGGCTATCCCTCCCCACCTCCCCCTCCCACTGGCCCTCCCCTTTTCCCCCCAATAGACCCCAGTGTTTAGTACTCCCCTTTCTGTGTCCATGTGTTCTCATTTTTCATCACCCACCTATGAGTGAGAATATGCGGTGTTTCATTTTCTGTTCTTGTGTCAGTTTGCTGAGGATGATGTTCTCCAGATTCATCCATGTCCCTACAAACGACACAGACTCATCATTTCTGATTGCTGCATAATATTCCATGGTGTATATGTGCCACATTTTTCCAATCCAGTCTATTATCAATGGGCATTTGGGTTTATTCCAGGTCTTTGCTATTGTAAACAGTGCTGCAATGAACATTCGTGTACATGTGTCCTTATAGTAGAACGATTTACAGATTTTGGATATATACCCAGTAATGGGATTGCTGGGTCAAATGGAATTTCTATTTCTAAGGCCTTGAGGAATCGCCACACCGTCTTCCACAATGGTTGAACTAATTTACACTCCCACCAACAGTGTAAAAGTGTTCCTTTTTCTCCACATCCTCTCCAGCATCTGTTGTCTCCAGATTTTTTAATGATCGCCATTCTAACTGGCGTGAGATGGTATCTCAATGTGGTTTTGATTTGCATCTCTCTGATGACCAGTGACGATGAGCATTTTTTCATATGATTGTTGGCCTCATATATGTCTTCTTTCGTAAAGTATCTGTTCATATCCTTTGCCCACTTTTGAATGGGCTTGTTTGTTTTTTTCCTGTAAATCAGTTTGAGTTCTTTGTCAATGCTGGATATCAGCCCTTTGTCAGATGGGTAGACTGCGAAAATTTTTTCCCATTCTATTGGTTGCCGATCCACTCTAGTGACTGTTTCTTTTGCCGTGCAGAAGCTGTGGAGTTTCATTAGGTCCCATTTGTCTATTTTGGCTTTTGTGGCCAATGCTTTTGGTGTTTTGTTCATGAAGTCCTTGCCTACTCCTATGTCCTGGATAGTTTTGCCTAGATTTCCTTCTAGGGTTTTTATGGTGCCAGGTCTTATGTTTAAGTCTTTAATCCATCTGGAGTTAATTTTAGTGTAAGGTGTCAGGAAGGGGTCCAGTTTCTGCTTTCTGCACATGGCTAGCCAGTTTTCCCAATGCCATTTGTTAAACAGGGAATCCTTTCCCCTTGCATGTTTTTGTCAGGTTTATCAAAGATTGTATAGTTGTATGTATGTTGTGTTGCCTCCGGTGCCTCTGTTTTGTTCCATTGGTCTATATCTCTGTTTTGGTACCAGTACCATGCTGTTTTGATTACTGTAGCCTTGTAGTATAGTTTGAAATCCGGTAGTGTGATGCCCCCCGCTGTGTTCTTTTTGCTTAGAATTGACTTGGCTATGCGGGCTCTTTTTTGGTTCCATATGAAGTTCATGATTGCTTTTTCCAGTTCTGTGAAGAAAGTCGATGGTAGCTTGATGGGGATAGCATTGATTCTGTAAATTACTTTGGGCAGTATAGCCATTTTCACAATATTAATTCTTCCTAACCATGAACATGGAATGTTTCTCCATCTGTTTGTGTCCTCTCTGATTTCGTTGAGCAGTGGTTTGTAGTTCTCCTTGAAGAGGTCCCTTATGTTCCTTGTGAGTTGTATTCCAAGGTATTTTATTCTTTTTGTAGCAATTGCGAATGGCAGTTTGCTCTTGATTTGTCTTTCTTTAAGTCTGTTATTGGTGTAGACGAATGCTTGTGATTTTTGCACATTGATTTTATATCCTGAGACTTTGCTGAAGTTGCTTATCAGTTTCAGGAGTTTTTGGGCTGAGGTGATGGGGTCTTGTAGGTATACTATCATGTCGTCTGCAAATAGAGACAATTTGGCTTCCTCCTTTCCTATTTGAATACTCTTTATTTCTTTTTCTTGCCTGATTGCTCTGGCTAGAACTTCCAGAACTATATTGAATAGGAGTGGTGAAAGAGGGCATCCTTGTCTAGTGCCAGATTTCAAAGGGAATGCTTCCAGTTTTTGCCCATTCAGTATGATATTGGCTGTTGGTTTGTCATAAATAGCTTTTATTACTTTTAGATACGTTCCATCAATACCGAGTTTATTGAGGGTTTTTAGCATAAAGGGCTGTTGAATTTTGTCAAATGCCTTCTCTGCGTCAATTGAGATAATCATGTGGTTTTTGTTTTTGGTTCTGTTTATGTGGTGAATTACGTTTATAGACTTGCGTATGTTGAGCCAGCCTTGCATCCCTGGGATGAATCCTACTTGATCATGGTGAATAAGTTTTTTGATTTGCTGTTGCATTCGGCTTGCCAATATTTTATTGAAGATTTTTGCATCTATGTTCATCATGGATATTGGCCTGAAGTTTTCTTTTCTCGTTGGGTCTCTGCCGGGTTTTGGTATCAGGATGATGTTGGTCTCATAAAATGATTTGGGAAGGATTCCCTCTTTTTGGATTGTTTGAAATAGTTTTAGAAGGAATGGTACCAGCTCCTCCTTGTGTGTCTGGTAGAATTTGGCTGTGAACCCGTCTGGACCTGGGCTTTTTTTGTGTGGTAGGCTCTTAATTGCTGCCTCAACTTCAGACCTTGTTATTGGTCTATTCATAGTTTCAGCTTCCTCCTGGTTTAGGCTTGGGAGGACACAGGAATCCAGGAATTTGTCCATTTCTTCCAGGTTTACTAGTTTATGCGCATAGAGTTGTTTGTAATATTCTCTGATGATGGTTTGAATTTCTGTGGAATCTGTGGTGATTTCCCCTTTATCATTTTTTATTGCATCTATTTGGTTGTTCTCTCTTTTCTTTTTAATCAATCTGGCTAGTGGTCTGTCTATTTTGTTGATCTTTTCAAAAAACCAGCTCTTGGATTTATTGATTTTTTGAAGGGTTTTTCGTGTCGCAATCTCCTTCAGCTCAGCTCTGATCTTAGTTATTTCTTGTCTTCTGCTGGGTTTTGAGTTTTTTTGATCTTGCTCCTCTAGCTCTTTCAATTTTGACGATAGGGTGTCAATTTTGGATCTCTCCATTCTCCTCATATGGGCACTTATTGCTATATACTTTCCTCTAGAGACTGCTTTAAATGTGTCCCAGAGGTTCTGGCATGTTGTGTCTTTGTTCTCATTGGTTTCGAAGAACTTCTTTATTTCTGCCTTCATTTCGTTGTTTACCCAATCAACATTCAAGAGCCAATTGTTCAGTTTCCATGAAGCTGTGCGGTTCTGGGTCGGTTTCTGAATTCTGAGTTCTAACTTGATTGCACTATGGTCTGAGAGGCTGTTTGTTATGATTTCAGTTGTTTTGCATTTGTTGAGCAGTGCTTTACTTCCAATTATGTGGTCAATTTTAGAGTAGGTGTGATGTGGTGCTGAGAAGAATGTGTATTCTGTGGATTTGGGGTGGAGAGTTCTGTAAATGTCTATCAGGTTTGCTTGCTTCAGGTCTGAGTTCAAGCCCTGGATATCCTTGTTGATTTTCTGTCTGGTTGATCTGTCTAGTATTGACAGTGGAGTGTTAAAGTCTCCCACTATTATTGTGTGGGAGTCAAAGTCCTTTTGTAAGTCATTAAGAACTTGCCTTATGTATCTGGGTGCTCCTGCATTGGGTCCATATATGTTTAGGATCGTTAGCTCTTCTTGTTGTATTGATCCTTTTACCATTATGTAATGGCCTTCTTTGTCTCTTTCGATCTTTGTTGCTTTAAAGTCATTTTATCAGAGATGAGAATTGCAACTCCTGCTTTTTTTTGCTCTCCATTAGCTTGGCCAATCTTCCTCCATCCCTTTATTTTGAGCCTTTGTGTATCCTTGCATGTGAGATGGGTTTCCTGGATACAGCACACTGATGGGTTTTGGATTTTTATCCAATTTGCCAGTCTGTGTCTTTTGATTGGTGCGTTTAGTCCATTTACATTTAGGGTTAATATTGTTATGTGTGAATTTGATACTGCCATTTTGATGCTAAGTGGCTGTTTTGCCTGTTAGTTGTTGTAGATTCTTCATTATGTTGATGCTCTTTAGCATTCAGTGTGATTTTGGAATGGCTGGTACTGGTTGATCCTTTCTATGTGTAGTGCCTCTTTTAGGAGCTCTTGTAAAGCAAGCCTGGTGGTGACAAAATCTCTGAGTACTTGCTTGCTCGCAAAGGATTTTATTTTTCCTTCACTTCTGAAGCTCAGTTTGGCTGGATATGAAATTCTGGGTTGAAAGTTCTTTTCTTTAAGAATGTTGAATATTGGCCCCCACTCTCTTCTGGCTTGTAGTGTTTCTGCCGAGAGATCTGCTGTGAGTCTGGTGGGCTTCCCTTTGTGGGTGACCCGACCTTTCTCTCTGGCTGCCCTTAGTATTCTCTCCTTTATTTCAACCCTGTTGAATCTGACGATTATGTGCCTTGGGGTTGCTCTTCTTGTGGAATACCTTTGTGGTGTTCTCTGTATTTCCTGCAATTGAGTGTTGGCCTGTCTTGCTAGGTGGGTGAAATTTTCCTGGATGATGTCCTGAAGAGTATTTTCCAGCTTGGATTCATTCTCTTCGTCCCCTTCTGGTACACCTATCAAACGTAGGTTAGGTCTTTTCACATAGTCCCACATTTCTTGGAGACTTTGTTCATTCCTTTTTGCGCTTTTTTCTCTAATCTTGGTTTCTCGTTTTATTTCATTGAGTTGGTCTTCGACTTCAGATATTCTTTCTTCTGCTTGGTCAATTCGGCTATTGAAACTTGTGTTTGCTTCGTGAAGTTCTCGTATTGTGTTTTTCAGCTCCTTTAATTCATTCATATTTCTCTCTAAGTTATCCATTTTGTTATCATTTCCTCGAATCTTTTTTCAAATCTTTTTTCAAGGTTCTTAGTTTCTTTGCATTGATTTAATACATGATCTTTTAGCTCACAAAAGTTTCTCATTATCCATCTTCTGAAGTCTAATTCCGTCATTATGTCACAGTCATTCTCCGTCCAGCTTTGTTCCCTTGCTGGTGAGGAGTTTTGGTCCTTTCTAGGAGGCGAGATGTTCTGGTTTCGGGTGTTTTCCTCCTTTTTGCGCTGGTTTCTTCCCATCTTTGTGGATTTGTCCGCTGGTCGTCTGCGTAGTTGCTGACTTTTCAATTGGGTCTCTGAGTGGACAGCCAGAATGTTGATGATGAAGTATTTCTGTTGCTTGGTTTTCCTTCTACCAGTCTAGCCCCTTCGCTGTACGACTGCTGAGGTCCGCTCCAGACCCTGCTTGTCTGGGGTGCACCTCTAGCAGCTGTGGCACAGCGAGGGATGCTACCAGTTTCTTTTTCTGCTATCTTTGTCCCAGGATGTTCCCTGCCTAATGTCAGTCTTTTGGATATAGAGGGGTCAGGGAGCTGCTTGAGGAGACAGTTTGTACTTTATAGGGGCTTAATTGCTGAGCTGTGAGCTCTGTTGTTCATTCAGGGCTGTTAGGCTGCTATGTTTGATTCTGCAGCAACAGAGCTCATTAAAAAACCCTTTTTTTTTCTTAAATGCTCTGTGTTGAGGGGTTTGGGCTTTATTTTTGGATGTCTGTTGAGGTCCTGCCCAGCTAGGACACAGACTAGCCGCTGTTTGGCTGCCGAGGCTCCGCCCTGCTGTTGTATGATTAGCCCTGTTCCTGCAGGCTCTGCTGTGGTCTCCGCCACACCCTGCGGCGGAGTCTCTCTGTTGTAGCGGGTTGCCTCGGCAACGGCAGGCTGCGTCAGCAGTGGGCGTGTATCTCAGTAGGGACGGGTTGCCTCGGCAACGGCAGGCTGCGTCAGCAGTGGGCGTGTATCTCAGTAGGGACGGGTTGCCTCGGTAATGGTGGACGCCCCTCCCCCTCAGAGCATCTTGGGCCGTCTGCCCGGGGCTGGTTTGAAATCACGGTTTTGTTCGTCCCACTGGGCCAACCCTAACGCTCTGTCCCTGTGATCCCCTGGCTGGCCCACTGTTCAAGTCTAGCTCAGTCTCAAGTCCAGCCCTCTCACGTCTCCTGTTGCTGGTTCAACGGGGCACCCGGACAAGCGCGCCCTGTGGGGAGCGCTGGGTAGGGCCGGCCGCCGCCACCCCGGCTGCCGGCTTCGCCTGGTGTCCCGCGTCTCCTCTTCACTTGGGAATTTCCCCATTCCGTGGGCAACAAAGATCAGTCTGGAAATGCAGCTCAGACTCACCTTTCTGCAGACACAATGCGAGCTCCGATCCTGGGTTGTTCTCACAGCGCCATCTTGAGTCCTCTCGCGTATTGTCATTTTCAATGTATAAGACCTGCATTTCCTTGGTTAAATTTATTCCTAAGTAATTTATTCTTTTTGATGCTATTATAAATGGAATGTTTTCTTAATTTAATTTTGGGTTGTTTATATCTGTGCAGAAATATAGCTGATTTTTTTACATATTGAACATCCCTAATTCAAAATGCTCCAAAATTCAGAACTTTTTGAGTGCTAACATGATGCTTAAAGATCATGCTCAAAGGAAATCCTCACTGTAGCACTTTGAATTTTGAGATTAGGGATGCTCAACTGGCATGTATATGCCAATATTCCAAAATCCAAACAAATTCGCAATTCTAAGCAATTCTGATCCCAAGCATTTTGGATAAGGGATTCCCAACCTGTATATCAATCTTGTAACCTGCCACTTAGTTTAAATCTTTTATTAGTTTTAGTTGTTTCTTAGTGGATTCCTCAGAATTTTGTATATACAAGGCCATGTCCTCTGCAAATAAAGATACTTTCATTTCTTCCTTTCTAGTCTGGGTGTCTTTTATTTATCTTCTTGCCCAATTACCCTTGCTGGAACCCGCAGTATGGTGTTGAATAGAAGTGGTGAGAGTGGGCTTTTGTGTCTTGTTCTTCATCTTAGGAGAAACTTCTTTCTCTTTCTATTAAGTATATTACTAGCTGTGGATTTTTTTTATAGGGGCCTTTTATCAGATTGACGAAATTCTTTTTCATTCCTAGTTGTTGAGTGTGTGTTTTTTTTTAATCCTAAGGGGTGCTGGGTTTTGTCAAATGATTTTTCTGCATCTATTGAGATGATCATGTGTTTTTTGTCCTTTATTCTGTTGGCATAGCATGTTATATTCATTGATTTTTAGATGTTAAACCCACCAATCCCACTTGATCATGGTGTATAATCCTTTTCATATATTGCTGGATTTTGGTTTGCTAGTATTTTTGTGTGAGTTTTCCCCCCCACTGTTTTATCACTCTTGCTGTAAACCTTTGAGTTCAGGGACATGAGCTCAAACAGAAGAATGTGTGCTGAATAGACATCAAAGATTTTTTTATCCAGGAAAGGTGTTGTGAAACAGAAGCAGAATGGATTGGGCATTTAAAATATTTGAGTCTATAAAGAGGAAGCTGAGATATTTTGTCTTGGTTTAGTGCACAGATCACATTTAGAATAATAGCTGGCATTTGAGTAGGTCTCTGAGGCAGAGGAATCTACCAGAACTACGATGGAGGAGTTGCCTATATGCTGCTCTATGCTATTTGGCTGTGTCAGCTGCTGCCCCTACCACAGCCCATCCCAGATGAGAGTCAAGGTTCGGTTGTTCTAGGAAGTTGGGAGAGCCAGGAAGGATCATGGAAGCTTTGTTTTCTTTGAGGATGGAATTTGCATTACTAACATGGAAGAGTCTACTGAAACAGCAAGACAATAGCTATCACAATTCAAAGCTGAGGCCTTCAGTACAATGTAATATTTCTAAAAGAAATAACAGAAAACATGTTAGATGACTCTTTAACCCCTCATTCACATTTTGGTTGAAAGAGACTCAGAAATTAGAAGCTGGTGAAGAAAAATTTAGAGAGAACTGCTCTTTTGCCTGAGTGTTACCCGACCTCTGCCCTCAGTGGAAGAGATATGAGTGCTTGGATATTAACTTAAGCTTAGGAAAAGAGATTTCAAGGGGCCTCCATGGAGACCTAGTGTATGTTCCCTGCATTTGAGGAACACAGAATTATCTAAGGGGAAGAGATAGAATGACTAGTTGCTTGACAGGACACAATGAAGAAGTGTTCATGGCAGGAGGCCAGATCTTCTGGGGTCTGTCAGGCCAATGAGAGAATATATGAATGTTTTATTTAAACCAGAAATCCAGAATCCCGAGTATAAGCCGGCATGAAGTCATCTTAGATCCCATTGAAGAGGGTGGTCTAGAGAGGGATAGAGACCTAAGACCTAAGCAAAGAGAAGCCAGGAAACTGCCAGATTTCTAGGGGATAAGCACAAAGAGAGCACCCAGCCAGAACACAGTTGCATTTTCTCTGCCAGGGGAATTTTGGAGGAGAGATCTCCAAAATCTCAGAGGAACTATGTTAGAGCTCACAAGAAAGTCGGCTTTCAACATCTGCAAACACAAGAGATCCAAAATTCTAAACCTTATGGAAGCAACAGTCGAGTAGAATCTTCTGCTCCCCTGACCTACTCATCCTTACTGAGCTTGAACACTGAAGGGGTTGAAACTATGATGAGCCAAAAGAGGAAGATCAAATAGGAGGGAAGACAGTCTTTCCTCCCTTGACAGGCCCAAATTATAAGAGGAGGGGAAAGCCTCAATCTAATCGCAAATTAGAAATTTTGACTATTACATGAGGCTGGACATTTTAATGCTAATCTGAAGTTGTAATTTATGACTCGAAGTGACTCTAGAACTGTGTGTATTGGATCAGGAAATTCTTGAGGACTTCCTCTATCCCTGTCTTATACAGTAGGCTTGGTCCTGCAGAGCCAACTGAAAGGGGCATTGGGAGGCAAAAATAGTTTTCTGCTTACCCTCTGTCCTGCTTGTTCAGCTTACTCTTTACATAAGAATGATACATTTCTGTTTACTAAAATCTTACCTCTCCTCCAGGGCTGAGTGCTGGATGCTGTTGACTTTCATTTCAAAATTTGGTTTCTCTAAACTAATACCCTACCTACATTTTACTTCCTCCGGGGCCTTGTCTGACCACTTCAGTTAGATGTGTTCTCAAACACCATAATGGATATTTCCCCTTTTTGGCCACTGAGCATCAGAACTACCTTCCTATGTCTGAGAAATGTCCTCTTTATGAGGGGAAACCGCATCCAGGAATAGAAATTGAAATGCCAGATACTCCCATTCCAGCCTCCCTGCAGCGCATGTGCAAATACGTTGCCTAAATCAGAAGCCAACAGTGGAAAGAAGCAGGGGCTGTCCCCAATCTATTCTGGTGAAAGGTGGCAGTAGCAGAGCTACATCTAATTTCCAGAGGCAACAATGACAGAGAATAGTGCCCAATGTTGGTGGTTGGTGGTGAAGCCTGTAATGTCTGCACCCAGTGGTAGGCACAGTCTTTGTCAGACCAGTTCTGTGGTAAACATTTGATAATAGTTCCTGGATCTGTAGCCACCACGACCATAGCCATCAAATAATTTCAGATTTACAAAAATGTGGCAAAGATAGTACAGAGAATTCCCATGTGCCCTCACCCAGCTTCCTCTGATGTTAACATCTTGGAACCCTGGTACAGTTATCAGAACTAAGGATCCACTACTGGTAGAACACTACTTTCTAAACTGCCCTATTTTTATTTTTCATTTATTTATTTATTTATTTTGAGACAGAGCTTCGCTCTTGTTACCCAGGCTGGAGTGCAATGGCACAATCTCGGCTCACCGCAACCTCCGCCTCCTGGGTTCAGGCAATTCTCCTGCCTCAGCCTCCCGAGTAGCTGGGATTACAGGCACGCGCCACCATGCCCAGCTAATGTTTTGTATTTTTAGTAGAGACGGGGTTTCACCATGTTGACCAGGATGGTCCCGATCTCTTGACCTCATGATCCACCTGCCTCCGCCTCCCAAAGTGCTGGGATTACAGGCTTGAGCCACCGCTCCTAGCCTATTTTTATTTCCACCAACTTTTTCACTACAATGCCTATTATAATTCCTGCAAAACCACAGTCCTGAATACCAAGGTTAGCAACAGCAGGAAGCTATTACTACCTCTCATTCAGAAAGAATAAAAGGAAGGGTTGGCTCTGGGAACTTGGAGCGTGTGGCTACTGCAAGCGGTGGCCTTCAGCAGATAGACCTAGGAAGCCTTGCTAGAGTGCCAGAAAGAGGGAGGGAGCTGGGGAACAGCTACTCCCATGTCACCGTCAGGTCTTTTTCTGATCTTCTGCCTGTGGCTTTTATTGAATGAACCCAACCAGAAGCCATAGGGCTAAGTTGCTGTTGATTCAGCCCACAGAGAGCAGCTTCTCAGGGCAGACAGCAGGGTGGACAGTGGATCTGGAGGTGCACATGGACAGACAGGTGACGTGTGGCCAAGTCAGCCTAGAAGCCCGCTTCCCTGACTGGAATCGTCACGCTCCTTCTACCTCACGCACTGCTGCCTTCTCCTTTTCTCCTACCCTAGGCTGCTTTGAGGTGCTTTTTGTTATAGATAGAAGGAAAAGCTTAGAGTTTTGCAAACTGCGAGGGACTCATTTTGGCCTACATTCTACACGCTCTACAACACAGAGAGCCCTGGGCCTTCTCTCCTACTTTTCTCGGGTTTCCTCCCAGCTCTGGAAGCCAGAAGTCTATCTTGAGGCCCCACCATCCTGACCCCCGGTGGCCCTACTTTAAACAGAGGGCTTTGCTGAGCAGTTCCTTCTAATAAGCACAGGAATTTTTGTGTGTGTATGCAATGGAAAAAGAAGGCTTGTGTTGCTTTCTGAGTAAGTGAGGTTTGCTTTCTTCCTGGAAAGAGTTTTCTTCTCCGAGGCTGTTATTGCCACAGTCAATTGAAATCTAGGTAGCTGCTTTCAGAAGTCTTCTCCTGTGCTTTGGAATGTAATTGAAAACAACTGTTCTGCTTCTACTAAAGCGTATTCTGCTTCTACTGGAACCAGTATTGCCAACCAATCAAGCAGAGGGTGAGGGAGAAACGGTTTGGACAAGGGAGGGGGAGATGGTGGTTGGGCCAGAGCAGAATAAAAATCAAGGTTTATAGGTTAGAAGGAAAAATATGTAATTTGAGGTTTCCACATAGAATATATTTCCATCTGAGTTGCCCTGATGGCAAAATAGGTTATGAAGTAGAATATCTGGGTGACTTTTTAGAGTGACAACATAGTGCAAGATTCAGTCAGCGATAAGACAAGTCCAGGGCCGGGCGCGGTGGCTCACGCCTGTAATCCCAGCACTTTGGGAGGCCGAGGCGGGTGAATCACAAGGTCAAGAGATCAAGACCATCCTGTCAACATGGTGAAACCCCGTCTCTACTAAACATACAAAAAATTAGCTGGGCATGGTGGCGCGTGCCTGTAATCCCAGCTACTCAGGAGGCTGAGGCAAGAGGATTGCCTCGGCCTAGGTGGTGGAGGTTGCAGTGAGCCGAGATGGCGCCATTGCACTCCAGCCTGGGTAACAAGAGTGAAACTCCGTCTCAAAAAAAAAAAAAATAGACAAGTCCAGAGCAGGACTGGAACACCAGCCTTCTAAGAGCAAGTGAGGTTAGAGACAGGTGTTTACCCTGCCTGCTCTAAAGAGGAGACAGGGAGAATATTTCACAGTGCTATGAGGAAGACGCAGGGGATGTGCTGTGAGCTTTCAGAAGAAACCCTGCCATCGACTTTCCAGTCATGAGTCTCACTTCAAGAAGGCAGATTAGAATATTCCTCCCAACATTGCCTTCGCCTTTTGTTTCCTACAGGCCTCATATTCTCCAGCCTTACACTTTTTGTATGATTCATAATTTTCTTCCAGGCAAATGACCCATACCAAGTGCAGATGCCCACTGGGTCTTTGCCAGGTAGGTCTACACCTGGAATGTGTCCCTCCTTGAGCAAAGTACTTCCAACCCTCCAGGTAGAGTGGCTGGGGAGTCTCCCAGTAGATCTGACACACATTCTCCAGTGCCTTGAAGGATACGGAGGATTTGGGGGCTAATTTGAGGAGACAGGGCTCTTACATGCCTTTCCTTATAAGAGTTAGAACATATTCCTCTTTCCCTTGGAAAGATAACAGAGTTCATCACATTCAGGAGCATTAAAAAGGACATTGGAAGTAAAATTACAACTGTTTTTTCTTAGAGTTTTTTATAATTATAACATTAGGCATGAATGTGAGCTGATGCCAAGCCCTTTGGATAAATATTTTAGCTGAGAATCTGGGCCTCTGAGAAGTCAACAACAGGCTGGACCCTGGATAAGTATATGAGGGGCATCTCCCTCTTTTCTGGTTTCCCATAAGACTCTGTAGTCCCCATTAATTTCCAAATGTAAACATTCCCGTTGTTATGGAACTTATGAGAGGCACATAATAACTAACACTTAGGGGACCAGAGGCAGTGCCTCACACTTGTAATCCTAGCACTTTGGGAAGCCGAAGCAGATGGATCACTTAAATCTAGGAGTTCGAGACCAGCCTGGGCAACATGGCAAAAACCTGTCTCTTCAAGAAATACAAAAATCGGCTGGGTGTGATGGCACATATTGGTAGTCCCAGCTACTTGGGAGGCTAAGAGGTAGGAGGATGGCTTGAGCCCAGGAGGTTGAGGCTGCAGTGAGCAGTGATCACACCACTGTACTCAAGTCTGGGTGACAGAGTGAGACCTCGTCTCAAGAAACAAAAGCTAACATTTAGGACAGTGCCAAGAATTTAGTAAGTATTCAATACTTTCCATGTTTTAACTCATTTAATTGTCACAAACACTCTAAAGTACAGACTGCTATACAGTTTTCTCATTGGTCAAATTGAGAGAAAGAGGCCAAATAACTTGTTCAAGTTCATATAACTAGTAAACTTTACAGATGTTGCGAAGTGCTTCTCAGATCTGCCTATTTCCAGAATGAAGGATTCATACCTCCAGCTGGTGGGAGTGTGGCTAACAGCCAACACAGCCAGCTGTCTTCGGCACTGGCCGTGGCTGAAGAGAGCCACCAGGCTGAGGACCATGTTCATTTCCCAGGGCAGCCCACATCAGTGATTGATTGACACAGGGGTACAAAGGCTCAGCCCCTTATTCCATCTCAAGATAATTCCGATGGTCCACCTCAGCTTCAGAGTCCCTCAAGTGTTGGCTCAGGCCTTTGCAGAGACTTCTCCCTCTGCCCAGTTCTGCTTCTCTCCTTTTCTTTCCATAGCACTTGATCCCAGGAGCATTCCCTATTAAACCTCCTACCCTCTAAACATCAACTCAGAGTCTGCTTCCCCAGGAACCCAAGACATGACAGTGCTGGAGCTGCAACTCAAGCTTGGGCCACTGGCTCCATAGGCCAGACTCTTCAGTGCCTTCTACTGACTCTCAAGAGAGGTATTACTGTTAAAGTTGGGAGAGACCTTAAAAGTCTGGTAGTACAATCCCGTGTTAGTGCCTAAAAATCAAAATTCTCTTTAAAGAGGGAGTGCCTTGCCAATAGCAGATCCTCTGTGTTTGTTCATTGAGAGGGGATGTATGCATGTGTGTAAGGGCGAAGAAATTAGGAGGTTCCCTCTGCACCCACATTTGTTTCCATACGAGGAGTGATTTGTTGCTGCTGTTACTTAGCAGAATTGAGATTTCCTATGGTTTTCTGATGATCTTCTAAGAGCCTGAGCTCAGCGAAGGTTGAGCTCCTAAGAATTGATGTCCCTGAAGTGATACTGCAAGGGGTTGGCACTAGAAGAAGGGCAGAAGCCACCACTGCTTTCTCCATTAGGCTGTGGAGTCCTTGTTGAAATGTTGAGATATCATCTGTATTCTGTCTTCACAAGTCACAAGCTCATAGAATTGTGTCTTTTGGGCCCAGAAAGAGCCTTGTGGGTCCTGCAACCCCTTGTCTTCTATAGATGAGGACACAGAAGCAGGAAGGAGCAGAGAGTTTCACCAGCTAGTCAGGGAAAGAAGTGACTCTGGAGCCCTGAGCCTGGGCTACCTCTCAAGGCTCTTTCTAGCACTCTGCTCTTCTATTTGAAAAGTTCTTGAAACAGATTCAGTATTATGAGTGTGTCACAGTGATTATTCCATAAGCACCTCTAATGCTTCCTGGCTTCCTTTGCATTTAAGTCGAAATCATGTGAGCATCCTGTCATTGCACTGTGATCAGAAGTGGAGTGCATGTGTTCTTCAGACCAGTGAGTTCAGACTGGTGTTCCTCTTCTACTCTTTATGTGCACTGAAGCAGGGACCTTGGAAACCAGGTGGAACTTATGTCAAAGCCCAACCCATATGAGACTTTATGTGCACAAGCAATTGCGGTCTTAAGCCACGGGATTTCAGTAGTTTGACCTTTATGGCAACTAGGTCAATAGGCTTCTACCTCTGGGCCAGATTGCCTGAACAGGACATAACGAGCAAGGTCAGCAATGGCAGCTTGGCATCTGGAAAAACCAACAGGAATGTGACAGTGCTTGGACACTCTTCTCAACTAAGAAACAGAGGGCTGAAATGGCAGGAGTTTCAAGATTGAGATAAGAATGGTAGTTCCTGGCTAAGTATACCTCCCCACTCTTTTTTTTGGAAGTCAGGTTCCCATGGACACAGAGAAGGCTGGGTCAGGCAGCACTCACATGTTCTCTATCTCAGTTCTCTCTCTATATCCAGGGGTGAGTTGTGGCCACATGCCTTTTCAGCCTGAGCCCAGCTGCACAGCCCCCCTTGCAAGAATGCTAGGGACTGATAAGAGGAACTGATCCAGTACCACTTCTCTCTGAAACCTCTGCTCCAGGCCCCACTTCATGTTCCCACCTGCCATGGGCCTGGAGGACCTGGTTCTGAACTAAGAACTCATACCACTTTCCCCTGGTGGGCACAGCTCTGGCTCTAGACAGAAGCCTGAACAAAGACAGAGGAAAGGCAAGGCTGTTGGTTTTGTGGCTATCACTGGGTGACTTTTGGCTCCGGAGCCTCAAATTAATATGTGGATTGCTGGCTCCAGTGTTGAATTCTGGCCAGCCGGCCTTGTTGTCCTTGCATTTCCTGGCACTGTGCCTGGCATGCCTACAGCAGCATGGCCCATTGATGGAGGGCTGGGTTGTCTGTGCCTGGTCTCTTCCGCTGCTGGTGTCCTATTTCAGAGAGACTCCCCAGTGGACATTCAGTGACACATGTCCTGGTATCAGCAGGTCCAAGGCCTGACTCTCATACCCACACTTGACACAACTTGAGTTCAGGCTGGCTGTTTACAGTTGTGGTTAGTGGTTTCACTGCAAGCAGATGTGGCAGATGACAGGATGTGATACGGCTGCAGGGGACAGTCGGTGGTAGCCGATGATGTAGATAATGGGAGAAATTCTGATAAAGAGGCTGACTTTTTCCATTTTTACTAGTAATGACACAGTCTCCACTGGGTTTTGCAAGTATCACAATGCAGGACGAGATTAGCAAATACAGTAAAGCCCAGCTATTTATGTGCAAAACCAAGGCAACATTGTGACAGATACTTGGCTTTCTTGACATTTCTCTTTTTAAAAAATCTAATGTGTCTTAGTTATAAAAATTAAAGCATTAGAATAGAAAGAACAAGATATTTTATAATCCTAAATATCGCTAACAGATGAATTAACAGTTTGACATATATTTTTCTATATTTTAATGCTTACCTATATCCATATATTTTTTAAAACATAAATGGGATCATACTACATGTATTAGTCTGTCACCTTC